>NW_024097102.1:0-670481 GCF_016545835.1 Crotalus tigris
GATGCCTCAAGGTAAACTTTCAACTGACTCAAGCAGCTATTAGAATATTCTTTGTAGTCAAACTCAGGAAACAATGGTCAATTAACAAGAGACAGAGAAAAACAATGTATTCTGCTGACATGCTGCTTTACATATTAACTTGACAAAAACAATGGAAGAATCCTCCATCTTCTTCAATTAGCTAAAAAAATCCTTCTAAAGCAATCATGGCTTCCTTTGATCAATGTATGACCTGTGGGAAATTTGGTCTTTTTACAACAACAAATTTTGCAAACCAACCCAATAATCTCTCTTTACAATCAAACAGTATCCTCTGGCAAAATACATCCTATTTACAGCACATACTATAAGACTTAGAATTGAAGAATAGAATAACAGAGTTAGAAGGGACCTTGTAGGTCATGTAGTTCAACCCCTGCCCAAGCAGGAGTCCTTACACCATTTCTGACAGTTGGCAGTCCAGTCTCTTCTTGAACGCCTCCAGTGATGAAGTACCAATAACAGACAGTCTGTTCCATTGGTTGATTGTTTTGTCTTTGCTAGCCATACCCAGTTCCTGTAATCTTTCTTCATGTTTTAACCTCCAGTCCCCTAATCATCCTTGTTGCTCTTCTCTGCACTCTCTCCAGAGTCTCAACATCTTTTTTTATAGCGTGGAGACCAAAATTGATTGCAATATTCTAGGTGTGGTCTTACTAATACTTTATAGAGTGGTATTAGTACCTCATGTGATCTTGATTGAATCCCTCTGTTAATGCAACTTAGGATTGCATTGGCTTTTTTAGCTGCCGCTGCATACTGTTGGCTCATATTTAATTGATTGTCCACTAAGACTCCAAGATCCCTCTCACAGTTGCTGCTATTAAGCCTGGTTTCACCAAATCTATATGTGTACTTTTGGCTTTTCTTGCCTAAGTGTAAGATTTTACTTTTCTCTACATTGAATTTCATTTTGTTAGATAGGGTCCACTAAGCTTTCAGTAAGCAAGACTGGGAAACTCTGGTTTTCATTCAGGCTGAAATCAGGGGATCAAATTCCTTCACTGTCAAATATAATATACAAAATGATGTGGCTAACAAATATAAGGTTAAATCCAATCCACATTTCCCTGGATTCAAGTAACTCCAGTTCTTCTTCAAAAATCTTCTCTTCATATTGGATAACATCGAACAGACTTTAAACATTGAATTTGCTTCATTTGTTAAACTGAAGCCCAGATGTCCACCAAACACAATCAGGTACTTAAAAATAATAGTGTAAGGAGGGTATCTGCATCCTATAAGTTGCCCATTGTCTTTATCAGTGTTGTCTTTAGACTGTTAAACCACTTCCTTCAGAAGAAACAAAGGTTTTCAGTGAGAATCAAGATACAAATCTCCTGGTGCCAAGCCATCTTAGTCTTGCTCTATGGATCTGAGGCATAGACCTTGAAAAATAGACCTAAATACTACACTGTAAAGCTCATGTATTCTTATGAGATGTCTATGGCATATCCTGGAAATTTTCCTACATCAGACATGTCAAACTCGTGATGTCATGTGACGTCACGCAACGTATTGGAACTTTTTCATCATTGCCAGCAATGGGGTGGGCGCGGCTCCAGTATGATGAAACTGGCCCGCAGGCTGGCAGTTTGACACCCCTGTCCTACATGAACATCTCAAGAAAGATACCTTCAGACAGAGATGCAGTGAACAATTGAGGATGAAATCCAAAAACACATATCAAGGTCACCTGCCTTGCATGCCACTGTAAGAAATGGCTAGAATCTTTTTCCTGTTCTTTAAGATGTTCACTAAGCTCACTGGTCCGTAGTTACTTAGTTTTTTCCTCTGTTTGAAGATAGGACATTTGTCCTTTTCCAGGCCCTTGGCACTATTGCCCATCTTAATTTTTCAGAAATTATACAAAAGGGCCCCAAAATAAGCTTCATTCATTCATGGTAGTCTGATGTTCCCTCACCATCTGTTTCCTTTCTTTGGGCTGCTACTTTCCCCTTTGTTAATTATTATAGTTAGATGAATTTAAATCATATTCTCCGCTGAAGAGAAGCAAAGTATACATTGAGGAGATCTCACTATCACCTGCTAGCATTTTGCCATTTGTTTTCATTGTCACCTGTTACATTCTGCTCTCTTTACTAACAAAATAAACTAGATTTAGCATGATTTTGAAAAAGAAGAGTTTCCTAACAAGTTTCTTTCTGCTCAGACTTAAACAGGAGGTAATGGTTCACATTTTAATCATAAATGGCAGAACAATGCCCCATCTTATAGTTATTATTTCTCCAAGTCTCAGCAGCTTCCACTGAAGGCTCTTCCCCAAAGATCTGGACGAGGGGATAGATGGGGAACTCATCAAATTTGCAAACAACACCAAGCTGGCAGGAATAGCCAACACTCCAGAAGACAGGCTTAGGATACAGGAGGAGCTGGACAGATTTGAACACTGGGAGCTATGAATGAAATTCAGTGGTGAAAAAAGTAAGGTTCTACATTTAGGCAAGAAAAACCAAATGTACAGGTATAGTATAGGGGATACCTTGCTAACAATAGTAGTAACTGTGAGAGGGATCTCAGAGTCCTAGAGGACAATCATTTGAATATGAGCCAGCAGTGTGCTGCAGCTGCCAAAAAGGCCAACACAGTGCTAGGCTGCATTAACAGAGGGATAGAATCAAGATCACGTGAAGTATTAATACCACTCTTCAATGCCTTGGTAAGGCCACACTTGGAATACTGCATCCAGTTTTGGTCACCACGATGTAAAAAAGATGTTGAGACTCTAGAAAGAGTACAGAGATGAGCAACAAAGATGATTAGGGGACTGGAGGCTAAAACATATAAGGAACGCTTGCTGGAATTGGGTGTGTCTAGTTTAACAAAGAGAAGGACAAGGGGGGACATGAAAGTAGTGTTCTAATTTCTCAGGGGCTGCCACAAAGAAGAGGGAGTCAAGCTATTTTCCAAAGTGCCTGAAAGCAGGACAAGAAGCAACGAATGAAACTAATCAAGGAGAGAAGCAACTAGAACTAAGGAGAAATTTCCTGACAGTTAGAACAATTAACCAGTGGAACAACCTGCCTCCAGAAGCGGTGAATGCGCCAACACTGGAAGTTTTAAAGAAGAAACTGGACAGCCATTTGTCCGAAATGGTATAGGGTTTCCTGCCTGAGCAGGGGGTTGAACTAGATGACCTCCAAGGTACCTTCCAACTTTTTTATTATTATTATTATTATTATTATTATTATTATTATTATTATTGTTGTTGTTGTTGTTGTTGTTGTTGTTATTATTATTATTATTATTATTATTATTATTATTATTATTATTATCATCATCCCTGCTGCTGGCTCAGGAATTCTTGGAGTTGAAGTCCACAGGTCATAAAAGGGCCATAGTTGCTCACCCCTGTTCTATAGGAAGTACATGATAGATCCCACAGTTGGTAAAGACAGTTCTTATGAGTGTACAGACTGTAACCAGGCATTATTAAATAATATAAGTATACAGACTGTTCTTGTGCATTATTAAACAAAAATGCAACAAAAATAAATAGTAATAACACTATGGTCCAAAGAAAACAATAGAAAATTAATCTTCAACACTATACAAATATTGACAGCCCATATAATTTAACTTAACAATTAACATAAAAATAAAAATACATGTGTAAATGAAAGAGGCACAAAAATTGGGAATATGTTCTTGCAAAGTCTTGTCAGGAAACCAACTACAGTATAATTCAAATGCTGACGAACAGCATAAGGAGAAAAAGTAGAAATACAAGATTTTTCTCCTATTCCCATAAAATATAGTTAGCAGGTTTCAATCACAATACTTTCCCATGTAATAAAACAAAAACCTATAGAGGTGCCTGTATCACCTCACTTGAAAAAAAACCAAAACACTGTGTATTCTAAACTGCCACAAGATGGCAGAGTAGAGGTGTAATTGTGCTGGCTTGTAAGAAATCTTGGTTACTTACATCTGCCTTCTTCCCAGCATAAAAAAGTTTTTCTATTGAGACCAGAGGTGGTACTGTAGATTAAGTATGCATTTTCTTCTTTGGATATATTGTCTCTTGCAGACTCATACTTCTTCCTTTCCCCTTAAAAACTAGAATCAAAGCCCTGCTCCAGAATCTTGCTTGAGGACAGTTTATCACTGCCTACAGAGGTCTGCAGACCTGCAGGTTGGCTCAGTTTGCTATGTCCCTATATAAACATCTTGAGAACAGCAGTGGAAGATTAATGTCCTGCTTTTATCTTCTACTCTTGAGCATCTTTGGAATTTCATAGCTAACAAACCTCTGTAAATCAGTTCTGATGCAATTTAAATCATCAGCTTGCTTAGAAAATCAAATTGATTCAAATAAAAGTTTTGATTTAGAAAAAGGGAAAAGGTTGACATAAGTGAAAAAGCCCATCAAATTGATTTGTAGGCATCCACCTCAATTCAATACTCGGAATTAATTTAACCATTAAATTTAAAAGTGATTTGATTCAGGAACTGAACCAAATTACCTACAAACTGAACTTTTCAAGTGAATCTTAGTCTTCCAATTGGTGAAATTTGCATTCATGAGGCATTATAGAAGTAGTGTCAGGGTGTGATGCGGCCCTGTTACCAGCTCCTTTTACAATTTCTGAAATACTGTCATGCAAATGCAGGAAAAGGCATGACTCCTTCAAGGAGCTGCAGACACATGGGTCAAGAGAGGGCATATTTGCTATATCAGAACCACCTTTGTCTGCTTTAGATTTGAATGCTGCATATCTGTAATGTCTATTGCATAAGTGTTTGTTTATATATACACTGTAGATGTAGGTTTGTGAACGATAGTTAAACAAAATTGTTTAAACAATGCTCAAATATGAACCAAAAATCTTTAGAGAATAGAAACTATGACGTAGTGATCAAATAATGCAAATTAACTGAATTGGGTCTCAAATCTTTGTCAGAGAATTGTGCAGCAAGTGTCCAAATGGAGTCAGAATCGCTGACACAAACTTGTACTTTTATATAAATAAATATATTTTACATCTATATATACACCAAACAAGATATTTTACATTTATATATACACCAAACAAGATAATCAGGCAAAAAGAGCATCATGAGGTAAATCACAGAACACACAGAGGACACAAAAGAAAAAGGCGGGGAGGGGGGACTTCCGGTTTTGCATCGTAGTGCACAGCCACGGGATTGCAGAGCTCCACTTCCCACAGCTAGATTCGCCCTGCCAGAGGACCGTAAATGGAGAAAGAGGGGTGCTCTGATGATCGCGGAGTGACAACGGTTGGCCTGCTTGATCCAGGAGAAGCCCTCTAACCCAACAGGAGAAAAGCTGGCCACAGCTTGCTGCCAGCCCAAGCTACTTGCAGCCGAAGTCCAAAGGCACTAACCAGAACAACGGTGAACAGCATGCTTGAAACTGGGTGAGGAATTCGATCTTCTCTCTCTTATTTTATATCAGATTTCCTTGAAAATATTCCCAAGAAGCAAAAATCCTTCCAAAGTGAGAAGGGAGAGAACTACATCTCCACCCTACCATAGATGGAAGCTGTGAATTAAATTCTTATGGGGAACAAAAATATATTGAAATCAGGTAAAAATTTAAAAACTAAGAAAAGTGCTAAAACTTCATACCTGAAAAACTATTGATGAAAACAGGACATATAACAATTTAATAAGATGACTTCTACAAATACAATTGAAACATAAGCTGATTAGAAAAGATGTTATATGTTGATGTTATTATTATACATACACATGCTAGAAAAATATTTATACTTTGTATGTATTGAAGGTATTAAGAATCATATTTGTTTAATGTACACAAAAGGAAAACATTACTGGAAGAAGAGAGGATCAAGGAAATATATTATTAACCAACATATTGATCAATTATAGAAATTAATTATTGATTGTTTTTAAATATATAAATCCAGATAACACACTGTTCACTAATCTCTAAGGATTGTTATTGTAAAAATTAATAAAATATAATAATAACAACAACACATTGTTATTATTATTATTATTATTATTATTATTATTATTGATGATGATGATGATGATGATGGCAGGAAAAGGGGGAAACTCCCCCTACATACCCATAGCAACCAATCACAGTGCAGATTGCCTCACGCAGGAGCCAGCACTCTCTAACCAATCAGTTATAACTGTGTGTTCTGGTTCACTGCACAACCTCACTGCTCCAGCTACTAAATTTAAATATCTCAACATCTTCAACCAGCATCTTCAAGATCTCCAGCAGATCCAAGAATTGCCTTCCATTCTGAAAACAGTAAGGTTATCAGATCTGGGTTGAAAAATCTGGAAAACCACTAGATGGCTGCAAAGTGACAGAGAAAACTGACTCCATGCTACAGTCTCCTGGCTATCCAGAGCTTTGCAATCTAGAACAGTTAGTTTGGGAAGACACAATTTTAAATTTCACACAGGGATCCAGAGTCCATATCACAGTGTGCCTGAGGATACTATTTTTAAAATCTTTTGTTTTGAATAAGAATTTTAATTTACTTTAAATGCTTGGTGCAATACTGTCTAGTAGCTTTGTTTCACCAGTCGTTAAACATACCAGCCAAGAACACATCCATGGAAGAAGTGATCTATGAAACAGCACATTCATCTGAGCCCTGCCCTGTGTAAGTGACCCTGAATGGAATCAACTGAACATTTCCCAGAGGCCAAGCATAGTACAAAGCATAGTTCTTACTAGCATCCACAATTAATAGGTCACATAGATGCTGTAAACAAAGGAATCAATAGCAATTAGGGTGAAATTAGTTATACAGGACTTTCTTTCCTTACAGCTACTGTTTTGTGTCTTTGCCAGTCAATCTCCCTGGTCACTTCACTTTAAAGCAAATTGCTTTGACCATGTGAGGGAAAGAAGCTGGAATTGCTGTCTGCAGTTGAGGGAAGCAGCTGCAGTCAGGCAGAAGAAATCACCATCCTCAAGGATCGGCTCAGCTCAGGCTTTCTTTCAAGGCCATAGAGGTTTACAGTCACAGAAACTGGAAAGAAGAAACCAGAGAGAGTAAACTGTAAAAGATGTTTGTGTGTGTGGAAGGGAGGAATGAAAGAAAGAAAGAGCTCATTCATTCAATTATTCATCCAACCCCCCCACCCCTTTATTCAAAGCAATGACCATGGCAAGTTCCAAGCATCTTGCTAATTGAGCCACACATCTTTAGGAAGATGCCAATTCCAGGTCTTTAGCCTACAAAAGCGTGAGTGTATAGAACAGAAGTGAGGAACCTTGGCCCTTTTATGAATTATGGACTTCAACTCCCGGAATTCCTGAGCCAGCCATGCTCACTTATAAAAGGGCCAAGGTTCCCCACCCCTGGTGTAGAAGAAGAAGGAGATAAGAAGACAACAGGAGGAGGAGGAGGAGGAGGTGATATCTGGGAATGTATAACTGTTACAGGCAAACAACAGAGCTATCAGTCAATTGCCAGGACCACAAGTTAAGGTAAGCAGCCAATTGTGATGTATTTCCTGCCTGAATCTTGACTACACCAGGGGTAGGCAACTAGACCAGGGGTAGGCAACCTTGGCTCTTTTATGACTTGTGGACTTCAACTCCCAGAATTCCTGAGCCAGCATGGCTCAGCTTGGAAACCTCTCCCTTTCCCCTCAGCATGACTGGCTCAGGAATTCTGGGAGTTGAAGTCCAGGAGTCATAAAAGAGCCAAGGTTGCCTGCCCCTGAACTAGACAATGAGGCAAGAAGCAACCCCACCACCAATACAAGAACTTTTGGAGGGAGACAAAGATTATAGGCTACTTTACAGACTTTGAGACTTTTGTTTGTTTTAAGTACTGAGTATTAAAGGTGCATTTACATACATGAACTTGCAAAGCCTAAAAGGTGGAGTTAACCAGAGCAACAACCTATTGTTTGGGGAAGGTGTGTGCCACAATAAAGCACACTATTCCCATCCAAAAACATGAAGCCTCCAGACTACTATATGGTACAAGAAAGGAGCAAAAGAATAGAATCCTCCCTCTATTATAAATAGGGCTTGCATTTCACATTTGGCAGCTGCTGGCATTCTTTGTAATAGCTTCCTTAATTCATTTAATAAGCACAGTTATCAGAGAACTGCAGCCTTCAAATATTGTCTGTAAGTGTTCATATAGGCTGGGAGAAACCTGACACTAAAGGCGATTAAGTAAAAATGTAAATGAAATTAAAATACACAGTGTTAATGTTATTCCCCATGTATTTAATGGGACTATGCAATTGGCATCACCACAAAGCAGCTGCCTTCTCATGAATACTTGACTGACTTCTGAACTGCTAAACTACAGTCTTGGAAAAAGATTTAGCTGCTTCAAGTTATGGCAGACCAGCAGTATGTTTATGCTTCTATTCTTGCTAAAATACCTTTGGAGATTGAATTGAAAGCACTGAAAAGCCCTAATATTTAATAATTTTTGACAAGTCTCTATGACCCATCCAGAATCCTCCAGGTTTGGGGACAGATTAATACAGCTTGCCTTCAGATGCTGTGGGTGCTTCATCACTCGAGGGTTTTAAGAAGTGACTGGACAGCGACTTGTCTGAAATGATATAGGAACTCCTGCTTGAGCAAAGGGCTGGACTAGAAGACCTTCAAGGTCCCTTCCAGCTCTATTCTGATTATTACATGTACCTACAGATCCACAAACTCATTCAGTTCCTCTTGCAACTGATGTCAAACATTATTCTTACTTCCAAGATGGAAAACTCTCTTCCATCCAATTCCGGAGCAGCAAGCTTCTTGTAATGGCACAGGAACAGTAGAAAAAATCAATTTCTTTCTTGTAAGTTGGCAATACCATCGCAAAGCCATATTCAATATGCATACAGACATATCATCCTTTTGGCTATTAATTATTAAAGAGAGACCATACAACTCTCTGGATATTCTGATTGAAGAAAAGACCTTGAATTATTTTTTTGCAGGCTAGTATAAATAGTATAAATCCAAAAAGCACCTCTCTCTGTTTTTTTTTTTTTTTTTAGCATAATAATTTCTGTTTACACAACTTTCTAAATTAAACAACTCCTTTTAGGGACCAAAGAAGGGTCACATATTCACTACATATAAGAAACCATCTTGTACATTTATTTATAATAATTTATAATTTTGTAAGCTTTCTCTTTTTATGTAATACTCCCAATCTGATCAGATATTACTATTAATAGCATATAATACCTAGAGATACAGATATTAATTTTATCATTATTAAATACTTGAATGTTATACCTAACGTGGGAAATTTGACATATTATGTTTTCTAAGATAAAACAGTGCCCATATAATTGTGTATGCTATATTTTACAGTAAGCAATGTATAGCCCTCCCCTACAACAAAACTTGTGAGGTAAGGATAGGGGTGCAGAAGACAGCAGGATCATGCCACTGAAGTTCAGAATAAATCCCTTTCTTTCCAAACCTATAGAGAAAAAGAAACAAAATAGAAAGTGAGATTTCTTTATTGTTTAACCCCAAGCAATAAAACTGTTGACTGCTCCTGGTAGCCTTCAGATCTCAAACAAGAAGGATCCTTTAAATATAACATGTGTATTTGTGCTAGATCTAAAACTCCTTTCCTGCTTTGAATCCGTATCATATAGCCTTCTGATTTGAACTTGTAGGTTGCAACACAAATGTTTTGTGTATAAGCTCACTGCTTAATTCCTGTCCTTTTTCCTATTTTCATGTTTTGGGACCTACCAAAATTACAACCCTGCCTATGGTAATGCTGCTGCTGGGGTTCCATAAATCTGCAGAATAATACATTCAATAGTGAATCATTTTATTTCAGTTAATTCTCTGCTCTTCTGATAACTGTAGATTATAGGGGAGGTTTCTGCGCTTTCAGTATCATGAAGTAGATGGGTGTTTGAACAGATGTTTTTGAATCCCCACTCCCATCCCTTTTGCATATGTATTGGAGGCAATAAAAATTTGTCTGGAAAGATCAGATTCTTAAACTGGTAGCCAGTGTGTCAAAGAGCACTGGAAATCAAGTAGGTTCTCAGGCATTGTCTTTCTGCCAACTGCGTAGCTTTTCTGATTCAGTTCATGAAAACAACATTTCCCCTGTTATGTTGGAGTAGAGAGGTTCATATCTCTACAGCAGTGGTTCTCAACCTGTGGGTCGGGACCCCATTTGGGGTCGAACGACCATTTCACGGGGGTCGCCAAACAAGGCAGTCCGCCATTTTTTTCCCCTTTTCCTTAGCTGTGCTACTCCCTTTTATTCTATTGGCTTTTGAAAGCCAATAGAATAGACTCTCTTGAATAGAGTCTAATTCTATTGGCTTTCAAAAGCCAATAGGAATTGTCCAGGCTGTCTCTGCCCTGCTGAGCCTGCCAAAAGTCCCATTCTGCAAACGGTGCTGCACCAGTTGAGTAGTCCTCGACTTACAACCGGTTGAGTAGTCCTCGACTTATGACTGGTTGGGGGTCGCGGCATTAAAAAGGTTGAGAACCACTGCTCTACAGAATCATGATTCTACAACCTTAATAGGGACATTAATAGGGACATTAAGGACCTTAATAGGGACATTAAGGAGACTGGTAAAGGTATTTGTGAAGATAACTCAAATAAGCAGGGGATTGTGGTCCGAGATGAAGAACTAGATTTTGATAGGGAGAAGTGTGAATCAGGTATTGCACATCAGTCATGCAAGAATAGAAAGGCTCCCAAAAAGAGAAGCTACCTTCTGGTAGGTGATTCAATTATAAGGGATGTAAATTTAGGAAAGGACACAGAGGCTTTGAAAGAGGTCAGGTGTCTTCCAGGTGCTACTGCCAGTAGGGACAAGAAGCGTATTTCTAAAATAATCAAGAATGGCAGCAAGGACTGTGATGTGGAGGCTATTGTACACCTTGGCACTAATGATCTGTCCCAAAAAGATGTACTCTCTGTGCAGAATGATTTCCAGAGCTTGGGGAAGGAACTTAGCAGAATAGGCTGTAGGCTTACTTTCTCAGAGGTTTTACCAGTGTATAAGGAGCAAAACGGAAAAGGCCAGCGCATAGCACAATTCAATATGTGGCTAAAGGAATGGTGTAAAGGGGAAGGCTTTGGATATATTAGTCACGATGTCAGTAGCTGGTCCAATCAAAAGATGTACAAAAGAGATGGTTTGCATCCATCAAAAAAAGGGACTGAGTTACTCGGCTATAAATTCACAGATTTTCTGGAGGGAAATTTAAACTAAACAGCGGGGACAGGGAGTTAATTGATACGGAACAACCCTGTCCCCGGCAATTTAAAAACTATAGGGCTATCAGTGCATGTAGCACAGATGTGTGTGTGGACAAGAATACCAACCTTGCTACCAATCAAAATGAAGCCTCTAATAGCGAGTGCCATATAAAGTGCACTAACCAAATAGGTGGTAAGACAATAGGGGAACTCAGGCACCACACAGGTTATGTAGAAAGGAAACACAGGGCCACCCACAAAGGACTCAAATGTTTATACACCAATGCACAAAGTATGAACAGCAAACAGGGTGAACTAGAAATTCAGGTTAATGAGGGCAGATACGATATTGTTGCCATTACGGAAACATGGTGGGATGAAACTCACACATGGAACACACAGCTAGAGGGATTTAAATTATTTAAAAGAAACAGACCAAATAAAAGAGGAGGTGGAGTTGCTCTCTATATAAGAAATAACTACATCTTCACAGAAATAGAGTACAACAATGATAAAAACTGTCTTGAATGCATTTGGGTCAATATAAAAGGGGGGGGAAATGACATTGCCATAGGTGTATACTACAGACCACCCAACCAAACAGAGGAAATAGATGAACTTTTTGCTAGTCAGCTAACTAAGGTATGTAGGAAGCACATCACAATAGTAATGGGGGACTTTAACTACCCTGACATCAACTGGGAGACAAACTCCGCACCAAGTGGAAGATCAAACAGGTTCCTGGCAAACCTAGCAGACAACTTTGTCTCCCAAAAAGTAGAGAATGGAACTAGGGGATTAGCCATTTTGGATCTAATTCTCACTAACAGAGATGAAATGATAGACGGTGTTGGAGCCATAGGAACCCTGGGAGGAAGTGATCATGCAATATTAGAATTCAACATTATAGAAGCACAACCAATAGAACACAGTCAAACTAGAGTCTTGGACTTCAAGAGAGCTAATTTCAATAAACTTAGAGAGGGCTTGGGAAGGATTCCATGGATGAGAATCCTCAAGGGGAAAACAACTCAAGAAGCTTGGGAAATTTTGAAAAATGAGATAATAAAAGCACAGTCTAGCACAATACCAACAAAGAGGAAAAATAACAGCTCTCAAAAGAAACCAGCATGGCTGCATAAAGAACTCTCTGACAAATTGAAAGATAAAAAGGACAAGTATAGAAAGTGGAAAGAGGGGAACATAACTAAGTCAGAATATCAGCAAATAGCCCGAGCCTGCAAAGATGAAGTGAAGAAAGCCAAGGCTCAAAATGAACTAAGGCTTGCGACCAAAGTCAAAAATAACAAAAAAAGCTTCTTTCAACATGTAAAAAACAAGAAAAAAGTGAAGGAAATGATTGGTCCATTAGTGGGTGGAAGTGGCAAGAAGGTGACAAGCAACAGGGAGAAAGCAGAACTATTTAACTCATTTTTTGCATCTGTCTTTACACAAAGGGAAAAAACAGACCAACCTATCAAAAATAGTGCCACAAAAAACAAAACAGAAACACAAGTTAAGATAGGCAAGAAAATCGTTAGTGAGCACCTGTCCAGCCTAGATGAGTTCAAATCGCCAGGACCAGACGGATTACACCCCAGAGTTCTCAAGGAACTGGCAGATGTGATATCGGAGCCACTGAACTATATTTTTCAAAGATCCTGGAACACAGGGGAACTACCAGAGGACTGGAAAAGAGCTGATGTAGTTCCCATCCTCAAAAAAGGAAAAAAAATGGATCCAGGAAATTACAGACCTATCAGCCTGACCTCAATACCTGGGAAGATCCTGGAAAAGATAATCAAACAACGAATCAACGAACACCTAGAGGCAAACAAAGTCATTACTAAAAGCCAACATGGGTTTGTCAAAAATAGATCATGCCAGACAAATCTTATTGCATTCTTTGACCAAGTGACAAAATTAGTGGATCAGAGGAATGCTGTGGACATAATTTACTTGGACTTCAGTAAGGCATTTGATAAAGTAGATCACAACCTACTACTTGACAAGATAGAAAAATGTGGGGTAGACAGAACCACCACCAGATGGATCCGTAGCTGGCTGACCGGCCGTACTCAGCGAGTGGTCCTCAATGGAACTGCATCTATATGGAGGGAAGTGTGTAGTGGGGTGCCCCAGGGCTCTGTTCTGGGCCCAGTACTCTTCAACATCTTCATCAACGATTTGGATGAAGGGATAGATGGGGAACTCATCAAATTTGCAGACGACACCAAGCTGGCAGGAATAGCCAACACTCCAGAAGACAGGCTTCAGATACAGAAGGATCTGGACAGACTTGAACACTGGGCACTAACTAACAAAATGAAATTCAATGGTGAAAAAAGCAAGGTTCTACATTTAGGCAAGAAAAACCAAATGCACAAGTACAGCATAGGTGGCACCATGCTCAATAGTAGTAACTGTGAGAGGGACCTCGGAGTCCTAGTAGACAATCACTTAAATATGAGCCAGCAGTGTGCTGCAGCTGCCAAAAAGGCCAACACAGTGCTAGGCTGCATTAACAGAGGGATAGAATCAAGATCACGTGAAGTATTAATACCACTCTTCAATGCCTTGGTAAGGCCACACTTGGAATACTGCATCCAGTTTTGGTCACCACGATGTAAAAAAGATGTTGAGACTCTAGAAAGAGTACAGAGAAGAGCAACAAAGATGATTAGGGGACTGGAGGCTAAAACATATAAGGAACGGTTGCTAGAATTGGGTATGTCTAGTTTAACGAAGAGAAGGACAAGGGGGGACATGATAGCAGTATTCCAATATCTCAGGGGCTGCCATAAAGAAGAGGGAATTAAGCTATTTTCCAAAGCACCTGAAGGCAGGACAAGAAGCAACGGGTGGAAACTCATCAAGGAGAGAAGCAACCTAGAACTAAGGAGAAACTTCCTGACAGTGAGAACAATTAATCAGTGGAACAGCCTGCCTCCAGAAGCAGTAAATGCTCCAACACTGGAAGTTTTTAAGAAGAGACTGGACAGCCATTTGTCCGAAATGGTGTAGGGTTTCCTGCCCGAGCAGGGGGTTGGACTAGATGACCTCCAAGGTCCCTTCCAACTTTACTACTATTACTACAAGGAAAGGCAGACAGTGATTCACCAATATGCATCCTGAATTATTTTTATATAATTCAGATGAAGCTGCTACACATAAAGACAATTTGTCTCATTAGAGCAACATTGTTTGCCCTAAACAGTAGCTTATACAGTCAGGTATTTTTCCATATTTTACCTGATTGTTCATTTGTCTATATATGTTGCTCTACCAATATTAGTATTAGTGACGATCACTTGACTATGAACCACCAGTGTGCAGAGCAGCCAAAAAAGCTAATGCAATCCTGGGTTGTATAAACAAAGGGATAGAATAAAGATCATGCAAAGTATTAGTACCACTTTATAAAACCATAGTAAGACCACACCTGGAATACTGCAGCCAATTTTGGTCACCATATCACAAAAAAAGATGTTGAGGACTTGAAAAAATTCAGAGAAGAGCAACTAAGATGATCAAAGGCCTGGAGAGTAAAACGTACGAAGAACAGCTGCAGGACTTGGGTTTGGCTAGTGTAAAGAAAAGAAGAAATAGGGGAGACATGATAGCAATATTCCAGTATCTGAGGGGCTGCCTCAAGGAAGAGGGGGTCACTTTGTTCACCAGAGCACTAGAGGGAAGAAGGAGAAACAATGGTTGGAAACTGATCAAAGAGAGAAGCAAGGACAATCAACTAGTGGAACAGCTTGTCTAAAGAAATCATGGGCGCTCCATCACTGGAGATTTTTAAGAAGAGACTAGACAATCCCCTGTTTGAGATGGTATAGGTACTCCTGCTTGAGCAGGGGGCTGGACTGGAAGACCCCCAAGGTCCTTTCCAGATTCTATTCTATTCTATTCTATTCTATTCTATTCTATTCTATTCTATTCTATTCTATTCTATTCATAGCAGCAATTGAAGTCCCTGGATCATCACCCTACACTAAACCCTACACTAATATATGCTTTATTTAGTGCAAAGGATAAACTCAGCCAATTTCCTTACGTATCATAAACTATGGTTAATGTGATATATGGACCCATGTATAAATGAGGTGATCCTACCTTATTCAACAATATTTCATTAAAACAAATATACAAACCTTGTCAGTATATTTCCACTAACATTTGTCTTCATAGTGCAAATGTGTATACACATAGTCCTTGACTTATGACTGAAACTGAGTCTGGCAATTAACAGTTGTAAACTGTGATGGTTGTAAAATGGATCATAAGTAACCAACCTGATTTTTTTCTGCAGTGGCATTAAGTTGGTGCAGTGGTTGTAAAGTCATTAAGTAAAACCATTGTTTGCTATGGGCTGGGTTTTGCCGGAAACTAGAAATAAACACACTTTCTGGCAAAAAATGACATAAACCATGGTCACATGACCATGAGACATTGCAAATGGCCATCATTGTGGGACAATTGCTGAGCGTTCAAAATGTAGTCATGTGACCAGAAGGGGGTCTATCGTAACGGTCACTAGGTGATCAGCTGGAAGTTGAGGACTACTAATTTCAGGCACTCTTAGTCAAATTGTATGTCTCAGTGAATTCCTAAGTGGACAGAAGTGAGTTTAGTGTAATTCTGATATTTATATTTAAATATTTAAAGTGTTCCAGTGGTATTTTATATCAATATAACCAACATAATGCTGGTAAATAATCAAGGGATCTTTTATATTGCTGCCAGTCATGTGTGAAGTTCTCTCTTCCAAAGGTCAAGTGGAAAAACACAGTTTGTACTACTGATATACTAAATGTTAACAGGAAAGGGCCATTTCATTTCAGATAGCAACTTGCTCCAAAATAAGACTGCCACTGCCACTTCCTGAAGCAGGGACAGAATCTGCAACTCTTCCTCTAAACTTACACGTATTGGATGGGCAGCTGTCACCTTTACATCAGCTTGACAAAGTAGTATTTTAATGTACATTGTCATGCCTTGCTTCAGCCAAAGGACTAGAGATATGGCAAGCACCTGACACTGTCCACCTAAACTGTATATTCACTATTTCAGACTACTGGTGCCCTAAAAAAGACTGCCATTTTCCAAGTAGTTTCCTCAATCCCAGAAGAAAGAAAAAGTAGTGGTGGGTAGACCAGCTGATGCTGATCTACCCACGTCCAGTGTTCAAGAGATGGTGTGTGTGATGCATTGCAATTATTCACAGCTGCATTACAACTACTTAGCACAATATGTGTGCTTTTGAATTAGGAAAGCAGAATGGGCAGTTAAGCCAATTGTCCATCATAATAAGCACCTGCTGGGCAACATGGATTTGAAATTGCCCAAAGACAGGTTGTAAATGAGCACTCTGAACATTTGGTGCCAGTATGTGGGGAAAATGTAAAAAAAAAGAAAAGAAATACAAAAGACATTTTTAGGTTTCTGCCAATGAGCAAATCAGTGCTAAAATAGCCAGTGCTTGGTGTGATGACTTGTCCTGATAGAGAATCTAGACCAGTGTTTCTCAACCTTGGCAACTTTAAAACATGTGGACTTCATTTTCCAGAATTCCCCAACCAGCAGGTGAATTCTCTGGGCTGGTTGGGGAATTCTGGGTGTTGAGGTTTACTCCTCTTAAAGTTGCCAAGGTTTAGAAACACTAAAAGAAGGCCAATTGTCCCTTTCTGAAGTGATTAAGAGCATAAATGTTACTTCAGGGTGAAGTGAAAATATTAAATCATTGTACCTTGCTGAATGTATATCTGATATTGATGACCCGGAGGTGTTTTCCTTTTCTATCTAAATCCCAAGAAGCTATTCAGGTTCTAAATCTGATGTCTGATGTCAGTGATGGACAGGATAAGAGCAAACAAATCAAAGTATCTGAAATGGTATAGGGCAGGGGTGGGGAACCTTGGCTCTTTTATGACTTGTGGACTTCAATTCCCAGAATTCCTCAGCCAGCCTGGTTCAGGAATTCTGGGAGTTGAAGTCCACTACTACTACTACTACTAGTAGTAATAATAATAATAATAATAATAATAATAATAATAAAGTTGGAAGAGACCTTGGAGGTCATCTAGTCCAACCCCCTGCTCAGGCAGGAAACCCTATACCATTTCAGACAAATGGATGTCCAGTTTCTTCTTAAAAACTTCCAGGGTTGAAGCATCACTGCTTCTGGAGGCAGGTTGTTCCACTGGTTAATTGTTCTAACTGTCAGGAAGTTTCTCCTTAGTTCTAGGTTGCTTCTCTCTTTGGTTAGTTTCCACCCGTTGCTCCTTGTCCTACCTTCAGGCGCTTTGGAAAATAGCTTGACTCCCTCTTCTTTGTGGCAGCCCCTAAGATATTGGAACACTGCTATCATGTCCCCCCCTCATCCTTCTCTTCGTTAAACTAGACATACCCAATTTCAGCAACCGTTCCTTATATGTTTTAGCCTCACTCCCCTAATCATCTTTGTTGTTCTTCTCTGTACTCTTTCTAGAATCTCAACATCTTTTTTACATCGTGGTGACCAAAACTGGATGCAGTATTCCAAGTGTGGCCTTACCAAGGCATTGTAAAGTAGTATTAATACTTCATATGATCTTGATTCTATCCCTCTGTTAATGCAGCCTAGCACTGTGTTGGCTTTTTTGGCAGCTGCAGCACACTGCTGGCTCATATTTAAATGATTATCCTCTAGGACTCCGAGATCCCTCTCACAGTTACTACTATTGAGCAAGGTACCCCCTATACTATACCTGTACATTTGGTTTTTCTTGCCTAAATGTAGAACCTTACTTTTTTCACCTGTATCCTAAGCCTGTCTTCTGGAGTGTTGGCTATTCCTGCCAGCTTGGTGTCGTCTGCAAATTTGATGAGTTCCCCATCTATCCCCTTGTCCAGATAGTTGATGAAGATGTTGAAGTGCTCTGGGCCCAGAACAGAGCCCTGGGGCACCCCACTACACACTTCCCTCCATGTAGATGCAGTTCCATTAAGAACCACACGCTGAGTACGGCCGGTCAGCCAGCTATGGATCCATCTGGTGGTGATGCTGTCTAACCCACATTTTTCTATCTTCTCAAGTAGTAGGTTGTGGTCTACTTTGTCAAATGCCTTACTGAAGTCCAAGTAAATTATATCCATAGAATTCCTCTGGTCCACTAATTTTGTCACTTGGTCAAAGAATGCAATAAGATTTGCCTGGCATGATCTGTTTTTGACAAACCCGTGTTGGCTTTTAGTAATGACTTTGTTTGCCTGTAGGTATTCGCTGATTCGTTGTTTGATTATCTTTTCCAGAATCTTCCCAGGTATTACGGTCAGGCTGATAGGTCTGTAATTTCCTGAGTCCTTTTTTTTTTCCTTTTTTGAAGATGGGAACTACGTCAGCTCTTTTCCAGTCCTCTGGTAGTTCCCCAGTGCTCCAGGATCTTTGAAAAATATAGTTCACTGGTTCTGACATCTGCCAGTTCCTTAAGAACCTTGGGGTGTAATCCATCTGGTCCTGGTGATTTGAACTCGTCTAGGCTGGACAGGTGTTCACTTAGCATTTTCTTGTCTATCTTAACTTGTATTTCTATTTTGTTTTTTATGGCACTATTTTTGATAGGTTACTCTGTTTTTTCACTTTGTGTTTAGACAGATGCGAAAAATGAGTTAAATAGTTCTGCTTTCTCCCTGTTGCTTATCACCTTCTTGCCACTTTCACCCACTAATGGACCAATCGTTTCCTTCACTTTTTTCTTGTTTTTTACATGTTGAAAGAAGCTTTTTTTGTTATTTTTGACTTTGGTTGCAAACCTTAGTTCATTTTGAGCCTTAGCTTTCCTCACTTCATCTTTGCAGGCTCGGGCTATATGCTGATATTCTGACTTAGTTATGTGTCCCTCTTTCCACTTTCTATACTTGTCATTTTTATCTTTCAATTGATCAGAGAGTTCTTTATGTAGCCATGCTGGTTTCTTTTGAGAGCTGTTATTTTTCCTCTTTGTTGGTATTGTGCTAGACTGGGCCTTTATTATCTCACTTTTCAAAATTTTCCAAGCCCCTGGAGGATTCTCATCCTTTCCAAACCCTCTCTAAGTTTATTGAAATTAGCTCTCTTGAAGTCCAAGACTCTAGTTTGACTGTGTTCTATTGCTTGTGCTTCCATAATGTTGAATTCCAATATTGCATGATCACTTCCTCCCAAGGTTCCTATGGCTTCAACACCTTCTATAATTTCATCTCTGTTAGTGAGAATTAGATCCAAAATGGGACAAAGATGTCTGCTAGGTTTGTCAGGAATCTGTTTGATCTTCCACTTGGTGCAGAGTTTGTCTCCCAGTTGATGTCAGGGTAGTCAGTACTATTGTGATGTGCTTCCTACATACCTTAGTTATAAAAGAACCAAGGTTCCCCACCCTTGATATAGGGTTTCCTGCCTGAGCAGGGGTTGAAGTAGATGACCTCCAAGGTCCCTTCCAACTTTATCATCATCATCATCATCATCATCATCATCATCATCATCATCATCATCATTATTATAATGTAACCCAGACTAGGAGGTGATGCTTTTGGTCAGTTAAAAAACAAAGATTTTATCTTTGTGGCAAGAGGATTGTTTAAAACATTTGATCCTGACATTCTAGCACAGAAGGAGTTATAGCAAGTAATACAAGAGGTGGGGGATAGTTTTATATCCATCCAAGGTGCCCAAACCAGATGTGCCCATGCTCAAAACAGGGTTATGACTCTTTCTACCTGTCCCCCAACCTCCCCCATTGCATTCCATTGACATGCCTTGTCAAGCTTTTTTATCTTTTCGGTCACTTGTGTGTCATTGAATAGACAAGAGATGGCTCACTGAAAGCCAGTGGTTGAATTTTATACTTAAGCAAAGTTCTGAATTTTTGGACAAAGTGTATCCTAATTAATGGAATTCTGGCCATCAACTTAGAGCAATGATAGCATAATTCTTTTACTGCCAAAGACCAATTTTCCTCAGAGATGAACTATCAAAGTCATTACATTGGTTATAAGTACTTCTATAACCAGTTGTAGGTGGGATATGAGCAGTGGTGGGATTCAGATATGTAAACAACCAGTTCTCTGTGTGGATGCCACTTCTGGAAGTCCATTCTGGGCCTGGGCAACAAAAAATTAGCTACCGGTTCTGCTGAAGTGGTGCGAACTGGCTGAATCCCACCACTGGATATGAGACAATCATAGGCAAGATGATCTTTATCCTTTTCCTTTCCCTTCCAACTATTTCTTCCCTCTAATTTCCTTGGCAACAGGTCGCTATGGGAGAATAGATCACTCTTTACAAAAGTCTGAATTGTTATTTTGCAGAGTTAGAAAAGTAAGTCAAGGGTACCATTAGATTCTAAAATAGGGGTGGATATTATTAAACCTCAACTCCCAATATTTCTCATAATTGGTAGTGCTAACTGGATTTGCACAATGTTGTAAGTTGTCCATACCTGTGCTAAGACCTATTTTTAGTGTATAAAGGCTTTGTCATCCATTACTTTGGAAAAACTCAAGTGACCTGCAATAACCCAGAACTGAGGCAACAGAGGAAAGACAGGAATCAAAAACATGAACAACTTTTATTCTGGCATAGACCTCTGTCAATTTGAGAATGGTTGGAAGGCTTTTCACTAAGTCTGTATCTGTGATAAGCAGTATTTGTAACAAAACAGCCCTTGTCAAGATGATGCAAAGAATAAATCCAGCATGAAATAAAGCCATCTAAGCATGACATTGTATTACAGCAAGATCTAAAATACTGCTTTCTCATCTATTGACATTCATATTGTACGTAAGTATAAAATGAATATGTAATACATACCTGTAGTGCTATGAGAGCAGTAAGGAAGGGCCAGTGATGGAAGAGGTTTTATAAATGGATGTGACAATCAGGAGCCAAAAAGGAGACAAGAGTACTACTTGATAAGATAGAAAAATGTGGGATAGACAGAATCACCACCAGATGGATCCGTAGCTGGCTGACCAGCCATACTCAGCGTGTGGTCCTCAATGGAACTGCATCTATATGGAGGGAAGTGTGTAGTGGGGTGCCCCAGGGCTCTGTTCTAGGCCCAGTGCTCTTCAACATCTTCATCAACGATTTGGATGAAGGGATAGATGGGGAACTCATCAAATTTCCAGACGACACCAAGCTGGCAGGAATAGCCAACACTCCAGAAGACAGGCTTAAGATACAGAAGGATCTGGACAGACTTGAACACTGGGCACTAACTAACAAAATGAAATTCAATGGTGAAAAAAGCAAGGTTCTATATTTAGGCAAGAAAAACCAAATGCACAAGTACAGCATAGGTGGCACCATGCTCAACAGTAGTAACTGTGAGAGGGACCTCGGAGTCCTAGTAGTCCAGTGGTTCTCAATCTGTGGGTCGGGACCCCATCTGGGGTCGAATGACCATTTCACCGTGGTCACCAAACAACACAGTCCGCCATTTTTTTTCCTCCTTTTCCTTAGCTGTGCTACTCCCTTTTATTCTATTGGCTTTTGAAAGCCAATAGAATAGACTCTCTTGAATAGAGTCTAATTCTATTGGCTTTCAAAAGCCAGTAGGAATTATCCAGGCTGTCTCTGCCCTGCTGAGCCCGCCAAAAGTCCCATTCTGCAAACGTTGCTGCACCAGTTGAGTAGTCCTCGACTTACGACTGGTTGAGTAGTCCTCGACTTATGACCGGTTGGGGGTAGCGGCATTAAAAAGGTTGAGAACCACTGTAGTAGACAATCACCTAAATATGAGCCAGCAGTGTGCTGCAGCTGCCAAAAAGGCCAACACAGTGCTAGGCTGCATTAACAGAGGGATAGAATCAAGATCACGTGAAGTATTAATACCCCTCTTCAATGCCTTGGTAAGGCCACACTTGGAATACTGCATCCAGTTTTGGTCACCACGATGTAAAAAAGATGTGAGACTCTAGAAAGAGTACAGAGAAGAGCAACAAAGATGATTAGGGGACTGGAGGCTAAAACATATAAGGAACGGTTGCGAGAATTGGGTATGTCTAGTTTACCGAAGAGAAGGACAAGGGGGGACATGATAGCAGTATTCCAATATCTCAGGGGCTGCCATAAAGAAGAGGAAATTAAGCTATTTTCCAAAGCACCTGAAAGCAGGACAAGAAGCAACGGGTGGAAACTAATCAAGGAGAGAAGCAACCTAGAACTAAGGAGAAACTTCCTGACAGTGAGAACAATTAATCAGTGGAACAGCCTGCCTCCGGAAGCAGTAAATGTTCCAACACTGGAAGTTTTTAAGAAGCGACTGGACCGCCATTTGTCTGAAATGGTGTAAGGTTTCCTGCCTGAGCAGGGGGTTGGACTAGATGACCTCTAAGGTCCCTTCCAACTTTACTACTACTAAGTCATGAAAAAGGCTCAGATCCACATTTGAAAAACAATGTTGCCTTTGGTAGTGCTAAAAGTCTCGAGCCAAGATGTGGGAGTTGGAATGCTTGATTGCAGTAGGATGCAGTTATTATAACTGGTTCCAAATGTTACTTAGAATGAGGGCTATCAGCCACCTGATTAAAAGGTTGAAATCAGGAGAAGTATGCAAAGAAGTTATAACAATAGGGGAGTTTAGATGCCATCTCATGAGGCAGATCTGCACTTTCTGCCAGGCAAATGTATACCTCCTATGTATACACATTCAATTCAAAACTGTCCTTTAGAGCAGATGGTTCCCAGTGCTTATTCCATTTTAATAACAGCTGCAAATTACAATTAGCTGCAGTGTCTCTTCTCCTCCAGTGCTTGGTTGCTACCCAATATATAGCCATTTAATCCTGGGTTGCTGGTGGGTATGATTTGGTTCCCTTGCTTTCCCCAACCCTTGCTTCCAGAACTGGGAAGATTTTTTCCTTTACTTTTTAAAAAAATATTTAAGGTGCTCTGTAGAAACCTTGCTACTTTGTTTCTATGAAGTTTTTTCTTCAAAGAAACAAAGCTGTAGATAAAATTTCCATGCATTTACATAGGAGCATACGAATGAAAGTATAATTTGTGCCCAGTTGCTTTCATTATTGCAGCATTAGACGTGCAACCTTATAAGGAGAAAAAAGAAGAAGAAAAATAACGTCTGTGTAAATTTCAAAAGAGATAATGTGGGAAGTGTGTGTGTGTGTGTGTGTATGTCTGTGTGTGCATTTGTGTGCACATGTGTGTGTGTGAGAGAGAGATACATGCATGCATCAAGGCATATGTGTGCAAACATTGGGGAAAGCAAAGAAAAAGGCTGCAGGCTTATGAGAAAAGAGTGATTCCTAAAACAAAAAGACAAAGCTTTGTCTGTGCCAGGGGTCTTCTAACTTGGCAACTTTAAGACTTGTGGACTTCAACTCCCAGAATTCCTCAGCAGAATTCCTTCTTGGCTGAGGAATTCTGGGAGTTGAAGTCCACAAGTCTTAAAGTTGCCAAGTTGGAAGACCCCTGGTTTATGCAAAGACCTGCTGGTGAAGCTGCCTTTCCTTGCACATAGAAAAAGGGAAAGGAGCAGGGAACCATCAGTCAGACTTTGTGGTCCTAGTTGAGAAGGAGCACCAGCCTGGTCCCTTTGCCAATCCATTGCAATCTGGATTGGATTTTTTGAAGCTAGTTTAAGAAAGAGGCAGGGCTTTGACCATGGTGTGGAACTGTCCATAGACATTCATACATTCATGTTCGAATCATGAGGAAGAAACTCTATGTCTAGATAATCAAAATGTGCCTAAGAGCAGCTAGAAATCAACCAATCAGAAGGGAAGCAGTCTTACATTTAATTATAAATTCAAATGATTGAATTAAATGTTGTAGAACTAATAGCACATTTTACATACATCCAGGTAGAATGATCTAATATATTCAGGTTTTACTGTAGCATGTGGCATGAAGTCCTTTGTGCTAGCTTGGTTGTTTTCTTTCTGATGTTTCATTCCCAGCTAAGTAACATCTTCCATGCATTACTAGTTGGACAATCTGCAAGAAAACAACCAAGTTTAGAGAGTACCAAAGAGTCCACAGTCCAAATAGCTACAATATTCTCTTCTATTGGTACACTGATGAGAAATAAGGCAACTGATGAAATATAGAACTGTCTAGAAAAGTGAAGATCTTCAGATCTTTCCACAGTGCCTAGTTGACTCTCAATAAAAATATATTCCATAATATAAAAAATGGGAAATAAAGTCAAGGAATTGGCCAGAATGTCTGTTTAGTAGTGTCCAGGAAGGTATAAATAGTCTTCCTTAAGGGCATGGAAATCACGTCCTAATATGGAGAACAAAAGCTTTGATAGAAAAAGCATAAGGTGATGATAAGAAATCTGCAATAAGAACTTTAAATATATTTAAAAGCAGAAAACTGGGAAGATTGTCTAGACCACTGGTCAGAAAAATGAAAGAGATGCTCAAAAAGATGGGGAGATAGCAAATAAATTAAATGAATGATGTGCATCTCCCTTTTTCTATAGATGATGCAGGAAAGATATTTGACTTTTTGAGGGAGGGAAGTAGAGCATCAAACTCTTCAAGAGATGATAGTATAGAATATTTGGGGTGACTAAGTTGCATCAAATCCCTGGGTCCTGGTGGCATTCACCTGACAGTTCTTTAATTCAATTTCAAATATGAAATTGCTGACCTCCTACAGAACTATGTAGCTTGTCCTTCAAAACAGGCTTAGTGCCAGAGAACCAGAAAGTAATCAATGTGACACCACATTTTTAAAAGAAAAAAATCCCACCCTTTTATTTATTAAATTGAATAGGACAACAATAGAAAAAAAAGGAAAAATGGGTAAAACAAAGACAGCTATTCTTCTTCCTGTTACTACATACACACACACACAAACACACACACACACACAGAGAGAGAGAGAGAGAGAGAGAGAGAGAGAGAGAGAGAGAGAGAGAGAGAGAGAGAGAGAGAATATAAACACACATGTGACAATAAAGGGTGCCCAATCATCTGAACTTTGAATCAAGGTCATAAGTCCCTCTTTTCAGGTAGATTGTAACTTTGAATGGTTGTTAAGTTACTGGTCATAAATCAAGGATTATCTGTAATACACAACTATGTATCTACTTATATAGTAAGCCCAATTAGAGGGGCTTTCTTTCAGGCAAGTATTTATACTTGCAGTTGGTAATGTAGTACCCTCCACATGACTACAGCTTTTATTATTTACATCCTTTTGCCACAATGGCTGGTTTTCTTGGATGATAAAACAGATGTCTCTTTTGGAATCGCAATGCCAAGTTAGTGCCTGGCAACAAATTTGAATTGAGTAGAAGTGAAACTGTCAAATGTTTCTTCTTTCTTTTCTTTCTTTTGTAAATAATTCTTATCTCTTTTTTTCCCCTCCTTGCATTTCCCTGTTGTCTAGAAAGAGAAGCAGCGAAATGTCTTGAGTAGACTTGGCAAAATTGTTGATCTTACCATCTTTTGACTTTTTCCTCTCCTTGTTCATATCTTGCCATACCAGCTCACTGGCCCTGCTTCTCTTACTCATAGGAATAATTAAGCACCTTGCTAGAGTATCTTTATTAACAATTATTGAAAGAAACAATATACCTAAGTTTTCTAAAAATAACACTTGTTTCCTTGACAAAATCCATCACTTCAATAAAATAAGATAAAATAATGGCTAAACTCTATTTTCTTTTTACTCCAGAAGAAGGAGAAGGAGGAAGAGGAAGATGGGAGACAGGCAGGAGGTCATGAGATTAGTTCCCAGGTTACCTTTTAAGATTTCCAGAATTAACAGACTAGTTTTTTAACTTTCTTTGACAATTTTAGCTTTGCTTCATGACATTTCAACAGAGTATTGACAGGAGATGTAAGGAAATAATATCCTGGGAGTTGAAAATGTAATAGTACAATAGTTATTAAGGTAAGATAATAGCTGCATCTAAAATTCTGCTCACTGACTCTTTTTAAGCTTCACTAAAAATTGCTGAAGTGGTTCTATTCTCAGCAGTTTGCCTCAAAATTTTATGTATGTAATTTATCATCCGTTTGTTTCTCTTTTAGGTTTGGCAATGATTGTTAAAATAGTCTTTCCCTAGCAGTAACAATCATTTGAAATTCACTTATCCTTTTAACACTATGGCTAGCAGAATAAATATGGAGTGATGTGGAGTTAATATAAACTAGGACATCTGGTATTCCAGATGCCATTTATAAAATGAAGTTGCATTCAATGTTGCAGTGTGAAACTGCCCTTGTTATCTGTTATGCTTGCTCTACACAGAAGAGCTGTCAGCCTTTTCAAGAAGAACAGGTGAGTGTGTTTTTTCCCCAAAATGAGTGAAACAATTAAACTGAAGCAATCTATAAAGATGCTGTATTTAATCAACATGCTAGTTCATCTGCCAACTTCCACACTCCCCTCAACCAACAAGATTCCAGTCAGAGAGGTTGAGACTGTATTAAACCAGTAGTGCTAAGAAAGTAATGTGGTGGAAGATGCATATTTTTTTAAAAAAATGATTAAGAGTCTTTATCCTTGAATTTCATTCAATATTTTGTTATTAATTTAGTCATAATTGATTATGTGCCATCAAGTCAGCATCTAGAGACCATATAGATAGATTTTCTCCCTGAAGCTATATATATAGTCTCTGGGTTCTCTATGTTAAAATATTACTGAATATCTCTCTCTCTCTCTCTCTCTCTCTCTCACACACACACACACACACATCTATCTATCTATCTATCTATCTATCTATCTATCTATCTATCTATCTATCTATCTATCTATCTATCTACCTACCTACCTACCTACCTACCTACCTAAAACAAAGAGGTGCAATTTCTGGAGACCGTATAGATTCTTAGAATATTACTTTTGAGAATTGTACTCTCCTAGGAGGGCATATCCAGAACCAAAAGGTTTCTTGCCCAGATGGGAAAACATAAATTAGTATGGGTTAATTTTATCTTTTGGTGTAATACATTAAAAATGAAAATTTAGTGGCAACTTTGGAAGACCCCTTCAGGCTGTGCCCAAAGTCATTAGGGGATCATGTGTCTGACTTTTTTTTATTTAAAACATACTTTGTGCAAGATGGGATAAATTTTGTTTTCAGAGGAGCTATGAATACTAGTGTGAGCAAGTTCGAAGTTGAGATCTTTGAAATGAAAGGGATACTTCAGTCATGAACTTATAAGAGCATATATTTATCTAGTTATTTATTTACTGTACATAGCCAGGCTCCAGAAACTGCTCTCTGTAATTTATATAACAACAAAAGATAAAAAGCATAAAATCAGAAAAAGAAACAAGGAAAAACACACAATACAACTGCATGCAGAAGTTTAAGTACTCCTAGTCAGATTTTATATTTCACTGAATTCTTAAGTAGAAACTGGCAGAACCTCCATATGATAAAACTTAGACATGACATATTTCACTATACTGTCACATTTACTATTCATGTGCAGTTCTTAACTCCTTTTAAATGCTTCCTATAGCCAGGAATATTCCTGCTTTTGCTTCTGGATTTTTAGCCTTCACTCTGCTTTGAACTCTTTTAGTTTGAGCATATTCTTGGGTCTCCTTGCCTTAACTGCATGCTTTAAATCTCTCCATGGTTTTTCAATATTATTTAAGTTTGATGGTTGTGAAGGTCATTTCCAAATCTTCATCCTTCTCTTATGTATGATGTCTGATCTGAAGGGGTAGAGTCAATAAAGCTGAAAAAAGATTAGATATTTATGAATTATATCAGGTGAGTGATGATTAAACAGGGCTAGAGCCTCTCACTCTATATAGGGTTATAATTATTATATCAGTCATATCTGGGTAAAGATATTTTGGCTTACACCTGCATGCCAAGTAGTAGCCTTAAGTCCAGGAGGACTTCCCCACACAGAGACACATTCATAGACACTACATATTGCTCTTTTCAGAGGGAGGTGACTTTGTCTAGCATTATCACTAAAGCTGAAAAGCAATCACAATGTTCTTTGGATTTAACTACAGCTTATTTTGTCCCATCCAGATTTCAGAAACCTATAACAATCAGTTCAAAAATTCTGTAATATCTTCAGCCCAGTCCAGAGTGGAAATAAACATATGATAACCACTAGCATATTGATAGTACCTATCAGGATTTTGAGATAGGACAGATTAGAAAATTGACACCATAGGAAGTACTAGTACTCTACTTCAGGGCTTTTCAACCTTTTCACCCATTGTACCACTTTTAAGATATAGCAAAATCCGAGTACCACCAGTCACCTAGCAAGGTGTCAAAAATTTGATGACCCCCCCCCAAAAAGGAAAAAGTGATAAAGTACAGGTAGTTCTTGACTTACAACAGTTCGCCTAGTGACTGTTCAAAGTTGCAATGGCACTGAAAAAAGTGGCCCCCCAAGCCACAGCCGAGCAAGACGCCTGCCTGCCCACCCGCGCTCTTCCTCCTGTCCGAGGTTTTCATTGTTGTGATCATTTCTGTTGAGGATTGGCAGCAGGGGTGGGGTGGGGGGTGTTTGGTTTTTATTCCCCCGTCTGCTGGGTGGTTGCAGCAGGTTTTAGTCACTTCACAAGACCCTGGGACACTGTGACCATCATAAATATGAATTAGTTGCCAAGCATCTGAATGTAAATCACAAGACCCTGGAGATGCTGCAACATTTCAGCTGATCGGCGCTTCTTCTGGGCTCAGCAGAAGCGCCAGGATCTGTGCCGAGCTCCAGTTGGAGCCTGGCGCTGATCCTGGCGCTTCCGCTGAGCCCTGACACCCTGCAGCTCCAGCCATCTCTCGCTCAGGCTTGTGCAGTGCTGCCACTGGTTCAGCTCATTCCCCTCCCCCGCTACCAGTTTTCTAGGATGGTCGCGTACCATCTGCCAGGTGCCAATGTACCACAGGTGGTACCCGTACCACTGGTTGAAAAGCCCTGCTCTACTTAACTGATGTAGGCTATAATAAGAAAATCTTGAAAGCTTGGCAACATTTCTCCTTCTCTTCCTTTTATACCAAAGAGAGTGAAGTCAGGGCAGCTTTCTTGTTTTCCTGGGTTCTTAATTGGTCTCCATATATCTTCTCTGAGGTGAGTTCTGGGCTTTCCTCCATTATCTCATTTGAAATGGATCTCTCAGTGCTTCACATAGAGGTTAGCCAGAAAGAAGGAAGAACTAACCTCCGTAGAAGGTTCACAAGATTCTGTTAATTAGCCTTACAATAAAGTAGAATTAGATCTCATCTGGTCATGTTTCTTACCTGATGTACTTGAAAGGGTAACATCAATCTTGAAGTCTGAAAGAACAAATCTCTGTCTACTTTACACCTAAGAACATTGGAGGTGTCCCTTCTGAGCTCTCTGTCTGTTATGCAGCTGTGGGCTTTGCCTTCTCTTATCTGACTGTTCCGTAGGTAGCATCTCTCTCTCTCTCTGTCCCTCTTTCCCCATCTCCCAATGTCATTCCCACATACCATTACAGGAATCTACAATGCTAGTCTTAGGATAAATACAGAACCTTGGAAACTGCAAAAGGAATTTCCAGCCCTGGTTTATAGTAAGTTCATGATGAAAGAATTGCCTTAATAATTTGACATGCTTTCTTTACACCTAGGTGGTCTTGCAATTTATAAGAAAAACTACTAAAATATTCATGTAGCTCTTACTTTTTAATGTTTACTTTGCTTTCCATTACTTTCTGAGCCGCTTAAAGTTAAAGTTTTAAAGAACCAAAACCTACAAGGGTAAATTTCAAAGAGGCCCAGATTACCAACCAAATTTTGACACTGGCTGCCAGATCTGTTGGTCATCTACACCAGATTATCAGCTCTTATTGCAAAAGAACCTGGCATTCATCACTGATGGCTTGAAGTCAGAGTGACTAACAGTCTAATCATTCTAGACTCAGAAAGAAGCACTTCAGTTGGAAGAGGGAACCAGCTCTAAACTGCAAGTCTCCCTTCTCATTTAATGGTTTAACCTCTGTATAGCTCTTATGAGCTGTCACAGTGAGAATGTATCACTCCCTTCTCCCTCTACACACTTGTCTTTAATCTTCCTACACCATGAAAAGAGATAGGAGATTTGATCCACAATCTTCCCTTTAATCAATCATTCTACAACCTTTCCCTCTCTCAGCCAACCCAAATAAGAGGCTGGTATCTAGTGAATTAATGTTACCAGCCTCTATTCTAATTTTTTGCTTTCTTTTCCAAACCACCTTCCTTCTAGAGATTGCTCTCTGACTGGCTGGGATTCCTAGGGACTTCTCATGGGATCTGTGGTGTCCTGAAATCCATCTATCCATCTCAGCAGTTCATACTCTACTGTACTGACATCAGCTTTATTTCCTCTTTCAGTGGTCACATTAATGGCAGCACCTTCTTGCAGGCCCTTGGAGACTAGTGGGAATATTCTCAAACCCCACCATTGTCTTAGCCACTTAGCTTCTGATGCCATTTATTCCTTTCCCAGTCAGTGCTGTTTTGAAAGTTTGGAACTTAATTTAATTCCTTAGTTCTTCCTCTTTTTTTGCATTCACTTTTAATGTTCTCCATCTATTTCTTCCTTCTGTTCTCTTTCTATCCTTACCCTACCATGATATCATCATCATCAACTGTTTCCTCAGTAAAGTTCTAAACAGATCAGCCAAATTCTGACCTGACTTGCAGCTCTGTGACTGGTGGTTGGCTTTGATAGGCCAGAACAGCTCAGTCTTTTTTTTTTTTTAATTGAAAAATTTTTAAAAACTTTTACAAAGACAGAAAAAAACAATAACAACAACAAAAAAAACAAACAAAATAATACAACCCTCCCCCAACCCCTCTCAAACCACCCCCTCCCTCCCCCCCCGAGCTTCCCAGAGCAGAATATAGGCTTAATTAAAAAAAAAAATTAACAAAATTATAAGATAATTAAAAATAAAATATATATAAGAAAAGAGTTATAATCCTTAAAAAGAGAAAGTATTTAAAAAAGAAAAACAAAGAAAAAAAAGGAAAAAGTAGAGTTTTTATACAAGTTATAAAAAAGCTAAATGATATTTTTTCAAATCCAGTTTAAATTGTATGAATTTAAGTCAGTCTTTACAGCAATTTTCCATCCTTTAAATATGGAAAATTCAATGTAATGTTCTCAGATCCATCCCAAAGTCATCACTTACCATCATTTATTACATTTATAGTCTTTGATGGGTGCTTAACACCATGAAGGGAACAGGATTTTTCTTTCAAAAGAAGGAGGCAATTTGATTCTCTTTGTCAAAGAGTTTTGTATTTCCTGGAAGTCAGTGTTACAGCCAGTCCATGCTAGTCCTCCTTAGATACCACATTTAAGTACCAGCACATCACTCTATTGATTAAGCAGCTCTATTCCTTATCCTCCTTCTGGAAAATGATACTAAGAGCAACAAGGTTTATAGATGTTTACAAAGGATCGTTAAAATGATGAATATTCTCTCAGATATATAACATAGCCACATAAAATTTTATGTATACATAACATTTTATCTTTTATTTTAACCACTCACAGAACAATTTGTGTTTTGATCCAAGAGGACTGTGGGCTCCAGCAGATGCTTTTTTGTTGATTATAGAAGAATTTTCTATGGTCACTGAAGAGGGGTTGGCAAAGAGATTGCTATGAAGGGAGGTAATAAAGCAGCAGGGATTTTGTATCTACTTGGGGCAGATTGCAGAGAGGGAGAAGAGTATCTGAAGGCTCAAGAGAAACACCTAAACTCTGCTAAGCATGAGAAATTGCCAGCTAAGTTGTTTCAGAAGTTCTTGATTACATCTATTGGGAACCTAATAATAACTATATACTTAGCAATAGGCACACACTGACACTGTAGCAGAAACATTATTTTTGCAGGCAGGAAATTAATCTTAGCCTGGTACACCAAATTGAGCTAAATGTAATTTGCTGCATTCTCTTTCCTTCTGAGGTCAACAGAATGGAGGGGGGAAATTTGTTTACCTGCTTCAGCTGATTGTTTTCTTATGTCCAACTCAATTCCAGATGACTTCATGGATATGTCCACTTTGTTTTCTTTGAAAATATGGAAACAGGGTCTCCTATCTAAGTACTAACTATGATTAGCTTTGCTTAGCTTCTGAGGCTTACTAAGGTTAGCTAAGCTGCCGTTGTCTTTTACTATACTCAGAATGTTAAACTACATCCTTTTTTTTTTAACATCAAGCTTTTTAAATATTTTAGGTTTCATCAACTGGGTTAAGACTAATTTGAATGAATACGGTGATTTGGGAACATTATTATATCTTATTATATCAGTGCTATTAAACCAATTGTATACAAGGTTTTTCCACAGTATCCCATTCTGAGGCGTGGTAGGTTGGGCAAAAACAAAAGAAAAAAAAAGAGTTGTATTTTGTTTAATTAGAGCCTTATTTAATTAGAGTGTGGTAGGTTTCAATCACTTGTGTCAGAGAAGATTTGAGGAAAATTATCCTTTGAAGCCAAACTATGATCAACATAGTGTCCTTTCTCTAAACAGCAAAGTAGAAATATTTGGTGGTTCACTTTGTTAGACAGCTGGTGTTTTGCAGATGGGCAACAAATTTCTAATGTGTAGCAGAATGCGTAAGGAAGATCAGGCATTGGGCGAAGCTCCCTGTAAAGTCAGATTCTGTGCAAGAAATAATGAGATTATTCCATCTACATTTTCATTTTTTCTTATGTCAGAAATTATAGTTTGGCTATAACTTTTAATAGAGGTCTGAGAGTTTCATCAAAAACCTTTGAGAATTTACATACGAATTTAAGGACTCAGGTTACATTCCTGTGCTATACAGTAATAACCATTAACACTTTACTTAAGCTGCTGGCAATACTTTTTGCTCTACAAATAAAGATTTCTTTACTCTCATTTGTGTCGTGCAAGGTAATTGATCCTAAAGGCAAAACAACTGCTCAAATGAGGTTACTAACTTAACAAAAACTGCTACAAAATTTAACTCTCTTAGTTAAGTATAATCTAAGATTCATAATTAATTTAACACAAAAAACAATACAAGAGTTTAGTAGTCATAAACACCAGCAACCTCATCTATATTTAAAGAACTGTATATTCTAATGGATATTTATGGGTGTCTTGATTATCTTTAGCTTGGTTAATTTGCTGTAGGAATGCTACAGATTGTTCAGCAGAGTATTGATTAGCATAAAAACAGGAAAATATATGGCCTGAATATTCAGTTTCCTGTAGGTTTGGCTTAGTATTTAAAAAACAGTAGTATAGTTGCTTATGGTTCGTGCATTCCAATCTGTTTGTAGCTTGGAGAGGGCCACTAAATATTTGATAATTTTCTTAAACTTCACACATCTTATTTTAGTGGCAGCCTGTACCAGAATACACACTGTTGGGATCAAGGATAGGATGTTCTCAAAAATGATTTTCCCACATAGATGTAATCAGTGCTTTTTTTCTAACAAAAAAAAGGTGCCAGAACTCACACACGTCATACAACCTGCCTTGCCTACCCTACAAGGTTCCATCCAAAAAAGGTGCTGAAACTCCGTTCTGGGCGTTCTATGAGAAAAAAAGCCCTGGATGTAATCCAAGTAATATCCAAGGTTACATCAGTGCAAGTAGACTTTAAGACAGAGGTCCTTATCTTACATCTTAAGGCCAGCTTTTGGGTACTTCATAATAGTCTAGAAGTTGCCATCCATTTTAAAAATAATTAAATAATTTTAATAAATTTAAATAATTGAAAATAATTTTAATAAATTAAAAAAATAATTAAACAAGAGGGAACAAGTACAAGTACACTACATACTAGATAGTATTATCACTATTGTTGAGTCCTTGGCGGGAAGCAGACACGAGAAGCAGTTGAAGTTCTCAGTTTCCTTTATTCAGCGTTCAGCTTACAAGTAGATGGCTTCAGCAGCTCCCAAAACCTCCCAGCTTCTTATATAGATGCTTCCTGGGTAAATGTGATACTTTTCCCGCGCCAGCACCCGCGCATGCGCACGGCGCTGGCGACAGCCTGTCTGGTCCCGGGCAGCTTTGCACCTGCCCGGGACTGCCTGCAAATGCCCAAGCCGTTTGCAAGGCTCGGGACATAACACCCCTTTCCCCCGGGCTAAAACTACTACCAACATATAATCATTTATTTTATGCAGTGTTCTGCTTCTCAGTGCTCCTATCGCTACCTGGCTTTTGTTTAGCCAGCAATGTTATGTAATCCTCTAAGTATTTAGGAGACTTCTTTGCTCTCTGTGACTTCTCAGCTCTGGGTTACTAGCATGAGTTCCCTGACTGGAGGGAGATGTGAGCCTGTTCTCCTTATTTTGCCTTGGTGCCTTCCAAGGACTGTGCCCCGATGCCTGGCCTGCTTGCTCGCCCACCGGGCTCGTCAGGCCAGGGCTTCTGTCACTTTGTGACCTGGTTGACCTGCCTAGCTGTAGACCCTCGGGCCCCTTGAAGTGATAGCCACTGCTGGCGTCTCTGTTGAACCTCCTAGGTCCGTCCAAGACCTGTCAGGAGGCTGACCATTCCCTGAACCCGTTCTGTGTCCGGGCTTGTGTGGGTTTCTGTACTTTCCCAAAACTCAGTTACTCCCTGATTTGGGCTAGAGGTGTTGTAGTCGGGACTTGGTTCCTCGACCACCTCCCTGTATGTTTGACCCCCTGTAGAATTTGGGGTAAGGTCAGGCCAACCTTGGGGATTGTGTGCCAGCTCTCTTGCGGGGAATGATTTGTTGGGATGCCCCCGGGTATCCTCCGTGACTGGAGTGCTGTGTGATGTGTGTGGAAAGTGAGTATGCCCCCGGGGTGACTCCCTGGCTGGAGTAGGCGTGGATGCCTGGTAGTTAGGTAGGCTCATAGAATTCTTGTTCGGAGCTCTCGCGGAACCCTGGGATGGGCCGTTTGTGGCTCCATCAGTGGAGATGGGCAGCAGCTCGTGCCCTTCCCTTTGCTCCAAAGGGTCCCCCTCCCCCCCTGGAAAAGACCCAGGAGTCTCATCTGAAAAGTCCCGCCTAGGGCGGAGTTGGTCGATGTGCCGACGCAGGACACGACCGTTGTCCAGGGCAACCTCGTAGGAGAGAGGACCTGTGACCCTGGAAATAGAAGCGGGGACCCAGGTATGACCAGGCCCGTAATTGCGAGCCCAAACCGGGGCACCCACAAGTAGTTGTCTAGGTGCCCTAGGATGTGAGGTAGATGAAGGCAGTCTGTCCGGATGCAACCGGTCAAGTTTAGTAGTAAGTTGACGCCCCCAGCGAAGTTCAGCTGGGCTTCTCCCTGTAGAAGTGGACGGTGTGGTGCGATAAGAAAGGAGAAAGTCAGCCAACCTGTGATGCCAGTCCCCGTAGGTGAGTCTTTTCAAGGCGTCCTTTGTGATGCGCACCATACGTTCAGCCATACCGTTGGTGGACGGGTGGAAGGGTGCAGACGTGGCATGACGAATCATGTTAGCCTGTAAGAAAGCTTGGAATTCGGAGGAAGTGAATTGAGGGCCGTTGTCAGACACGATGACATCTGGAAGCCCGTGTGCAGCAAAAATCCCCCTCAGTACCTGAATAGTCTTTGCAGTGGTGGTGGATGAGACAGGTACAACCTCAAGCCATTTTGAATGGCTGTCAACAAGGACCAAGAAGAACTGGCCCTGAAAGGGCCCAGCGTAGTCAATGTGCACCCTAGACCATGGGGACTGTATTTCCTCCCATTTATGCACGGGAGCTTGGGGCATCTCTGGGCGAGATCGTTGGCACAGGTGGCATGCATGCACCTTAGCCTCAATATCCTTATCTAAAGCAGGCCACCACAAGTGGCTGCGTGCAAGAGCCTTCATACGAATAATGCCAGGATGACCCTCGTGGAGGGATTCTAAGACCCTAGTCCTCATTGAGGTGGGAATGACAACTCTGTTTCCCCAAAGCAGACAACCCTGAGAAAGGGACAACTCGTTTCTTTTGGACCAGAAACTCTGAAACTCAGGACTAGGGCAGTGCTCAGGCCAACCGGACAAAACCCAGGAACGGACACGTGAAAGTGTGTGATCTGTACCTGTTTCAGCGGCAACATCCCTGGCACAAAGAGGGAGCTCGGGCAAGGCTTGGATTGATAGAATGTTGACAGCTGGCGCAGGGTCAGCTTCTACTACTGGCAGAGGCAATCTACTGAGGCCATCAGCATGGCCCATTTCTTTCCCAGGCTTGTGGAGTAAAGAAAAATCATATGCAGACAGAAAAATAGACCACCTAAGCATTCTAGGGGAAATGATTTGGGGAGTCTGCTTACGTGTGGTAAACAGTCCCAGCAGAGGCTTATGGTCAGTAAAGACCGTGAAATGCCTGCCATATAGAAAATCGTGGAATTTTTTAATTCCAGCAACAACAGCCAGAGCCTCCCTGTCTATCTGAGCGTAGTTGCGCTCAGCAGAAGACAATGTTCTGGAGTAATATGCAACAGGAACCTGAGTTCCATCAGACCTGAGGTGGCTCAGGACAGCTCCTACCCCGTAAGGGGACGCATCACATGCGATGCACACAGGAAGAGATTCGTTGAAATGTGCAAGTACACTGTTAGAAGTGAGCAAGGCCTTGACTTTGTTAAAGCAAGCCTCATGTGTTTGTGACCACTGCCACACTGCTTGTTTGTCTAGTAGCCTGTAAAGAGGCTCAGCTACACTAGCTTTATGAGGAAGAAAAGAATTGTAGAAATTCAGGAGGCCCAGGAAGGCCGGAAGTTCGGCCTTGGACTTTGGCCTAGGTGCTTCTAAAATAGCTGTTAGTTTGGATTCAGCAGGGTGAATCCCAGCAGCATCAATTTTGAACCCCAGAAATTCAGTAGAAGGCACCCCAATCTTGCATTTGTCTTTTTTGAGCTTGAGGCCTGACTTCCTGAATCTTAACAGAACAGCCCTTAGCCTTTCAGCTAGAATGTGTGTGGAGTCTCCTGCAATTAAGACATCATCAAAGTAGGGGCAAACCCCTGGTATACCCCGTAGTGTGTTTTCCATTACGCTTTGGAAAATCCCAGGAGCGACATTCACTCCAAACTGCAGCCTTTTTACCTTAAAGGCTCCCCTGTGGGTCACAATAGTCTGAGCTATAGCAGCATCATCATCAACAGGCAGCTGTTGATACGCTTGAGCTAGGTCAAGCTTTGCAAAAACGCGCCCCCCCTTGAGGGAGGCCAGAATATGACTGACCACAGGAACAGGATAGGCATGTTGCTGCAATGCCTTATTCAGAGTGCATTTGTAGTCAGCACAAATGCGAATGTCCCCATTTGCCTTTAGAGGCGTGACAATGGGGGTCTCCCAAGGACTGGAATCAACAGGTTCTAGGATTCCCTGTTGAATCAGTTTGTCTAACTCAGTGTCAATTTTACTCTTTAAAGCAAAAGGGACCCTTCTTGCTTTAATTCTAATGGGAGTGACAGTGGGGTCTAGCTTTAAGGACACAGGGGGTCCTTTGAATGTGCCCAGCTGGGGGCTGAAAACATCTGCAAATTCTTTGCAGACTTCCTGTAGGTCGAGTGTTTGTAAACTGTTGAGTCCTGTGACGTGTATCCCCAGGGCCTCAAACCAATCGAGTCCTATGAGACTCGTTCGTTCACCCCCTACTACTAATAAGTCTAGTGGACCTTCAAAACTCTTGTATTGCACGTTAAGGGTGGCCTCCCCCTTAACACACACTCTTGAATTTTGAAAATCTGTTAACACAATGTCAGAAGGCCTTAACTTGGCCTGAGTTCCACTACCGGAACAAATCTTCCTAAATGTATGCAAGGAGATAATTGAAAAGGCAGACCCTGTGTCTAGTTCCATAGATAATGGAACCCCTTGTAGCTTCACCTTGAGTGACAGCTTTTTCTTAATGGGCTTCTGTGTGCCTGTCCTAAGGATGCTTCTTCGCGAAGCGCAAAAACCTACCCTATTCTGGCTGGGGAATCTGGTACCTTTCAGGCGCAGTTCTTCCTGAGGTTGTACCTTTCGTCGGCCCAGACACACAGCTGCAATGTGTCCTTGTTTGCCGCATGCCCGGCAGGTAGCGGAGCGGAACTTGCAGTCGGTTCTCCTGTGGCGACCTCCACAGCCGATGCACTTGAGCGGAGCTGAAGAGCTTCCCTTCTGTTTTTCTTCCGTCGTGGGGTGGAGACGGTCAACTTCCTCGTCCGGATCCTCCTCGGAGTTTCTTTGGGCGTCTTCCTGGTGCACGGATGCAACCTCTGGACTGTTTCTGATCGGCCGCATGTTCTTGACAGCGCCGCCTGCTGCTTCTTCTGCGGTGACTTCCCTTAAGGCATCTTGGTAGGACAATTCTTCTTTAGCGAAAAGTCTTTGTTGTAGATCTCGATGCCTTAACCCGCACACGAATCGGTCCCTCAGTCGTTCTTCGAGGTCTTTGAACTCGCAGTGCTTGGCGGCCTTCCGTAATGCGGCGATGAATTCTTTGGCCGACTCACCGGGCCGTTGATCCCTCTGCTCGAAGGTGTGGCGCCATGCGATGACGGACATCTTGGGGTGGAAGTGCTCCTTCAGTAGCTTCTTCAGATCTGCGTAGCTGACAGACTCTACTGGAACAGGTGCTGCAAGGTTTTCTGCGATGTCGAAGGCGTCTTGACCGCAAACACAAAGCAGGGTGGCAGCCTTCAAGCTCTCTTCCCTCACTTGGTTTGCCTTGAAGTAGTTCTCCACCCTGGCTACGTATGACTCCCACCGCTCTGGATGTGAGACGTCGAATTCCGAAAGCCTTCCGATTTTTGCCATCTTCAGAAGACGGGTCTATCAGCCAGCCTACCCCCGAATGCGCACTGGATTGGCGGGTAGCTGCCGAGTCGACGCCGTTCCGCTGCTCAGGACTCACTTGGGTAAGCTTACACTTCTTCCTTTCCAGGCGGTGTAAGGCAATCCCACCTTCGTCGCCAGTGTTGAGTCCTTGGCGGGAAGCAGACACGAGAAGCAGTTGAAGTTCTCAGTTTCCTTTATTCAGCGTTCAGCTTACAAGTAGATGGCTTCAGCAGCGCCCAAAACCTCCCAGCTTCTTATATAGACGCTTCCCGGGTAAATGTGATACTTTTCCTGCGCCAGCACCCGCGCATGCGCACGGCGCTGGCGACAGCCTGTCTGGTCCCGAGCAGCTTTGCACCTGCCCGGGACTGCCTGCAAACGCCCGAGCCATTTGCAAGGCTCGGGACATAACACCTATTACTTTATATTACTATATACTACAATTAGTCTTCAATTTAAGACCACAAGTGATCCCAAAATTTCTGTTATTAAGTGAATTTTGCCCCATATTACCACCTTTCTTGCCCTGGTTGTTAAGTGAATCACTGCAGTTGTTAAATTAGTAACATGGTTGTTAAGTGAATCTGGCTTCCCCATTGATTTTGCTTATCAGATCACGCAAAAGGTGATCACATGACCTCAGGACACTGCAACCGTTATAAATATGAAGCAGTTGCCAAGTGTCTGCATTTTGATCACATGATCTCAGAGATGCTACAATGGTCATAAGTGTGAATAACAGTCATAAGTCAGGACCAGGGGAGACATGATAGCAGTGTTCCAATATTTGAGGGGCTGTCACAGAGAGGAGGGGATCAGCCTGTTTTCCAAAGCACCTGAAGCCAGACAAGGAATAATGATGGAAGCTGATCAAGGAGAGATTCAACCTAGAGATAAGGAGAAATTTTGTGACAGTTAGAAAAATCAACCCGTGGAACAGTTTGCTTTCAGATGTTGTGGGATTTTCATCACTAGAAGCTTTCAAGAAGAGACTGGACTGCCATCTATCACAAATGGTGTAAGCAATGGTGGGATTCAAATATGTGAACAACCAGTTCTCTGTGTGGATGCCGCTTCTGGAAGTCTGTTCTGGGCCTGGGCAACAAAAAATTAGCTACTGGTTCTGCCGAACTGGTGCAAACCGGCTGAATCCCACCACTGGTGTAGGGTCTCCTGCTTGGGTGGGGAGTTGGACTAGATGAACAAGGTCTTTTCCAACTCTGTTATTATTTTATTTACATGGCTTGGAGCCAGAGAGGTAAATATAACTTAATTCTTCCCATAAAAGTAAAAGTAAAATAAAGACAAAATGTTCTCTCTTCTTTTTATAAGTCTAGCTGATGGGAAACTTTGCTCTTAATTAACTCTTTAGCATTTGACTTTCCTAGACTTCAATTGTCTTTGCCCACAATCTAGACTGGCAGATTAAATTTGATTGACAAATCAGAATTAGGTTTCCCTTGAATGTTTTTTTGTGTGAATCTTTACTTCAATACCTACAACATTTACATTTGATTTAAATTACATAAGTTTTTATCTTATCCCATCCAGTTTTTTGCCCTGTCCTGCCTACTTTAGTTATGAAAATATTGCACATACCTTCACAGAAAGTCTCTGTTTTTTCACTTCTCCTATAATTAAGATTATATCACAACTACAATATATACTGCTTGGTTGTAACTATTTGTTTCTACATTTTATACCTCTTGTTTATTTGCTTCCTTTTTAATAAAGGAGTTTGAACATATTCTTCAGTAGAAAGTTGTGATGTATGTATATATACAGTTACATATACAATATATACATTTCTAATAATAACTAAATGCCTAAATCATACTAGAATTTAAAAAGTTCTATATTCTATCTATCTATCTATCTATCTATCTATCTATCTATCTATCTATCTATCTATCTATCATCTATCTACTCAAATATCTAATACTCCATTCTCCATTTTTTCCCCATAACAACCACATGACTTAATTTGAGCAGAAAGATGCTGACTTTTTTTTAAGACTAGAAAGTAAATTTTGGATATGTTCAATGAACCAAAAATACCTTAATATGATTTCCCATCATTTCCCCACTCTTCAGAGATTTCACTTTTCTTTCAAGTAGCTAAAAACTATAGCAGAGAATGATGATTAAAATATTTGATACACAGCAGAAGCTAATAGTTTAAACTATTGTCAATTGTCATTATTAAGCTATTTCTGCATTTTTAAGAACCTCTTATAGGATATGGTGTCCTCCGCAATCATAAATAAGATTTATCTTACTTAGGTTTTGGTGATTTTTGACATGCATCAAAACTGCAGTCGAGTACTTTGAACTCAGTTTTTATATAAAATTGTGTCTTAGCATTTTTTTCTGAAAGCAGAGACCACTTGGAATTGACAACTGACAATTGAGTTGTGTCAGATGAAGAAGCACTGCTAGGCTTCCACACAGAATTTGAATCACACAGCCTAAGAGTGATTTGCTATTGATGATCTGTCTTTCTTTTCTGGATTGAATTTTAATTTATTCTTCCTGTTTTATGTGACAAACTGCATAGTGCACAAATGTACACATAAAATACTTATATATACAGCAGAAACTCACACTTAATGATTTAGATATCCTGTGCAGAAGTTAATTTTTTTTCTTATTTGCACAGACTTTGTAAACAGAAAGCCACACTACTGCTCTTATTTTTCTTGAAAACCACAGCTCTGAAGTGTTTAAAACAATGGTTCTCAACCTTTTTAATGCCGTGACCCCCAACCGGTCGTAAGTCGAGGACTACTCAACCGGTCGTAAGTCGAGCACTACTCAACTGGTGCAGCACCGTTTGCAGAATGGGACTTTTGGCAGGCTCAGCAGGGCAGAGACAGCCTGGACAATTCCTATTGGCTTTTGAAAGCCAATAGAATTAAGACTTATTCAAGAGAGTCTATTCTATTGGCTTTCAAAAGCCAATAGAATAAAAGGGAGTAGCACAGCTAAGGAAAAGGGGGAAAAAATGGCGGACTGCGTTGTTTGGCGATCCCCGTGAAATGGTCATTCAACCCCAAATGGGGTCCCGACCCACAGGTTGAGAACCACTGTTTTAAAACCATATATGGTTTAAGACCTACTCATAAAAGCACTCCCTTTCATTTAATGAACCTTGCTAAATATAGAGGCCTTCTTCAAAAGCACATTTATAGGCGTTTCTGTCATTACATTACAGAGGAGGCAAGGACCCTCTTTCCTTTTAGCCTCTCTCTGTAGATATTACATCACATCTAATATGATCATTGATCATGATTAGTATGATTTAAGATGATTGATAACTTGAATGCCTTGTGCTTTAATGCAATGCAATATGTGTTACTGACAACTGATTCATGTAACTAAATAATGAGACTAGGCACATAGGTTTGCAAATAAATGAATGCAATTATTTATTGCTTGCAATTTCCATGTATCTTTTAAAATTGTTGGGAACACTGATAGAAGATTTTATTATTGTTCTTTTTTATATATATTGCTGTTTTTGAAGTACATTCTGTGTTTGCCACTAGAACATAATATAACACACTAGAACATGATATAACATTAAACTGTCATTTATATAAAATTGAAAAATTGTGAACATCCACAGCACAATTCATAAAGAAACTCAGCATGACTTGTTTTTGCTAAAGATAGTACAAACTCAGGACACTTTCAGTATTTCAGTATTTTTCTTCCATAAAAAAAGATTTGGTCCAATATTCTTATATTTTATCCATGCTTGAGAGGCTTTATTTTTTCCCCCTTTTATGATTTGAATCTGTCAAAAACTGAAGAAATAGCAAGGAAAATCTTCAGCATGAACGTTGCTGCAGAGACAAAATTAAAGTATGCTTTCTCAGAGGAAATCATGCAGCAAGAAAGTGTTAATGGGTGGAATAAACGTAGAATTGGTTCCTGAAAGAAACAGCTTTATTAAGTACAATTCCACCAAGACAATCAAATGCAGAGAATTTGACCACTTGATAGATGAACAAAAGAGTCCCAGATTCATCCACTGGAAAAACTGGTTATTAAGAAAGCTGTCATGACACAAGTTGTAGCCTGCACACAGTGAGAGGGAGGAGTGAAGAGCAAAGGAGCTGACTTAGTCTTTCTGTGCTTCTCATTACTGCCATCAAGTGACTGTCTTTTGTTTTCCAAACTGCCTTGACTAAATCATCCATTATTCTCAGTCATTCTGTCATCTTCTTTGAACTTCCATAAAGTCCCAGTCAGCTAACTGTATGGAGAGAATGGAAAAGCAATTACACGGGTGGTGGAAATCAGGATGTCAGATTTAGTTGTTACTAAAGGTGGAACACAAAGAACAATGTCAACAACATAAAGAATAATGAAGGCCATATTGGTCCATAACATAATTAACCTGACACTGATCACTGTCTGAAGCATGTGTTCTACAGCCACTGCTTTGAAGGTGACTTTCAGTGGCAGGCTTGGTGACTAGCTTACAGTCTTGATTGTTTTGCTTTCCCCAGCTTTTTGCAACATTCTGACTGATGAAGAATATTTTTGTGTCATTTTGTTTGGTCATTAAAGGGATTATTATGTTAGAGATGTTGCCCCAATTACACAGTTAATTAATAACTTTTATAGAGATAATATATTTTAACACAGTATAGGAGGTAGCCATAATAGCATTTAAGATTCAAACTCAACAAGGTAAATGAATTCATCTAGTGCTTGACTATATTATTTTACTTTCCCTTTCCTACTTGACTCAAGATTGAGTAATTTTTTAACCTAATCTGTTGGCAGTGCAGTTTCCAGATGTTTTGCTTTTAGCTCAATTACTTTTGTTGATGGTCACTCAGTCTCTATCCTAGCATCTTATTCTTCTGATTTCTTAAATTCTGCTTCACCCACCTCAGCTTTTCCAAGATCTTCACAGTCAGAATGAAATAGTGGTTTTCTCTAGAAAACTTTTCAAAAGTGCAGCCTTTGCATTTATACCATTCTTTTGCGACTAGTCATAGTCACTAATAAATTACCAATATAACAGGTTAGATCATGGGTGTCAAACTCACATGATGTGTCGTGACATATCATGACTCTTTTTGCATTGCTGGCAATGGGGTGGGCGCGGCTTCGGTATGATGAAACTGGCCCATAGGCCGGCAGTTTGACACCCCTGGGTTAGATGATTTGACTTTCCCTGAACATTCTTCTACATTCTCTATCTCTCTCTGTGATATATCTATAAATATACCTAAAGTAATAGACAGACAGACAGACAGACAGACAGACAGACAGACAGACAGACAGATAGATATTGTGCCTTTGATTCATTGTTGACACCTGGAAACTGTGTGGAATAAGCCCTATATATATATATATATTGGGCAGATTTCAGAAGAGATTTGCTATTGTCTTTTTCCTAGGATGAGAGAGTGTGAAAATGATCCAAGGTCACCCAGATGACTTCGTGCCTAAGGCACAGCTAGAACACATCACTCTCATGGTTTCTAGTACAGTGCCTTAATCATTACATCAAACTGGCTTTCTAGTTCTATCTGTAGTGACCCCACCTGCCAGATATGTCACTTTTTACCCAGGCACTGGGATCAAATGAAGACACCTGGAATTGGTTGGCAAGTATCCCAAGAGGATGACTGAAGCATTTTTACATTTTTATGGTTTCTGGTTTTATTGTTCCTGGGTTTTATTATTGTTGTGAGCCACCCAGAATTCTGTTTAAGATGGGAGGCCATTCAAATCTTTTAAACAAATAAATAAATTTGTACTTTACTGTACTGTATTTGTACTTTAATCACAACCTTAAAAATGTTCTAGGACTGTTGGAAGGAAAGTCTTCATCTTGGCTCATCCAAGCTGGGAATAAACATGGCAACTGCTTTGGGAAGAAGGTTGTAGTTTATTGGAGAGGAGAGCCAGACAGGAAGATGGTTCTGGCAGCAAAGAGGAGAGAAAAAAGGACTGAACACATGTAGGGAGTAGGTTTTTATACCCTCTGAAACCTTTTGAGTTATTTCCTGTTCCTGTTTTGAGGCTATTTCCTGTGTCATTTATTCTGACCTGAGTTTGGGTGTGCCCTTTGGCCTTTGTGAGTTAATCCTACCATGTTGTGTCTCAGGTGGGGTATGCAGATTTTAGATCTTTGTCTTCCTAATCTCCAACCTCCAACTTTCCTGATGGTTTACATCTGCATTTGTACACAGCTGGCTTCTGCTTGGGGGAGGCAGACTTGGGGCCATTAAGAAAAACTTGGCATGCTTTTCTGTCTCTTTAGGATCCTGGGAGGAAATATATTTTTCTGCTCTTTTAAAATTTCCTTCTCTGGGGGGGACTGACTTCCCACAGGACTAAATCTAAACCCCAAGCCTAAATATATGCCTAAGTGTCATCAAATTTTATGTTTAAATCTATTCCTAAATCCCAAGACTAAACTCCATATTTGGAAACAAACCTACATCACAAGTATATGCTTTAAAAATACTTAGAGTTAATTAAGTTTTATTCTTGGGTATTTGGAAAGTATTTAAATAATTATTTCAAATATAAGACTGTCCTGTTTTCAGATTTTCTTCTCCTAAGGCTTATTGATTATAAAAACTGAACTGAAGCTGAACATCTGAACATCTATGCTTACATTTATTCATTTATATTTCACATTTCTAGACCACTCTTCTCTCTCAACTTGTGATATTTGCTAGAGCAGGCATGTCAAATTCGTGATGTCACGTGACGTCGCGCAATGCATCGGGCCGGTTTTGCCATTGCCGGCAATGGGGTGGGCGTAGCTTCCATGTGACGCATCCAGCCCACAGGCTGGCAGTTTGACACCCCTGTGCTAGAGTATCACACCCACAATTTCCAGACACCGTAATTTTGGGAAATATACATTTATCACTGACTTTGGGAAAATTACATTCCTTAGCATCCTTTGCATTCGGCAAGCTGCAATCGCAGTTTTCAAGTATTGGGAGAGACAAGTGAGGAGATAGCCTGCATTGGGAACAAGTAGAAGGGAGAGAATTCTCTTTCTCCTTGACAGAAACAGTATACTTGGTATAAAAGCAGACACCTACATTCAAGGAAAGACGTCCCATAGGGAGTTTTGGGTCAGGTTTGTAAATTGTTAGCCTAATCGAAATGGAACTATAATTCTGTTCCTGAAGCAATAATAGCTTTCTTGTCTTGAGGAAAGACTTGTAAGATAATTTCAGCTCTTGAAAGAAAAATAAAAGAACATATGAAAAGCACTGCTTAATTGAATCCAGTTTTATCTATTTATGCCCTTTTTCTCCCCACGTTCACTATGCAGAGGTTGCCCGCTAGAGGTGAAATATTTCAAGTGAGGCACCCCCTTAAAATAGTTCTTTCTGAAAAGACCTTTCTCCAGTTAATCCCATTTACATATAAGAACAATTAGCAAAAATTAAAAGTCACTAGAAATGTGGGTTTAGCTGTGAAGTGATTTCTAATTTTCTCCTTAGATCTAAAACCTTATAAGTGGAACTTTGTCTTTCACGGGCAAAACCAGTGCTTTTTTTCTAAAAAAAAAAAAAAAAAAGGTGCTGGAACTCACACATGTCATACAACCCGCCTTGCCTACCCTACAAGGTTCCATCCAAAAAAGATGCTGGAACTCCATTCTGGGAATTCTATGAGAAAAAAAGCCCCGGGCAAAACTACAGTTGGTTTTCTCAAGAAACTGATTTCCACTTCAAGTACTTGAAGAATGAAAAAAGCAAATAAGAAAAAGATCAAGGAAGTCCTCCCTGTGAATACCCAAACACAAAGGCCAAATGATGTCTCTCAGAACATTTTCACAGAAATTAACATGAGCTGAAATACATGACTTTGTTCAAGGAATGAATAATAATAATGCTCACACATTAAAGATCACACAAACTGATTATAAACAATGGCATAATGCAATTGCCAAAATAATTCACTGGAACACCTGTAAAAATTACCATGTACCAGTAATTAAAGATTGGTGGGAACATATTGTTGAAAAAATGAGCATATTGTGAGGTTTTTGAATACAAGTTGATAAAGTGTCATAACGTACCTGATTTATAAAGAAATTTAACAATTGTTGATAAGAAGAACAAAAAAAAAAAAAACTGGATAGGGGATGTAGCAGTACCCGGAGACAGCAGAACAGAAGAGAAAGAACTGGAGAAAAATCACAAAATGCAAAACCTGCAAATAGAAGTAGAATGAATGTGGCAAAAGAAAGCAAACATGGTATCAATAGTAATAGGCACCCTGGGTGCAGTTTGAAACAGCAGCATTGAACACCATCAAAACACTAACAAAATCACTAGTAGTCAGTTGGAAAAGGCAGTTTTATTTGGAACAGCTTATATCCTGCAATGATACTTTATTAAGCAACAACATCTGCCTATTCCAGGTCTTTGGGAATGAATTGATGGCTGGACAAAATGCCAAATTCAGTCTAAACAACTGGATTATTGTGTGATCAACCATAATATTAAATGTTATTTGGATTTCTGTGTGTTAAAGTTATGGAGGAGCTCCTAGATAGAAGGGAATGACAATTGCATTCTGAAAGGCTGATAAGAATTTTCATTAATTGTGGAAACCTCTCTGTAAAAATGCTTGAGACCAATCCTGCAACAAATAAGTCACTGCTCAGATTCAAACCCAAGCTTTGACAGATGCATCTGTTGGCAAGGTTTTCATGGACTGAAAGATATTTGCCACTCTGTAAGTAATGCCAATATCTGTAGAAAATAAAAGATGGTGGGAAAGTTGACTGATGAAAGTTCTTAAAGGCTCTAACTTATGAAACCATGCTGTTGGATTATACTCTGATTGCCTTGGACACAGAACACAAATAAATCCTTCATAATATTTTTGAGTGTAAAAGATTTGTTAAAGCCTGAATGGTCTCTTTTTCCCCCTTTCTTCCAACATTATTATTATTATGGATCATCACACAGTCAGCCAGATGTTCAGACTGGATTTGGCATTTTGTCTACCTATCGAGTCCTTACCCAGGACCTGGGATAGGCAGATGTGGATGTTTGATGGTATTACAGATATCATTGCAGGATGGAAGCAGTTCCTAGTAAGGCCGCCTTTTGCAATTGACTAATGTAGTGCCATGTAGTGTTTTGTCTTCCCATGCCTCTATTCTGTTCTTCATTTGGTCTTTCTTGTAGGCCAGTTTGGTCTCTCCAATACTCAGTAAGCCTTCCTGATATACTAATTTCAGTGCATCTTCATATATAGCCAAGATATTGTTATGGAGTTTGGCTTGGACAAATGTGCCACACTTACTATCAAACAAGGAAAAGTAGTGAAAACTGAAGGAATCAAGATGCCCCACGAAAATAACATTAAGAGTCTGGATGAGGAAGATTACTACAAATACTTGGGTATCCTTCAAGCTGATAACATCAAGCACACTGAAGTCAAGAAAAAGATTAGAGGTGAATACATCAAGAGAATGAAGAAGATCTTAAAGTCCAAATTCAATGGAGGAAATACCATAAAGGCAATCAACATCTGGGCAATTCCAGTCATTAGGTACACAGCTGGAATAGTGGACAGAACTAAAAGCAATGGATAGGCGGACCAGAAAAATAATGACAATGAATCATGCCCTTCATCCACACAGTGACATTGACAGACTTTATCTACCAAGGCAAATAGGTGGGCGTGGAATGCTACAAGTACACCAGATGGTTGAAGAAGAAAAAATGGCTTTGGAAGAATATCTGAAAAACAATGATGAAGATGCACTGAAATTAGTATATCAGGAAGGCTTATTATTATTGTTGTTGTTGTTGTTGTTACAGTAAAAGAGCATCCCCATTTCTTCATCTTTGGAAGCATTGCTTACTAAGTTTTTCAGTGTTATGTTTCCCAAACAAACAAGAAATGAAGATCAGTCTTGAAGGCTATATCTGCATCCAATGTACACCTGACTTCTGCTATTTCTATAGTGCAACTATTTTCTGGCTGTTTTCTAGTCCAAGAGAAAATAAGTATGGAGTAAAGATGTAGTCAGTCGTGATAAATACCTTACATTTTATTTATCTATCCATTTTATTTCAAAATAGAAAATGAACAATCAAAATAAAATAAGCCATAATTTAAAACTTCAGTTAAAAACATGGCCATGTCTTTTAAAATTCTTAGCAAAAGATCTATTTGGATGCCAAGAATTGTTTATCTGATAGTGGAAGGGGTTAGGTTGACTTCCTTTACTAGGTAGTTGGAAAACCTGGGAATACCCACAAAGGTAAGTCTTACTCAAATCTCTGAAGAATATGCTCTGGTGGAAATAAACTGAAAGAAGGATTTTTCTCCAAATATTTTAACAGCTGAGCAGACGTATATCAACAAATGTAGTCTTTTGAACAACCTGAAAGCTGGTGTTATGTTTAAAGTGTTGAGCTAGGACAGGAGAGATTCATCTTTTAGCTCAGAGGTCCCCAACCTTTTGGGCACCAGGGACTGGTTCCATGGAGAGAGGTTTTCCTGCCGACTGGAGGGTGTGTGGTTTTGTGTGCTGCCTGCATTCTGTGGATGGGGCTTTGCTTGTTTGTGCAGACCAGTTGCTAGCATACCACAGCCCAGTACTGGTCCACGGACCAGGGGTTGGGGACTCCTGTTCTAGCCCATTGTTAGCTATGGAAACTATTGGATGAATATGTACCAGTCATCTTTCTCAACACAAACTTTCTCACTAAGTTGCTATGGTTGTGGCAACAGGAAAGAAGGTAGTGCAGTGTAAATTGCCTTGGAGGAAAAGAGGATATAAAGAAACTTTGCTGGAATTGCGTATAGAAAAAAACAACATAACTCAATGAGGTCTGAAATAGATCAATATCCCAGTAACATTCTGCAGAGTGTAAGGGAGAGTATCTTGATAGAATATGAAAGAATTAGGCAAAGAGATTGAAACATTTTTTTAAAAGTCCAGGGCAACAAGGCAACAGTTGGAAGAGGCTCACACAGATGTCTCCCTAATTCACTGGAGTATAAGAGGGAGAAATTGCTTAAATCAGGACTGGAATTCCCAGTTTCCTGGTTTCTAGCCTAATCCTTCACCATTAGGATCTGTGAACCCAATCTATGAATTTCTTTGCGATCAAACCTGTCAGTCCTAGAGGAGATCAACCCTGACTGCTCTTTAGAAGGCCAGATCCTGAAGTTGAAACTCAAATACTTTGGCCACCTAATGAGAAGGAAGGACTCACTGGAGAAGAGCCTAAGGCTGGGAAAGATTGAGGGCAATAGAAGAAGAGGACGACAGAGAATGAGATGGCTGGATGGAGTCACTGAAGCAGTAGGTGTGAGCTTAAATGGACTCCAGAAGATGGTAAAGGACAGGAAGGCCTGGAGGAACGTTGTCCATGGGGTCACGATGGGTCGGACATGACTTCGTAACTAACAACAACAATATAAAGTAGTGTTTCTAACTAAAGCAAAGAAGTCATCACAGCACATAACAAACCACGATTTTTCTAGTGTAAAATTTGAAATATTTCACATATCTTGATTTGCAGCTGCTCCCTTTCTTTGGGTGGAAAATATTCTGTAAAAGTATATTCAAAACATTGCATTTTGAAATATTAAAGCAGACTAATCTATTTTTCCCAGACTCATATAACTGCTTCTGGCTATCTCTACATATATCATGGGAGCTGCCTGGGAAAAGACACCATAGGTTTAACAATTCAAAAAAAATGTTTCTTTCTTTGCGATTCCAAAGCTTACTTTCAAGGGATTTGCATACCCTTAAAATACTTCCATCAAATAGAGCAATGAATAACAACAGTCTTCAGCAACATTTAATTCTACAGGTTTGCCCTCTAATAATCTGACAAACCTTAAGATATATGTGATCTAATTCTGCAGACTCTCATCCAAGTAAAAGTCAAGCTACATCCTTACTACTTTAGTTATTTATATATTTTTAAGTGCTTAGTCTTTGCTCCCCTGTGCTTGACATTAGCAATACATGATTAATATGGACTAGTATAATGAAAAAGCACTGAGGCAATTGTAATAAGTGGTGAATAAAACATAGATGGTGATTAGAAAAAGTGAATAGCATAATCTACAAATATTCCCATGAATTCTAAAACAAGTGATATAATTTATTTGCATGATATAATTTATTTGCAATTTTTAAAGCAACCACTTAGGCAAATAGTAATTGATTTTGCAGGTGTGAGAGTAAAAGCCTGCTTGAATTTTAAAGATTAATACTGAACTATTTACACAACACACTGGATCTAAGACACCAACCATTGAGAGTGAATCCCAAGCCATCTCCATTCATTCCAAATGAAAACAAGACTGACATGTTACTTCCCTTGTATCTGGCATGGTAAAGGATCTAAAATTTGGATAAAAGATATATATCTTTTAAAATACTAAAAATGCGAATCCTGGGCATTATGCTAACAAATAAAAGAAAAAATGAACACCAGGATATAATAAACCAGCCTGTTTAATATAAACAGGCCTGTGATTAAAAAGAGTTACTAAGCTTTCGTCCAGCCAAAAAACTGCCGGCGTCATCAGAGTTAGAATAGCAGGAGATTGGGAAGGTAGCTGCTCATATAGCCTCCTGCCTCTGCGCCAGGCTCCTCACATCGAGTTGTTCCGCATCAGGCATATTCTGCATATTCTTTTTACAAACCTGTAATCTCTTGCCTGGAGGTGGGGTTGGGTGAGTCATGGAGCTGAGCATTTACTAAGCCATGGTAGTACAGTGGTTAGATTGCAGTTCTTCAAGGTAACTCACTGCTCAATCCAGTTCAATTCTCACCAGCTCAAGGTTGACTCAGCCTTCCAACCTTCTGAGGTTGGTTAAATGAGGACCCAGATTGTTGGGGGCAATATGCTGACTCTGTAAACTGCTTAGAGAGGGTTATAAAACACTGTAAAGTGGTATATAAGTCTAGGTGCTATTGCTACTGGCTGGATGCCCTTCCTGATACCTATGTGCATTTTCTTGCAGAGAGAAACATCTGTTGCTACCTGGGATTGAACTCTCAACCTTCTGAATGGGAGATGAAAATCTTCACCCTAGGCCAGGGGTCTGCATCCTTGACAACTTGAAGACTTGTGGACTTCAGCTCCCAGAATTCTTCAGCTATGCTGGCTGAGGAATTCTGGGAGCTGAAGTCCACAAGTCTTCAAGTTGTCAAGGTTGCAGGCCCCTGGCCTAGGCCCTCATACCACTCCTGGCAAAGAATAGAATAGTATGATCAATAACATTTCAGGAAAGGATACAGAGCCAAAAACATGGAAAATGTCAAAAATTAAAAGCAGCACTTGAAGATGATTTTTTACATTTTTTAAAAAAATCTTATCTTTATTTTTTATAAACAGCCCAAAATGGATTTCATAAATTTATTTGGAATAAAAGGAGTATGTGCAAAATGTCTTCATGCTGCCTTTGTCCATTCAATTATAATAATAAATTCTGAAGTTCAGGAATTTGATCCATTTTATTCTTTCTCTTATCTATTTTCCCCCTTCTTGTCCTTATAAAGTATATTGAGGAGAGAATCTAATTACACAATTCTCCATCAGGGAGCAAGAAGGAGCCTAAACATTTTCATTTAGAATTAACTTCTTTATTTTTTTTACAATTTTGTGCATCCTCTGCTGTTAGTTTGTTGATGGTATGGGTATCTTCTCCCCCATTTTTTTTCTTTTCCACTTTCTTCTCTTTTTTTTCTTTCATAATAAACTCACACAAATAAAAATCTATAATTCTGACACCAAATATTTGCAATCTGTAATACCTTACAATCCTTTCTAGGCCAGATCATAGGGTCCAAATGTTTGTCCTTGATAAAAAGGCATCTTCCTGATACAGTACCTGAAGTTGGTTAATATATAAGATAAGCAAAATGTTGCAAAGTGTGAGATTTTTGCTGTGTTGATATTTTTTTGTGTGTCTGTGCACACATGCATGTCTACAATTAAATTAACAACTCCTGGCAACTGCCTGGACAAATTCCTACAGATTTCTTGGCAATACTTCAGAAGTGGTCTTCTTTTTCTTCCTAGGGTTGAGAGAGAATGACTGGCTCAAGATCACCCTGAGCTTTGTGTAAGGTGGGACTAAAACTTGCAGTTTTCTAAGCTGGTCCCTGCAAGACACACAACTACTTTTACAGACTGAGCTTGCACAAAACACAGAGATAAAATGTGATTGGGTAAATATTTGTGGCTCAATCAACTGTGTGTAGAGGAAGTAGAAGTGAAGTAGGAGGAAAAAGAGGAGTAGAAAGAGGAGGAGGAGGAGGAGGAAGAAGAAGAAGAAGCAGAAGAAGAAGAAGCAGAAGAAGAAGAAGATCAAAAATGAGGCCACGTGTTTCAGCTACAAGGTCTGCAGTTCAGCTACAAAGTCTGCAGTTCAAAGTTACTATAGATATAGATAATTGCATTTTATCTTTCCTAGGGCGTTAGTCCTATTCTTTTTATTCAGTCTATCCATTCAGCTTCATTACTCATCATTCAGAGAGGCATCAGCATGGCAGTTTTCTTCAAGTGAATAGGTCTTAATTGCCCATTCAAGACCAAGCCACCTCAAATTGCTTTGCATTAGTAGTAATAGTAGTAAAGTTGGAAGGGACCTTGGAGGTCATCTAGTCCACCCCCCTGCTCGGGCAGGAAACCCTACACCATTTCGGACAAATGGCTGTCCAGTCTCTTCTTAAAAACTTCCACTGTTGGAGCATTTACTGCTTCTGGAGGCAAGCTGTTCCACTGATTAATTGTTCTCACTGTCAGGAAGTTTCTTCTTAGTTCTAGGTTGCTTCTCTCCTTGATGAGTTTCCACCCGTTACAATAAGGCTAGCCTTGCTGGAAAAATTCTCCTTTTTCCAAAACCAGGGTGAGGATTTTCCTCTAAGATCAGGAAGTCAGGAAAACTTTGATGGAGTAAATGATGACCCAGCAACTGTGATGATGATGATAATAACACCAACAACAATAACATCAACAATACCCAGCATTTTGTCCCTAGCATCACTGCAACACTGGTAAGCCAAATTTAACCACGGTATTATGAATGAAATGAACATTCTTAAAATTATTTGAAGAGATTTCTAACAATGGGCTTGATCCTAGATAACAGTCATTATTTATTTATTTAATTTTTATTACATATTTCTTAAATATCATAAATTTAAAAAAATAAGCTTTAGTCTTAATTAAAAGAATCTTGCATTGAATGGCTATGGCTCTAGTGATATTGGGATACTGGGCTCATTCTAAGTACTGCACTTTAAAAGGACTAGGAGAAGGTGGAGCAGATTCAAAGAAAAACAAGTAGGATGAAAATATGTTTTAAAAAATCGAATCCTATGAAGTATGATTAAAATTGCTGGGACTGTTTAACTTGCAAAAGGGAAGTCTAAGGAGAGTGATGATTGTGTTCCATGGACATCTGAAAGGCAATCATGTGTAATCACGAGTAACAGAGGGATAGGACTGGTTCACTAAAAACCAAATCAAAAGTGAGCAGCAAAATGACTTTTAAAATATAAAAAAGGCTACATACTAGAAGCATTTGCCAGACAACAAGAACTATTGAGCAATACAAAGATCATGGATCATTCTTCACTGGAAACTTTCAAAAGGGGACTAGATTTGTTGGCAGGGGCTCAATGGGTTTCTAACTTACTAGAAAGCAGTAGGCAGTTATTTTTCAGCAACAGTTCTCCATTGCCATTGCATGCGTCAACTTTCAGGAATAAATAGAACTATTCTTTGGCTAAAAGCAGAAACACAGTTGTTGAAAGGAACCATAGAATGCTATTTGTACTATATAAATAAGAACCTTTGTGGGAAGGCATTGACCAACTCACACACAGTTCCACTCTTTGGTATGATTATATGGGCTGTTATGTTTCATTCCTGGCAATAATTTTTTTTAAAAAAAAATATATAATCCCAAGAATTAATTTTGAATCTTAAGACATACTTCTGTTTATTGTTCACTGACTTCTCTTGGTGAAAGAATAGTGTAAAATAAATTTTAAAAATCACTGACTTGGGATTTACTGAGAAAAACTGATAAAGTTTAGTAGAAAATATTTTGATTCCAAGCTCTTAGATTCTGAAAGATTCTACATGTAAACAAACTTTTAAGTAATAAAGCACAGTTTTTCAAATAATTTTGAGACAACACTGTCTCTTGTAAAAGAAATAAGATAATAAATCACTTCATCATCAAGTTAGCAAATTCATTATTTATGGGCCTTGGGAGTGCTATACATGCAAGTCCCAGGATCCTTCTTTATCCTCTCTAATAATCTGAATTTTTCAAAGCCCCAAATCACTTCATCTGAACTTACATCCTGTATAGCAAAACAGAAAGTGAATTCAACAAAACAGTGAGTTATTATATCAGGTGCCATACGGACACCATAAATCAAAAAAGAAAAAAAAGGTTCATAAGGTAAACAGAGCACAGAAAGAAGAGTTTAAGTGGGATTAATTATATGGCCATATCTACTGACTCATTGGTGCACAGCCATACCTTGATAGGGTGATAAATTGATCAAAATTAATCTATGTTTTGCAGATAAAGATACAGAGAATCAATCACTGTTTCTTTTTAGGGGTAAAATGGAATTATTTAAGCACTTGAAAAAGTTAATGACATCAGAAAATATTGACTAGAGTCCAGTGGTTCTTAACCTGGGCGATATTGCCCCCCAGGGGGCGATTTCATTTTTCAGGGGGGGGCGATGGAACAAAAAGGGGCGACGCAGGGGCAAAGGAACAAAAAGGGGGTGATATGGGGGCGATGGAGCAAGAAGTTTTGGGGACACTTTTGAGACTTTTTCGTACAGTGAATCGCTGTATATCTGTCATACAAAAATATCAGATCGAATTGAATTGTGTTTTCAAATGTTCCTCCAGCTAGCTTCAGTATAGAACGCCGTACATATGTGAAGATGCATTGCTTATCTTCATGCGCATTGTGCAGCAGCCTCTACCCATACAGTGGTGCGCCATTGGCCAGAATATGGGAGATATGAGAAAAGGACTGGAAATAAATTATTTGCATCGATATGTCCTGATGACAATTTTAAAGAAAACAAAAAAAGTGTTTGCATAAATTGAAGAATTATTTCCCATGTTGTGATTGAGAGGTTATGTTGGGGGAGGGGGGCGATGACAACTTCCTCATTGGCTCAAGGGGGCAATTCGTTCAAAAAGGTTAAGAACCACTGGACTAGACATCCTGCATAGCTTCTAATCAGCTCTTTGTTCTCCACCTCTTCATTCTATCCTGTAGTGATTTACTATCTTGCCTGGTGAAAAGTAAGTGAATTGCTTTTGTAGAGTTGGTTGAATCAACACATTGCCTTAACATGTTTTTGGCTATTTACAGCAGCTTCTTTGAATGACCAAGCCAATGTTTTATGTGAATATTTATATCTATGAATTGTTTGCAAAAAAACCCCTTATACTTTAATTACTGTTCTTGTCATTTTTTGAATCAATTTACAATTACAGTCTTTCTTTAAAAAAATTCCTTCCATCAACCTTAAACATCATGCCTTGATGAAAGCTGTAGCAGAATAATTAACTGTCATGTCATAATTAAAGGGGTTAAAAAAACCCCTTTAATTTGCATGACCTTTTCTGGATATTATGATAGATCACCAGACTAATGTAAGTGAATTATTACAGCCCAGGAACTATTTTAGTGGTAACCAACTGCTCCTTCATTGTGTCAGTTGTTGATGGCCAGGAAGAGAACTCTAACTTGATATGTTAAGTTTGACATCTTTTGGTCACCCAGATAACCATAGTGATTTTGGGAAAACAAGTCTTTTTTTTTAATACCTCAGGATAAAAGCTATAGCAGGATAAGGCTATTTTTTGTCCCAGTCTTATTTCAATTTTTCTGAACTTCTGGGAATACACCCACAAAACAGTATGGTTGCTATTGACCAGAAAGTGATCTAATCTCCAGGAATGCTCTCTACTGTACCCTCTTGGTTGGGTACATAAGAGCCTCCAAAGCATTTGACAAATAAGTGACCGTGTTTGTACATCATATTTAATTTAGTTATGTTAACCTGTTTTACATAACATATTGCACTGTGCTAACATGTTACTTACTGCCACCAGCTGTAGTTGAATTTTCAATGTCCTATGCATATATTTATTAGTAGCAGCCCAATTTGGATGACTGGAATATGACTCTCTTATGCCAGTGTTTATAGCTCTGCTGTAATTTATATGATCTTTCTTAATCTGATGAAGTGGGCTGCAGTCCAAGAACTTTGGTAATTACATTTGGTATACATTTACTGGAGTGTCACAAGACTTTTGACATTTATTTTCTGTTACATCCAACATAGTCACACCCTATACTTCCTTCCTAATCTCCTAGATCTCCACATCTTCCTTTCAGCTTCCCTACTAAATTTTATCAGCCACTGGGAGACTCAGAATTAATAATACTTTTACTAAACCCTCATCTGGGTCAAAGAAATCTTGGCTTGAAGCCAAGCATAGAGCAAGTATGGAGAGTTGTCTACATATGCAGTTATGCAGTAATAAAACATTATTGTGAATGCCAGAACTGCTTAATTCAGTGGTTCTCAACCTGTGGGTCGGGACCCCATTTGGGGTCGAATGACCATTTCACGGGGGTCGCCAAACAATGCAGTCTGCCATTTTTTCCCCCTTTTCCTTAGCTGTGATACTCCATTTTATTCTATTGGCTTTTGAAAGCCAACAGAATAGACTCTCTTGAATAGAGTCTAATTCTATTGGCTTTCAAAAGCCAATAGGAATTGTCCAGACTGTCTCTGCCCTGCTGAGCCCGCCAAAAGTCCCATTCTGCAAACAGTGCTGCACCTGTTGAGTAGTCCTCGACTTACGACCGGTTGAGTAGTCCTCGACTTACGACCAGTTGGGGGGGGGTCACGGCATTAAAAAGGTTGAGAACCACTGGCTTAGTTGAATCAGATTACGGTCCAATGCTAGATCAATTTATCTCCAGCCAGATGCCCAAGCAAAGTCCCGAGCCAACCACAGCAAGAATAGCTGTCTTTTCCTGCCATTAGCACTTAGAAGTACAAAATTAGGACTGGCCCGGAAGTGTTAGGTGAAAAGCTGTTATTCAAAATACCTGGCTGTTACCTATGAGTTCTTTCAATTAATGCATTTCATTTCTCTCCACAATACCCAGTCAAGATTTCATATTTTATGCTTATTCCAAATTAAACTCTTTGAACACCACTTCTCCATGTTAGAATTTCTCTCAAATATTTTTACAATACTATAGTAGGGAGGGAATATTTTTGCAATACTATAGTAGGGAACCTTAGTTCTTTTATGACTTGTGGACTTCAATACTCAGAATTCCTGAACCAGCCATGTTGAAGTCCACAAGTCATAAAAGAGCCAAGGTTCCCTACCCCTGCTATAGAAACTGGTTTTTGTATTTTAAAAGTCTAAGGTTTGCTTGGTGTTGGTGGTGACTGAGTTAAAAAAACAAAAAACAAAAGGAGAGGGGTAGGGGGAGGCAAGGAGGGGGGCAGGGAGAGGGAGAGGGAGAGAGAGGGAGAGAGAGAGAGAAATTGGAAGCAAGATAGAGAATTCAATGAAAATGTCAATAGAATACATAGCAATGGAAAAGAAGGCCGACTCTATGGTTGGAAATCTATATGAATTTTAAAAATTGCCAATTCCTTCATACTGTTTTACTAATATATGGTAAGATTACTCATTTATCATTAAAGAATATCAGATAAAGTTCTGATCAACTACACCTGAAAAGTATGTACATTTGTAAAAGTTGCAAAAAGGGGCAATCAAATGGTCAAAGCTCTTTTTAGCTTAAAGCAGTGATTCTCAACCTTTCTAATGCCGTGACCCCATAATACAGTTCCCCATGTTGTGGTGACCCCCAAGTGGGTGTGGCCACCAATAAGAGGGAGTAGGACAGCTAGGGAAAAGGGAAAAAAATGGCGGACAGCATGGTTTGGTGACCCCCGTGAAATGGTCATTCGACCCCAAATGGGGTCCCGACCCACAGGTTGAGAATCACTGGCTTAAAGGAAAGAGGAAGATAACAGCAATCACAGAAAGTGATAACAAATTATGCATAGGATCAATGAATTCACAGATTTTAGAGTTGAATGAGAACTTTAGCAATTAACATTGATTTTGACCAAGTTTTTGAGTCATGGAAGTGTTTTTCAGGCCCCAGATAGGTTATCCTGAAAAGGTGAAAGGAAAAAAAGAAAGAAAAGGGCAATTAAAATATTGTAGCCTAAAGCAATTCACCCAAGAGCAGCCACAAAAATGATGGTGCTGGGAAATGACAAAATGTGTGTCATAATGTAATCATGTAAACGCTGCAACTTAAATACTACAATTGCATCTAATCTTGTGACATAAATACTACTGCAGCATTTATATGGGGTGTTACCACATGTACAGCAACATTTGGACGTCATTGCAATTTACTGCAGAAGCTGCTGAACTTCCCAGTGAGAAAACTGGTGTTTGGTATCCTTTGGCTTAGAGTAAAAGCAGGAAGGGAAGATGTGTAAAGATATACAGTATGTAACTCCTGCTTGTGCAGAAAATCTGCCTCTTATTTTCTCTTGCTCTCCCATAGATAAAATTTCAACTGCTGAAGTTACGGTTGTGACAGGTTTCTATCCATTGCCTACACCAGTGGTTCTCAACCTTTTTAATGCCGCGACCCCCAACTGGTCGTAAGTCGAGGACTTTCTCTGCCCGGGAGCATTGTGCATGCATGGTGCCGCCCCCTGCGCTGGCCGAGACATAGCTGGCAAGCGGCAGAGACGGCACAGGCCAACCACTGGCTGGGCCACCAGCTGGCCCAGCCCAAGGGAGATAAGGCACCCGCCGGGCCCCACGCACGCCAGCAACCCTTCCTGCGCCCACCGGCCTCCCATCTCCCACCCCTGGCCCTCTTTTTCCTTACAGTTTTAGTAGTTGCTCAGCAGGGAGGGGTGGAAACTTCCAGACAGCTTGCCTTTGCTGCAGACAACTTGCAGCATCGTTTGCAGAATGGGACTTTTGGCGGGCTCAGCAGGGCAGAGACAGCCTGGACAATTCCTGTTGGCTTTTGAAAGCCAATAGAATTAGACTCTATTTAAGAGTCTATTCTATTGGCTTTCAAAAGCCAATAGAATAAAAGAGAGTAGCACAGCTAAGGAAAAGGGGAAAAAATGGCGGACTGCATTGTTTGGCGACTCCTGTGAAATGGTCGTTCGACCCCAAATGGGGTCCCGACCCACAGGTTGAGAACCACTGGCCTACACTGTTGCGACATGTGATTTTTGATGTCTCTTACCAATTCCCATGGTTTTTAAAATGAATTGGCTATCAGAGGATGCTAGAGTTGATGGCATCTGAAAGCCATAGCCCTTCTTACCTCCAGATGTATAGGCACCATAGCTTAAATATCACAAGCTGGGGAACAACAGTGGAAGAGGGGCATCACCATCCTGTCCATGTGTTAAATGCATGATACACTATTGTATGACATGGAAGGCTGATCTAAAACGGCATCAGGAATCTTATTATGACAAAAGGAGGGAGAGAAATAAGGTCTGGACTCTGAGTGCAGCTATCAAATCTGGACTGCATAAATAGGGGCAATCACCGGACATCACTAAGATGTAGTTTTCTGTATCTTTGCAGGACACATCTGGTAACACAATGAAACAGGTACACTGCAGTTCCCATGCTGGCAACCAGTATGGCCAAAAATGTTGCTAAACTAAGAAATAAAGAATTCAACAATACAGTTATGTTGTATTTTTTTTAAAGGTAAGTAGATGACTCTAATTCATCTCTTGCATAAAGATACATAAACAGGAGAAAACAGGAGTATGTAAAAGAACAGTTTGTGACAGTACTAAGTATAGTTTACGAAAAAGTAAGTTGCTATTTACAACAGCAGTAATAGTATCATCTACAAGTAAATTCACATGTAACCTTATGGGAATATTGGCTGAGAGCCAAAGTGGGCTAGTGTTTAAGGCACCAGGCTAGAAACCAAAAAGAGTAAGATCTAATCCTGTTGTAATCACAAAAGGCAACTAGCATTCAGAGAAAAGTAGCCCAATGAAAGGGTTTTTTTTTCCTATAAAGCAGTGCTTCTCAACGTTTGTGTGACAGTGACCCCCATCAGACAAACGTGCCGCGCATGCGCGGTGCCGCCCCCATGCGCGGCGTCACCCCTATGCGCGACGGCGCCCCCATGCGCGGCACGCGTGCGCGGCGCCACCCCCCAAGGGGAAAAAATGGCGGATCGCCTTGTTTGGCGACCCCCGAGAAATGGTCAATCGACCCCAAATGGGGTCGCGACCCATAGGTTGAGAACCGCTGCTATAAAGGGAGTAAATGGTTCAGAGGAAAAGACTTACATAGGCACAGCAAGGAAAAAAAAGTATAAAAGCACAATGTGGAAAGTTGCAAGCACTGTATGCTACATGCTGGCCAGTAACAGAAGAAAATAGCAAAAGGAATTCTAGAAAGGAATTAAGGAAGAACAGTGTTTGTAAAAAGAAAACTTTGTTATATAATATTACTAGATTGTAGTATTGTAATAGTAATTGAATAGTAATAAAGTATTGTAATTGTTATACAGATATGTGTAGTAAAATAGAAACAGTAATATAAGACAGAGACAATAGAAATCACAGGCATTTGATTGTACATCTTGTACATTTCATATTTTACTTCATTTTAAATAAAACATCTTCCCAACCCTATTTCTAGGGAGATATATAAAAAAAAAACATCTACCAAGACTAGGTGCTTTAGGGCAGGCATGTCAAACTCGCGATGTCATGTGACGTCGCACGATGCATCGGGACTTTTTCCCCATAGCTAGCAATGGGGTGGGCCTGGTTTCGGCATGACGCATGTCTGCTTTAGGGTCTCTGTTTAGATTGGGTCAATCTAATTGGTATAATTTTAAAAAGATCCCACAACAGTGGTGCTATTAATTGCAGTTTTTTATAGTTTTATATTTTAAACATAATGTTAATAACTTAACATGTGGAGTACTTCAATTATTTCATGTCTATAAACAAACAAAATGATTAAATGAAATAGCAAAATAATTCTTCAGTGCAAAAAAAAGAGTCCCTAGTGTTTTATTAAACTTGTCTCTCATTTTTATTTTTTCATTTTCCCTTCTGCTTCTAAGATCCAGCCATATCTATGTACTTGCTTACATTCCTGGCAATATTGTTATGTACTGGAGAAACTGAAAGTTTACATTATAATCAGCTTCTTAATTTTTTAAAGTACTATATTTTATTTGGTATAAACCAGGGTTGTCCAATGTTGGCAACTTTAAGACATGCTAGCTGAGGAATGCTGGAAGTTAAAGTCCACAAGTCTTAAAAGTTGCCAAGGTTGGACACCCCTGGTATAAACTTTAGTAGAGACTGAGTTCCTTTCCTCTGGGATTCTCAGCTATCATTCTATATATATGGATTTCACAGGGAAAAGTGGGAGAGAACAGAGTTAAATATCCATCAATGCCCTGCCTGCAATAATATTGTAGTTGAAATGATTGGGAAAATAATAATCTCACTAGATGTATTAGAAACAAAACAATAAAATAGATTTACATCTGTAGTGGGATAGGAAATTTGTTTTTAATCAGACCCAGTCAATTTTTTAAAATAATAATAGAATTGAGCTTTCTAATAAAATGCAACTAAGCATGTTAGACATTACTTTCAGTTCCTTTGTTCTAAAGAGTTACATCAGCTCTACTATGTTAATAATTAGCAACCACAGGTGAGTAAATTGTCTGTACAGTAGTCCTCCACTTACAACAGTAATTGGAACTGCCAAATACAGTGGTAAATTGTGAGAGTCATAAAGCAGATCATCATACGACCAACCAGATTTTATCTTTTTTGTGACAGTTATTAAATGAAGCAGTCATTGTTTGCCATGGGACATTTTTGCTAGAAACGGGAAGTAAATGCCGGTTTTCAGTAAAAAAAATTGTCAGTCACATAATCATGGCACATTATTGGGCAGTTTACAAACCTTAATACAATGTATTCATACATTTCTTTCTTTTTTTTTTTTTTAATTGAAATTTTTCAAAAGTTTTACAAATAAAAATCCACCCCCCCCTCCCCAACGACCCCACCCCCCCCCCCGACTTCCCAGAACTGAATATAGGATTATTTAACAAATATTTTAAAAATAACATTTGCAATTTATAAAATAATTAATAATAATAATAAAAATCACAGTAATAATATATATAATAATAATATACATAACATAAACTTTAAAATGAATAATATATACTAAAAAAGAAAAAAAAATAAAATAAAAAGAGAAGAGAGAGAGAGAAAGAAAAAAGAAGTAGACGAAGAATAAAGCATATATATATATATAAAAAAAATATATGAATAATAATACATAAAAAATATATATATATAAAAAAAGAAAAAGAAGAAAGAAAGAAAGAAAAAACAATCATTACAAATTATAAAAAGGCTAAATAATATTTTTCCATATCCAAATTATGTTGTATAAAATTTATCCATTTTTCCCATACCGCAAAAAATTTTTCTTGAGATTGCTCCTTTAAGAAAGCCGAAATCTTTGCCATTTCTGCCAAATACGAAACTTTATGAAACCATTCTTGTAAAGTAGGCAAAGATTCCTTCTTCCAATATTGTCCTATTAACAACCTAGCGGCTGTAATCAAATTTAACATCAATATAACCTCCTTAGCATCACAGTCAATAACAATACCTAGTAAAAATAATTGCGGAGTAAATTTTACCCTCCTTTTAAAAATTCTTTGAATATTCCACCATATCTTAATCCAAATGTATTCATACATTTCTAATCCCCTATATTCCACTCGCAATTGACTTTTTGACTAGAAATGAACATTCTAATGGGACTCATAAAATATTTTATAGACAAAGCCAGTGTAGCACTGAACACGAAGCTGACATACACAGCATCAAGGTTTCATTCAGAATTCACTGGTAAGTTTCAGATGTTTACTCTTTTAGCCCAGATAGCATCAAAAACTTGTTATGGGAGGAAAATTGAGGGGAAACCTCCCTGTATGTTACATTGTTTTATGATTGTTTTAACTCTGTACGCTGCCCTGAGTCCTTTGGGATTGGGCGGCATATAAATAAAATTAAATACAAATACAAATACATTGACCTCCAGAGGAAAGGTAAAATAAATGCTCTAAATCATGGGTGTCAAACTCAATCATGTCAAGTGCTGTATTGTGACATATTGCAATGTTTTTTGCTTTTGTGGAACTAGGATGGGCATGGTCTGCGCGTGACATATCCAGCCTGCACTACATAAAAAAAAATGCTTGTAGAATTTGAGCTAGCTGACCTGCCTAAAAGGGGAAAAACAGCTGGAAGATTCTAGGCAGTATGTTTAGCCCAACTAAGAAATGGAAAATGTGTCAGGTCACAACTGAAAACAAATCATTCAGAGTTCTGCAAAACTTGAATTTACTTCTTCACCTTGCTCTTTGCTTGCCCAACGTTATTTTCATTTTTTTTTTTTTTGAGTATATTGTTCTTCCTCTTGTATTGTTTTACTTGCTCTGGGCCTCAAATTTCACTCTTTATACCTCTTTTGTATTAGTTTTGTATTTTTAAACTGCAGTGTGTTCAAAAATTATATATCAGTTTCAAGTTGGAAAAGAAGAAACTTTCTTCCTGTTTCTCCTTGACTCTTAAAAGCTTTTTCACATTGTATCAATAGCCAGTAAGGTTTGCTGGACTTTCAGTTGTAGGTGAATGTCAGACATGTAAACTTTAAAACACATCCATTCTTAAACACTTTTATTATATAGAGAACTTTTAGTTCAGCATTCTCCAACATTTCAGACTTGGCGGACTGGTGGAGATAGCGGTGGTGGTGGGGGGAGGGGAAGAGGGGATGGTTTCATGTGCACACATGAGCTGCTTTCACAAATGAGTGTTGGAGACCCCTGCTTCAGTTGATAAAATGTCAGAATAAAAATACAACTACCACTGGTTTTTGTGCATTTATTTTATTACAGGTATTTCTACACTGGTCAGTTCAACATAAGTCTGGATAGCAAAGAATAAAAACTTCAATGGAAAGCCATGTAATTAAACAATAAATCATAGAAAGTCCCCAAATCTAACCAATTACCTAGCCACGAATGCCCAATAGAAGAGTATTCTCTGCCTTGCAGGGTGCCAAGTGCACATCTAGGGGTGCAGAGGAGTATAGAGATAAACCTTGCAAAAGGAATGCAAGGAAGAAAATAACCTGAGGATCCTCCTGAACTTACAGGTCCTGTTCGAACCCCAGGTATAAACCATGGGGAGGGGATGCCAATTCAGAAACAAAATAATTCAGTTCTGGGAGAGAAGGTGTGAGAAAGAAACTCAAACCTGCAGATTCTGTTTGGTATAAGAGGATAAAAGGTTACCGTGGCAAGCTTTCAAGGGTTGTTGTTTTTTTTTAAATAAAACACCTGTTATTGTATTTTATAACCATAGAGTTCCATTAATCCTTATGTTGTCTGTACCCTGATCTCCACTACTTAAAAGAGCTGATAGAAGGCCATAACCAAGAAGATCAGGCCCTTCAACATCTCCAGTGCAAGCACACACAGGCTGAGCAGATCCACTTGGACAGACCAGTTCCTAAGGTGCAAACAACCATATAGGTCTTTATAAATCAAAAACAGAACTGTAAATTGTACTTGGAAACTTCCTGAAAAACAATGCGGTTGGAGTATCACTTGAGCAAAACAATTTGAGTATCACCTGCTAAAAAACCTAGCCATTGCATTTTGTCCTAATTGCAGTTTTTGAATCATTTTCAAAGACAGACTATGTAGATCTCATTACAATAATTTAATCTCCTGGTGAAAGAGGATGAGTCACTGTTGCTAAGGCAACAGATAGGCCCACAATTGGCATCTTCTCCCCATGGTTCCGACCTGTGGTTCTAGCACAGGGGTGTCAAACTCAATTTCTTTGAGGGCTACATCAGCATTGCGGTTGCCCTCGGGAGGGGGTGGGGGTGTGTGGGAAGGGTGGGTGCAGTCTACTGGGTGGGCATGGATGGAGTGGGTGTGGCCTATTGGGTGGGCATGGGCAGCTCTACATCGTTCGCATCAAGGGTGCCTCTGTGGGGGCCTGGGCAAGAGTGGGACAGATCTGAGGGTCTCTGACAGAAGGGGGTGGGACCAGGGCAAGTGTCAAGGCATGGTCCACTTGAGGAGCCTCACTGTTCCTCTCAGGCCATGCGGGGCGGGCTCGATGGTGGTGCGGGTTGCCAGAAGCCCTGGACAGCAGAGGTCAAATGCCCAGCCTAGCCCTCAAGCACCTGCGGAACCAAGCCCAGCCCCACTTCCCCAAGGGGGTGCCCAGCTGCACTTACCTGCTCCTCAAGGCTGCTGCTGCTGCTGCTCTGCTTGCTCTCCTTACCCAGGTTGCTCATGATGGGTACAAGGGCAAAGTCAGAGGGAAGCCCATTCCCTCTCTATTCCTTAGCAATAGGATGGGACACCCAGATAGGCCAGGAGGAGGGGGCAAGGGGATGGTAAAAGGGCAGCAGGGCAGGATTAAGGCAGGACCTCCCTGAGACCCTCTCTCTCCTTTCCTTTCTTCCTTCCTAAGTACAGAGAGGTGGTAAAATATTTGAGATGAGGGAGGGAGAAAAACAGGCAAGAAACGCAGCTGGGGAGGTATTACCCTTCATGAGGAATGAAGAAATGCACCATTGCCTGGAAGTGGCCAGCAAATGGCCCTCTCCTACTTCACATATCCGGCTTGATGGGCTCCGGGGGAAGGGTTACGGCAGGCAGAGGGGCACTCTCCTTAACAGCGCCGAGAGGTGGAGCCGGGTGGTATGAAGCTCGCCAGCTTTGCACCTTGTTGCCTGCTGAAACTGGGCAGGCTGGGGGCTAGGCAGCATTGCACTTCTCATCAGTTTCGTGCCACCCAGCTCAGCTCTTGGCACTGTGAGAAGAGTGCCTCGCTGCCTGCCGAAACCGGGAAGGCTGAGGACTGGGCAGTGTTGTGCTACTTTTTGGATTTGTGCCACCCGCTGCCTGCTGAAACTCCTCCCCTGGAGCCCATCAAGCCGGATATGTTAAGTAGGCGAGGGCCATTTGCTGCCCACTTCCAGGCGATGGTGCATTTCTTCATTCCTCACAAAGGGTGACACCTCCCCAGCATGCACCCACGGGGTGGGGCCAATGCAGCAGGGGCTGGTTCCTCGCTGTTTCCAGATGGTCTTGTGGAGCTAAGACCAAATGTGTTTCAGCATAGATGGCCATCACAAAATCGTACATTGGCTCCCAGTCGGCCTGGTCCAGGGCCAAGGCAGTGGGGCCCGTTCCCTCACTGTTTCCAGGATGGCTTCTCAGGCCGCATGAAACCACTTCACGGCCTGCATCCAGCCCCCGGGCCTTTGTTTGACATGTCTGTTCTACCAGAAACAGCAAGTTCAAGAAGACCCTCAAGTTCAGGAGGACCCTCAAGTTGCAGGCTTGTTCTTTCTGAGGGACAGTGACCCCTTCAAAACCAACACTGGTATAATTTTGAAGCCAGAAGGGCAAACAATAACTCTTGCTGGAATTTGGTCAGGGCTTGTTTCAACCCCTGTTGTCAGGCTTAGTACTAGGATGATACAAACAAAGTTCCTGCCAAAGTTTAGTTCTTTATTTGCTTACACAACAGACAGAATCTTGCCAAGTTAAAACCGTACTACCCTCAACTAACAGATATACTCTGGGAAATTGTAGAGCAGTGGTTTTCAACCTTTTTAATGCTGCGACCCCCAACCGGTCGTAAGTCAAGGACTACTCAACCGGTCGTACGTCGAGGACTATCCAACCGGTTGTAAGTCAAGGACTACCCAACCAATCATAAGTTGAGGACTTTCCCTGCCCGGGAGGGTATGCGTGGTGCTGCCCCCTGCGCCGGCTGAGGCGTAGCTGGCAAGGGGCAGCGACGGCGCAGGGCGACCACCGGCTGGGCCACCAGCTGGCCCAGCCCAAGAGAGGTAAGGCACCTGCCAGGCCCCACACGCGCCAGCAACCCTCCCTGCGCCCGCCGGCCTCCCACCTCTGGCCCTCTTTTACTTACATTTTTAGTAGTTGCTCAGCAGGGAGGGGTAGAAACTTCCAGACAGCTCGCCTTTGCTGCAGACAACTTGCAGCACCATTTACAGAGTGGGACTTTTGGCGGGCTCAGCAGGGCAGACACAGCCTGGACAATTCCTATTGGCTTTTGAAAGCCAATAGAATTAGACTCTATTCAAGAGAGTCTATTCTATTGGCTTTCAAAAGCCAACAGAATAAAAGGGAGCAGCACAGCTAAGGAAAAGGGGGAAAAAATGGCGGACTGCGTTGTTTGGTGACTCCGGTGAAATGGTTGTTCGACCCCAAATGGGGTCGCGACCCACAGGTTGAGAATTGCTATTCTAGAGAGTGATGATCCTAAATCCCTTCCTCTTCTCATGATTCAGCTCCAGATCCTGCTGTCTTTTGTTTTGCCCCTCTCAAGATATGCTCCCTCCTTCCTAGAAACCTGCTGAGTTACTGCAATCCATCATATCATCTCCCTCTTAGTAGACACATTCCATCACACATCCAGACTCTCACAGCCTCCAGACATTTGACAAGAACTTCCACAGCATCTGCAGTTTAGTCTAGGGTGGTAACACACAATTAATTCCCCATCCTAAATTGATTGATAACCTCTTCCCACTTGGTATTTCTTAGCTTTTCCTGCACTGTATGCATGTTGGTAATTGCAACAACAGCAGTGCACAACTTATCTTTCCTTTTTCAGCCCAGAGCAATGTACTTAATATACACAATGCAAATTACATAATAGGCAAAGTTGTAAAACAACAACTGGCCTAACCCAAGGAGCTTCATGGCCGAGCAGGAATTTGAAGCCTACTTTTCTTAGTCATAACTTAACATCCTTTTCTCTCTTCACATACATGCATAAAATTTTCTGATGAAAACCCATTCTGATTAAAAAGTTTTTTTTATGGTCCTACCTTTTCCTATAAACTTCCTAACAATGAGGACAATTAACTAATGAAAGAACTTGCCTTCAGAAGTTGTAGGTGCTTCATCACTGGAGGTTTTTAAGAAAAGACTGGACAGCCTGTCTGAAATGGTATTCCTGGCTGGCTCAGGAATTCTGGGAGTTGAATTCTGGGAGTTGAAGTCCACGAGTAATAAAAGAGCCAAGATTGCCTACCCCTGGTATAGGGTCTCCTGCTTGAATAGGATGTTGGATTAGAAGACCTCCAAGGTCCTTTCCAACTCTATTTTGATTTAAATAGTTAAATTTAGCATTTAAATAGTTAAATTTAGCAACCCCCCTAGTTGGACCTAGAGGCAGACTCACACCTGCAGGTTCATAGTTGGCTGACTAGAAATCAAGAAATGAACATAGCATAACCCTGTATGAAAAATACATTGGGGAAAAAGGAAATGCAAATAGAAGAGATGTGTACTAAGATGTATAAACGTTTTGTGTGAATTGTTTCAAATTGTAAACTGATGCAAACATCAGAAGACAAGTTAAACTAGAAAAATGAGAAACTGAGGAAACCAAAACTGCTTCATTTGTGCATTCATAGTGGAAGTCTGAAACAGATGTAACTTCAGCTGCCAACCATAGGTTTGCTACATTAACCCGGCAACATATGGAAACATAACACATTTGCCACCTGGGTTGGCTTAGCTGTTTGTAGAATTAGCAGACCAATTAGTGACTCGGAGTGATGATTTTTACATGCAAACATGATGGGTGGGTGCATTTTAAGATCTTGAACTAGGGCTGGGAAGACCCAGGTTCAAATCCATGACTTCGGATCAGTCACTCACTCTCAGTCCAACTTTCACAGCCACAGGGAAAAATCAGAGGAATTCAAGATGTGTTACCTTGAAGTGCTGAAAGAAAGGCAGGTTATAAGGGGAATAAAGTAAATACACCAAAGGCAATGTGGCAGCCCTTCTATCTAAAATCCTGGGCATTCACAGCAGAGGACATTCACTCATTGGCTTTACTTGGTTGAGGTCTTCCATTGTTATTTTAATTCTAAGATTTTGCTTACCTTGTGGTGTTTTGCAAATCTGTCTGCAGCATTCCCCTAAATTCCTTTCCCCTACATTATTAGTTTTCCACGTGGAGTTATTAAGATGTAAACGTTATCGTACCGATTCATTTGTATCTTTATGTATTATACCGAAATACTCTCCATTTTATTAAAGATACCCGGTTGGGGATTTCTTTTGCTCATCAATCTTGCGAAGGAGGATTTTAGCTTTACGACAACCCTGCAGAGGTTGGACAGGCTGGGACCAAGGTAATCGAGTGTTTTCCCCGCGGAGCTAAACTGCCCGCCTTCCCCCCCTCTCTGGCCTAGAATTTATTTAACTAAACAATCACATGAACCTAACCTCTACGACTCGGTCGCTACCAGCGACATCCATCGACGGCCGGCGTGCCAAGTATACACGCAGAAGCAGGGAGAGGGCCAGCGTTGCCGTGAAGCGCCCGTCCACAACGTGGGTAGCCGGCGCGAGGCAGAGGGCGCGCGGGGCTGTGCATGTGCGGCGCTTTCCCTGCAGCAGCTCGCGCCTCCAGTCCCCACGCAGGCCTAACCTCTCAGCCCGAAAGGGGCGCGAGCAGCGCCAGACCCGGCGCGTCTTTGGAGGGGAACTCGATAATTCCCCCGCCCTTCGCGCCAGAGGCCACGCAGCCATCAGCCGTTCCCTTCGGTAGAAGCCGTGGACGGAGAAGCCAAAGGCTCCGCGAAGGAGAGGGAAGCGCGCCCCAGCGTCCGCCTTCAGCTCAGCTCCTGTGCCCTGAGCAGAAAGCAACAGTACGCGTAGCAGGCGGAGTGTCTGGGCTGGGAGCGGCGGCGGCTAGGGGAGGGGTTTGCGGCTTGGCGTCGCTGCAGAAGTGTCGGCCTCTCGGGGAGCTGCCCCTATATGCGCGCGTGTGTGTGTGTGTGTGTTTGTGTGCGTGAGCGCGCGCGGCGGAGTGACTTGCTCGCTCGCTCGCTTTCTCTCTCTGCCTGGAGCTGCCGCTGGGGCTGTTGTGATACGCCGCCGCCGCCGCCTCCTGATCTCCTTTCTCCCCCTGTCACTCCAGCAGCCCAGCGGTGGTGGAGGGGGAGCAGGAGAGCCAAGAGTCGCTGGGCTCCATCTCGATCTCCGGGGTGCTCCCCTTCCCAAGCCAGCCAGCCAGCCCGCTCGCCAGCCAAGCCACTGCCGGCGCCGAAAGCACCCCGAAACCCTTCTCGGATCTACTGCCAAGCCCCAAGGGAAACTGGCATCCACATCTGGGCAAGCACATCTGGGCATGCAACGCCGATTTTTTCCGGATTCCGCGCGCACCCAGGAAGGAAAGCTTTTCCTCTTTTCTCGTTAAGCCCTCAGTCTTCCTGGAAGGGTTCCATTTTTGAACCGCTTTTTCACCGAAAAGGAAACAAGGAAACGAGCTAGAGGGAGACAGCGGAGGAATCCCAAGGCGGTTTTCTTTTCTTTTTCTTTTACTTCCCCCCAGGGATTCAGTTCATGGGGATGTGTTCAAGGCAAGATAGGATTCAGAAGGATATTGACATAGTGATCCAAAAGTGCAAGGCGGAGAAGGACTGCCTGTTTGCAGGTGAGTTTCTCAGCTTGGTCTTTTTCTTCCCATCCCGACTCAGTTGCTTTCGGACGGTTTTTCTCGACGGAGGGCAGTGGCTGGAGTTGGCTCCAAACATGTTGATGGGAGGAGGGTGACTGAACTCATTTGGAGAGAATCCTTTGGCGGTTTCTTCTTGGGTCTCCTCAAAGCATGTGAGGACCCCCCCTCCTCACTCATTATAGATAAAGTAGCTATTGTGGCATTTAATTGGGGAATGGTTGGATGCTTGCTCATTGATTTCCTAATTAGATTGGATTTTGGTTTACCTGTAAAAAAATAAGCCAGCATCCATCTCAGCCTTCGTTTTCATGCACCCAGTTTCCCTCCATGTTTTTAAACCAGTGCCTGCACAATAAACTGGGGTCCGTCCATCATATTTTTCATGCTTGGGAAGGTGGTGGTCAAAAGTATATCTTTTAGGTTGGACTTAGGGACATTTGTATACCATATCACTATCTTTATTGCCTTTTATCTCCCTCCCTCTCCCTCCTCTTATTTCAAATCTTCAATATTTCAGATTGTTACTGTCTTCAGATAATTTATGATAATGTTTGATTTGCCTTGAGCAGTTTGCCTTGTTACTGCCTGTTGCCTCCACTGATAATGGAAATCTTTGTTGTTGCCATAGCACTGGAGCACTTGTTGAAGGGAGGGGTAGGCTGGGGTGGTCCTCCTCCTATATTATGATGATGATGGTTGCTATTTTTATTTCCCGGCTTGAATTAATCTCTGATGCTATATGTGTGTGCAGTACTGGGGAGAGAGCTGTGAGTGCTGGGAGGTCAACAGACTAGGCAAGACAGATGTGGCAAACAAGCAAGATTGATCCATAGCAATACATTTCTTTTGTATTTCAGATTTCAGATACGCAGATTCCACTTTTACCTTCACCTACGTTGGAGGATCCAAAAGGTATGAATTCCCTTTAAAACAGATGGATTTCTTTTCACTGACTGGTAATACAAAAGCTGTTAGTAAGCTGCTTGTGTGGAGTAAGTTGAGACCTGTACTCTCACTGTCCCTCCCTTGGAAGGTAGCCTATATTTTGAAATAGTGATGGCTTGGGGCTTTTTTTCCAAAGATATATTGGCATGGAACAGGTGTTCTATAGGGTGATTATTAGTCATCAGAGATTCATTGATTCTGCATTTCCTCCTCTTTGTCTCCTTCCAATCTGCAGACTTGAGGCATTATGTTTGATGTGTGGTAAATGGTAGAGGAACAGGGGACATGAAAAAAAAAATTCCTATAGGCTAGGTGTGATACAAAGCAGAAGCAAGAAAGACAATATTTGAATGTTACCAGTCATGGAATTTGATACCTATGTCAACAGTACAGCACAGTGGAAAAAGGAAATTGCAATATATGAATTTGTTTGTTTATTCTTCTTCAGTAAAGCAACTGTTTGTCATTAAAAATAGAATCAGTAAAGTTTATAGCACATATACAGGAACAAACACCGAAACAATGAAATTTCATAGTTTTTTTTTTTTAAAATGGAAATGTTTTTGGAACTTTGCCCCATCATACAAATATTCATATGAGTTTATACATTTCTGTAATTTATAGGTGTTTTAAATGGCAATGCTTTGTGAACATTTTAGAATTTTCATTATTTAAATGATTGTTCATATTTATATTCTTTTAAATTAATTACATGAAATATCAAGAACAGTGTTGGAAATTAGTTTAGTACTATTACAGTCCCTACAGTCTGTATCCATTGTGTTGAAAAAAAAAGATGAGGTGACAGCTAGGGTCCTGGTAGGTTAAAGGGAAATATTCTAGAAGAAGATTTTTACAACCAAATAGCTGTCCTCAGCTCTTTTTCCAACAAAAATATTCACAGGTCCTTTATCTTTTACAGTTGGGACAAGAGCAGAGGAAAGTATTGTGACAGTGGTCTGGTTGGAAAAAAGTTTATGGTGTCTTTTGATATATACTACCTCTTCCCTTAAAATTTGCAGCTCTCCTCCTATAACATAGTTACATTTAAGCAATCAAAGATCTATTATCTGTATATCTTGCCATCTCACTGAGAGAATTCTTTACTGAATTAGCATCTTAGAATTGACCAGACAGTACCAGTAGATGAGATTAGTTTTGACTTGCTGATTATTTAAGACAATGGGTATTTCCCCTCCCCCCCAAAATGCATCAACTTTAAAATTTGACTTCCTATCTGTTTCATCTATTTCTTAGGCGACATGAGAATAGCTGGGCTTGTATTAGAACATGTTTATGGATCCATTGCACAAAGTATACTTAGCAATACTGGTGTAACTAATATTGCTTTTCTCTTTAACAGTTCAGTCACTGAGCTGTTGAACTCATGTGGTAATTGAGGAGTTATGAGTTCTCTGTATGGGGTAGCCTGCCAGAAGATAATTCTGCAATTTTCCTAGAGGCTATCTTATCTTTCAAATAAGTGCTGATTACTCTTGTAGTATTGGTATGGCTGATGCAAATGAGTTTCCAATATTTGTCCAAGGCCAGCACTCCTGTGTTTTCTTTTTGGCTAGCCTTTAAAAGTGCTTTAGAACAAAATGAAACATAAAAGAATTTGCTTGTAGAACTTGTATCTACATAGGCTTTTGTTCAAAGATTTCTTGGTATGCTATGTGTTTCATGGATACTGCAAGGTACTTCAAGTTGAACCTCAATTCAAGAGGTCGCTTGATGGCTGCACCAAGAAATGAGGGACTGAAAATTACCCAGTTTCTCCTACTGAGCTTTAAGGAAGGCAGTGAGCTTGAATTTTCTATATTCTATCTCTTCTATAGAAGGTATAGAATAGGTATACCTTCTATACCTAATTTTCTATTATTGTAGGTAAACCCACCATCTCATTTTCCATAAGGGCTTGATTAATATGGTTTATTGCTTTTGTGTATAAAATATTGAAAGCTCTTTGCCATACCCATGAATATACCTGTGATTGTGGTTGTGTGTGTATACACATACTGTACACACACACACACATGTCCTCAAACAGCAAAATAAAAATATCAAAAAACTGTAGAGGAACTGCAGTGGGCAGCCTAATCAAAGCCATACAAAGCCATACAAATTGGTAGAAAAACAATACTAAAGATTCATCTGAATCAAATTTAGTAAGAGAGGCAACTTAAGTCTCTTTTGGAATGAAAGTTCCACACTCTGGGGATACAAGGCTTTCTTTGTCCATGAATCATTATTTAAATAATGCTCTTTATTTCAGAGATTCTCTTAGCAGCCTTAGCTCCAACTTCTTCTTTTTGAGGCATAGTGGTTTGAACACAGAAAAATACAGTACTATATAAGAAATTGCTTTAGACATACCTGTTTGTCCATCTAGTTTATTCTTGACTGCTATTGAAATTGACTGCAGTTTTCCAGTCAGAATAATAGTTATTATCAACTAGATAGGTAATATCAGAGGACTCTTTTTCCTTCATTTCTTACTATCTGTTTGTTTAAACTTTAAATGCCAAATTTTGAATGCAGGGACTTGTAAAGACAAGGTGACTGATTTACCACTGAGATCTGGTTCTTTTGGCCAGTTATTGACCTGACTTCCATTGACATTTCCTTCAAAAACATCTATGTGGTATGTCCAAAGAGGCATCAGCACAGGTCTTGTTCATTTAGCTTTGCTGTAATATTGTCTTCCTCAGAAAATAGAACAATTCTTGAGTTAAACCAAATCCAGATACATAGTAGAGGCCCAAACCCCAATTGACTCTCTTCAATATGGATGGGTGTTTAAAAGCCCAAATCAAATTTTGAGCTGTAGCTAATCAGTATGGACGTGGTATAAGACTTAAAATTTGCAAACTTAAGGTCTGGATTAGAAAATGTCTATTCATTATGTTATGTCTGTATATGTAACTGTGTCTGAGCTATGAGCTACATTTGGTGTTTGGGTAACACACTGATGGCTACATTCTAAAAACAAGACACTTTCTGTTTCCCTTTCTTTTCACTTATATTTATTTAAATAATCATTTGTTTGATTATTTTCTCCTTCAGCAACAGAAATAATACCATTTAATAACATGTTTTAGTGAAAGTTGGGAGACAGCAGATAGCCCAGTGTGATTTTAGGTTGTTAAGTATGCCTTTTGTATATTCATTTAGTAAATAAAACTGAAACTTTAATTCAAACATGTTGCTGCCTCATGCCTTCATTCAGTATCAGAAAGGAGTAAGTAGTGAGTTAATATGCTTAATTCAGGTGAAGGACTATAGATTAGCCTATGTGTGTATATAGATAGATGAATGAAAATGCAATACAGGATTAAAAAGTGTTTATTCAGTGCAAAATAAATTAGCTTTGGTGTTAGAAAGCTCCATTTGGAAGTTTGATATAGTAGCTAAGGTATTGTAGCTCTAAACAAAAAATCCAGAACCAATTTTAAGCCACAGTTGCAGCTAAATATTGTAAGTAGAGAAGTTAATTAATTTGCTTTCTCATCAATCATGCAAATATGCTTCATAGAAATTCTCAAGACTAAGACTTAATGACTTTTTAATACTATATGATTATTAAAATCAAAAGTCTTCAAAAATTTCAAAGGATGTATAGAACCTTAAGAATTTGGTTAGCTTTTTAGTGTTCTTGTTTTACATATACAAAGTAATAGAACAAAAGAGTTGGAAGGGACCTTGGAGGTATTCTAGTCCAACCCCCTACTCAAGCAGGAAATCTTATACCATTTCAAGGGAAAAGTTGGTTTTTAGTCATGATATTTAGAAATCAGATTTTCATTCCTTGCATCTTTAATGGGTAGTGATACTTGTCTATCAAATCAAAGCATCTTCAGTGTTGGTTCACATAGATAAATATGATAATTTAATATTTATATGTGCACTTTTGGAGAATTTATAGTACTCCCTCTTTATCTGTATATCTATCTACCTACCTTGATTAATTTTAAGTTTTGTAAAATAGATTAACGTCATGGTGGAGATAGGAAACTAAACCCAAGAGACTCGAACTTGACTATGAGTATGTAATTAATTCTTGACTCTTAATGAAACTTGAGCGAAGAACTTTTTTGCTTACATTCTTAGTCAATCACTATATTGCAATTGCATTTTTTTGACTACTTTAAATCTTTCTAATAATTGTAAATAAGCAAATAAATAAATAAGCTTACAGTATATTCCTCTGCCACCAATTCTTTTCTTGATTTTATTTTATATTTCCCTTGATCAAATTCTGGTATTTCAAAATAAGTTAGCCAGTTCAGTTTTCATTTCTGACTATTTTCCAAGAGGCAATCTGTCAGCTGTGTGAAGGGGAATGATGGGAAAAAAAACTGAAATTATGTAGATTCTATTCCTACATGTAAGAAAAAGTTTGTGAACTTTGTTTTAGTTCCACTTTTAGATCATCACCTTTCCCTGAAGGCATACCTGGTGGAAGGACCTGATTTTCTTCTCTTTAGCTGTAACACCTGCCAGGTCTTTGAAAAAAAAAACAAAAAAAGAAACTCTTGAAAATTAGATAGGTTTTTGATGTCAAAAGGAAGTTTGAGCCCATTAACAAATGATGTTTTTGCTGTGATAGATAATGTTGACTATGTAAAGATATGTATCTCATGTTGTCAAAACAAACACAGGCTCGGCTTTCTGGTGTGTGACTTTGATGTGAATTCTTGGTTTGCAGTTAACTTTGGTTAGATTCATAGAAAGCAAAGATGCTCAGTCTGACTAAATGTCTGTTCTCATCACAATTGATAGGAAAGTGGATTAATTCCTATTTACTGTCTTTCTGAAAAAGAAAGGACCAAAAGATACAAGGAGGTGAAGCTGCTGCATATAGATTTAAAAATATATGGTCTGGTGTCAAATAGATAAAAAGGATTTTTTTCCCCACAAGAACTTAATGGTATTTGCATTACTTGTTTTCCTACAGCACTTTTTTGAATCTCAGGAACAGTCACAAGAACGTCTTTCCTTGTGCACTGCAATTTGGTGAAAGCAGGATAGCTTGGGGGTGCTTCTGGAACCAGTTGCACCCTTACCTAGAGCAGGAGGACTTGGCAGTTGTAACTCATGCTCTTGTCATCACTCTTTTGGATTACTGTAATGAACTCTAATTGGGGTTGCCATTAAGGAATTGTCAGAAAATGCTGTTGGTTCAGAAAACAGCAGCCAACGTACTTTTGGTCTCATCTGGGCACACATAATATTGGTTTTACAGAATCTGCATTACATGTAGTCCTCGACATTGTTGTTGTTGTTGTTGTTAATTGCGAAGTCGTGTCCGACCCATCGCGACCCCATGGACAACATTCCTCCAGGTCTTCCTGTCCTCTACCATCTTCTGGAGTCCATTTAAGTTCACACCTACTGCTTCAGTGACTCCATCCAGCCATCTCATTCTCTGTCGTCCCTTCTTCTATTGCCCTCAATCTTTCCCAGCATTAGGCCCTTCTCCAGTGAGTCCTTCCTTCTCATTAGGTGGCCAAAGTATTTGAGTTTCAACTTCAGGATCTGGCCTTCTAAAGAGCAGTCGGGGTTGATTTCCTCTAGGACTGACCAGTTTAAACGCCTTGCAGTCCAAGGGACTCGCAGGAGTCTTCTCCAGCACCATAGTTCAAAGGCCTCAATTCTTTGGCGCTCAGCCTTTCTTATGGTCCAACTTTCACAGCCATAAATTGCAACTGGGAAAACCATGGCCTGGACTATACGCACTTTTGTTGGCAGGGTGATGTCTCTGCTTTTTAGTATGCTGTCTAGATTTGCCATAGCTTTCCTCCCCAGGAGCAAGCGTCTTTTAATTTCTTGGCTGCAGTCCCCATCTGAGGTGATCTTGGAGCCCAGAAAAATAAAATCTGTCACTACCTCCATTTCTTCCCCATCTATTTGCCAGGAATTGAGAGGGCAGGATGCCATGATTTTGGTTTTCTTAATGTTGAGTTTCAAGCCAACTTTTGCACTCTCCTTCTTCACCCGCATCAAGAGGCTCTTTAGTTCCTCTTCACTTTCTGCCATTAGAGTGTATCATCTGCATATCTTAGGTTGTTGATATTTCTCCCGGCGATCTTAATTCCAACTTTTGATTCATCTAGCCCTGCCTTTCTCATGATGTGCTCTGCATATAAGTTAAATAGGCAGGGCGACAGTATACAGCCTTGCCGGACTCCTTTTCCAATTTTGAACCAATCAGTGGTTCCGTGTTCGGTTCTCACTGTTGCTTCTTGACCCGCATATAGGTTTCTCAGGAGACAAATGAGATGGTCTGGTACTCCCATCTCTTTAAGAACTTGCCACAAGTTGTTGTGATCCACACAATCAAAGGCTTTTGCATAGTCAATGAAGCAGAAGTAGATGTTTTTCTGGAACTCCCTAGCTTTCTCCATGATCCAGCATATGTTGGCAATTTGATCTTTAGTTCCTCTGCCTCTTCGAAATCCTGCCTGTACTTCTGGTAGTTCTCGATCCACATACTGCTGGAGTCTAGCTTGTAGGATATTAAGCATAACTTTACTAGCATGTGAAATGAGTGCAATGGTGCGATAGTTTGAACATTCTTTGGCATTGCCTTTCTTTGGAATTGGAATGTAAACTGACCTTTTCCAATCCTGTGGCCACTGTTGAGTTTTCCAAATTTGCTGGCAAATTGAGTGTAGCACTTTTACTGCATCTTCTTTTAAGATTTTGAATAGCTCAGCTCAAATACTGTCACCTCCACTAGCTTTGTTGTTGCTCAGATTTTCTAAGGCCCATTTAACTTCACATTCTAGGATGTCTGGTTCGAGGTCAATGACCATCTCATTGTGGTTATCTGGGATATTAAGCTCATTCTTGTATAGTTCTTCTGTGTAGTTTTGCCATCTCTTCTTAATCTCTTCTGCCTCTGTTAGGTCTCTGCTATTTTGGTCCTTTATCATGCCCATCTTTGCATGAAACGTTCCCTTCATATCTCAAATTTTCTTGAAGAGATCTCTGGTCCTCCCTATTCTGTTGTTTTCTTCTATTTCTTTGCACTGTTCATTTAAGAAGGCATTCTTATCTCTTCTAGCTACTCTCTGGAATTCTGCATTCAATTGGGTGAATCTTTCTCTTTCTCCTTTGCCTTTCGCTTCCCTTCTTTCCTCAGCTATTTGCAAAGCTTCCTCAGACAGCCATTTTGCTTTCTTGCAGTTCTTTTTCTTTGGGATGGTTTTAGTTGCTACCTCTTGTACAATGTTGCGAACTTCCATCCATAGTTCTTCAGGCACTCTGTCTATCAGATCTAATTCCTTAAATCTATTTGTCACCTCTACTGTATATTCATCAGGAATATGATTTAGTTCATACCTGAGTGGCCTAGTGCTTTCCCTACTTTTTTCAATTTAAGCCTAAATTTTGCAACGAGAAGCTCATGATCTGAGCCACAGTCAGCTCCTGGTCTTGTTTTTACTGACTGTATAGAGCTTCTCCATCTTTGGCTGCAGAGTACATAGTCAATATGATTTCTATGTTGACCGTCTGGTGATGTCCATGTGTAGAGCCGTCTCTTGGGTTGTTGGAAAAGAGTGTTTGTTATGACCATCGTATTCTCTTGACAAAATTCTATTAGCCTGTGCCCTGCTTCATTTTGTACTCCAAGGCCAAACTTGCCTGTTATTCCGGTTATCTTTTGGCTTCTACCTTAGCATTCCAATCCCCCATGATGATAAGGACATCATTTTTTGGTGTTAATTCTATAAGGTGCTGTAGGGCTTCATAGAACCGGTCAATTTCATCCTCTTCAGCACCAGGGGTTGGGGCATAGATTTGGACTACTGTGATATTGAATGGTTTGCCTTGGATTCGAATTGAGATCCTTCTGTCATTTTGGGGATTGTATCCCAGTATTGCTTTTCCTATTCTTTTATTGACTATGAAGGCTACTCCATTTCTTCTGAGGGATTCTTGCCCACAGTAGTATACCTGATGGTCATCTGAGTTAAAGTCACCCATTCCTGTCCATTTTAGTTCGCTGATTCCTAAGATGTCGATGTTCATTCTTGTCATCTCTTTTTTGACTACGTCTAGCTTGCCTTGATTCATGGATCTTACATTCCAGGTTCCTATGGAGAAAAAAATCTTTACAGCATCGGACTTTCCTTTCACCACCAGATATATCCACAGCTGAGCGTCCTTTTGGCTTTGGCCCAGTCGCTTCATTCTTTCTGGTGCTACTAGTACTAGCCTTCTGCTCTTCCCCAGTAGCATATTGGACACCTTCCGACCTGAGGGGCTCATCTTCCAGCATCATATCTTTTTTCCTTTTAGTACTGTCCATGGGGTTTTCATGGCCAAGATACTGGAGTGGTTTGCCATTTCCTTCTCCAGTGGATCACATTTTGTCAGAACTCTCTGCTATAACCTGTCCGTCTTGGGTGGCCCTGCATGGCATAGCTTATAGCTTCATTGAGTTACGCAAGCCCCTTCGCCACGACAAGGCAGTAATCCATAAAGGGGGTCCTCGACATACAACCATTCAATTTAGCAAAAAAAAAAAAAGTGATTTAGAACTCATCCTCCCGCACTTACAATCAGCAGTATACCATGGTCATGTGATCAAAATTCTGGCACTTGAAAACCAGCATGTATTTATGACAGTTGCCAGTTTCCTGCAAGCAAAGTCAGTAGGGGAAGCCAAATCCACATAACAATTGCATGATTCACTTACCACCTGCTTAACAATCATGGCAAAAAACAGGTTTTTTTTGTAAAATTGGGTGCAACTTATTTAATATCTGGTCCCAATTGTGGTCGTAAGTTGAAGACCACCTGTAGTTGTCAATTAGTTTCCAGCTCCAATTTAAGATACTAGTTGAGACCTATTAAGAGTCTTCATAGCTCGGCACCAGGATATCTTCAGAACCATATTTGGCTTCAGCCTGATTGATTAGATATATCAAAGGAGAATCCGTTGCAAATCCCACACTTTAAGGAAGTTGAGGGTCTGAGGCAAAAAGGCACTGTTTTCCCATTGCAGAATCAACATAGTGGAACAGCCTTCCAAGTGAAGAGAATGCAAATTTTGAAAGAATGAACTCCCTTGCCTGGAATTTGTTTATGGAGTAATATATTCTGAAAAAATTCAACCACAATTCAACCAAGAATTATACTTTTGATGTTTCCCTGTTAGACCTCAGAGTGAAATTTTGGCATCAGATCTTGGAATGGTCATTTCTTCTCAAATGATATTGAGTATAATGTTCTGAAAATTGTGGGACAATTACCTTTTGGAGGGATATCGATAGCAGAGTTTTCATTTTAGGTACTTAAATGCTCCAAAATCACAGACAGTATAGTGGTTAAGGCATCTTTTGGGCACCAGGAACTGGTTCTGTGGAGAGAGGTTTTTCCATGGACCAGAGGGGGTGTAGTTTCATGTGCTGCCTACATCCCGCAAATGGGGTTTTGCTTGTTGCGTGGCCTGGTTTCTGGCATGCCACGGACCGCTGCCGGTCCACGGATTGGGAATTGGGGACCCCTGGGTTAAGGTGCTGGCCTAGAAACTAGGAGAATGTGAATTCTAATCTTGCCTTAGGCTGTGTGACTCTCAGTCCAACCCACCTCACAGGTTGTTGTGGGGGAAATAGGAGAAGGAAGGTATATTGTATGAGATGTGTTTTATATGAGATGAGTATAAAAAAAGCAATAGAAAAAATTGGGATAAAGATATGAAAAAAATAAATACAAAGTAGGGAAAATGAAAAATGTAATAAGTAGCTCAAGTGTGTGAATTGCATGGATTATCATAAATAATACATGTGCTGTGAGGTTTGAAGGATTATTTTGAGGTCTGGAAGTTGAGCTGATTGATCACTGTTTCATATTTTCTTTTTTGAAAATTATCTTTATATTTCAGAATTATTGGAACTGTTTATTGCACTACACTCTTTGTGGTTTAAGAAAACTAATTAGGAATCTACGGATTAGGAATAACTTTATGGGTAAGTTGGGCACTAAACATGGAATAGATAGTATAGGCATTTGAATAATTTTAATTAATTTAACCTTAGAAAATTGAGAGACATTTTTAAATAATGAGAAATGGTGCTGTTTATCTTCCTTTCTTTTACCTTTTTACCTCAGGTATAAAAAGGGCATTAGAATATGAATAAGTACACCTAGTTATATATATTTTTTAAAAAATAATTTAAATAAATTACTATAAATTATTTTAAAATCTGCTAGCTGTTCTCTTATGGACATCTGATTGTTCCAAAACATGGCAGACTACAAAGAATGCTGATATGACACTTTTTTTTCAAGCTGCTACCTTATTCTTTAGAATCTCCAGATATTTGACTTGGTTTATTTAAAACACAGACTTAGCTCTCTTTCTTTAAAGAAAAATGATCAAGCTTTCCTTTCACTTAACAAATTGTAATTTTTTTATCACTATATTGAAGTTTTTCCTTTGCAGTATAAAGTGTCCAAAAGCAGAACTTTAAAAATAAATCTATTGTTATTATCTGTTACTGTAATTGTGTACTGTAAGTTGCTAAGTGGGTATACTGTGTTTCCCCCAAAATAAGACTCTTATATTTGTTTTGCTTCCAAAAGAGACAGTAGGTCTTATTTTCGGGGGATGTCTTTCCCCCCCAAACCTGCCTTATCTCACGGCGGTAGCATCAACAGCCCCGACCAGCAGGAGGCCATGTGGCCTGCCACGCTGTACTACCGCCATGAGGTGAGACAGGTGGGGGAGGGGGGTGGAGCTTCCCCAAGTGCCCTATAGGCACTCAAGCACTTTCCCCCTGAATGGAAATCTCATGGAGACAAGAACAGCGATTCTCAACCTTCCTAATGCCACGACCCCGCAACCGGTCGTAAGTTGAGGACTACCTGTATTTCCCTTCCTGGGAATGACGCGCATGTGTGGTGCCGCCCCCTGCATCGGCCGAGGTGTAGCTGGCAAGTGGCAGAGATGGCGCAGGCTGACCACCGGCTGGGCCACTAGTTGGCCCAGCCCAAGGCAGGTAAGGCACCCGCCAGGCCCCATGTACGCCAGCAACCCTCCCTCTGCCCGCCGCTGCCCTGCTAGCCTTACCTTGGCCACCACCCATTTGGGGTGGTGGCAGGCAGGCCCAGGCGCTCCTGGGCGGCCACGGCAAGTGGCAGTGATGGCGCAGGGCGACCACCAGCTAGGCCACCAGCTGGCCCAGCCCAAGGCAGGTAAGGCACCCGCCGGGCCCCACGTGCGCCAGCAACCCTCCCTGCGCTCGCTGGCCTCCCACCTCCCACCCCTGGCCCTCTTTTACTTACTTTTAGTAGTTGCTCAGCAGGGAGGGAAGCTTTCTGGAAAGTTCGTCTTGCAGCACCGTTTGCAGACTGGGGCTTTTGGCGGGCTCAGCAGGGCAGAGACAGCCTGGACAGTTCCTATTGGCTTTTGAAAGCCAATAGAATTAGACTCTATTCAAGAGAGTCTATTCTATTGGCTTTCAAAAGCCAATAGAATAAAAGGGAGTAGCACAGCTAAGGAAAAGGGGGAAAAAATGACGGACTGCGTTGTTTGGCGACCCCCGTGAAATGGTCGTTCGACCCCGAATGGGGTCCCAACCCACAGGTTGAGAACCGCTGACTTAGAGACTGTCTATTTCTTCTTCTTCTTCTTCTTCTTCTTCTTCTTCTTCTTCTTCTTCTTCTTCTTCTTCTTCTTCTTCTTCTTCTTCTTCTTCTTCTTCTTCTTCTTCTTCTTTTTCTTCTTCTTCCTCCTCCTCCTCCTCTGCTTCTGCTTTGTCAGCATTTTTTTTTGTAATGTTCTCTCTCTACACAAGAAGAATGATAAGAACAGTGGAAGTTTCAAACATGCTTGGAAAGCTGGCTATCAGGATGCTTCAGATTTTTTTTCTTAACTATCTCATGCTCTGAAGAGAGAGCATACAGGACACATTTGATTAAAGTCTTATTAGACTTTTATTAATTGTGGGGAATTCTGGGAGTTGAAGTCACATCTTAAAGTTACCAAGTTTGAGAAACATTGCTTTAGGATATTAATGTCAAATCTTTCAATACTTTCTGATCTGATACTAACTACTTTTAGCAAAATGGTATTTGTGTTTTTCATGGTAAGCCCAAACCCACAGTGTAGGAACCTGCTTTTAGCAGTTGTTGCTTCTTGTGACTCTCAGTAACTTGCTGCAAAGTTCTCTTCATCTCCAGTATATGATCAGGTGAACAGGCGGTGTTATGAATACACTTGAACTTGTATCAGGACCCTGGACAGATCAATAACATCCATAGTCTCTTGGATGTCTTGGAGCAAGATTTTTTTGCTCCAAGCAACTTCAGGATAAGTGGATTCTCATCTGCTAATTTTCTTGTCATTGGTGAGATACTGAGAGGATTTTTAAGGATCATTCATTGCAACAGCTTAATTGAATTTGCCATGTGATTTTACATGCAGCAGATCAAGTGCACTGGAACAGAGAAACCTATCGCCTGTGCTCTGGTTACCATGGAAAATTAAATATTTTCAGAGGCCTCATTAGTCAGGAGAGCTTGTATAAGTTTTGCAGTATGTATAACAAATATACATGCCTTCAGGTTGTGTTAATATGAGAAGAAAAAAAGTGTCTTCAGTTCTTCAGGAAAAAGTGGATTGCCATTTCCTTATGGGTGATATGCACATCATCAACAATCACAAAATGGTTTGGCTAGGAAGAAGGAAATTAAGTATATCTGGAAAAATACTTGGGCTTGATTCAAATACAAGAGAGTTTTCACCTTTGCTGAACATCATGTAAAGAAGAACTGAGTTCATCTTCACTATCAGAAATACATATATGTGTCTCTAAATAAGATCCAGTTCTTCTATTCCTTTTGCAAAAAATTGGAAACACATCATGGGGCTATGTGTCGTTTACCTTTCAGCTCTTTATTTTTGTTAAGCATATCTGGAATGGATTTTTTTGCTAAACTTTCTAGAGAACCAGGCATTGTCACAATTGCTCATGTTTTAGTAAAGTGAATGCTGAATTATTATGTTTTTGTGTGACACTGCCCATAAAAATATACAATGTTATAGTGAGGGAAAATCTAAATAAATCAAATACATATGCAGAGAGGAAAACAAGGCTGCATGAATCAGGAAGGATAACCTGTTGCTTTATTTTAGGAGTTTGCACACAAATGTCTCACATTTCATTCCAGGCTTCTCCAAGAAAAAGACTCAAAAAACATGACTCACAGAAAAGTGGCCATTTAAGACTGAGCTTCTCATGTTCATATTCAGTAGTAGAGTAAAGCAGCTTTCCACAAACAAGTTTTTGTTTGGCACTGTAGACTCCATTCATTTCAGACTTCAGTCCAGAAGTGATATGTCTATGACCTAAATCCTAACCACAACTGGTAAGTTGGAGGGAACTGCCATATCTTTTGTACGCTCAAGTTGAAATGGATTTAATGTGGCTTCTTCTATCTTTTTTTTTTAACTTGGAATTTAAAGGGAATCTTCAGTGGGTTTTTTTTTCACAACCACCACCAAAAGAGTCTAGTATTTGGTCAATAGCCAGCAAGAGGCCAGTTGGTCGAGTATCTACTTCTGGTCATTGTTCTCAGTGCATTCTAGATACTCATCAAGTATTTATCAAGTACTGATAAATCGAAATGGTGAAAGAAAGAATAAGAAACAGAGTGAGAGTGAGAGAGAGAAATGCAAATTACAGAAATGGAGTTTGTTAACTGCCTATATGATAAATGCTCATAATCAATTCTTATTTATAGCTTACAGTATAATACAAGTATTCAAAAGGTATTCTAGAGTCTGAACATCTCTTCTTGGCTGTTATCCTAGAAACTGAGGTACTAACTAAAACAGTTACAAGAGCAAGACTTGTGTTTCAAAATGAAATTAAACAAATAAAACATTCAGGAAACTATAAAAGACCAAACATGCATTTGTGAGGTGTTAGCATAATGTAATACAAATGATTTAAGCAAACTGAAAAAGAGCAAATGGAAAGAAGGTCAAGTTTTATCTGGAAAATGCAAGCATTTGCACACTGTACTCTTCATAGTTCTAGTGCTACCACAAGGCTAAGGTGCCACCTCTCCAAAAGTTTCTTTCCTCCGTGACAACCCCCCCCCACCCGTGAATCAGCACATTTGCTAAATCCATACCACATAACCCCTGTGTTGTAACAGCCCTAAAACAAAATCAATTTGCCAGCACTGATAATCTGTTACCTTAAAAAAATGTTCTTTGGTTGAAGAAATTGGTTTTTACCAATTAAATCTATACGTACTTGCATAAAAGTAAACAAATCTTCAAGGGGAATATTCAAGTTGAAGTCTACACATCTTAAAGTTGCTAAATTTGAGAAACACTGTTTCAGAAGAATTATGTAGAAGAAAGTAGAAGAGTAAAATAGAAATTTCCCTCTGAAAGGGTTGCCTATCATGCAGTTTTTTAAAATATAAATACTATGACAAAATAATTTTCATAAAACCCGTTGCTATTTTCTCAATGACATAAAAACTACTGTCCACATTAAGAGGGGATGTCTTTCAGTTGATTTCCCAAAAGCTTTTAAATGAGTAAATAGATTCACTGATTAAATGTTGTAGACCTGATAATAATATAGTCATTAAAAATAGTTCGATAGTAGATCATACAGCTTACTTAACATCGACTCATTTTACCTTTAGTATGCTGATATTGAATATCAGAGCTGCTCATAGTTGAGAAGCATCAATTCCAGTTGGAGTTAAAAAGGGCAGGCTAGAATAGCTGGATAATTGATTCAGGGTAAGGAAGCTTCTCATGTTAATTTATTTAATTTAATTAAACAGTATAAAAATAAAAATATAAAAAGAAAGTCAAACAAGAGTTGTTTTGTTATATCTGAATATCTGTGTATAAAGCTTTATACAAGTTTCAGTAAACCTGAGCATCCATTTCTTCTAAACTTGACTAGTAACTAGAAGTAAGAAAAAAAAATAGAAACTCTTTGGGTGGAACATTGTAAGAGTTAATATACATTAAGAATTGTAAGAGTTAATATACATTTAATATACATTAGAATGGAAATTAAACATTAATCAAAAGACCAAGAGAAGAAATTGTTATGTTTTGGTCTAAAAAAAGAAACCCTGCTTAAATACATAGGTGAAGTGTTGGAGACTCACAGGATTGCTCCACAACTCAAGCCCAAGCATAAATATATTGCAAGAACAAGTTTTTCATTTGAAATTTCCTTCATATGTATTTTTAGTCACACATTTCAAACCACTTTTGGAAATTTTGTTTAGTGAGTCTGCCCATCTGAAGTAGAAAACTAATATTAGAGTAATATTAAATTACCATTGGAATCGGAAACCTCTTTCTTGCTTAAATTTAAATGATCAATCTTTTTGCTTAGTTACTCTAACCAGCAAGGTTGCTTTGTACCTCCCTTACTTGTGTTTTGGTATTATGTCACCTCTTAGTTAGAGATATAAAAAAGAAAGACTGAAAAGGAATAAAATTTGCTACACGTTTTTTTAGAACCTGCATTAGAACAAAAGTATACGAAAAATGCAGGTTCCCTGATTAAGGAAACATATTTCATGGATACTGTAAAATTGGAAGTATAATTTAGGCATGGATGTGAAGATAAAAATTTCAGATAAGAAAATGGGGCTAAATATGATGAGGGAACTTGCAATGCCTCAGTTATTGTTGCACCCTATCACAAATTCTAGTTTATCTGTTGCTAGGTCCATCTTATCTCTGATGTGGACAAAGAGGGAAAGTGAACAGCTCAGAAAATGGTGCTCACTGTTTTAAAAAGTATGCATTTTTGGATCCCACTCAGTTTCATTCTGTATCATGCATAAGTTCTGGAAGCAAAAACTAAAGTTAAAATGCATCAAAATGTCAACTGGACAATAGTTTCCATTATTTTCCATGCACATTGCTTATTACTATGAATATTACCAATTCCTAAAATGAACATTCTCTCTCTCTCTCTCTCTCTCTCTCTCTCTCTCTCTCTCTCTCTCTCTCTCTCTCTCTCTTTCTTTCTTTCTCTTTCTCTCTCTCTCTCTGATACACACACACACACACACACACATATATAAAGCTGAGCACTTGTATTAAACAGTTTTTAGTTTGATATTATCCTGGTGTTCGAATTTACTTATTTTTATTGCGTGGCTTTATCCAGGATTTGTATTTTGAGAGAGAGAATTACTGTCAATCCTATTTTTCCATTAAGGGATTTAAGATAATTTAGGAAAATAGTTTACAATTTTATTTCTTCAAAGAATTTACAAAGGTAGGTTAACTGAGAAGGAGTGATTGTTTTATTGTTTTTAAGGCAATCTTTTTTTATATAGAACACATTTATTTGAATCAAATATTTTTGATAAAAATTCATAGGTAATAAAGAATAAGCAAACTAACTTTCTTAACTGGGACAGCAAAGTCAATTCTGAAGGGAAACATCTACTCATGGTATACTTGTTAAAGAACAAGCCTCAATTAGCTCCGGGAACTTGGGAGTGCTGAAAAATCTTTCCAGAAAGATGAAAGGCAGAGGAGAAAGAAAGAGAAAAAGGCTTGAAAAGTTAGGTAGAGGCAACTTTTTTCCAACAGAGATTGCTCTTTATTTTTTTTTAAAAAAATGTTGACCACTTTGCTGCAGGATACATGTTTGCCTTATTTTGTAGTTTGGGCAGAAACCTAGCTCTCATCTTTGGTGAGGTAAAACAGAAATGTCAAAGCAATGTCAAAATTTAAATTTAGTAGTGCAATCTAGGGATACTCTGTGGGGCTCAGGTGAAAGCTGAGAGGACAAAGTTTGGGCAATGTGTTTTGTTTTGCTTACACAATCATCAAGAATTGCCTGATTAAGTTTAACCTACTGACTATTCTTAGTTTTATTTTGGAAATAAATGGGTCAAGATTATTAACTGAGATTTTTGGGTGATGATTTTGCAGTTTTATGTGAAAGGTCTGCTATGAAACTTTTGCTTGAATGTGAACTGATTGCAGCCCATGGGTTTTTTTCTAATAATAATTTTGTGAAGTTTTTTCATCTGGTCAAAAGCATGTTTCTCTGAAAATTCAGACAATATATGGAGATTTACTATAACTAATTTTGTAGGCGAAATAGTTGGCATTAATTCTGCTGTTATTTGTACAATGGCAGTAACATTCCCACTGAAAAAACAAGAATGCATCTTGGAAGTTCTCTTGTTAGTTACCAAGTTCATTTTAACAGACTTGGATGATTTGCCCACTGCATACCTCAACAGAGGAAGCAGATCTTGTATAATCATAATTTTCAGATTATATCCAGGCAGAACTTGTATAGAGTTCTCTATAGAAGGCTAATTTTAAAGATGATTTAGAAGTTCAGCTGGTGCATATTCCAGCCTCTGTCCACTTGCAGAGCAGATATATGGAGTTACAGTAGTTGCTAGAATATTATTAAGCCTAAGTTAAAATGCTGGTGATAAATGCTGGTGTTTCACTGTGTTGAAACAGTTGGGACCATATGAACACCTGCTTTTGTGTGAATCTATCTGTCTAGGTCAGTGGTGGCGAACCTGTGGCACGGGTGCCAAAGGTGGCACTCAGAGCCCTCTCTGTGGGTACGCACGCTGTCGCCCCAGTCCTAGGCCTTCAGCTGGGTTTTATAAAACCTTTTTGCTTTAGGCCTCCGCCGCCATGTGCAAAAAAAAAAAAAAAAGGTTCAATCAGTCAATTTCAACTTCTTCCGGAAAAAAAAGAGATCTTGCAAAGTTGGAATTGATTGATTGAACTTTTTAGTCCCACCCAGTCTGCCGTTACCACTGCAGCCACGCCCATCCAATTGGCCACACCCAGCCAATGGGCTACACCCACCCGGCACTCAACGATGCATAAGTGTGTTTTGGGTTGCATTTTGGGCACTCAGTCTCTAAAAGGTTCTCCATCACTGATCTAGGTCCTAAACTTAGTTTGGTAAACCTGGCAGAGAAAGGGCTTGGGAACTATGGCTTTTTTGTGGTGCTTCTGTCCTCTGTGATAATTATGCTGACTGGGAATTTTTTATAATTGTCATTCCAAGCCATTAAGGGAACATCAATTTGGAAACAGCTGTATTCAACATTTTGATAAGATTATCAGTAACTAGGATCAGATATCTGAGTGTGTGTGTGGCTTAAAAAGAAACTTTGAAAGGAGCTTTAAAAGAGATGAGCAGGAAATGAAGCATGGATTTCCTGTCCACTTAAACTCTTCTTTGATAGCTTCACCTAGGGGCAATACTTTATCTTCATTATCTTGTGTCAATGGCACTTTGTTATTACAATGTACATTTTGAAATGTGAATTTAAAAAAAAAACCTAGCAAGTTATTTTGACCTAGTAGAAACTAAACCAATTCCTGTGAAATGTCTAATGTGTTATTTTTGCAAGAATGACCTAATTATTTGCTTCTGAATAAGGATGTTTTCTCTGCAGTTTTATTTGGACTGCATTGAAGGCAAAAAGGAGCTAATGTAGGAAATACTTGCATGGAAGCCTGAAAACCCTCTGCCAGAAAAAATATTTGATAAAATCAATGGACAGTAATAATGCAGTTTGCAGTAGCTCTGTTGGGCATTATGTTTGTATACTCAGTCCGATATGGGAGGAACAATGAGCATTGTTCACTTTGGTGTGCTAAGTGAAAAGATTGTCACCATGCTTTTAGCATGCTTGGTTTGCAGCAAGGAATCTAAGTGTGTATGTACAATTTCTTCTGTGTAAGCTGGATTCCTTAGAGTGGAAGTAGACAGCAAATATGAAAGCAATTATAGGTAGAATTGGCTTCCCAGTAAAGATATCCACAGCAGAGCAGCACACTGTTCTTGTTGGTGTAAACATACAAAGGCCACACTTTTTTCCTCCTATTTGGAAGAGACGTTCCACATCAGTTCTTCACCAGTTTTACAAGTGCCAAATTCAGAGAGAGAGAAATCCTGATTTTGGGAAGTCCTCAAATAGGAATTCCAGAACTGAGCCAAAGTGGGAAGTGTTGAATCTTCATCATCCCTTTTTCAACATCTCAGTCTTGAAGAAAAGTTTGCTTTGTACTTCAAATCAATGTTTTTTTTTTTAACATTGGCAACTTTAAGAGGTATAGGCTTCAAGTCCCAGAATTTGCCAGCCAGCTAGAATTCTGAGGTTGGGAAACAATGAACTTTTACTTTCCTATTAAAAATAAGTAATTTTCTATAAAAAGAGGTGGGGAGACCACCAAGAAGTGGGTAGACATTAACATTTCAATTTTTGTTCTTTGACTTTATTCCAGGAAAATATTTCCGTAAAGGATTGAAAGAAAAACAGAAAATATTAGTCTCAGTACACTTATGTTATGTGGCTCTTTGGTTGTGGATATTTTGTTGTTGGTGGACTCAGATAACTTAAGGAATAGTTAAGGTATCCAGGATCATTGAGTTTTATGACAATGGAAAGATAGTTGGCTTCCTCTTTCAGTTCTCATCTTTGTTCCTGCTTTCTCTCACTTTGGTGCTATGTGTGGGTTCATTTCAGTTATCAATGTCTTTATTCATCCATGAAAGTACAATGTTAATTGAAATTGCTTTTGTACCATATCACAAGAAGCAACCTCAGTCTTGACAATACTGTAGGCCTAATGAAAGGGAAATTATTCTTTGGTCTGAAATTCTGCTGTTTTGTTATATGAGGTAGTAGAGATGTAATATATTTATTCTGTTACAATGGAATGGTGTATTTGACCCCCCCCAAAGCTCATGTAATTTTTCACAGTGGTATAATCAATATGGCTCCTGTTCTTTTTTTATAACTGCTGTATTTTGAGACAGGTTCTTGTTTTTGAGTGCTTTCACAAAAATGAGAGACCTATAATTTATCTAAGGAAACAGATTTCCTTTCATGCATTCTTAGCAACTTTCTTCTGTTTCAAAGGACAGAGCTAGTGGAGACACTTGTGAGAATTATATTTTCCTTTTAATAAAATTTTCTGTCTCAGTGCTTGGAGGAATAGAATATCATAAAATTATTTTTGAGGAATTCAATTAGGTAAATGATTAAAGAAAGTCAAATCATCCACTTGTATTTATTTGTTACTCAGTAACTTACTTTGTTAGCAGGCACAGAATAATTTCTGTAAATGGATTCATAGTTCAAAATGAGTCTTAGAAAGAATTGGAAGAATAATTTTTTCTAGAAAATTTTATTTAATTTATCAAAATTTATATTGCTGCCTATATTGCAAAACACAACTGGGCAGCATACAAATATAATGGTAGTTTAAAAAAAATATAAAGCACTGAATCATAAATTAAAAAGTAAACATTAAAACCCACTATTGTGGGAGAAAAACAGTCACTTAACATCATACAGATATCTTGCATACTCACCATGAGATCTTCAAGGTTGATGGAAAAAGTGGTTTTTAAGGGCTTTCCTGGAAGGCAAGCAAAGATGGAGGTCAAACTTGCCTGGGGGGGGGGGATGATTTTCCAGAGGGCGGGAGCCAGAAAAGTACACTATCTGGGTTCCAGCAGATAGAAGTCCTTATGCAAAAGATATGACTGGTTCTTTTGGCTTCAGTTTGAAACAGAAGAGACATCTGTTTTTATAAAATTTAATTTTGTTGAATAGAGCTTTGTAAATAAAAAAAAAGTATCCTTATGATACATAGAAATATTATCTCAGTCAAGGAGATACCTTAGATTGGTGTCTTAAAGAAGGACATTGACATAAATGCAAAAATGTGTTAAGCTTAGTGTATCTTGTTAAGAATTTGTTCTAAGATAAATGTCATCCATTCAAATGAGAGAATATTGTTGCAACTTTTAAGGGGTGGTTGCTAATGAAAAACAAAAATACCAATACTTCAGGGATTGCTAAACTGGAAAATTCTTCTACTCTGTAGCCTAAGGAGAACATTTCTTATATTAATCTGAAGTGCTATGGAATGGAGCCGAGTTAATGAAGCTCAGTTCAGCTGAAACAGCTTCAAGAGAGTTGACTGTGTAATGTATTCAAAAGTGCAGGATTATGTATTCACCCTGATGGAAATTTTTTAATTTTTTCATCCTATCAGATCTGTTACATGGGAGAAATGGTTTTGGTTTTGTTAGTTATATTTCAAGTTAGTCATATAATATATTCAAAGCCATTGAAAGAAACATTTTGGTAAAATTTCTCTGCGTTCTTTGGATAGATGGGACTTCAGAGTGCTGCCTGTATGTGTAACATATCAAAATAGAGGTAGATCATGTTGGGGAGACATTGAAACCTAATAAGACTGTATGTACATACAAGTCCAGTTCTAGCATGAGAGTTGAAGTTAAGAATGACATTTTGTCAAGAAATGCTGCAGTTTCAAAATTCAGAAGTTAACGTTTTGGCTGGATTGCAAATTTCACAGGGGCTCAAAGTAGCTAAAAGTAACATTGTCATGTAACTTGTATCCTCTGTTCCAACTTAAAACTATGTAATAAATTAAGGTAAATAGGATATTAGCCTATTTTTTATTACTGTTCACCTTGGGACATCACGTAGATTTATGTACTTTATTTAACTCAGCTGCAATAAGATTTTGACCATTGCTGCTGAAACCTTAATTGTCTATTGTTCTCCAAATACTTTCCCTATCATACTGGTTGTTTGTTTGTTCCTAGTGAAGAATGATTTATGATACTGCCAAAAGAAGAATTGTGAGAAATTAGTTTGCCTGAAGGGGTGCAAAATATGATAGGCTTTGCAGTCATTAAGCTACAAGGTCTGTATTGTCAAAGCTGATGGCAGCAGATGAAGCTCAATGAAAAATTCATTAAGAAAAAAGACTTATGGCTAAGGCCATCCAAAGTATAAAAATAAGCAAAATTGAAAATACTATTTATTTCCATTTAATATGCTTAGGACTCTGGAATGTACTGTATTTTGTAATAATAGATATCATGCTGCCTAACATTAGGAATTCCCATTTTGGACTCAAATGCAGTTCAAAGTCAAGGGCTTACCTGAATTATTCCGTGTAAGTTGGGAGTGAATGGCCATCCTCCACTGATTAGAGGGGGATGTGAGACTTGAACATGTGTTTTCTCTGGCTTTGTCAATTAGTTGTCTGTCATCACTATCAAACTCATTCTGTATTTAAATTGTACAGTCTCTCTGGACAGGCACGCTTTCCATTATAGAAGCTGAGCTTTGAGCTCTAGAAATCTAAGGAACAGATTGATTGTCAGGTGGGATGAAATCACAAATGCAACAGGATTGTTTCAAATTTTGTATTTGTTGGATATACAAATTGACATTATTTATTTATTTATGAGACTTATATACCGCTTTAAGTGCAAGCACTCTCTAAGCGGTGTACACCAGTAAGCAATGTGTATGTGTGTGTATATATATATATATATATATATATATATATATATATATATATATATATATATATATACACACACTGCCCCCAACAATCTGGGTCCTCATTAAGTAGAATGCAAAACTAAATGAGGTCTGGATTAGCTGCCGCGTATGGTTCTAAACTCTAAACGTGACATCTTGACATCATTGTTCTGCCCATCTTTCTCTAAACATTTGGATTTGAAGTTTTTCATGTCATTCTTACCTCTTTTGAAACCTGAAAAGTTGGAGAATTTGTTGACAGAGGAACTCTTTTCACCTTTTGCTTTCAGCATGTAGTCACACAGGTTAATTGCAAGGTGCAACCCTGGCTGTAGTTTTGCAAAAAAATATTATTATGCCCATATTGATAATAGGGAATTGAGATTAAAAGATAACAATGAAATTTGAACCAGCTGCTTGCAAATTCACAATTCTAGCTTCTCATCTTGTCTATGACCTTATACACAGTTCTAAACATGTTTCTCCAGCATTAAAAAGCAAAACATTGTTTCGGGACAGGAAAAATGAGATATTGAAGCCAATAAAACTTATATGGAGAAGGCATACTGTTTCAGCATTAACCACATGAGTGAGTTAAAAATAGCAAATAATTTACTTATTTATATACAAAATAAGGTAACAGTGTATGTGCTCATGTCCCATGTTTTCATACCTTGTTTTGGTTCAAAATGGGAAAATGGAAACTTCTTGCCAAGAATGATTTGTGAGACATTTTAATATTTTATTTCTGTGTTGGCTTGATATGTTAGACAACCCCAAAATTTCAGATCCATTTACTGCATTTCTAATTTTCTTATTTGATTAATGGATTTCACATAGTTCTAGGGTTACAATACCACTGACAACGATCAGCTATTGCCATAGCAACAACTGTACCAACTAGAAAACATCAAGCTTATTACAGCTGGTAGCAATTACAATGCACTTGTGATTAATTACCCAGGACACAAATCAGAAAGGAGTAAGCACTGCTTAGATTCCGATGATATCAGTAAAAGATTTAAGCACAGTCTTAGCAATGCAACCTTGAGTTTTTTGCATAGCAATGCAACCTTGTGTTTTTTGCAAACAGACCCACTCTGTTCTGTGGACTTAAAATTGTGAGATTCTGTGTTTATGTAGTTGAAATGCAGTCCAATAGTTTATGCTGTAAAACTTGTCCATTGAAAAAGTTTTCTGTATGCAGTCTGAAAATAATTTTGAATTCCCCTTAGCTTTTCAGAAGATTTCAGAGTATATATTGTCCCTTTCTTCTACAGCAGCGGTTCTCAACCTGTGGGTCGGGACCCCATTTGGGGTCAAACGACCATTTCACAGGGATCGCCAAAAAACGCAGTCCGCCATTTTTTCCCCCTTTTCCTTAGCTGTGCTACTCCCTTTTATTCTATTGGCTTTTGAAAGCCAATAGAATAGACTCCCTTGAATAGAATTGTCCAGGCTATCTCTGCCCTGCTGAGCCCGCCAAAAGTCCCATTCTGCAAACGGCTCTGCACCAGTTGAGTAGTCTTTGACTTAACGACTGGTTGGGGGTCGCGGCATTAAAAAGGTTGAGAACCACTATTCTACAGAATGCTTAACAATCTTTGACATATTCATTCTTGGACAGTCAACTGTTCTTTCTGATCTAATAAGATATTTTTTGATGTCTCTACCAGGATATGAGGAAGGAACTTATGATAAAACTTTATTTTTTATAGTAATTAATATAAATGTTTTACAATTAAGAAAGATAAAAACTAATACAAATTAAAAATGCAAGAAGAAAAAGAGAATGAAAAATAGAAAGTGTGGAAAAGATAAAAAAATAGAAAAGGAAAAATAAGAATATAGTAAAGAAAAAGAAAAGAAATATATACAAAAATAACTTTTCCCTTTATAACAACAAGCATAAATAACTTGTTTACTAATAACATTAGTAATTTATTACCTTCTCTTAAAATATAACAAATGATCTTCCCATATCTCGAATCTTATCTATAAATAATCCTTAAAATTGCTTTGTTCAATCTTAGTCAGCAAAAGTCCATTAAGGGTTACCAGAGATATCGTGATGTATTTTAACTTTAATCAAATAAACCAAGTATATTCTTTCCTTTTACTTTTAATAATCTTGATCTTTAATTCCTTCAAATACTATCTTAGAACTTGATTTCTTTTCATTTTTATCTTTATCTTATCCACATCGTTCTTGTAGCCTATCATTTGTAAAACACTTTCAGATCAGTCTCAGACTTGTTTATAAAACTTGTTCTTTTCTGTAATATCTTTTAAACAACCTATTTATAATGGCAGTCTTAATTTTAATTTTTGTTTTGTTTATAACTATTTGCATTTTTGTATCAGTTTTATATATTTGATATGGTCAATTAATAAAGTTTTCTGCTTCACAAATCAACCACAAAAAACCACAGCTCTTGTAGTCTATTCACGAGAAGCAGCTGTCTAGAGTACAGGTGGGCAATTTCATGATCTCTCTTTTTTCTGGAGAGATTTTGACAGGTAGAAAAACCATAGACCTATCTATGCTTTTTGGAGATATCTAGATTGCAAAGAATCCCCTCCATAAATTCTAAAATCTCTATTTTCAAGGTATTGGCAACAAATTATTTATTTAATATAACTTACTATCTTGCAAATATGAGTCCAGATATAACTAAAATGGTTACAAAGTTCTTTTATATTGCTATTAAAAACCCAGTAATTTTGATGAAACTACACTATGTTAATTTCATGTATGGGAAATAAAGATACTCCAATTATTATATCTGTTGACTTATTCAAGATCAATTCATTCATTCAATCATTCATTCAATCATTCATTCATTCGTTCATTACATTTGTTATATTCTGCATTTCCTCTAACAAGGTCAAGGTGATGTATATGACCCATCTTCAATTTTATCCTCAGAATAACCTTGTGAGGAAGGGAACATGACAACTATCCAACCAATCCAGTAAACTTCATAAATAAATGAGAATCATACTCCAGCTATTTTCAAAAAACCTTTGTAAGCAACTAATTGGGGAATTGGGCAAGAGCTTGCTGGCAGTTAGAGTCAGGTAGTAAAAAGAGGGAAAGAAAAACATGTAGCTTTAACCTTTCTAAACTATTAATGAGGCCTTCACTAGCATCAGCCTTACCCATTGACCAGCACAAATTTCCTTAGAATACTTCTTTTGGGATAATGCACTTGATTAAAAAAAACAAATGTGTTTCAGCACTTGTTTTATCAGATTAAAGCTTTGGAAATATTCCAGTGTGAGAAAGTCAGTTGCAGTCAGTACAAATTATGTTGGAGTAGATAAAGCAATTGCATTCTGGAAAACATAAATGTATATAAATCACTTTCTGTGAAATGGGTGGCTATATAAATTTGATAAACAAACAAACATTCCTTGCTCATGCCCATATACTATGCTGAGGATAATTATGTCAGAATTATTTTAAAACCAGTTTGTGTCAGGTTCAAGAACCAAGATGACATGTGAAGTAATTTCTTCATTGTTGGTCACCTACAGACAGAATCTTGCCAGAGTAAAGCAATTTATCTGCATAACTATAGATATACTTTGTGAACTGCTATACGGAGGCCATATTACCTCTCTTCCTGCCTACCATTTCACATCCTGCTGTTTCTTTGCCCTGTGCGAGGCAGTCCTCTGTCCTGAGATTCCAGTCTATATTTCACCACAGTACTGTTGAAGGCATTTGTTATTGAACTGGGCCTCTGTTATTGTTTCTTTCTTTCTCTCCTCTGGAACCCTTTTCCTATGAAAATCTTGGTAGAAATTCCCAGTATTTCATTGAACAAAAAAGTTTTAGGATACACAGACATGCACTCATGAATAATGCTGTCCTTTTGCCCCTTGTTCTTCCATGTAAATATTTAGGAGTATATCTGCAAAATGTATTTGGCAAAAATAGGATTTAGACATGCTGAAAGTCTCATTCCTAATGCCCCTGCATGCTTCAGAGATTTTCATGGTAAACTAGAAAAACCTGAAAGGCATGCACTGCCTGAAATCAGAATGATAAGAATAAGCCCGCTGGGAGCTTGGATCATGCCTAGATGATACCTTTGGGGACTATTGCATTGTAAAAAACCAGCTATTTCCAGGAAATTTTGATAATTCCCAGGGCTCTAGGCTATTTCCATCTAAGGATATGCGTACCTAAATGTCTAAAATGTATTTAAATTTATTTTAATTATTATTTGACATAGTCAATAGGGATACATGGGGCACATTTAAATTGAGTTCTGGGAAAAAACTAATGCATCACTTTTGAGATTTATTTGCTTTTTAATTTAAACAAGTTTAATATATCAGTTAGAGAAGATGATTTGAATTTAACAGGCATAAATCTATAGCCTAAGTCATACCTTCTTTCTCCGGGTCTTGAATATTTGTTTGGCTAATCAGAGTATCCTTGTGCAAGGACAAAAATCTCAGAACATCAGCCAAATTTTATAAATTTGAAGATGATAGGTTCAAATAACTTTTATAAGCATGGAATTTCTACTTCCTACAATAACCTCTTGAGTGTGATGCTTGCAATCTGCTGAATTAACTGAATGGGAGAATACGTACGTATTTTGATCAAGAAATTCTTCTTATTCTTTCTTTATACTTTATTGGCCAAATGTGATTGGACACACAAGGAAGTTGTCTCTGGTGCATAAGCTCTCAATGTACATACAAGCAATAATTTGCGAGACCGCCTACTACCTCATAGTTCCCTACGTCCGGTTAGATCCCACAGGCTGGGCCTCCTTCGGGCCCCCTCGGCCAAGCAGTGCCATTTGGCGGGGCCGCGGAGGAGGGCCTTCTCTGTGATGGCGCCCACGCTTTGGAATCAGCTCCCCCCGGAGATTAGGACTGCTCCCACCCTGTTGGTCTTCCGTAAGCTACTTAAGACCTGGCTTTTCCGACAGGCCTGGGGTTTATAAAACCTTACCCCTGGATGATTGTTTTTGTATTGTTGTTTGTTATGTTTTATGTGTTTTTTATTGTTAGCCGCCCAGAGCCCTTCGGGAGTGGGGCGGCTTATAAATTTTAAAAATAAATAAATAAATAAATCATGATCATAATCGTAAAATACAATCATCATAAATCATAAGATACAACACTCAGTACTAATGCTTCAACTATCAGTGAAAAGGACTGTTTCTTAAGAGAGTGATATATGACATGACATAATCATGTGCCAACATGGTTTCCCTTTAGATAAGAAATCCATACAGTAATGTTGGTTTCAGAGATTTATTGGGCTTTTATAGCTGTCTGTGGTCTTTTGAAATACGTACCAACATTTTAGAAATTAACAAGAGGATAATGGGACTCAATATTCCATGCCTTTATAGTCATAAAGAGATTGATATTACAAGGCTAGGAGATTTTCTTCAATTATAAGGTGGTCTGAAGAATTCATTTCTCTTTCTGTATTTCAGCAGGTTTTTCTTGTTTGAAAGGAAATTTAGACAAATGGATTGCATGTAGTAGTATAATTTTTCTCTTGCTCCTATTGCTAAGTGAGCGGACTTAAAACTTAAATAACTTAAATAAATAATATACCCTATGGGATGGTGCATGTGGGTACAATTTTGTGTAGGTTGTTCTTTTTATTACTCTTTGCAATTCTTATGGAATCCAGCTGCTGATTTTCCAGTAGCCAAGAAACCTATCTTTAGGAAGATCATAGCAGAGAAAAGAAGAAGAAATGGCACAATCTTGCCCATGAAGTCAACTCAATTTTGTTCCTTTGCCTCAATGTTTTTGGGTTACTACTTCTGCTGCTGCTAGCAATAGCCACTGGTAGATCATTCGTCCTGGATTTAACTGCCTGAATACTTTTGAAACCAGGAATTCTGTAGATACTGTAGATATAAGGCTCACTATACCTCTTTGTTTTTTGCATTTAAAACAGCTTTTTTCCAGGCTGCTGGACAAATCGTTAAAAAATATAGCTGATTAAAAGTCACATTAACTTTATAAGCAATGACGTCTTTTTAAAGGATTGTGCAGAAGCCTGAAAAGGTTGAGCTGCTTGAATGAAGACAAGAGAAGTGCTTTGATGACATGCAATCCAGAGCTGAATCAGGTTTGAAGCAGGCATAGTCAGATTATGCATTTAGAAAGTGTTGTTCATTTATTTATTGTGTCTTCCTTTTATGGGGCAAGGTGAGTGAGGGAGTGTATCATACTAAAGTTCTTGTAGAAAGCATTCACATTCCTTTAACTACAAATAGTATGTAATTTAAGTACAATCTAGGAAATTGTAGACCATAGACTTGTGGTATTATCAGTCTGTTTCAGTTGGCTAGGTGAATTACTTTTATGATTGAATGACTATTATTACTTGTTATAAGGCAACCTATTCAATAGGCTACAGAAAAAAAATACATTGTAAAAACAATAAAACAGTCATCTGCAAACAGCAGATTCATGACTAGCAAAACTACAGTTATGAAGTAGCAACGAAAATAATTTTATGGTTGGGGGTCACCAAAACATGAGGAACTGTATTAAAGGGTTGCGGCATTAGGAAGGTTGAGAACCACTGCCTTAGAATAAATAGAAGAGTAAATTAAACTAGCCTATTTCTTCATAAACTTAATTTCTAAGGGAGAAAGCAGAATATAGAGTTGAGTTTTGAAGTTTTTTCTCAGTAAAATGATGGCATATAAGTCACCTTTATAGACATGTTGAAATATGGCAAGTTATTATTTTTGAAGGATAGAGTAAAATACATTTGTGTTCCCTCCTCAATCCATTATTGCATATATCAATTCACATTTTGTGTTGTATGAATTTAGAATGCTAGCAAATATATTACCTTTCATAAAATGAAAGGAATAGTGTTACAATGTACAGTACACAATCTGAAATTTAGATTGTGCTGCCTGCTCCTTTAATAATACTACTTTATTCATAATATACTATGTTCCATACACACTGACATTCTCATTACTGAAATACAAATGCAGAAAGACATATTTTATATAACCTGCTAAGCTGTACATAAAGGTGTATGTAAAAATTTGAAATTATATTTTAAAAATACTTATGCCCTTGTAATGTTTCAGATGTGAACAGGGATTTTTAAGAAATGCTTTATAATGTTTGTCCTGATCTGCTGCTGTTTCTTCATTCTAAGGATGCTACTTAAGATTTTCCATATTATAAAGTTCAGATTTTGAAACAGTACTTTAACAGTCCTAATTTGTATCTTTTGTAGTGATACTTTCATCATGCTCATTTTTTGTGTGTATGTGTGTATTACTTTATACATACTTATTAATTCTCATTTCCTCTATTATTATTGTTGTATTGGTCAGCATGGTTTTGAATTAATTCAATGAAGACCTGCAGGGAGACTCAGATTTCTTTTGCTAAATTTCATAATATTAAAGCTTATATTAACTCAGGAGAGTCCCAATTAATAGGAACAGTTTAATTAAAATTATTAATTTTCTAGTTAGTTAATTAGTTACTTCACTAGATTTAAGAATACAGTGGAGCCCTTGCATTTCCCAAGCAGCTACAGAGGAGTGCAACCCAATCAAAGCCAAAGATGAAATCTCAATCCAAGCAATGGAACAGAATCTCCATTTTGTCTCCTGGAGTTTAAAAGATGTATACATGAATATTATCAATGTATTGAGTATAACCAGCTCCATTACTGGATCACCTCTTTTAGGGATGTTAAATAAAAGATGAGAAAATGTGAGCTTGAGGCAGCCTACAATGGAGGGCACAAAAGCTTGTTATCTCCCTCTTCCAACTTATTGGAAATTCCCCTAAGCCTGAAGAAGAATCAGCATAAAACAGTGCTTCCTATTCCAGCACCCAAAGGTGATCCCGAAGTTTATCGTAATCACTGGTATTGAAGGTAGCTGACAGATCAAATGCAATCAGGAAGGTTGCACTTCCCATATCTCACTCATCATTTCCCAGAGTAAGTAATGTGTTTTTAGTTCCATGTCCAGCCCTGAACCAAGACTGAAAATGGTCCAGATAATCTGTTTCCTATAGAATACTCAGTATTTGCAGGCCCTCCACTTGCTTAACAGTCCACTTGCTTAGATAGTGGTTGATAGTTGTACAGAATGTCTGGACTGAACAATACTTTCTGTAAGGGACAGCATCTGTCTTCATTGGTTCTTTGATGTTATTGAAATGTTTTTATTCTTCATGATCTTTTGACATTGCCTTCCAGCCTATGAGGAACTAAAAAGTCTATTGTGCTGTGATTCCTACTTGGAGCTTGGCTTGGAATCTCAACTAGAATGCTCAGTAGCAATACTGCTTAGGAGGAGAACTTCAAGTTTGGTAGCAGCTGGAATGGTAACAACCACACCAAAGCAGCACTAATCCCTACAAGTGCAAGAACTTTTGGAGGAAAGCAAAAGTTGTATGCCAATTTACAAGCTTTCATAAAGACTAAGCATCAAAGATGTATTTACATGGGTTATATAGTTATATCAACTTGCTAGGTTTAGAAAGGTGGAGTTCATCCAGGACAATTGTCTATTGTCAGGGAAGATGATGCTTGGTGAATAGTTATATTCCTTGGAAAACAAAGACCCCTCACAGACCAGAATCTTTTCTTTCTCAGTGCTGAAATTTTGCTTAATACAACCTAGGATTACTTTATTGTTCTTCAGCCTAAAAACAGAAAATTATCTACCATATTCCTTTTTCTATTATCATTTGTAAGTTCACTATGCTGGTTAATTGAACAGCATAGTATATACGTGTATGTATGTATGTTTGTTTCTGTGTGTGTGTGTATTTCATAATGACCTCTTCTAAGTCTTTATTTTCAATTTACAGAATTGTTTTATCTAAATACGGTACCTTAGATTCTTAGTATTCCAACTTCCAATTTTGATTTCAGCTGCTATTTTTTTTTAATTTTTAAAGCATATTTGCTCTACAAATTAAATTAATATGGGGACAGTATACACTCTCTAATTTTGGATCATTCTGTTCCTCCAAATTCAAGTTTTACAGTAACTTCTGATTTAATGTAAAAGTTCTTTAGAAAAATAATCATAATTAATAATAATTCAGCATAATCATTACCCTTTATATGTTCCACCTAATGGCACCCCAAACCGACTTATAGCAAATGAAGCATCGTTATTGCTGTCTTCAATAGCTATCTTATGTTAACTTTATGATCTCATGTTCCTTTGCCTTTTCTGAAACCTCATTTCTTTTTCCATGTATAACTCAATAAAATTGTAAGCCATAAGTACAATGCTTTGGTCATTTGCACTATCATCCTTTCCAATATAGATATATGCACTGATCTTTCCACACAGCCTCGTTCTATATTTGATGACCTAGAAGTGTTAGTGCTTTAATTGTTCTTCTCCTGCAGCACTTCAATGATTATTACATCAAGATTTGGTGCTTACTTAATTGTTGTACCTAACTTTCTAGTGGAGTCTATTCCTGAATGTTGGTTCTCTATGCAAATGGTTCAATCAGCCTGCAATCCAATTTGTAAAAAAAGTGATATTTCTGTTTTCCATTCATTACAATAGCCTCTATTAAGTTAATCTTGAGTTTTCCTATCTCATTTCTCTATAAGATTTCTGATCTTCATAAAAACATGTCTAATTTTAATTCTTGTTATGTTCATCTATTTGATAGTACTCTTTATTTGAAATATATTTTCTTGTCCTTTCTCGCATCATGTTGAAAGTCAGCATTCAATTTTCCAATGTTGCCTAAGGCTTTCATTGTCCATTCTTCTTCATGTCCGTCTTTCTTCATGTTGAAAGTCAGCATTCAATTTTCCTATGTCATTCTCGTTGCCCAAGGCTTTCATACTCCATCTTTCCCTTGCTATCATGATAGCTTTTTTTGAAAACCATTTGAAACTATTCCTCATTTAAATTTTGTACCCTCTGGAGGATATTAAAGACAGAACCTCCAAATTGTAGAACTTCTCCTTAAAAGATTCTCTTTTAAGAGTGACACTCTTTGTTCTTCTCAAAGAACAAACAAAAGAACAATGCTTGGTCATGGATACATTAGAAGTTGCATGGATATTTTTAAAGAAAATTTTATATACATTTCAGAATACACATGCTTACTGGTTCATATGATTATTTTTTTTTTTTTTTTTTTTTTATTGAAAATTTTTACATTTTACAAAAACAAATCCCCTTCCCATACCCCCCCCTACCTCACCCCCCCCCTTCCCAACCTCCCAAACCCTCCCCTGGACTTCCCAGAGCTGAGTACAGGCTTAATTAAAAAAAAAAAAAAACTTAAAACACTTTTAAAACCTAAACAAATTTAAATACAATCATCATTCTATATAAGCTCCCTCCAAAAACACAAATTTAAACATTACTTTCTTTGAATATCTATATCTATAATATAAAATCTAATTTCTCCCTCTTTCTTTATCCTAAAACGAAAAAATAAACATACAAATCTTTGTTATACCATTAAAGCTAAATACTCTTAAAGAACTTAAAGTAAGTACATATTTCCTTCAATCTTCATAATCTTCTCTCCTATCCAAAAAGAAGAAAAAAAAAAAAAAAAACAAAAAACAAAAACTTAAAAAACCTATAAGTCCTAAACAAATCTAAGCACATTTAATTAAACAAATTATTTTGTCTTAAAAATATTAATAATAATATTTAAAAACTAAAAACACTTTTAAATCCTAAACAAATCTAAATACAATCATCACTCTATATAAACTCCCTCCAAAACCACAAATTTTTAAAATTTAAAATATTAGAATCCACTCACTAAAATAAGCAAATTATAATCCCTTCAAAACACAAATTTAAACAATATTATCATTAAAGGTTCAAAACTTAAAACAACAAAGTTAATAAACACATTAAACATTTCAATCTTCACCAATAACTAATTCCATCCGTAAAAAACTACATCCTTATCAATCTCAATTATATTAGTATTATTAATTATTCACATTCCAGTTTTTTCCATTCTCCATTCTTCCATTCTTCCATTTCCCTTCTCCATTCTTGTATCAAACTCGTAAGAAATGCTGCAAGTTCTGCCTTAGGAGACTGCTCCAAAATTCCTGAATCTCCCATCGACTCCGAAGCCAATAAGGGTTCCTTAAATTCCTCCTTGTATTGATCTTTACAATTGTAAGTTGTACAAGTTATCCTCTGCCCGTTCCTCTCTTGTTGATGCCCCTCAGACTGAGATTTCCCAGTTTCCATTTCAGGCAACAATTCCACCCTTAAAGATTGCTCCAAAGACTTTGTAGGTCTAACATCTCCCAGAGATTCAGAAACCACTAAATATGAAACTTCCTTAACCTTCTTCTGTTGCTGCTTTTCTTTGGGATTATATACTGCACAAGTTGTCTTCTGCTCCTCAACCTGGACTTGTTGAGGCCTCTCACACAAAGATTCTCCAGTTTTCATAAATATAGGCTCTTCAAACTGTGATTCTACATTCTTTTCTTCCAAAGCTTTAAACTTAATTGATGGCGATGCACATACCCCCAGGACCGAAGTATAAAAATCTTTTGCTTGAGAAACAGTATTAAGTCTATAACATGTCCCCAGGTAATTCACCACCATTCCAATCGGAACATCCCATCTGAATGAAATTTTTCTCTTTTTAAGTTCATTTGCTAAAAAAGCAAACTCCTTTCTTCTTCTTAAAATTTTAGATGGGATCTCTTTAAAAATTATAACATCTTGTGAAGCAATTTGAAATCTCTTCTTATAATAGGCTTGCACAATTTCATTGCGTAAAGATCTTTTACCAAAGTAAATTACCACATCTCTTGGCAGATTCTTCTGTGCTGCCACCACAGAGTTAACCCTAAATAATTTTTCAATTTCATTAAGTATTCCCTCTTTTTCTTTATTCAAAATCAATGCAAAGTCCTTTGCAACCATCTCCTTCAGATCTCCTTGCAAAGACTCTCCCAGGCCTCTAATTCTTAAGGCATATTCCATTTGTCCATATTGAAGCATAAGAATCTCATTTTCCATTTCTTTTTCCATACTTTCAATTTTCCCCTCCATTATGTCCACTTTTTCAGCTACCTCTTCCACATGGGAGTTCACCTTTTCAAGAACAGAAGCAACACCTTCTAAAGCCAAAACAAAATCTTGTCTCAAGATCTTATTGTTTTCCTCTAAAATCTTTTTCATTTCTGCCCTAATTTGAATTATAACATCTCCCATCATGTCTTGCAAGTCCTTCATAGTTATTAGCTGACCCCCAGAAGAGGGTGAAACTGTTGATTTAGAAACTGTAGAAATCCCTGGACGCTTTGGAGCCATCTTAAAGAAAAACCTTTAGTCCTTCTTAAGCAATTATAAAAATTCCTTCAAAAATATAACTCCCTCCAAAGAAGGTCATTATAATAAAAAGAAAAAAGGGAAAAAAAGGAAGAGAAAAAGAATTAAAAAAAAGTTTTACTCCTTCTTAAAAATTACAAAAAATTAAACAGAAAAAAAGTCCTTCAAAAAAGGGTCATTACAATAAAAAAAAAAAGGGAGTTCAAAGGAAAAAAAAAGGGAGAAGGGGAAAAAAAAAATAATTAAATAAAAAAAGTCCGTTCCAAAAAAAATACTTAGAGATACCAAAAACAACCATTCCAATCATAAGGAAATAAAAAGAGAAAGGGAAAGGAAAGAAAGAAAAACACCAAAAAGCCTGCCGGTCAGCATTCTAACTTCCAGAAAAAAAAACACCGAGGAGTTTGCCGATCGCCATTTTACTTTCCCTTTCAACAAAGAAAAAAAATAAAAAGAGAGAATAAAAATAGAAACAAATCTTAAAACTTAAAATCCAAATAAGTCAAAGAAAGCAAAAACTAAATCCTCTACTCAGCTCTGTCCATTTAAAAAAAAAAAACTCACCAGTTCTCTTTAAGCACGGAGGTGTTTGCGGCGGCTCGTTTTGTCCCTGAGGACAAAAACAGCTGGGAAGCGGAGACAAGTCTGAACTCCGTGGGAGCACTCCTTTCACCCCCCCAAAAAAAAAAACTTGGGGGGTGCGAAAGAGGCTCTACCACTATTCAGACACTCTCTACCCCCCCCCTTTGCCCGGGAGGGGGATTTTGAACCGCTGAACAGCTGATATCTGCTGTTCATAGCGGTTCTTACACTTACCCAGGAGGACGGCTACAAAGTAGCCGCCATCACGCACGCAAAATCCACCGGAAGTCCATATGATTATTCATATTACTTGATTTCCTGCATTCTACTTATTTCTCCAAAATTTTATAAACTTTTATTCAAATCACATTCTGTTCCTCTTGGATTTGAAATAAACAAAGGAGAACCATGTAAAATCCATCTGCCTATTCAAATTTCATTCAGTTCCATCTGTACTGATATTTGTTCTATGCCATCAGTTGTTTTGGAAAGATTCATGCTGTAGGTTCAGTTTTTGCTGTAGAAGTCACTACATTAGAAATCTCATAATACTACTACAGAAATGCTACAATTCTCAGATATGGTTTGGGAAGAAATTAAGATGTAGCAAGTATGCAAGTTATTTGATACAAACATGTTTAAACCTAAAGTGAATACTTATTTCATATCCTGGTGTAAGCATAGAAAGAATATACAGAAGGAGATAAGGAGAATGCTTATGAATTCTCCAATACCTCCATATTTAATTTGTAGCTATTTGATACGGCTTCTAGTGTTTTCGAGGAAGAATTTCAATACCATTTCCATTGCTGCCTTCAGCCAGAAGTGAAGCTAAGTGGAAAAATGTGTGCAAAGACAGTTTTAGAAAAGAACAAGGACAAAGTAAATAACATTGACAACTAGAGGAAGCATCTGGGGTGAAGGTTAGTTCTTTGGATAGGTCAGAAGGAGCTTAAATGACTTGTGAGGAGTTGAGCAAATTATTAAAGAATAGGCTGTCTGAGTGGAGTGATTAATTTGCAGAAAAGGAAAGAACTCTTTCGAAGTCAATCATACCTTAACATCAGTTACCAAGCATTTGCAAAGAATGAAAGGCAATAATTTGGAATATTGCTTTGTTTGTTTCTGCTTCCATTCTGAAGTTCTATTGAGATACAAACATTCACCTTAAAAAGTAGCTTCATCTATTAAACAAAATGTTTATTATCCTGTCCCTAGCCTAGCATATTGTGACCAGTATAGAATATACCACAATAAAATTTGCCAGAATTAGCCTCCAAACGGTTTTAAATTTAAATTTATCTTTTTTCTCAGACATAGCTCATAAATTGTTAGAAGTAAGCAATACAGTACAAGATAAAGATTATATTTCACAGATGGACAACTACATTAATTGAGTGGTATAATTCAATCATGAATTTATGAAACTCGAAAACCATATGATACAAATGCAGTCACTTATGTTTAAGATCTGTGAATCATTCTGAGGATGCTATTTATTTCTGGTGCACAATAAAATGACATTGTATTGTATCAGCATGGACATCTCGGCCTGTCAACAGTGAATAGCATCATTTGATCATTTTCTGCTGCAGATCTTTAAAAGTCAATTTGATTATGCAAATTGTTGATATAATTTTCATTGCTCTCTGGTGTAGGGTAGAAATGTACAGTAACATTGCTAGATTTTAGAAGTAGCTTAACAACATCTTTTAAAACTTCTTGAAAATGTGATTTCAGATGATTCCTTCTAATTTTTGACAACCATAGACTACCATGGCTTTCCTCCTACATTGCTGTATCTGCCATTGCTATGGGTTTACAGTAAACCAACATCTCACTGATGTCCTCTAGGAGCTCAATATAAACTGAAAACCAAATTTGGAGCTACCTATAACTCTGGTCAAATACAAGAAATTGCAGTTTTGTATGTAGATGCTTGAACAGAACCAGTGCAAAAGAATGATGTGTGGAGTCTGCTAAATGAATTTTCATGTCTTACCACCCAAGCCTTTCATATAGAAATAAAGGGAATATCTGCCTTCTTGAAAAATGCATGATACTTTTCAATATGAAAATGCAATATTGGCCAGATTTGGAATTCTGCTTTGTTTGTAATAATCTTTTCCCTCTTCTATGTACTATATTCACATTGGGCTCCAGGAGGGAAGATAAATAAAGAGCAGCACAAGAAATAAGGGTGCGCAAGGCTTCATTAAAAAGTGGACAACCTAGCATAATATATGCAAAACTCCCTGGTTATTTTACATTGAACAAAATATTTGGTACTAGATAGATATTATCTTTGAAGTCATTATGATTAATGTTGCAATACAAAAAAAAATTGATGAAGTTTCCAAGAAATCCAGGGTTCTCTGGCCTACACTGTACTTACTGTCTGTCTTCTAGAGGTAGATTACATGGTAGACTTTTCCAAATGTCAAAAAAGAGTGTTTAATTTTCTTTAGACAGCCTCCTTTGATTAATTGAATCACATTGATACATAAATCACTGCAGGAATTGGCTCCAGCTTTTTTATTTCTGTCCTATTGCAACTCTTGCAGTCAGTAGCGAATTCTAACAGGACAACCTGATTAAATCTTGGCAGCAGTTCAAAGCACTTTTATTTCAGGTAAAGAAATTAAAATCTGAATTTATTAAGAACTAGACTTGCAAATTTTAACTTGTTCTCATTCTTGGCTGATCAAACAGACTATCAGTCTATTGTCACTCCCATTATTGGCAATTAGTGAATAATAATTATGTGATTGAAACAAGGAATGGGAAGAACTGGCAGGTCTTATCCCATTGAACATTGGTAAAAGGCAATAAAGAGATCACCAGCTCTGAGGCTTTGCAGACTCCTTCCTTGATCTCAAGAAAGATACTCTCACTTAGCATTTAGAAGAGTTCTAAAGTGCAAATAGATCACTGGGAGGTCAACTGATTGGAACCTAATGAACTAGGCTTATGAGCATAGCCTCTGCCTGCCCAGAAAAAAGTATTAGATATATTCTGTGCTCATTATATATTAACAATGTAAGAATGAAGAAACAACTAGTACAGGGTGCGGTACATCTCTATCCATCCCTAATAGCATTCACTGTCTCTCGTCTAAATAAATGGTTAGTGGCTGAAATATAACAATTTCTTCCTTTGTTGCAGGCCTGGAAAATTGGACAGGTGCCAATCTATCTTCTTGGTTTTATTAATGTTTTTGAAAGTTAGAAAGTATTTCCCCTTCCCTGATTAGTGTTCTGTCATTCATGTTGCCTTTTAGAATTTTTGAATGCAGTGCTGTTATTTTCCTGGATATACATATAGTTGGCAGAGTTGCCCAAATGCACTGTTTTGTCACAGTGATTGTTGTCGTCATGCTTGAATTAAAACACTTTGCTTTGTTTATCTATTTAACAATCTGGGTTTCAGAAATTTTTACGTGGCTGTGACTCTGAACTGATACTGCAAAGAAAAGAAGCTTTTGTCTAGTAATAATAGCCTGAATACAGATGCTGAAAACACTGGGAAAATTAGCTCAGCAGAGAAGAGCTTGACATTATTGCTTGAGGTTTCAGATTAACTCAGACTCAAATCCTTACACTGGACCATGAATATTAAATCAGTTTTTTTGCGGTTCATTGTGATACAGAATGGAAGATGGATAAAACTTTTTAATTGAATATTATAGAGATCCTTTTTTTTCCAAAAATAAAAGTGGGAGACAATGCATAGAATGTAATATTTTTAAAGTCTGAATGGAAGGAGGTCACTATTCAGTCCAGTTATATTATTTGTTCTCTTCTCTGCAGTCCAATCTCAATTTTTCCAAGCAGCATAGGTATTCTCCATTGAGGAAATATTCCTTTTTCATTTTTTTTTTGCTACTTTAAGCCTCAAAACATTTAAGCAAATGCCCCACAAGTATCCATTAATGTGGTGGCTTATTGCTTGTTTGCTATATCCTTTCATGCCTGAGCATTTGCAGTTGGCTTCACACATTGAGTTACATGTTTGTGATTTGTTGATACATGGCATCTGTGGACAACCTTTTTATTGATGGGATCATGCATAAATTAATTTGAGGGTTTAGAAAAAGTGAACAAATAGGTGATACAAAGTAAGTATTAAATCATATCAACTGATAAGTTATATCAATGGAGCATGGTTTTCATTTCCATCTCCTAAATTTTGAAGTGGAGCTTAGCAGTCATATTCAAGACTATGGGCCCCAAGTATTGAAGGTGTCAAGTGCTACATTCAACCTGGGAACCTCAATTTGTCCACTTCTGATTGATGGCCTAGCATGCCATTTAGCTAAACAAACCATATCTCAATACAAAGTATGAAATAGGTCATTTCTTTCTTACTAATGTTAAAAGGACAGCTACTAGCATACTGAGTGCTTGCTCAGGTACAAAATCTAATTTTTCCCACTCCCACATACTTTTAGAATCTTCTAAACCCCACTCGGGACACGTTTTAAAGAAGTTGAAACCATAAAGAACGTATTAGGGTGGCAAGCAACTTTAAATTTAAGAGTGATTTGTTTCTAAGCAAATATGCTTAAAATTAAAACAATTTGTCTTGTTTGTTCTTATTAGACACCAGCTAAAAGGAACTTCCCATTTCCTTTTTTTATTGCTTGTTTATGCTGAAAAGTTTCAACTACTTTTTCAACTCAGAGGCATTCAAGCCCTTCTTTCATTAAGAGAAACATGGTGCCAAAGAAACAAATTGGATGCAGGAAAGAGGAATACCAAGGGCTACTCTTTGGTTTGAGCAGTAGGACAGTTGCATTACTACACTAAGTCATTTCAGCTTTCAACCAAAGATCTGGCTACTGTGAAAAGACAAGGTTGAAAAGACATGAGAATAATTCTTGAGTACCATCAATATTTCCATTCCAAATCAATACCTGAATTGATCCCAAGAGTTTGGTCCTACTTTTGAAGAAGCAATTGGAAATATGTAAATAATACATATTGCTATATTAAAGCTCAATACAAGATAAGAAAATAAGATAAATCAATGCCCAGTCTTCCCACTAGCAGCCTATTGGAAAAATGGGCCTAAATTATGGGCAAGGGATGACTTAGTATTTACCTTTAGTTCATTATTCTTTGAATGCCCCCAGAAAGTCAAATTCCCAACTTTGGAATTTTCATTTCAGTATCCTATAATTCATCACAAATGATTTCCATCATTATGACATTCCAAAATAGTATAGCAGTTGACTAAAATGTATTATTTATGTTAAACACTCCCCAAATATCTCCAGAATTGCTGATGTCATTTTAATATTGTGGGAAAGGAATAATCTGCCCTTGAATGATCTTCTCTGCTTGATCAAAGGAATGAGCAGCTCTCCAGAAAGAAAGTATTTATCAGGTGAAGAAATTTAAGTTTGCCTCTTCCCTTCATTGTGGCTGAACCCACAACATTGTAAGTCATGTAAGACAATCCTAAGAATGTCTTTTGATTCTTTTCCTAGTGAAGGAGAATCCACTATCTCCTGTTTCATTGTTGGAACAGCTTTTACTATGAAGAATCTTTTTCTGATCCTTTCTGCATGTCCTCCTGCTAAATATGGCAGGAGTCCCCAACCCCAGGTCCATGGACCAGTACCAGGCCACGGCATGCTAGCAACTGGGCCGCACAAACAAGCAAAGCCCCATCCGCGAGATGCAGGCAGCACACAAAACCATGCACCCTCTGGTCCACGGAAAAACCTATCTCCGCGGAACTGGTCCCTGGTGGCCAAAAGGTTGGGGACCTCTGAAGTATGATATCCCCCCATCTCCCCTCCCCACACATTCCTTGCTCATGTCCAATTTTCTCTTCATCTTGCTAATTTTTACCTAATTTTCCATGTTCTCAAGATCCTTTGGACCTTTGATACTGTGCTATAATTGTTTTGCCATTTTCTGCAAATTGAGTAATCATGTTTTCTAATGGCAAATCCAAATAATTATAAATATATTGAATAATGCAAGGCCTAGAATTGAGTCCCCTTCACCTATTCAGATTAGCGTTACCTATTAGCTTGGCTTCAAGTATAGTAGTACCTTGGTACTTGATTGTTTCAAAATTCATTGAATTTGGGACTCAATGCATTGCCCTGGTACTCGTTGTTTGTTTGCTATTCAATGTGCTATCATAGCAAAAGGGGGACAGACATTCATTAATTCATTCTGGAAAGGCCAATTATTTAGCTCCTTCCCCCTCTGTAAATAACAATGTTTCACCTCTATATTTCTGTTTTAGAAAATATAGTATGGATTCTGCCTAAGAAAAGTCCTACGTCAAATTCATTCCATTTTGTGGTGCTCAGAACTAGACAAATATTCTAGATGATGCCTGATTAAATGGGGGAAGGGGACTCTTGTAATCTAGCCATTTCTGATGCAATAACTAAAACTGAATGAATAAATCAAGAGTTCTTGATCTCTAATATGGAGCTCAAGATGATAAGGTTGGAATGACAGCTACTGCAACCATAAAAAATTTATGTTGCTAGATTGCCTAATATTGACATGATGAATTGCTTCTAATCTAGACGTGCTAGGGAACTTCTAAATCTCTGTACACTTAAGAGGAACTGAGTGTTTCTGGTACTTATTTTTTCAGATTCTGTTACAGTTCCAGCATACGTTTATTTATTTCAAAGGTTTGGGAAGTTGAATGTACTTGAGCCAAAAGTAAATCTGCTGAATAGAATTCTTTATACAGGGACTGTGGACATCTCTTTATGGGGAATGATGCAGACCACTGATAAGAGACGTAATCTCCCCCCAATCTGTATTATACAAAACTTGCAACTTTTATTTAAACAAAAATTAGTATTTCTAGTCCTAATTAGTCCCAATTATTTTTAATTCTTATTGCTGTGCCTGTGGCTATTTACCTATGCACTTATTTCTGTATGTGCTGTGTATTTAAGGATTCTTATCTGGTTTTATGAGAAGTTTTCATAACCTCCAGGGATGTGTAAAAAAAAGCCACTATAGTGGCCCTGATGGTGCCTGAATCTTTTTTTCCCAATGTGCATCTAGCCTGTGGGTACCTCTGTCCTCCCTCTATTCCCTTCTTCTTTGCAAGTTTGAAGCTGTAGATTGTAAGCAAAACATCTCAACTACTTAGCCACTCTTTAACCACCTTAGATTTGCTGACATTTTAGGATTTTCAGCCAAGTACGGTACCAGTCCGTATGCCCTGAACTGTTGCAAACATGTTAGTGTCTCACAGTCTTTCAGTTTTTGCAAGGAAGAGAAAAAATTGTTACCAGCTGGTGGCTGACTAGCAATTTTGGAAGAGTTAGTGTGGATGCTTCTTTATCTGAATCTCACAAACACCTTGCCCACATTGCTGGTGACTGGTTTTGACCTGTCCTCCTGTCTGATCTGCAATCTCTTTTTTTCTCATCTCCCATACAACTACATCTGTTTCCTGCACCCCACCCCACTCCCTGCCTCCTTCTCTTTTAATTGGAGTATAGTTGTGGTCCAGCTATTAATCTGTGTAAAGGCTGGGGGCAAGGAAGAAGGGCTGTCCACTGTATGTCTCTTCTTCCACAGAAACCAAAGCAGGCTATCTCTTTCATTCTCCCCACAAATAAGGTAATAATATTTCATTGTATAGATACATCAATTCAATTTTACCTTACCTCTAACTTTAAAGTTTTTTTGAAGGCATCTGGCTATTTGCAGGGTCAAATAGATTGGTGAGCTAGCTAGATCTGTGGAGAGATTTAGGAGGCGTCTATAGATCTTATGTTTGTATCATATCAGACCCAATGTGAGATGAAAGCAACCATTGTTATCAAAAACATTGTATACTCCTCGCCTCTCACAAAATACATCATTCTCTGCAAAGCAAATATCGTTAGGAAACAGGAAGCCTCATATTCTACTTCAAGCAAGCTTGTGTACAGTGACCCTGTGAACATCGTAGTTGGCAGTACGTGGGTTGCTGTGTTGGCTTGAAGTAGCAATTCATGCCTCAACAAGCAAATTTGCCTCTAAGCTGCAACAAGAACATTTTGTTTCTCTTTCTTTTTAATTGCTATATAGAGTCTAATAAGGGTTCCCTTTGTAATCTGGCTTTCTGAGATAATGCATCTGCAGTATGTATTTACATTTCTGCATAGTACCAACATTTCTGAAGTGGTAATTAGCAAGTTATCATAATTTTTCATGACTGGTCAGACCCAGACATTACCGAAGGGATAATATTTATTTAATAAATAAGTGGGGATATTTTAGTTTCATACTGATAAATTCTTGAAAGTATAGCTACTTGTGGATAAAAACTGCACCTATCAATTCTTCATCCTAGGAGCTTGTTTGTTTGTAATATGTACATTGAAAATATATATGTTGGAAATTTGACACAGTTTGACGTGGAATAGGTTGTCACGCTCCAAATTTGTTTTACTTGCTTACACAAACATCTCACTTTATTACAGAAGATCATATATTTTTAGTTACTTAGTTCATCTGGCATAATTTTGTCAGTATTAAAGGTAGACAAACCTTTCTTCCTTTTTTTTGCATCAAGTGGTTATAAAAAACATTTGGAATTTGCCTAACTATAAGTAAGTGCAGGAGTAGGTGATAGATAAAGTAAATGAGATTGCTAGGGGATTCGTGTATTCCTAAAAACTGCAAAAAAGTCACCCATGATCTTATGTGTTGGATTATGAACCTTTTCAGGTCTCCCAGGGAATTAAAAACTTGGAATCTTTATTATGAAAAGTATATTTTTATTCCAATGAATTTGGTCTTTTCCCATTTTTCTCCACATATGCAGATAAAATATTATACAGCACTTCAGATTTTTACAATGTACCTATTTTTTTTCCTAGTTTGATTCATGTGGCATTTATATTTTGGCTGAACATAATGTTTAAAGTTATTACTGGAGTTGGAGTATATGAATTAAGCATTGGTCTTAATTTTCTTCAGTTTATCTGCATGTTTAGTTCTGTGCTGCTGATATATGCACCTGCATTTATAACTTAGTAAATAAAGCCAAGAAATACGTATAGCAGTCTTGCTGTGAACATCACTATAACTATATCAGGGTTATGTAGATTTTTTTCTCTGCAATATTTTTACTAATACAGCTTTCTTTGGATTCTTGCAAACAATTTTGTTGAGTTTCAAAAGAAAAATAAAACATAAAATAACACAAAGGTAAACATTTGGACAGGAAAAAAAGGAGGACATTTAAAAGGTGACATGATATAAAACAAATATATAAAAAGAGTAATTTCCAGTACAGATACCAATGTACTGTACATTATAAGAACTTCTTACTCTAAATTTAAGTAAATACATAAAAATCTATACTGAACCGTCATTTTTTATTTAATCCAATATATAAAAGACTGTAATTAAATAAAAATAAAACATACATATTACAATAGTATCACTTCACAATATTTCAATATTTCATGATCAGAACAAATCTGATCATGCAATCCCAAAATCAAAATTTCATTTTTATCTTTCTCTAAGCCTTCTGTCTGATAAAAAGATAGCACTGAAAAGAATCTAAATATTGCAGTGTGCCCAGGCTTGGCTTTTCTCTCCTTTCCTCTCCTGTTCTGAGTTTCTCTCTCAAAAATGGTCCATCAGTAGTAGAATTGCACACCTGTATTAGTAAAGCAGGAGCCCTACTTGGGTGTATATTATGCATCCTGTCAAAACAAGATGGATGACTTTGATGTCACCTTCTCCATTCATGGGAACCTGCAGTTCATGTATAGTTCATGTGTCTACAGGAGACAAGTTGTACTCGTTGTGTTTTGAATCTGGGAGACAGTTTTACCTATATAGCAAAATAATTGAAGCTTCCTTCCCTGTTGACATTTGCATTGTACGTAGAGATGCCAGGTTGTTTTGACAAAACATAACATCAGCTCACTTCAAACAGTATACTATTAGAAAACAATCTTTTCCTGGTTTTCATTCAACTCAATAGAAACTTAATGTTTTACGATTATGGAACAAATCAATCCAGAATTCTCACTCAAGACACAAATGACCAGGCTCAGATTATCTATCATATTTGGAAGCATTATGTGAGGACCTCGCTTTCTAGAGAAGTCAATAATATTGGGAAAAGTGAAAATAGGAAGAAAAAGAGGATGACTATCAGCAAGATGGGTAGGTCCAATGGAAGATATGAAGGATCCAGTTGAGAGATTCCATTAAGTGGAATGGCACTGATCCCAAGGAATAGCTAAAAATTTCATTTTTAATGTTTAAAAGTATGTTTTTTTAACAGGTGTTGGGCTTCCATAAATGTCATCGTAGAGGTGTTAAAGTCACAGTGGCACTGCAGATGCGATGGTGATAACCCCTGCTATGTGATTTTGGTAGATTTTTGGAACATTCATTTAATGAATACAATACAAAACAAAAAATGTTGTATTCTACTGCAGAGAACAAATTAAAGACATTCAGGTGCAACCCATTGCTTGCTGCTCTGGTTTTCTAACAGTTTCAGGAATACCTGCAATTTGAAGTGGACCAGTTTATAACTAGCAGTTCTGGAAGAATTTTGCAATAATATTCTGAGGGTTGACTTAAAATGGCCAAAGTTTATTAAGAGATAAGAATATTTCTAAGGAATTGGAATAGGGATAAAGAGATGGAAAGGAAGAATAAAGCACCACCTTGCAAATACATCTTTCTCTAGAGCTGCTGTGCAGCAAACCAGGTTTGACAATATCAGCCATTAAAAATCTGCAGTTTACCTTTGCTGAGCATTTGCAACATGAAAAAAATTGCATAGATTTTCTAATAAATCAACATTTTTGACCCCTATCATCATGTAGACTGGTTTATGATTTTGCAAGTTATCAATGCATGTTTTCATGGCTGCAAATAGGCAGAAAATTTTGGGCGACCTCACCTGAACTTATTCTGAGGTTGTAAAAATGTCTTCAGTTATAATGTTGCCTCATTGTGCAAGCAGGATTGTGCAAGCAGGATCATTTCATCATTTATTAAAAGTTTGTCTGTGTTTGTGAACAATAGAGGATAATTCTGAATTGGAATTCATGTATGTAGTAGTAGCAATAGCACTTTACAGCCTTCTCTAAGCGGTTTACGGAATCAGCATAGTACCCCAACCATTTGGGTCCTCAGTTTACCGTCCTGGGAAGGATAGAAGGCTGAGTCAACTCTGAGCCTACCTTAAGATACAACATTTATTGCAACCAGGGTCACATGAGACATCTTTCATTGGTCTGTTATTATTTCAGATTCCAGATTGGATCAGTAATCTTAAGAAGAGATAATATGTAGTAAGAAAAATAGCTTTTTCGAATCCACAGAAAGTTAGTACAGTTTGGAGCAGATAATGCTGAGCTATATTGCAATAATCTAATATGGTTAGGAAGGCAATTTCTAGTACTCAGCTAGGAATAGTTTTTATAAGGTTTTTATAAACTCACTTATTGAAGAAGTTATTGTGGTTTAAACATTCTGTGTTCTGCCCATGGACTGAAGGGATATAGACAGCACAGTGAAGACCCAGCAGAAGAGAGAGATCTCTTTTTCCTTGGGGACTGTATAAATGGCTGTTTGATTAGAAAATTTCAATATTTTATTTTAACAACTCTTTGAACAAAGTTTTGTGTGTGATTTCCTTCTCTTCCTTCTCTACCCTCCCTTCCCTTCTCTGGGGGAATAACTAAATCATACAGCATGACATAGAGGAGTATAGCTCATTATATACTTTTTATGGCAATGCCAAATTTTTAATTCATAGAGGTCAAGAGTATTACTTTCAGGACAATAATTCAGCCCTCTCTAGCTCTTTAGGAGCTTTGCACAATGATTAATGTGCCCACAATCCTTTCAGATGTAAGTGAACTCTCCTAGCCCTCCAGTTCTTTTGTTTTATCTATTGCATGATAGAAGGGCAAAGCAATTTAGGCAAATTGCTACCCTCCCTCCCCTCACTGTCACATTTTTTCTGTGAAAAGGTTGTCATAAATCCTCAAAGTTGATTATTTTTGTCTTAATATCTCAGCAGTAAAGGCAATGCCGAATCCAAACTATAATAATGTTTGCAAATATCTGTGTTGTCTTACTCATAAGTGAGACTATTTGTAGTTACGATGTTTCTGAAAACTGGCATTGTGACATACCTGATACCCAATTCAACTTCCTGGTAGTCTGAGCTTTCTTTAAAAAAGAAAGTAGAAGATTCTAGATTTTACTAGATGGAACTATGGGTAGTTCTCCAGCATGATGGTAGATTCTCCATCATCATGCTGAGAAAAGGCGTTCAGGTAAGACAACGCCCCTTCTCGACTTATGACAACAATTGAGCCCAAAATTTATGTTGCTAAGTGAGAAATTTGTTAAGGGAGTTTTATCCTATTTTATGACTTTTCTTGCCATTGTCAAAGCAAAAACATCCGATGTTAGAAGCCTTGAAGTTCTTTGAAGAGTTTCATCTGTTGGAACCATAACAGCCATGTTTGTTAAGTGAATCATTTCAATTGTTAAATTAGTAACACGGTTGTTAAGTGATTCTGGCTTCCCCATTGACTTGTCTTGTCGGAAGGTCGCAAAAGGAGATCAAATTATCCTGGGACACTGTAGCTGTCATAAATATAAATCACTTGTCAAGTGTCCGAATGTAAATGACTTGACCATAGGAATGCTGCAATGATCATAAGTGTGGAAAAATGGTCATAAGTCACTTTTTTCAGTGCCATTGTAGCTTTGAACGGTCACTAAACAAACTGTTGTAAGTTGAGGACTATCTGTATTAGACACTACAGAGATAGGTGGGCAAGATTTCCAGTATTTAAATGTACAGGTAACTTAATTTACTTAACTTAGAACTATTCATTTATCATTAAAAACTGATAAACAATGCAAAAACAAAATAATGCATGGAAATATTGTATCATACAGTTGAATGAGATTTTAATAGACATCTCTCCATCACTGTAGTTAGAAGGTATGCTTTATTACAAAATTTCTTATATGTAATCCTTCACTGTTTGTTTAGGACATTTTAATGATAGAGAGTCCCTAATTTTGAGTTAAATCAAGCATCATGAAAAACCGTTTGCTAAATTTTTGTATAATTTGAACAGAATGGTCCCGGACTTATTGCCACAGAAACTACTGGAAAGGAAGGTACACCATCTGTGTGATATCAGCTGTGTTCTGATCCTTCAAAAACATTTTTACAGTTTAATCTTATCCAGTTTGTTGCAATATTCATGAGCAGGAAGAGTCATGTGGTAACTCAGTCAGCCAATGTGAAGAAAGTACTACTGAGTCTGTGCAAAAGGGTATTGAGTTAGGAGCTGAATTTTCAGTCTCAGGTTTGTCTTTGTATCTCTCTGTAAGAAGTCTTCATTGAGCTATGTTGCTGTAAAGAAGAATGTATGGTATTGTAAATATTTTGATATGAATATAAAAAGGTTATTTGAATCAGCTAAATGCAGTCAACTGTGAGAGTTTCTGATTTATTTTTCACCAACAGAGAAATTAAAATTCTCTAACAGGTTATGGCCCAGAGCTTACTAAGAACTGCATTGTAATTTAAAGCTGGAAGAAATTGCCTGTGTTTAGAAAGTATAAGAACAACAGAATTAGCAGAATGGCTGCAATGGAATTTAAGGAAAGCTCCGTGCCTCGTTTGAGCCAGAAAAATTACATTGTGTGGGCTGCAAAAATGGAATGTTTGCTGAAGGCTAAAGAACTGTGGTATATCGTAGAAAATCCACCACAAGTGTTTGCAGCTACTGATCAGAAAAGTCATGATCGAGCAATGGCTTATCTCATCTTGAATTTAGATGATGAACAATTTCTAAATGTTGCAAATTTAAAGAGTGCAAAGGAGATTTGGTTGAAATTGAGAGCTGTGCACGTGAATGTTTCTGCATGCAATATAGTGCAATTGTGAAGAAAACTTTACAGGGCCTGTTTGCAATCAGGTGAATCTGTGGAACAGCATTTAAATAAAATGCAAAGTTTATTTTTGGACTTAGAACAACGTGGGATTAAATTCCCTGAGTCCCAGAGGTTTTATTGGTGTTGAACAGTTTAGATAAAACCTGGGACACAGTTTCTACGATATATGAGTGTAAAGAAGAGCAAGACTTAAATTTTGAGGCTTTAAAGGCATGTTTGCTTAATGAAGAAGAAAAGCAACATTTTAGGAACAGCCATGAGGATGTGAAATTCCTAAGGAGGGGGTCCAGACTGCAAGTCTCCAGAGAAGAAACAAGCAGATGGGACCAAGTTGCATCAAAAGAAAGATTTTACAAGCAGAGGGTTCAGCAAGAAAAGAATTGCTACATTTGTGGAGAAAAGACACATCTGAAAAGGAACTGTTTGCAGAGGAACAATTTGTAGCGAAGGACATTTGTGCAAAAAAAAAAAACCTCATTTGCAAAAGGAACATTTTGGTGTTGCAAAAGTTTGCTATAGCAACAACAGAGACAAATGGCTAATAGATGGTGGGGCAAGTCAAACAATTGTTAATGACTCTGAATTATTTTGAAGCACAAAAAGCTGTGGCTTTGGCAAATGGCCAGAAAGCAAAAGTCATCGGAAGAGGCGATGTAAAAATTCCATATTTGGAATCAAAGTTTACCAATGTGCTTTGTGTACCTGAGATGGAACATAATTTGTTAAGTGTGTCTAATTTAGACAAACAAGGTTTTGAGATCATTTTTGTAAATGGGAAGTGTCTCATCAAACGGAATGGGAATATTTGTGCAGAAGGCATAAAGGAAGATAATCTATATGTATTGCAGGGACAAAAGGTTCAGTGTTCCCATATATTTAAGAATGTTGCAGAACACGATTCATGTGTTCATCTTCTATATAAAAGACTTAGCCATGCAAACTTTAAAGTTTTGCAGCAAATGCAAGAGCTTGCAGAAGGGCTAAATTTGATGGGATGCAAAACATCTGCATGGACTGTGCAGTATGCAAAGCATCAAAGTCAAAGGCATATCCAGTTAGTAAATATAGCACAAGACAAACAAAAAGAGCTCTAGTGCTGGTCCATGCAGATCTGGTGGGACCTATGCAAGCCAGTTTGGGAGGAGCAAAATATGCACTGGTAATTGTTGATGATTATAGCAGGTATTCGTTTTGCTACTTGCTTAAGAGGAAAGACAGAGGTGCTAGCTACAACAATTCAAACAGTGGGTAAGTTTTGTAGAGAGAAGGTACAGACAACAAGTGTGTCAGTTGCAAACTGACAGAGGTACTGAATTTATGTCAACTAAATTCCAACAATGGGGATAAGACACAGACGTACAAATTGGGGATAAGACACAGACGTACAAATCCTTACTCAGCAATAGAGAACGGTGTAGCTGAAAGAAGGAATGGTGTTTTGCAAACAATGAAAGATTCATTATTAGAGGATTCTGGTATGAGCAGGTCATATTGGGGAGAAGCCATATTGACTGCCAATTATATAGTTAACAGGCTGTGGAGTTCCTCCATTAATAATACTCCATATGCCATTCTATATGGGAGAAAGCCATCACTGGCACATTTGAGAATTTTTGGAAATACTGCATGGGTACATATTCTGAAAGCAATCAGAAGAAAGGGACAGCAAAAGGCAAGAAAGCTCAGGTTTGTGGGCTATGAGCCAGGGTCAAAAGGATATCGCTTTAGCAATGGAAGTAAAAGAATTGTAATTTCAAGGTCTGTTAATTTTGCAGAACAAAATTGGGACAGAATTAATGCAAATTCTGGGTATGTCTCACTTAATGACGGCAATCTATTTAATGACAATAACTCATCTAATGATGGAAAAATGGTTATTGAAGACGTCAATGTTCAGGGAGGAGAGGCTGAACAAGACATGAAGCCAGACTTGAGACACAGGAGCAGTTATTAACACGTAGGTTAGAGCAATGTAACAAAGGAATTCCGCCTGACAGGTATTCTGCCAGCAAGGTAAAGGTTTGCAATGTGTGGTATGAGCCAAGAAGTTATAAAGATGTGTTGGCATTACCAAAAGCTGAACAAGAAAGATGGAAGGAGGCCATGGATAAAGAGATGAAATCCATGGGAAACCATGAAGTATTTAAATCAGTGACTTTGCCACAGGGAACCAAAGCTGTGGGTTTTAAGTGGGTATATAAGAAAAAGGTATTGCCAAATAATGATGTACAGTATAAGGCCAGGTTAGTGGCACAAGGTTTTTCACAATTAAATAATGTGTACTACGATGAAGTATTTGCGCCAACTGTGAAAAGTGAGAGTATAAGATTAGCACTGGCATTGGCAGCGGCATATAAGCATAAAATCTGGCACTTTGATATCACAACTGCATTCCTCAATGCTGAGTTAGAGGAAGAAATTTATATGATCCAAGCACCAGGATATGAAATTGCAAAACCTAACATGGTGTATAAATTAAGCAAGTCTATTTATGAGCTGAAGCAGTCAGCCAGAAACTGGAATATCTGTTTAGATACTGCTTTAAAGGGTCTTGGATTTAAAAGTTGCAAAGCTGATAATTGTATATATACTGGACAGTTACAAGGAGGGAATTGTCTACTGTTATCATTTGTGGATGATCTTTGCTTCATCGCAAAGGATGCATCACAAGTCAAGGAATTTGCTGATAAATTAGGAAAGAAATTCGAATTAAAGAATTTGGGAGAAATAAAAAATTATCTCGATGTAGAGATACAGAAAAATGAAAAAGGTGGTTATATTCTCAGTCAAAGGAGAAAAATTGAGCAGTTATTGGAAAAATATAATATGAAAGATTGCAATACTGCTCCCACACCCATGAGTACGAATTTTTATAATAGTTTAAGTGCGGACAAAGGTGAAACCTGTGATCAAGAGATATATCACTCAGCAATAGGGAGTTTGTTATATCTATCACAGTGGTCCAGACCAGACATAGCTTGTGCAGTAAGCATTTTGAGTCATTTTACTGCTGCACCTACAAAGTTACATTGGATGGGTGTAAAAATGGTTCTCAGATATTTAAAGGGAACTATAAATTTGGGTCTTCAAATATAGATTACTGAGGAATTGAAATTAAAGTGTTATGTCAATAGTGACTATGCAAATGACATAAACACAAGGAAATCAAATTCTGGGATTATAATATTGTTTGGAGGCACTCTGATTGGATGAAAGTCCAGAAAACAAACAACTGTTGCTATTTCAACAGCGGAAGCAGAGTTTATTGCTTTATCTGAATTGTGTTCTGAAGTAACATGGTATTTACAATTGTTGCAAGATTTAAATATTAATGTAAAAGAATCTGTAAAGGTATTTGAAGACAATGCTGCCTGTATAAAAATGGCAACTGGTGACAGGGTGAAGAACAGAAGTAAACATGTAGACATTAAGTATTGTAACGGAAGCTGTAAAAGGAAAATTGATTCATTTACATCATTGTTCTTCTGAGGATAATTTGGCAGACATGATGACTAAACCATTGGGTGATATTCATTATGGAGAATGTATTAAGTCAATAGGTCTGATGTCTCTTCCTGTCATGAAGGAAGGAGTGTTGGAATATTCATGAGCAGGAAGAGTCATGTGGTAACTCAGTCAGCCAATGTGAAGAAAGTACTACTGAGTCTGTGCAAAAGAGTATTGAGTTAGGAGCTGAATTTTCAGTCTCAGGTTTGTCTTTGTATCTCTCTGTAAGAAGTCTTCATTGAGCTATGTTGCTGTAAAGAAGAACGTATGGTATTGTAAATATTTTGATATGAATATAAAAAGGTTATTTGAATCAGCTAAATGCAGTCATCTGTGAGAGCTTCTGATTTATTTTTCACCAATAGAGAAATTAAAAATCTCTAAGACAGTTTTTCATCTTTAGCACTTCATAAACTTTTTTCATTCTCCTCTAGTCATAGGCAAACATGTGCATTTGTATAAATTGGTCTGAGTTTGCAGTGATGTGCCTTGATCCTTTTATCTCTATCCAAGATATTTTACATGTGTTTCTTATCTGTCTGAATGTTTACCCTTTCATCCTCATAATCTTCTCTATAATACCTAAATGCTGTTCTTTTCCTTCAAATGACTCTTCCCTATCTTTATCAGTTTACTATAGACTTAATACTGCCTCCCAGAGTAACTGAGTTATGCCATCTCTTATGTTCTTCAAAACTCCTATGCTATACAATAATTTTCTAATTATTATAGCTTTTTGAATTTCAATCTTCCCCAATTTACCTTCCTCCTGTAATGTTGAACTACAGCTTTCAAATTTTTTATCAAACATGGGTTCTAAAAGATGTAGTCCCAGCATATCTGGAAGATATCAATTGGTAAAAAGCAACCTAACTCATTCTACATCTCAGCATAACCACAGGGTCACTTCCTTCCTCTTTCTGTATGTTGAATTTTTAGATCTATCTTTTTTCACTCTACACATGATTGGTACAATATAAATAAAAATAACAACTCAATCATAGGTATGATAGTGAACTTCACTTTTAACATTTGTTTAAAGAACCAAGCTTTTAAATGTTATTTCAAATCAAATGGTTATGATTTTTAGGTGTCATAGACAGTTTTGTATAGTAATAGTGTGTAGCAATGTTAAATAGTAGTATCAAACTTAAGAATACTATCTTAAGTATTCTTGTTAAAAAACTGAAGTACACTACCTTTTGTTACACATGCATAGGACACTGTACAAAACGTGTACTCTGCTACATATTTAAATTATGTTAGTGTTTTGTGTTCAGAAGTTGCAGTTGCATAATTTAGTACAAAGTACAACAGAATTTTTGGAGACATTAGAAATTGTTTCTGTGCTTCTAAATTGCTTTGCAAAGTGTTGCTGATGTGAATAAATTATATTGCCTTTCTACATTTGCATTTTTGCTGGTGCAGACGTTTTGGTGCATCCAAATAAATATTTAGATTGTTTAAAGACTTATTAATTTCAATTGTTTACCAATTGCTGGATAAGAAAGTGTTGGTGTTTTCCTCTCTTTTTTGCATGTCAAAACAACAATCAATATCTTTAATGTCTTTATTTATATACATATTGCTTTTGTATGAAATCCTACTTAACTTGCTGATCAGGTCCACAGTTGCTCAGTTTAAATATTGTCAAACTTCTTCATGTTTCCCAATCATCCACTAGATTTCCGTCAACATTTATAAAGTTATAATTTATTATAGTGACTCAGATATTGAAAAACATCCTGAAGAAAGGAGTGGCAAACCACTTCCTCATTGTTGCTAGGCTCTGTGCCCAGACATGTTTATTAAGACATCAAAAGTCAAGCTAACTAGAGTATTTACCTTTCACCTTAATAAGACAATGGTCCCGTTAATATAGGAAGGCATTCTTGTTTACCTTAATTTCTACCTGTTAGTTTGAAAGTACAGGCAAGAATAGTAGTCCTGTTTTAAAATGTAGCATGCTGCCAAAAGAGGATTCTTCCTCTTTTAATGTTAATTCAGGAAAATATTCAGTGGTATCCATTCAGGAAGGACCTTTTTCTAGGGCAGGGCTGGGCACACTTTATGGGTTCTGAGGTACCTGAAGATTTTGCCAGTGAAATTTGATATACAACTGAATTCCAGAAGAAAGATATGGGGCTATAATTTGTGAAAATAATATGGAAATACAGCTGCAATTTAATTTTGTGAAGTAACGTATAGTAGTTCCCTTCATAAGGTCAAAAGCAGTCCTGCTCATTTCATCAAGCAATTCTACATTGTCTGGAAATCTGCTTTGGCACTTTTATATGTCCAGAAGCCACTTCTAGCAATTCTAAGTAGTTGATTTAGCAATACAAGAAAACATTTCTGTATATACATTGCAAAAGCTTTTTTATGCTAAGTACTGGAGAAGGCCTTGCGATGTGAAACCTTAATGAATTTGCTGTACTCTTTAAAAGGTGGGAGGAAGACATATCTCAGGAACATGAAATTTTCATACTCCCATCCATAAGCATTCTGATGCTCTACTCCACCCCACCCCCAAATTTAATCCCAGGCCTTCAGAAAAACAGAAAGCCATCAATGGTCTGGCTCAGAGGAAAGCAAGTTGCAACACTCATGCTGAATTTTTTTTATCATAAGCCAGACTTCAGGTTATGAGATGTAGTTTATTTTTTAAAAATTTATAAAAGAAAGGGGAAAAAAGAACCTTTCTTATAGTGAATTAGAAGATTAGCTTGCTCTTCTAGCTGGAACGGGTGCAGAAAGTACCACATAATTGGGAATCTTGCTTTTGAGGGGTTGATCATACAAAGAGTTCTTTTTTACATTTAGATCAGTAGAACAACCTGCTTCCAGAAATTGTTAATGCTCCAACACTGGAAGTTTTTAAGAAGAGACTGAACAGCCATTTGTCTGAAATGGTATAGGATTTCCTGCCTGAGCAGGGGGTTGGACTAGATCAGTGGTTCTTAACCTGGGCGATATTGCCCCCCAGGGGGTGATTTCATTTTTCAGGGGGGCGATGGAACGAAAAGGGGCAATGCGGGGGTGAAGGAACGAAAAGGGGGCGATATGGAGGCGATGGAGCAAGAAGTTTTGGGGACACTTTTGAGACTTTTTTGTACAATGAATCACTGTATATCTGTCGTACAAAAACATCAGATCGCTCGCTATTAGTGGATTGAATTGTGTTTCCAAATGTTCCTCCAGCTAGCTTCAGTACAGCACACCATACATATGTGAATATGCATCGCTTATCGCATTGTGTGCAGCAGCCTCTACCCATACAGTGGCGCACCATTGGCCAGAATATGGGAGATATGGGAAAAAGACTGGAAATAAATTATTTGCATCGATATGTCCTGATGACAATTTTAAAGAAAATAAAAAAGTGTTTGCATAAATCGAAGAATTATTTCCTATGTTGTGATTGAGAGGTTATGTTGGGGGAGGGGGGCGATGACAACTTCCTCATTGGCTCAGGGGGGCGATTTGTTCTAAAAGGTTAAGAACCACTGGACTAGATGACCTCCAGGGTCCCTTCCAACTATTGTTGCTGTTGTTGTTGTTATTGTTGTTATGTTGATGATGATGATGATGATACTTCCACATTCAACAGAGGGGGATGGAGTATCTTTTCCGAATAGACCATATATGGCCTTTGAAGGATGTACAAAAGTGAGAGTTAACCTCTTTGGGCTTGCAGTGTCAAAACTTCAGAAAATGCCTAGCTTGACTATGCTGGTATGTTACACCTGCCACCTGGACAAAAAAGAAACAATTCTCTATCTCTCCCACCCCAATCTAGGCCATCCTGAAAAGTGGCACTTGGCAGTGCCAAGACTGGGCTCAACTCCTGTTCCTGGTTACTTGTGCTTGACAACTCCTTCTTTCCTTCTTTTGTGCATTTTTTCTTTTGTACAGTACACCAACATTGTTATGTTGAAAGGTAGGAATTGGCCCATAATAACCCAAAAAGATTTCCATGGCTTGGGTTAGACTTAAAACCTGATTCTCTGAAGTTCTAGTAGTTTAATAATGTAGTCATGTTTGTCCTATATACAGCAGATCAGTGGATATTACTTTTATGAATTGATTTTGAACTTTTTATGGATTAGCAACTGTTTATAGTCTGTCTGATTAACATTGCATTCAGTGAAGCACTGAGCTGTCATAGTATATGTTAAACATATTGATAGCATAAAGCATAATTGAGAATATGTGGAAAGTTGCATTTGATGTAGAAAACGTATTATTTAATGAATACATAAGTAAATAATGAATCATACTTTAAGTTGAAAAAAGTATCAGTCCTTCTGAAATCTAGCTGTTTGGACTTCTGGCTAAGCAATCATTATGTATGTGAGTAGAAAATCTCACTTATGAGATTTTTTCAGAAAGCAAAACACTTTTTTTTTGTCTTTTTGCTATCCATAAGATTGCATGGAAAAGGTGTATTTCTCACCTTAATTTTCCCTGTGCAAATAGTGAGTACTGTTTTACTGTTTCATTTTACCCTGGGCAGCAATTCCAGGCACTTTATTTCTATCTCTCCTGAGTTTAATGATACTATTGGATGATGAGAGGTTAGTAACCTTTTTAAAGCAGAGTGCCAAAGAGGAGCTTTGATTTTTCTCCAGTCAGAATGAAAACCCAACCCTGAGATAATCCCAAATGTTAACTGGACAAGAAAAACCTTATTGAGCAATTCAGTCTCTCTGAAAATGTTTGAGAGTAGGTAGATATAAACTACTGGAAAGTTTTAACTCCAAAATCACCCCATTGTTGTAATCTTTAAAGTATCACTTCAGTTTTAATAGTGTTTTTCCAATAGGTTATCATACCCACTGTACAGTATTATAAAGCAGCAGCAGCAGGACTCAGGGTGTATTCCTCTTTTCTTCAATGCTAGTTAAGCAATGTAGATAATCCAATGCTCAAAGGCCTAGTTCAGCCTGTTTTATTCTCTAGAATTCACCTACCTGCAGTTATTCATCGGAAATGTGCTTTACTTGAAGTGGAAACAAATGAAACCTACTACCTATTATTTAAATTTTAAAATAAGCTATGCAGTAGTTTAAACTAAGAAATCCAAGGTTCTAAAGTAGGAATCCTTCTCCAGGGGGAAAAAATCGCAATTCTTTGATCCCAATATTCTTCTATTTTTCCTAGATCTGCTTGTGAATTCCCCTTGTATTGATGCTGGATCAATTATTGAAAGCCATTGAACCATTCTTTCACTTTCTTTGTTAACTCCATGGATAGCAATAAAATACCTTTGTATGTAGCATATGCCTCTCCTATGTACTGTATATATGGGATTTGAGACATAGTTTTAGATCCTCTATTTTGCTTCTTAACTTTTTAATCCTTGGCACTGTTGTCAGATATTTGCCACCTGAAAGAAATGTTCCTGGATTTTGATACACTAAAGAGGTGTGGTTTTCTTAAATGCAAAAAAGTAGTTGCTTCCACATTTAGCCCCATCCAGAATCTTCCTTAGATAAGTAAGAGAAAAAAATTATTACAAACATCGGGGTAAAAAGTTTGTTCCCAGCCTTCAGAATAATGACTTACAGTTATCCTCCTTTTATCCTATTACCCATATGCCAGTCAACAAATGATAAGCTATATAATTTTCATTGATATAAATTTGTTATGTCAAGTTCCTATCAGACATGCTAGATTGAAAAAGAAACAGTTACAATTGTTTTGGGAATACATCTTATCAGAACAAAACTTGAGACTGAATGCCAACAAATACTGTGTGCTTTTCTATCACCCCCCCATGTAGCCCTGTTTCACGTTGTGCAATTAGCATGACTAAAAAAAATCAATACAGCATTTCTGGGACAGATTCTGTATGTTTTCCAGCTGCAAACTTGACATTAGCTGTCCAAACTATTGACAGTTGTATAAAGAACTATTTCCTGTAAGTACCGTAGGCTTTAGACCTCAGTATTATCCCCTCCCTCTCAAATGTTGCCCACCAGGTAAAGAAGTCAACAGAGATGTTAGCAGAATATTGTTTTGTTTTTTTGTTTTTTTAAAGTGAAGATTGTAACCACAATGTGTGATGGAACCTACACCTATTTTTCATGTGCATTAAAATGGGTCTAGCTTCAGTTGCTCTCTTACAGCCACCCTCTTGTCCCATTTTTAAGCCATACACTAAAAACAGACTGGGAAATAAGGCTGGAGATTTGTTCTCTAGCTTGTGGGTTGGTTTCTGAAGGTTTCATTAACCAGGGTAGGTAACATCTTCAACAGAGTTTAGGGGATGTCAGTGCCGGTGTTCTCCTTATAATGGCTTCATGTGATCAGAAGGTCTTGTGATGGGGAAGTCATGTCAGCCAAGGGTGTTGTGATGGGTCTGGGAAATTATGAAAATGATTGGGAGCAAAGAATATATGTGGAAAACTTTGAGAAAAAGCCTCAGTTCTCCAGTGATCAAATACATAGTCAGTTGATGCTGATTGTGTTATGGATATGTGTGACCTTAATGGAAATGCAGCTGGGAAACTAATTTGAAAGCTGCATTCCTTCAAGTGAACTGCTACAATGGCAATGCTGTTATTTGATCCAGCAAATGGATTGTTTATGGTGTAAGTGTGTATGTATTTGTGTGTGTATGCATTGCTAATAAGTAATGATATTTATACAGAGTTCTGATAGCTAGATCCCTGTTTAACACCATATCATGAAATAACTTTTCCCATTAATTCCACATATATGCATATTTACACATATCCAACTCAAATTTCATTTCAGGTTCACAAAGGTTGAGTAGAAAGCATTAACCAAAATTGGGTATTTCTTCTTTGAAGTGGAAGTAGAAAGGTTAAGAAAAAAGAAATGGAAAGCTCCAAACACTGAAAATCCATATATTTTATGACCAAGTAAAACACATGTGTATTCATGTATTCTCAGGTATATGCAGGCTTAGCTGTATCACTGCTCACAAGCCAAAATGCCAGATGCTACTTTAAGACTAGAGGAGGATAGGCAGAAATTCTACTAGAACAATCAATGCAGCAAAGGAATCTCTTAGCTGGCCAGGGTCATTTTTCAAAAAGAAAATGCAAGTTTCCTGCTGAGAAAATGAAAATACTCAACAATAGCAATAGCACTTAGACTTATATCCCAGTTTCCAGTGCTTTACAGCAGTTTACAGAGGCAGCACATTGCCTCCAACAATCTGGATCCTCATTTTACCAACCACAGAAGAATGGAAAGCTGAGTCAACTTTGAGCCTGGCAGTGGGCAGAATTAGCTCGCAATATTGCATTCTAACTATTGCGCCACCACAGCTCAATCAAAGAACATGGTTTTGGGACTTAACCTTTTCTAATATTTCTTTGTCCAAAATAAGATTGATACATGAGGCAATGAATAACCTCCACTGGTTTATGTCATTATTTCCCTTTATTGCTTAACTATAATATTTCACTAGACTGTTTGGTCCAGCTAAGACAAGAATTAAAGCTTTATTTGTAGGGGAGGAGAGCTTGAAAAATCAGATTTGGAATTTATGCTTCTGTGGTTTCTTGTCTTTATTTCTTTACTTCGAAATAAATTTTATTTTTTATTTAGAATATTTTATTATCACTTTCAGGGAAGAACAAACAATAACAATAAGAACAACAAATTGCAACTCAACCTCTAGCAATAAAAGGAGTGTAAATATTACAGAACCAGAACAACTAATCAACAGGAATGAACTATCATGCAATTGATCATTATACATTGTAGGATAAAGGTTGAAATTTTTCCACCTGGTTTTTATCACTTTAAAGAGTGATGGAATTGTTAGTTTGTTCATGCAGGCTTCCTGTGTCCTTAACATCTACATAATGAGCAAAAGCTCAGTAATAAACTTTGGTACTGGGATACAGTGATTACAGAAAGAATGGGATTGTTTAAAAAACAAAAACCCAGGTGCCATAAATCAAGTGCTGTACTGCTTTTGAAAGCTTGGTAATATGGCTTTTTGTAGTACAAAAATGGTAACAGTAATTGGTGGACAGGATCTGAGCTGGTATTGAATAGAGTCAGCTTTAAATGTGACTATAATTATTTGCCATCAAAATTGACTGTTAGCAATTACCCAAATGTTCTGCAGATATGTCCCTTACCTGATTCTTCAGGTCGTCCAATAGTGCACCCATTAACATGGGACACAAGTCCATCCACCTTGCTTCTGGTCATCCTCTTCTCTTTTCTTCATTTTTCCTAGCATTAGAGTGTTCTCCAGAATGCTAGGACCTGGAATTGGTCATTAATGCCTCAAATTAGGACTGTGGCCGGATTTGTTCAATGATACATATCTTCATATACATATATACATTTGGCTGATGGATCTTGTTAGCTTCTATTGCTCTGCTATTGTTAGCTGTAAGTTTTGCTGCAAGGGATTTCGAAGTATTTCTCTCCTGAATGGATTTTGCCTGTAGCATTCCTTTACTTAAGAATGGAGCCATTTGGCAAGGCTGCCTTAGCCGGCAGCCAGTAGTTAACTACATTTTTTTTTCTTCCTTAAGTGCTGGCTGCTTAACTTTCTTTTCTAGCCAGTAGCTAATTCTTAAAGAGGAATATACCTTTTTAAGCTAGTTCACTGAGCAGCTTGTCTTTTCTGTCTCTGGAGGCTTTTTCTTGTTTGATGAATATATGGAAGAGAGAAAATATGGGAATGAGAAGGAGATGGGAATGAGAAAGAGGGAGAGAGGGAAGTCCCACCTTAGCACTTGGCCACCAGCAGCCCTGCCATTGACTTTGCTTGTCAAAAGGTTGCAAAAGGGGATCACATGACCCTGGAACACTGTGACCATCATAAATATGAATCAGTTGCCAAGCATCCAAATATAAATCACATGACTCTGGGCATGCTGCAATGGTCGTAAGTGTGAAAAATGGTCATAAGTCATTTCAGTGCAATTGCAACTTTCAACAGGTTTTTTGTGTTTTTTTTGGTCATCAAGTTTTTGACACCTTGCTATATTGCCATATCCTAAAAGTGGTACAGTTGGTGAAAAGGTTGAAAAGCCCTGGCCTAAACTATATAATCTATTACCTGCATAACTTACAGAGCTAAAAGCTTGTAAACCTGGAAGGTCTTCACTCTAGCTCTTTGTACTTCAGAAGAAAACTGTAGAAAGATCCTCTTCCCAGAACGTGCTGATGCAATACTATGCAAATTAAAACTATTGAGTATGTCTTCTTTGAGTCGTTCTTCCTGAAGAGACATTGCAATATTCATATTCTCTAAACAATTTACCAAACAACCAGGCCATATGGACTATAGGTGGTCCTCATTTAATGATAATTGGAACCAGAAACTCAATCGTTAAGCAACATGGTCATGGATTTTTTTTTAAAAAAATCATATGAGCATGCTACTTAGCAATGGCAGTCCCAGCAGTCCCAATTGTTGTCATTAAAGCAAGGATCTCAATGTGACCACAATCTCCGAATTGCTGCAACTTCCCCATTGACTTTGCTTATGAGAAGCCAGCAGGGGAGATCATAAATTGTAATCACATGTCCACTGGATGCTGTGATGGCCTTAAGTGCGAAGTCCAGTTGTACCTGTCACTCATTCAATGCCATTATAAACTCAAGCAATTGCTGAATGAATGGTCATTAACTGAGAACCACCTGTAATTTTTCTTTTCCCTGCCACTCACTCTCTATATCTACCAGTATCCATACCATATAATGGTGCTAGGTTTTGAGCAGCAGCACACAAAATCTTCTGGTTACTGACTGCCAGCTAGAGCCAATGAGGTTTAACCCAATTCATGCCTGTTACACTCTTATTATTAACATCCATTTATTTAACTTTTCAATTTTTATTGCTGTAGCTGGTTCTTTTAATTTTTTAGATTGACACAGTACAAATCTGTTTTATAGCAGTCTGATGGCTTTTACCTCTCCATATTTTAACTTTATAGTTACTGTCCTTCATGTCTGTCAGGCATAGGCTGTTTTTATGTTATAGTTGTTCATTTCATTGCCTTTTTTACTTTCTATTGGTCAAATATTGAAATAAAGATATATTGCAAATGGTAGAGATACTGGATGAGAAGCATCTACTTTCCCAAGTTGCCCCAATTGATTGGAAAGTAAAAATTGCTTGAAACATGTATAACAAGATTGAAGAATATAATCATTTTGATTATCGCATATGGCCCTCCATCACCATCCCTGAAGCTTCTGAAGTCTTTTAAGAAAAAGTATGCTACCAAAACCTGGCATTATTGGCAGTTCCCTCCCTTCCATCAGGACATAGCATATAAGCATTGCCTGAGCAGGGTCCGCAAGATTGTCTGGGACACTACACATCCTCTTCATGATCTGTTTTCCTTGTTACCTTCTGGAAGGAGGCTTTGTGGTATCCAAAGCAGAACATCCAGATTCAGTCATAGTTTTGTTCCATACAGTATTAACCTTGTGAACTCTAAAGCTTTCTCTTTTTGTTAAGTATTCAAGATGGACAGTGATTAATATTTAGATGTTGTTTATATGTAAGGTGTAGGTTTATACATGTGTTGTATATAGCATGTTTAAATGTGTGTTATGTATATTTCATTTTTAATGTGTGCCATTGTGCCCACAGTAAAAAATGACAATAAAGGTTCTCTCTCTCTCTCTCTCTCTCTCTCTCTCTCTCTCTCATCTTTAAAAATATAAAACAAATAGCAACTCTAAAAGGTTATTAATATGCTTATATTGAGGCGATCAAATTCTGCAAAGGGTGAATTTATGCTTTTGTCACCACATAACCCCATTCTTTTGCAAAGCTCAAAGGCTAAGGATTTTCTTTGAAAACCGTTTACCTCCTGCTGTGTTCCTGCTCGCTTAGCTCTTATGTATAAAGCATGAAAGACCAGGACCAAGTTCCAATTACACTGATTTATTATTTCTCATGCTTATACACAGGAATATACACAATTAACAGTTAGCACTATTTTGGTGCTAGATAAGGGTCAATGGGCTCAAAAGAGGTTGGACTTAGTCCATTTGTGGCTATGCAGTGATTCTAGGCCGATTCCTTCTTTGATTCTGCTCCCAGGTTCTGCCACTCATCCTCCTATATCTGCCAAATATTATTAATAATATTGTCAGTGCCCCAGTGATTATCTGTTGTTGAGGTATTGCTGAAAGGTCTGCTTTCATTCTCCTTTCAAGATTATTATTCCAGTACAATTAAGTTGGTACCTTTTGTCTCTTAATTTCTTGCTATGTTTCCAAAAGGAGCATCCTAAGAATTAGTGATGGGAATCATCCTGGTTCATGGACTCTTACTTGTGCTGAGTTGGTTGACTAATTATTCTGAACAGCAATTTCCATTTGCAGTTTTAATGTGATTGAATGATGCCACTTCTACCTTTTCTCTTGAGAAGACTTATTTTCCATCCCGATTGCTCCCATCAGATCTATTATGCTTACCTTTAATATATCCTTTGGGGCATCTAGTAAATATGCTAAATCTTTCCTGATACTCATATCAAGATTGACAAATTTGTTCATCACTTAATCTCACATAACAAATAGATCATAAGCCAAACAGCTGTAATTGATTTGCTTATTTCATTAGCAAGTTTTATATCAAGAATGCCAAAGTAGTATGAGGTGTGCATATAGTTATTGTAAAATGCTTAGTCTTAGTAAGAATAGGGAAATAATTATCACTTGCTCCCCGCCTTAATTATTGTATGCATGCCAAATGAAGTAGGGAGCATAATTCTTGAACTGTACCCTTCAGACTGTGGTAACAAGTCTGAATTTTAAATGTTCCTTTAATAAGAAATTAGTAATAGGAGATAACAGCAATTGATATATACACAGGCATACACATCTCCCTGTTTCATACATATGGAAACTAACCCATAGAGAAAAGAAATCTTATTTTAATCTATGAATTTATCTTACATGGGTAGATTTTATATGGGGAGGCATTTGAAATTATTTTATGTATGTTTTGTAATTATTTATTTCCCTCTATTATTTTGATAAATAACTGAAGGCAGTGATCATACCTAATATTTTTCCTTCTCCTAATTTTTCTGCACAACAACCCTGCGAGGTAGGTTGGGCTTTCAAGTCTAAGCAGGAGTAAAGCTCAAACACCCCTAGTTTCTAGCCTGGTGCTTTAACCACTACACCAAACCAACTCTCTCTGAATACCTACATATATTTATACCTAGAATCTGGGCACATATCAATACCCGGTTTGCAAAGAGAAAGAATTATACAATTTTATGTAGAAATTTATGTAAAATGATTTTAACAAAGACCATCAAACAAAATGATCAGCTAAGGCAGGGGTGTCAGACTGCCGGCCCACAGGCCAGGCGTCATGAGGAAACCGCGCCCACCCCATTGCCGGCAATGGGGGAAAAGTTCCGATACATCGCGCGATGTCACGTGACGTTGCAAGTTTGACATGTCTGAGCTAAGGCAATAGCCTTAGCAGCCCAGTCCTCTCCAGAGTTGTTGGACTATAATCTCCATCATTCCCACAGGCATTCCCATTTTGGACAAAGCATTTTTCTCTGCAAAAGGAAGTAAACTTGAAATAAATATTCTCCTAAAGTAATTCCCTAGATTGGATGGAATGAATTCAGTTTGAACATATCACTCTACGTGGGTCAAATTTCAGGGTGAATACAAAATACTGTAGCAGAAATGCTCTAAAGAAGACTAACTGCGTAGCACTCCTTCCCTCCCTCCAAACCACAGAATGACAATGCCTTGATAGCCTGGTGCCTTAACCACTACACCAAACCAACTCTCTCTGAATACCTGTAGCTGTTCATGGCAGTCAGTGGGAATTTTAATTTTTCTTTGCATATCACATTTTCAGAAAGATGGAAAGGGCAAAAAGAGAAAGGTTAGATTTCTATTATTGTGAGCATCTCTGTTTCCATCTCACCATAGTCTACCACTTGACCTATGGTAGCTGCCCACAGGGCCCATATTTGTCTTCTAGATTTATTTCCTTGTACGCTTATTATTTCTCTCCTGAGAGAGAATGTTCCCATTGTCCATCCCATAGCCTGAGAAACATTTCCCTTTCTTCTTTCTGAAATTTGTTCAATGTCTTTGTCACATTGTATTTGTTAGTGGGGTATCTGGAATTTCCTACAAACATTTTAGACAACATATTTCTTTATTCTTGGACCTGGATCGTCTTTATAATTTATCTAACAATATAAGGCAGAGTTTCAGTTTAACTACTGCTGCTGGGCCTTTTGATTGTAGCATAAAAATAATGCCACTCCTATTTCTTCCTGAAGTGAAAAGCTTGGAGACTTTGTGCTGCAGCCAGAATCTTTAACTAGACAGAGACTTAAGAAGTAGTTTGCCATTGCCTGCTCCCTAGGCATGAGAGAGAGTGACTGGCCCAAGGTCACCCAGCTGGCTTTGTGTTTGAGATACTAGAACTCATGGTCTCCCAATTTCTAGCTCAATGCGTTAACCGCTACACCAAACAGACTTTCTTGTTTCACTTACCTTAATATTTTCTGTTGGTGGAGTAGTAAAAGTTGTCCCCCCCTCCCAGCAAGGCTAATGGGCTGGACTGATTCAGGGTGAAACAGGCAGTTCTGTAGGTATCAGATACCAACAAAAGGACTTTATAAGTCAAGATCAGAACTTTAAATCTGCCACCAGAAGCTAATTAATAGCCACTGCAGGAACCACACTATAAATGTAATAGGTTCCCAACAATAGGAACTAGTTAGCACACAGGCACTAACTTGCAGCTTTCAAGTCATTTTTAAAAGCAGTTATATAAAGGACGTTGAAGAACAGGTAAGGTTGCAACTGGTGCACCAACTGAAGTTGGACAACTGCTGGTCTACTTAGAGTTTCTGCCAGTTGAACCAGCAACAGTTGTTGACTCCAAACCCAAACTTGAACACAACTATAGAACCAAGTTTGTTAACCTGAGTTTTAGAAAAAAAAATTTTTTTTCTATAAATAAAGTTCATCTCTCGACTTGCACAATTTATTTATAGTTTGTCATAATAGAGAATAGCATCATTTGGAACAATAGCTCTATCCTGTCACTACAGGAAGTTATTTTATCCAATAACCTTCATTATGCCATTTATGTCCACACTAATCTGCATTAGTCTTATGCAGAAGTACTCCTTCCTTCCTTCCTTCCTTCCTTCCTTCCTTCCTTCCTTCCTTCCTTCCTTCCTTCCTTCCTTCCTTCCTTCCTTCCTTCCTTCCTTCCTTCCTTCCCTGAGTGATTTTTTTTCTTGCCTTAGGATAGTAGGCTTGAAATTATTATGCAGGAAATTATGTACAAAAAGTATTACAATATTACCCCTTTTGACATGACCAACACTATACAGAGTGCCATATAGGAGTGAGAAATACTAAGCAAAAGAAAATAAAACTATAAATCACCTTTTTTTCTTTTCCGACAATCTAACCCTGGCTTTTTCACTCTACCATGTTCTTCTCAACTCATTTATTCTTTACATTTTTGTCCTATGATTTGATCCTCATTTTTCATAGATGCCCAAACCACACTAGCATAACTTATTTTGTGCTGGTTACCCACTTTTGTCTTCAATCCATATATTTTCAGTGCTTATTCATTCTTGATTCAAATACTTCTAACTTTATCATATACGTGTCTTCAATAACATATTTCCGCTGCATTCAAATTTCATCTTGGGTACCCAACTCTCATTTCCATATAACAAAACAGCAGAAACAAGCTCTTGTATGTAGACTTTTGCTTCTTTTGACTAATGTTTGTTTATTCCTAATAATGTATTATTGTGTTTCTATCCACATTTTTATGTGAAGCTTGAGTTCCTTGATATTTAGTAAATTAATTTTTATATCCCTACTTTGCTGCATGACACAATCTGCATTTCCCAAATTTTACTAATATTTGCCTCATTTATTTTTTTCAGTTAGAATTCTGCCAAACATCTTCCCAGGCACACATACTAGACTGTGATTTTGCTTTCTGTGGTTTTGCTTTCATTTTTATTAACTTTCTCATTATATAAGGAAACAGTGATATTTCAATCATCAGTCTTTCATACATGCATTGAAAAAAAATCATGCAGACACTCTACAACAGGGTTGTCAAACTGGCAGCCTGCAGGCTGGATGCGTCACGGGCAGGCCATGCCCACCCCAGCAAAAAACATTGTGATACATCACGATATGTTGCATGACATGATCAAATTTGACACCTCTGGTTTACAAGCAAGCCATACCCACACTATAATATTTTACTCCATCTGCACATGTAGTCTGACCTTTTATCAACAACACACCTGTATTTATTGCTTTTTAAGCCGACATATGGATAGTCCTTGTTTAATGACCACATTTAGCACTGACAACTCATTTTTTAAATGAAACAATCACTAAGTGTGTTTATGATTTTACTTGATCTTTTCTTTGCTTTACAGATCTGTAATGGCAATAATGCGAAGATGGTTGCAATGTTACTTTTTTCATCCCCTTTGTAATTGCAAATGATCACTAAGAGAATTACTGAAAAAGGACTACCTGTTCTCTTGTTTATATCCCACCAGATACAGCAAGAGTTATATTCATCATACTTACACAATGCTCAAAATATATGAAAGGGATAATATAGTACTAAATAGCTGATCACATTCAATATGTATGTGCAGAAGCATATAGGTTCTGGTTATTTCTGCATGTGCAAAGTGTTTTCTGAATAATAGAACTGTAAAGTCTCTATATGTTCATACCAGCATTTTTAAGTCCTTCTGATACATTTTCGTAGAAATCCTCATTAGCACTGCTCATTAGTGTGAAGAAGATTCTGCATAATTGTCCCTGTACACTTTTAGCTTTTGTGTATTAGATTTTAATGGATCAAAGTTTGGGCAAACTGGTGCAATTCCATTTTCAAAAGATCCAACTGGTTTTCTTGTCTGTGGCATTTTGAAAGCCTATCTTTAGAACCAAGCGCTAAATACTTCTGAGATTCTTAAGTTGCTTCCTTTTGTACAGTGTTATTTGTATTCTACAATTCTGTGCCGCAGTTGCGGAATTCATATGCTCCTGCTGCAGACTGACCTATTTATGCTTTAACTGTTAGCTGTGATCATTATATGTGTGTGTGTGTGTGTGTGTGTATGTATGTATATGTGTGAGTGTGTGTGTATATATGTGTGTGTGTGTGTGTGTGTGTGTGTCATATATATGTCTTGAGTGTTTTTTTGATGCACCGTCGGTCCAAATAAATCCCATATTTGGGCTGACAGGGTGCATCAAAAAACACTCAAGACATATCTCCTCCCCTCTCTCTTCCCTCCCTGATGCAGCTGACAAAGTGAGAAAGAGCCTGTGGCTTAGGGGTCAACACAGCTGCCTAATGTGAAAGCAGCCCAGGTTCGAATCTCAGAAGGGTAGGGCTGGCTGATGAGAGCTAATTAGCTCGAAATAGCTATCCCAGTCTCCCTTTAGCTCTTTGTTAGCAATCCAAAAAATGTAGTGTGTGTGTGTGTGTGTGTGTGTGTGTGTGTGTGTGTGTGTATCCTTTATATCAGATACTTGTAAATCCTTTTTACTTCTATTTTACTTGTTATTTGCCTTTTGATGATTGCAGTCATTCAACAGCCAGGGGTAGGATACATGAGCTTCCAAGAGAATTAGTTTAATATGACTCTCAAAGGCTCTAACGGTGCTTGTGTCACAGCTTTAGGAAGTTAATCATTCCAGAGTGGGGACCCTCATTGTGTATTACCAATAAGGCTGAGTTTATTCAATTGTATAAAATTTATTAAAGAGACATACCAGGATTCTTTTCACACTAATCCCGCCCATGCTTATTATGAGAAATTTTTTGATTCTGGCTTTATAGTGTAGTGAATTGCGCTCTCAAATGACTAATCTCAGATTGGCAACAGCATATAGTCCTAGCATCAATATATGAAGAAAATGGATATACTGGGCCCAACAATATTGACCTTGTGAAATAATATGTAGAATAAATTTGGGAGACAGAAGATAGTGGCCTTATAAAAGAAATTAGAATCCGAAGGAGGGGAGAAGGAAAAAGTATGTCGGAAGGGATACTTCCTAGTTTTCAGGAGAGTAAGTAAGGGATGGAAAGGGGTATTTTCACACTTACAAAACTGTTAGCTCTTCAAGATAATCCAGAATAGAAGTAGGACAATGAATGCTAGTCCTGCCTCTCTTGTAAGATTATATTAACAGAATCTTGCAAGTATTTAAGTATATACATTTAAAGATGATTACCAATCATTTCTATTTTGTAGCAGTAGCCCAACATGGGCAAATCCATAACTACCTGGGCTGGCTGCATGGTGAACTAATGAAGGTTATGAATGAACTTCCAAGCTGAGCTCTACGTAGAATACATTGCAGTAATCCAGAGGCAAAATGACAGGAAATGAGTGATCTCCTATTGGAGAAATACTTGCAGCTGGATCACAAAATGTAATTGCACAAACACTCTTCTGGCCACAATCTCTGTGTTCGATAGGAGCCACAGCTCCACATTGTTAAAGATGGAATATTTTCAGAAACAATTGGCTTTCAAGTCCACACTGAGATTGTCAGAGCCTCATATCAGCCATATGTGTTAAGTATATATGAACTAGCAGGAGATCTCTGTTTTAATTCTTGGCTTTTCTACAAAAGACTAATACTTTGGAGAACTGATGAATGTCAAGGTAGACTTCTGAACTAAGATAACAAATGATCAAAGTAGGAAACTGCTTTCCATTTTCCAATGATGCCACTATGATTGTTCCCTTCATTCTTCCCTGTCCCCTTCTGTTTTAATGTCTTTTTTCAGGGTTGGCATTTAGTAGTGGCATCCCTTCAGATTCAAAGGGGAAAAGTTGCAACAAATCCTTAGGAGAGCATTCCCATAACAAGGGTCTGCAATTCTTTAAAACAGCAGTGTGTTTTCCTCAGATTACATAGTTCCATGTGATTCTGGGAAAATATGCATTTAGTTTAAGGAGTTGCAACAGCTGCTGCATGAATATTACAAAGTACCTTTTCCCTTTAAAGACACAGGACTGCATAACCTATATTAAAGTTGGTCACACAGTCATCCAGATGTTTAGCCTGGATTTGGCATTTTTATGCAGCAGTCTAGTCATTCCCAAAACCTGGGTTAGGCAGATGTTGGTGTTTGATTGTGTCAAAAGGTATTATTGCATAATGTTCCAAGTAAAGCTACCTTTTGCAATTGACTGATGGTGATTTTGTCAATGCTAATGATTTTCAAGTGGTGCTCTAGTTGTTTTGGGATTGCATACAAGGCTTCTAATATTATTGGTATTACCTTTACTCTCTTTTGCCACAGTCATTCTATTACTATTTCTAAGTCTTTGTATTTTGTGATTTATCACCAGTTCTTTCTTTTCTCTTTTTTGCTGTCTCCAGGTACTGCCACATCCATTTATCCAGACTTTTTTTTTGTCTTTCTTATTGACAGTTGTTAAGTTTGCAGTGTTGTGTGGCAGGTCCTGTCTGTTTGAATTCTAAAGTCCCAGAGCACTTTAGCATCTTCATTTTTTATTACTTAGTGTTGTCACCAGTTCTTACTTGCAAGTAAATGGTATTTCTTGCAGAAATTCCAATGCATCATTGTTGATCCTTTGTCATGCCATCATTTGTAGATAGCTACTGCAAGAAGCTTGCGCAGACTAATTAAGTGGTCCACTGGTTAGGACTGCCTTCAGTTTCTTTGCACAGGCAGCATTTGCTGTCTGTTGCTGTCTTCTAGCTTCAGTGCATCTTCTTAAGTGTCCTTCAAATATTTTTTCCAATGCCATTTTTTCTTCTTTAGTTGTTTGGTACACTTGCAGCATTCCATGCCCAACTATTTGCCTTGGTAAGTAGACTCTATCAACATTGCTGTGTGGGTAAAGGACATGATTCATTGTCACATTGTTTTTCTGGTTTTCCTATTCAGGACTTTTAGTTCTGTTTGAGTCCAATCCATTGTTCCAGATGCATATTTAATGACTGGAATTGCCCAAGTGTTAGTTGCCAGTGCATTTCTTCCATTTAGTTTGGACTTTTAGTTCTTCTTTACTCTCATAATGTATTCACTTCTAAGCTTGAAAGTTGTCAACTTGCAGGATATTGAAGGATTTGTAGTGATTTTCTTCATTCAGACTATGGATGTCATTTCCACAGGGCACCTTGATTCATTCAATTTTCAGTCTTTTTCCCCTGTTGATGCTAAGGGTGGTATATTTGACCAGTACAAATTCCATTGCAATATTTTCCTTTTATATATGGACGATGTTAAGCAGGGTTTCTATTTCAGGTGATGTTTTTCCACATAGCTTCAGCGTCCATGAAAAAGAGATACAGTAGCCTGGCAGATGTTTTTGATGTTTGATAACAATGACCTAACTCATTCAGGATTGTTGACAGAGGATAAACAGTAGTGGTGATAATGAGTCTTCTGGAAAAATTCCTCTTTTGATATTAATCTCTCCCAGTTTACTGCCATTAACCAGCAACTCTGTCTTCCATTGTGCCATTGACCTTTGCACAAAGCTCCTGATGTTTCTACTAACTCCTGCTATTTCTGGGCACTTGGTTATCCAATCATATGACTGGAGTTGAATGCCTTATTGTTATATACACAACAAAGTTAGGATAGGATGTTTTAAGGTATTGTACTATATGTATGGATCCAAGCAATGTGGCCCTTTGTAATTGACAATTGGAAATTTTGTCAATGCACAGATTGCAATGCACAGACTGTCCAATATTTTTTTAGTATGACACCCAAGTGTGCCAGTCAACACTGGACCACCACGTCTGGTTTATGCCATAATCTTTCAATTTTGATTTTCTGGTATTGCATCTCAATTATCCACACTTTCTTCTGTTCAATCATATATACTTCTATCAGTCTGTATTTGGAAATCCCACAATATTTTAACCTATTCATTTTTCAATTATATATTCCACCACTTTTTCATTACAGTTCTAGCACAGGATTATTTTTACAGATGTTCAGTGAATCATTTTGGAAGCTATGTTATGTCATTTGTAACCAGTTTGTGTGATCTTCTTGCATGAACTAAACATATGATCTGTTTCTTCTGCTTTTTTGTACAATCTATTTTGAATCATTTGATTTTTTCCCCCAGTTCCTACTTTGATTGCATTAATTCAAATAGTTCGCTCTTGAGCAACAAAATCAAGCTTTCAGTTTCTTTGTTCCATTGTAAGCCATTGCCAGGTTTTATCTTTATCTATTTTGTCCTGGATCTTTTGTAGAAATTGACCATGTAATGCTTTTCCTTGTCAGCATTTTGTTCATGTTTTTATTTCATTATTTCAATATTCATGCTTCGTTTCCAATACATTCAGTAAGTCCAATTTTGCATCAGTGCTTCTTCTTAGCTGACTTTGACATAAACATCCAATACATGATTTTGTTCTTTTGACAGTTTGACTTGAGGTAAACCTCTGCCTCCATTTCTGTGGGGCAGGTATCAATATCACTACCAGGATGTAATGTCTAGTGAATAGCCATCAGTTTTCTTATTTTTTGGTCCAAATTGTCCAGTTGAACTTGACTCTTGTATCAGCGGTGTATCTTGTTATAGGAATGGCCCAGACACTGATGGCTTCGGTGGTGTTTCCACCATTCTATTTTGTCTTTCTTATTCATTTCTAGAACTTTCTTCTTGTTAATTGTATTGTGGTTATACTATAATATACCATTGTCTAAATACAGTTAATAGAAAAGCAAGTTATAAATGACACTTAAATATTTTACTAAGGAGGTATATATTTAGGTTTAGAGCAGTGGTTCTCAATCTGTGGGTCAGGACCCCATTTGGGGTCGAACGACCATTTCACGGGGGTCACCAAACAATGCAGTCCACCATTTTTTCCCCCTTTTCCTTAGCTGTGCTACTTCCTTTTATTCTATTGGCTTTTGAAAGCCAGTAGAATAAACTCTCTTGAATAGAGTCTAATTCTATCGGCTTTCAAAAGCCAATAGGAATTGTCCAGGCTGTCTCTGCCCTGCTGAGCCCGCCAAAAGTCCCATTCTGCAAACGGTGCTGTACCAGTTGAGTAGTCCTTGACTTATGACTGGTTGAGTAGTCCTCGACTTACGACCAGTTGGGGGTCGCGGCATTAAAAAGGTTGAGAACCACTGGTTTAGAGCCATCCAGCAATATCTGACCTGCCACTAACTTCTGACTGATTTTTTTCAAGATCACTTGCAGGGTAGGATATCCTTTTCTACCACTGTAGAAAAGTGCATTCATAAGACTTTTTGATTTAACTCAAGATACAAATATCCTGAACAAGTGGCTTAGCAATATGATGTAATATATACAGTAGGATGGTAAAAGAAAATCTACTGTAAGATAGTTTTCAAATGGAAACTTTGCAAAGCCATAGGTGATAGTATTGCAAAGTCTTGCCACCACTTTGTTTGCATAGCAAGCTAATTCAAGCATCAATTTACAAATGATATTTTCTATTTAGCTCATTTGTGGTCAAGTCACATGGATGAGCTAGCTGTGAGAATTATTCTTGGTGAAAAAATGCAAATATTTATTGCCTTTGATTCAACACTCAAGCCTCTCTCAGAAATCTGTAAGAAAGATGAAGTTGTGCAATCTTCAGTGCATGACTGATTGCTCATATATTTTATACCATCTTCCTTCAGTTCATCATTCAATCAGTCAAGCCAAAGTATTTCTTTTGAGTAGCATAACATGCTATATTTTCCACTCTGTGCCATCTCCAAATAAGGACTTAATCAACTCCTTGTACTAGAGCTATGATGTCAGATTTGTGAGACCTCATGCTGTTGATATGCTTTCACTAGGAAGTAAGTTGAACTATAAATAAACTGTACATATCTCATGAGAGATTCTACTGACTCAACCATTAACTGTCGATAATACTAGTTACAAAGAATTTTTTTTCTGATTAGGAAAATTTCCATATAGTAAATGTTTACTGATGCTGATTTCTTTATCAAGAAAAGAAATACAGGTAGCCCTCAATTTACAACAGTTCATTTAATGAACGCTCAGTTACAATAGCCCTGAAAAAAGTGACTCATGACCATTTTTTACTCTTATGACTGCTGCAGCGTCCCCATGGTCATGTGATCAAAATCCAGACACTTAGCAACTGATTCATATTTATGATGGTTGCAGTATCCCGGAGTCATGTGATCCTCACCTTTTGCTAATTTCTGATGTAAAATGTCGCAAAATGGGGCAAAATTCATTTAACAAATGTGTCACTTTACAACAGAGATTTTTGGGCTCAATTGTGGTCATAGGTTGAGGACTACCTGTAGAATCACCCCATATGATGCCTGATCATCTAGTCTGGCTCTTTGCACTGAATTGGAATCCTTTGCAAACAACATAGCTTATCTGTTTAGCTGATGTCCAAGTGTGTCCAAAGATATTTTTAAAATTGTTTCAAGCATTATTCACATAGGGCAGAATAAGCAATGAATTACTTTCTAGAAAATGGAAGGATTTCCCAGTTTTATATCTGAATGAATTGGTAGATGGACTGATGGAAAATAAAACAACCAGTGCTTTCTAGTCTTGATGGCTTTATATTACTTTTAATATTGGAAGCAATATGACTTTCGCTGGAGAACCCAGCCATAAAGATGCTTAAGTTCTGCTTTGAGGCTTCTGCATTTCATTATTGAATCAGAATATTATTAATAGAATAAGAAGGAAAACCCCCCTTTTTAAAGTGATCAGTGCATATAAGTTTCATTTTTGTAAGCATGGGTGAGATTAAGGTATTGAAATAGCAAAGATTACTTGATGAGAAGGGGAATACAAATGCATTTTCTTGATATTTAACATATAGAATTCTGTGGGATTTTTATAACACGCGCAGTGTTCCAACTAAGCAATTACTAGTCTAAACAACAGCAAAAATAGGAAACGGTGGCACCCATGCAGAAAGAGTCAGCAGTTTTAAGCCAAACAGAGTGGGTATCATCAATTTTACAGTCCATAAAATTTGTATTATTTAGAAAAGCTTTTGCAAATTTTAGCAAATTTTTGCAATTCTTGATTTAACATAGTATGTATCTTTAAAAATTCTCACTGAGCAAAATATATTTTAATAGATCAGGAATATATATTTTTAATTACTGTTATTAATGAATTCTTTTGGAGTGTCAACTAGGGAGTAAACTTTTTTACATAAGCCATTTGCAATGCACCTCTTTTTACCTTTACATTCTTGAAACTAAGAACGATGAATGGAGATTGGGAGAACTAGATTGTCTATTTACTCTTGAGAAAAGAGGATGAACGTGAGATACAGTCTTCACTTACCTAAAGATATGTCACCTTAAAGAGAGCCAGGCCCTATTTCTACCATCCTAGAGTGCAGAAGAATTTTTAAGAAACAGGAAAGCAAATTCTAGTTAAATCTATGGGAAAATGGCCTAACTGTAAGAATGCGTCAATAGCATACTAATTACCTAGCAAATTGATGGGCTCCCTTTCACTAACTATCTTCAAACAAAAGCTGGATAAATATTGGCTGTGAAGGCTTTAAATGGGATTCCTGCAGTGAGTGTAATGACCTCAATGGCCTTTTCCAACTTTTTAATAAGGGTACTCTGAACATACTGATTTAAATCAAGACTATATAATCTGTGAACTCTGTGATCGTTTTGACAAAATTTGGCTACCAAATGGTCAGTTTTTAAAACCACAAGTTAAAAATAAATTATAAGTGGCAATAGAACCAAGTGTTCTGAAAAGTAAATAACCTCCGTTCCCATCCATATAACCTGACAGTCTCATCCCCTCACACCTGGTTTGTGGTTATTGTTTGAGTGCAGAGGAGAAGGGTTATGGTTATCAGTGGATAGTGGTTTGCATCCCAGAGGCCTCCCACTTCCATTACCACCTTAGCCTCACTAGATACAAAAAGAAGCTAGAAGAAAGTAGAATTGAACCTTCAGGAACATCAAAGTGGTTTTCTGTAGTTTTCAAGGAGGTTGGGAAGCAATGTTGTCCAACCTTCTTTTAAATAATAAAGGTACGTGGAATAGCTACAACCTTCTAGTTGTCTTAAAGAAGGCTGGATGTATCTATTATATATTGAGAAATTTGATTGTGTTGGGTGAAACAGGAATAGATCGATAGGCTTTACTTATTTCTTTAGGCATCTTCATTTTCTTCTCTTTGATAGCTTAAAAAGGTCTAGCTTGGCCATTGGACTAATACACAGGCTGGTTCTCTCAAGGATGGGTATCAGTGTAGTCACATTGGCTGTTAACCTGAACGCTTATAGGCACCATAAAGAGTATTTTTCCACAAACGGGGGTATTGTTACTCACAGGCAGGGGGAACAACGTAATATTAGTTTCCCATACACATAAGAATTCTTAATGGAAAGTTCATTTATGGCATTGAGAAAGTTAAGGAATGAAATACAAGTAGTCCTTGACTTACTACCATAATTGAGCCGGGAATTTTGGTTGTTAAGTCATGATAGTCGTAAATCCAGGTACTGATGTGACTGCATCAGATTTTATTACAGTTTTTATGGTGATCATTAATGAATCACATGCTTATAAGTACAAATCCATTCTCCGGAATGGTTTTTGTGTTTGTGTGTATGGAAACTAGCAAAAAACATCACAAATCATGGTCTCGAGACTGCAGGCTGTTGTAACCAGTCATAAATGTGAGTTAGTTGCCAAATGTCTGAACTGCAATCATGTGGCCATGAGGACATAACATCTGGATAAGTGGTAAAGTACCCTTTCCAAGACTGTTATAACTGGTCCAAAGTTGAGGAGGTTCTCTGTTTTTTGGCTATTCCTGAAACGATTTGAGAAGGCTAAGATCATAGACAAACTCTTTTACATAAAGAACTGGTGTGAATCTTTTTTTTTAAAAAAATGATCCCGTGCACATTTCAAAATAGCTACTTCATTTGGTCAAAATAATAATAATACCCTGAAGGTGCTAAGCAACTTATATTAGAACAAATTATTCTCGCATAAAATAGATTGCAGTCTTTATACCAAAGTCTGCAATAGGCAAACCCCATTTTCTAAATTGCAGGAGTGTAACCCTTAAGGACTTCTTAAATAGGCTTAGAGAGAATTTGGTAAGTGATTTGTACATTGCAGATGTATGATGTTTTTCTTCCAGAATAGAAATGGGGACAGATAATGGGAAGCAATACTAAAGAAATTAGACATTTGAGAACAGTGTTGATTCTCATTTTTCCTGGTTTTCCCCCAAATGGCAATTTTTTTAATTGCAGAGGCATATCTTTGAGGGGGAGGAGAAATCTAGAAAAGCTTTCCTGCTAGGTTGGGTTATTTATTTTTTTTGTGCTAGACCCTTTGAAATCTGGTAAAGTAACTGCTTTGTTGGATTGACAAAAATCTATAAATAAATGTGGGCAGCACAATTGTTCTTCTGCTTCTCTTATGTTATTCTTTATCCTTTTCTTCTTTTTAACAGCATATCCTATTCGGTGCACGTCTCTGAGGATTACCCAGGTAAAGTGTGACTTTCTATGCTGCTGACAGTAAAAGAGGTTTCATGTTCCATTACTGTGCCCTAGGATCACCTTCCTGATAATCACATTTCATTAGCCACCTCATTTGCACCCTTTATTTTCTCTTTTTTAGCCTTCCTTTTTTTTTTTTTTAAGTAGGGTGAGAATGTAAGAATTCAGTGCATCTGGGAAAGAATGTGGTTTGCCTGGTTTTTTTAAAAAAGCTTTTATATAAATAGCTGATGTGTATCAGGCTTTTATATGTATATATAAAACCTCACAGAGGGGGAAGGGGGAAAACCAAAAAAGATGTTTTTGGCTTTCAGCTATTGCTGATGGGATAATGTGCTAGCTGTAACTAAAGCATGTGTCTTTGAAGAAAAGGGAATTTCTCATCTTCATGGATTGTTAAAACTAAAACTGCCTTGTAATTTCTTAGTCGTTTTCTTGCCTTTCAAAAGAGGCATCTGTTTTTCTGCCTTCTATCTTAGAGTGATCCCTTAACTCCCATTTGCTTTTGTTTTTGAGATTCCTTCCTTGTTGGAGATGGTAAAAGATGCTCTTCCTTGCAACACTTTTTTGGTTGTTGGAGACGTTTCCCTCACTCTATTCCATGTTTTCTGGGCTGAAATACCTCAGTGGGAGAAATTTCCTTGAAATGATTTTCCTGGAGATTGAATTGAATTGGTCAATGGGTTATCCAAGGGGGTCTAGGACAACTCCCTACAGCCAACTCATCACGGGACAATTCATCATGGCCAACTCACCATGGGACAACTTTTGAAAAAATGAAGAATTAAAGAAAGGATGCAAAAGGAGGGATGAAATGTGAATGACAGAAACTAAAATAATTTAATTATTTCTAAACAATTAAACAAAAATTGGCTGTTGTGAGGTGTCCTATTCTGTATCCAAGGTAAAATAAAGGACTTAATGTAGTCGAGGACTTACTTGGGCTTCGGTAAAAAAACACAAGAACATCACACTCCTCCCATCAGAATGTTCTTCAAAGTCTTTTGTTTTGTTTTGTTTTGAGAGAGAGAGAGAGAGAGAGAGAGAGAGAGAGAGAGAGAGAGAGAGAGAGAGAGAGAGAGAGAAATGTATGTAGCAATTTCCATCTAATTGAATGAGAATGAGTGGGAAACAATGCCCAGCACCATTTGAAAGTTCATGGGCCAAAGGCTTGACATCAAGTAAGGAAGCCTTTGCATGTCAAGTCTCCCCCTCCATGTGTGTTTGTGTTATTGTCACTAGGACATGAAGGCCCTGAAGGCTCTTCTGAGATTTGCAGTATAGCTGCATTATTGTATATAATGAGATGTTGGCAAATTTATTCCTCATCTTTCCTCCCTTTAGGAAAGAGAAAGTTCAGATTGTTTAAATAGTTTACCAAATTTGTCTAAGTGATGATTAAATAATAGTGGGACTAAGAGGTCATTATGCTTGGTTTTCTTTTGATGGGTACAGGAAAAAGTATAGTTCAGTAGAGATTAAATATCAGATATTATGGCACCAAGAACAGATCTGTAGTAATGTGAGCCTTCCTACATCCAACATCCTCTGCCAAATGATTCTCCTGTTCAGTCTAGTCCCTCAATAAATATTTAGTCAAAAGCTAACTGATCATATTAAACAGATCAATAATGAATAATTCTTCCCAAAATGACATCTTTATTAGAGTAGGGGTACTGATTTATCAAGAATAGGCTTTAGAAAACATATGAAATAGATTTAGAGTTATCCAAGTATCCAAGTATCTCAAATCAGCTGAAAATTATACCTAGGAAGAAGAATAAATGCATTAAATTAATAGGCACCAAATTTGGATTTTCTTAATGCTGCAGATGGGCAAATGATAGCCATCAATTTTGTGATGGACAGCTCTATAAATCATTCAAATAAACATACAGCTAAAATAACCATACCCTTAGAACACATACTATCTATATCATTATCACTGCAAGTAAAAATAGGGAGACACACATGTGTTTCTATACATGCATGTAAAATGGACGTGTATTGTATGTTGTCCTGTGAATATAGTCAGGATAGGTTGCAAAATGATGGTGCTCTCTGCCTCTGCTAAAAATTGAGGCGCAGCAATTCCATATCACTGTTTGATGAGAGTGACTTCTGCAGAATGGGGATCACTTTGCTTTATCCCCATTGAAGAGATTTCTGGCAAAGCCTTTCAGTCATTTCCACAGCCACCAATCCCTTCTTCCAACACACACTGGAGGCATATTCTAGAATTCTTATTGCATCTCTTCCTGAATATATGCTTGATAAAGAAGCCAATGTTAAAAAAAATTAAAAAAAAGCTTTCCAATACACAGTGCAAAGATTAAAAGTTCCATTACTGGGAATCAATACAATATACAACACAATGACTCCTTTAGGAGACATTATAGTTTAAGGAGTATGTTCCAATGAGTAACAGCATGAAGTAATGGCTAGCCAATGAATAGTCTGTCTGAGCTTACTGAATTACAAAGAAGAATTGTTCAGTACTTTTCAAATTTGAGAACTTTAAGATGTGCGGACTTCAATTCCCAAAATTCCCCAGCCAGTGTTCTGGGAATTGAAGTCCACCCTCATTAAAAATTGCCAGGTTTGAGACACTGAGCTATAACAAAGCCTACTCAGCTTTCTACCTCCCACAATGGAGCCCTGATTGATCGGTCCCTGGTTGGGGTGGAAGTGGATACAACTTCTTTAACAACCAGGTTCAAATGATTAATAATGGCCACTTGCCCACCACTGGTCACGACCTCATGGAGATGAGATAAAGTAAATAAAAGGTAATCAGCATCTTTGGAGTTTTTTTTCAGCCTACTGAAGAGTTAAGCAAATTAATGGTTGCCAAATGAAAGAGAAATAGGCTAGGAAAAAGCATGTTCTGGTTTCCAAATGGGACTGAAAATCAATTTGCAGTTAAAAAAATAGTTTAAGGCCTTGACTAAGTGGGTTATGGATTACAGCCTAGACCCATAAAACAGATTATTGAGTACATTTTTATTATTAATTCATCAGAGGCAAGGCAACACTTGCCCTTTTGACTCTGGCTTATTAATGCTGTGCCTCGGTCTGGTCTCCATGAAACCTATGAATATTGATATTTTTTCGTTGCTTGCATTTTGTATCTTGTCACTTCAAGATTTAAAGGCTTCTGTGTAAGTTAAATATAGTGTTTTCTTTGTCTTATTGCAGATAACACCTATGTGTCCAGCTCAGATAATGATGAAGATGTACTAGTTACAACAGAGCCAATTCCAGTAATTTTCCACCGAATTTCCACAGGTGATATCTTATATCATCTAATTTATTACACTGGGCAGAATGTGGCATGTTTCTCCTACAACTGGACTATACCCAACTTTACCAGCAGATGTTTCTGAAGCCAAGGAAATTATGTTCAATATTTCTTAAGGCTGATGAAGGCAGAAGAGATAACACCTAATGCCACAGTAAAAATGAATTGTAAAACTACAGAACTATCAACAATCTTTTGTTTCCCTTATATATCAGTTCTCAGTCAACGCTAAGAGATCTCAGAGTTGTAATCTTAATAGATCTGGAGGACAACAGATTGGGGAAAGCATGTTAACTATTCTTTGTGCCCATTGTTTTGTATGATTTACAAAAAGACCAAATTTATGTATTCCTATGCTGTAGCAAGGCACATGCTACCTATTGGCAGATGTGGCTTAGAAAAAGCTTAAGAATAAATAGAACAACTGGAAACAGAAAATTATCATTAGAACCTCACACTCTGCTAGATTCTTAGAACATTTTCTGATCTGCATAGAATGGACTACCTGAAAAGATGATTAATATTGTGATGGCTAAAATTACATATTTTAATTTTTTATAGGCAACATCATTAAGTATGTTACCAAACATGGTCGGATTGAGGATGGAAATGTGGGCAAATTTTTCCTATCTACTTGGCCAGGATGTAGACATAGCTTTTCTCCAGCAGGATGACTGTAGAGTCCAAATGGATGGGTTCTATGACGGCCTTCCTGCCTGGCAGACTGGGTAAAAACTTCGGCCACACCCCTTCCTTTGGGCGTGACCCCAGTTTTGACTCAGTCTCGAAGCCTGGTAGAAGTGCGAGAAGCAGCTCTCAGAACAAAACTAACTTAACTTAAAAAAAAAAAAAAAAAAAAAAAAAAAGGGAATCCCCTCTTCCTCCAGTTGAACGAAAATTTGTCTGGCAGCGGATAGGACTCGAGAGAGGCAGCCGGGATCGGCGGATTCGTGAGTGGGGCGTCAGGGACTAACGGGAGGCTTGGAGCCGGACCGGATCGCTCGCCCGCCGATAACCGGCCCACCGAGCAGCTGTTGGGGCGGGGGTTTCACTACCGGATTGCTCGCCGCTCTCCGGGGCCGCCAAACAGCTGAGCGGTTCGGGCGATAGAACGAGGCGCCGCTCAGCGCCAAACAGCTGAGCCGCGCGGAAAGCGTGATTGGGGCCGATAGAACGAGGCGCCGCTCAGCGCGAAACAGCTGAGCCGCGCGGAAAGCGGCTAAACCGCGGCGCCGCTCGGCATAGACCAGCGGAGCGGCGCGAGAGCCTCAGAGTCAAAGATCCGCCATTGTTTGAACCTCGTGGATTCCCGGGCTAACATTAGGAGGCGTGGTTTCTTCCCCATTCGCCATTTTGAGCGAACGGACCTTCCCGCCGTTTTCCCTTGGGGGCGGGGCCATCCGGACTCCATTCCCTTGCAGACAAAGGGGCAGCCCTTAAGCTAAAATCCGGGATTATCGCAAGAAACTGAGACAGGAGGAAGGAAGAGGGAAAAGGAAGAGAACCCTTTCTGATCGTGGTCTGCTGCCACAGCCACAGACAGGGGGAGAGAGAGGTATAAACTGCACTTTCTCTGGACTAAGTGAGGAGGTGAGGAGGAGTATTTTTCTCTGACTGTTCCTATAGTGACCTTTAGTCACTGCCTTGCAGGATCTTCTGTCCAAAGACTCCTGTCTGTCCGGCCATTGTTTGTATAGGCAGAGGAGGGCTCAGCCCCAAACATCTGCATCTGATCTGCGTATCCTGTCCCCCACTCCAGGCACTACCTACTCGGGGTGTCTGGCACAATGGCAGACAATGTCTCGTATTCAGTCACACAGGTCCCTCAATTGTCCCCCCCACAGCAACAACAAAAACGCAGATCTTCTGAATCTGAGGTGGGGGGGAAGAAGAAAGCTAAAACAAAACACCTTTCTCAGAAGGGACAGTCTAAAACGGCTGAGCGAGAGGCTTTGAGGAGACATTTGGCTTTAGAAAGACAAATTAGCAGGGCACAGAGAACCAATGCCAATGGGACAAATTCGGTTTCCCCTGTCCCAGCGGTGGCACCCAGCACAGACCCTACTGCCGAGGAAGTGCTTAAGACTTGGTCTCCTCCTGGGGAAACTGAACAGTTAGACTCCTCCAACCCCTCCTCACCAGCTTCTTCACCCGACCGCACCCCAGCGCCTCACTCTAACGACAAAGCGCAGGAGGGCATTTGGTCGGCACAATTCCATGCATTCATGCAGGATGCATTCTCCCAGTTCATGGCTTCTAAGGGACAAGTGGCCTTTCACACACCCCGTAAGGGTCGGGCTAGGCCACCCCCTACCAGCACCTCTGAAACTTCCTCTCAACTGGGAGAGGGTGACTCAGTGGACCTCGACATGTCAGACATGCCCCTCTCGGAGGACGAGGAGACGGCACCTGAGCAGGCAACGAGCTCTGGACTCTTTAACCCAGCGCTCCTAAAATCACTCCTGGTAAAGGCTGTTTCCACAGTCAACCTAACATCAGTACAGGATGAGAAGCCCTCAACAAGCAAGGAGGCCAATCCTCTGTTTGCCAAAAAGGTTCCACAAGATAAGTACATCCCATGTGCGGAGGTCTTCAGGACCACGCTGGAGGAACAATGGTCCTCACTTGCAAGCCCACCGGCACCAAACAGCGCGGAAAGAAAGCTTTTCAATCTATCTCCCTCCTTCTCTAACATGTTAGAGGTTCCCACTGTCGATAACCCATTAATCTCATTATTTTCTACCTCCGCGATTCCAGGAGACATGGCGGAGGTCTTGAGGCCTGAGGAGAAGAAATTTGAACACTCACTCCGGCGTTCCCATATGGCTGCAGCCTGGGCGGCCAGAGCAGCCACTTCCTCATCTTTCTTCGCGAGGGCCAGCATCATGTGGCTGAGGGAACTGCAAGGCACGGTGCCTCCAGACCAGGTCAGAATACACCAAACATTGGCCAAGCTCCTCGCGGCCTCGCAATTTGTCTCAGACGCTTCACTGTACGCAACAAAGTATGCGGCTAGATCCATTGCGGCCACAGTGGCCTCACGTAGGCTACTATGGCTCAAAAATTGGAAGACAGACCTGAGGTCCAAATGGCGTCTTTCGACGTCCAAATACAGTGGAGTAGACCTATTTGGTTCCATTCTGGACCCACATGTCAGCGAAGGCAGAGACAAGAAAAAAATCCTAGTACACCCATCAAAGAAGTTAGACAGGAGAGGCAGTCAGGACTTCCGGAGACAGGGTTCCCGCCCAGGAAGCCCCTGGGAATGGAGGCAGCCCTTTCGATCAGGGCAATCCTGGGACTGGCCCAGAGGCTCACGATCCTTCTACCCCAGACAGGATCGAACCCAGGATCGCCAGAGCCCGGGAGCCAGGGGCCAGTTCCAGTCCAGACGCCCATATAGGGGAGCGGGAGGCAGATCCTTTAAACGCACCAAGTGACGCCAAACAGGATACTCCCATTGGGGGTCGGTTAGGAAATTTCATCAGGGTCTGGGAGCAGACCACGACCGACTCCTGGGTCCTGGAAACGATCAGACATGGCCTGACCTTAGACTTCTGCTCTCCCCCACCAAACCGGTTCATCAGATGTCCCATCTCCAGAAGAGCACACAAGACGAGGCTGATAACTTCGGCTATAGTCCACCTCCTGTCAATTCAGGCCATAGAGAAGGTACCAAAGGAGGAGGAGGGAAGAGGATTTTACTCTATCCTCTTCGTCATCCCAAAGACATCAGGAGGGTGGAGAGCAATCTTGGACCTGAAGGGCCTGAACTATTTCATAAAGTACAGGAGGTTCAAGATGCACTCCTTAAAGTCCATACTAGCCAGCGTCAGGGAAGACGATCTACTATCCTCAATAGATCTCACAGAGGCGTACCTACACATCCCCATCCACCCCAGCTACCGGAAATTCCTCAGATTTACCTACGCGGGGCGACATTACCAATACAGGGCATTACCCTTCGGACTGTCGTCAGCACCAAGGGTATTCACAAAGATCTTAGCTGTACTAGCGGCCCATCTCAGGTTGATTCCGGTTCGCGTCCAGTTTTATCTGGACGACATCTTGATTCAGTCCAGATCTCGGGAACAAGCAAGGACAGATCTCAAGACCACAATCCGAACCCTACAGGGGCACGGATTTTCGGTCAATCTAAACAAGAGCCACCTCATTCCCTCAAGGAGACTGCAACACCTGGGCGCGGTGATAGACACGTCACAGTGCAGGGTATTCCTTTCCCAGGAGCGACTGATCAGCATATCCAAGCTAATCCACCAAATTCAAAAGATCAGGAGAGTGCCCTTGCTACAACTCTCGAAGCTCCTGGGGAAGATGATATCTTGCATGGGCATCATCCCATGGGCAAGGCTCCACTCGAGGGAGTTGCAGTGGTTCCTCCTACCCTACCAGAGGAGGAACCTCAGCACCTCCAACAGGAGTGTGCTGGTACCAGCACAGGTGATGAAATCACTAAAATGGTGGCTATCCCCCATGACACTCAAGGGGAGCATATTCAGGGAACCGAACAGGGTCACGCTCACGACAGATGCGAGCCTGTTCGGATGGGGAGCCCATCTGGGGACCCAGATAGCACAGGGCCAGTGGGGTCAAAAGGACCTGTCACACAGCATCAACTGGCTAGAGCTCCGGGCCATACACCTGGCCCTCCGTCATTTCTCACACCTAGTAACGAGGAGACACGTCCTCGTGCTTACAGACAATGTAGCAGCCAAGGCACATGTAAACAAGGAGGGAGGAACGAGATCAGTGGAACTAATGAAAGAAGCATTGGTTCTGGCTCGGTGGGCAGAAGCCAATGTGAGTTCCATCAGAGCGGAACACATCTCAGGGGAAACAAACACCCAGGCGGACTCCCTGAGCAGAGCCAAGGTGGACCAGTCGGAATGGCGTCTGGACCCGGCTCTCTTCGAGGAGATCTCCCGGAGGTTCGGACAACCGCACCTAGATCTATTTGCCAACCACAAGAATACACAACTCCCCAGGTTCTTCTCCAGATTCCCGTCCCCGGGATCGGAGGGAACGGATGCTCTCAGGTGCCGGTGGCCGGCGCAACTCCTGTACGCCTTCCCACCGCTGCCACTAATACCGGCAACCATACGCAAGATGATCCTGGAGGGCGCAGAAATGGTCTGCATTGCCCCTCACTGGCCACGGCGCCCGTGGTTTGCCGACCTCGTGGACCTTTCGATATCACCTCCGTGGAGGATTCCCCCGGACAGGGTAAAACTCAGTCAGGGCAAGCTTGTACACCCAGATCCCCAGTGGCTACAACTAGCCGCTTGGCATTTGAGCGGCAAAGCTTAACTAAACAATCTTATTCTGCAGGGGTGATATCGATCATACAGGCATCACGAAGGGCGTCCACCAATAGGATTTACGACGCTACATGGAAGGGATTCTGCAGGTGGTGCGCTTCGCTTCACCTAGACCCGACCGCAGTATCTATCCCCAATATCCTAGACTACCTATTGGAGGGTCTTAATAGGGGCCTGTCAGTCAATACCATCCGCAGACAGATTTCGGCCCTCTCAACCGTACTCTCCTGCGACAACTTAACTTCCCTAGCACAACATCCAGCGATTAATGCCTTCTTAAAAGGGGCGTCTAACACAAAGCCCCCAGTCATACACAGGTACCCGTCCTGGAACCTGCCTAGGGTCCTTCTAGCCTTGACATCTGCACCCTTCGAACCTCTTGAAACATGCTCACTCCATCACCTATCACTGAAGGTAGCTTTCCTTGTGGCAATTACTTCGGCAAGGAGAATTTCAGAACTAGCAGCTCTGTCAGTAAGGAAGGATCTGTGTACCTTTTTCAAAGACAGGGTCGTTCTTAGACCAGACCCGACCTTCATCCCGAAGGTAAATAGCACCTTTCACAGATCTCAGGAACTTACGCTTCCTGATTTCTGTCCAAGACCCAAACATAAGCTAGAACACAGATGGCACAAGCTAGACGTACGGAGAGCACTGTGTTTCTACGTGAAACGCACCTCGGCTTTCCGAAAGACTGAAGCATTATTTGTGTCCTTTCAACCATCAACTATGGGAAAGAAGGTATCTTCTTCCACCATAGGCAGGTGGATCAGAGCCTGCATAGCGCAGGCCTACGTCTCACAGGATTTGCCAGCACCCACTCAGGTGACTGCCCACTCAACTCGGAGCGCAGCCACATCTGCGGCGTGGCTAACGCAAGCTCCGGTGGAAGAGATTTGCAGGGCCGCAACCTGGTCCTCACCTTCGGTTTTCATTCGACACTACCGTTTAGACTCCCTAGCAGCAGCAGACGCGGCTTTTGGCAGAAGAGTTCTTCAACAGGTCGTATCTGCTCAGAGTTCGGTAGCCTAGACATTCCCTCCCAGGGGGACATGAGGGCTTTGGTATGTCCCATCCATTTGGACTCTACAGTCATCCTGCTGGAGAAGGGGCGTTGTCTTACCTGAACGCCTTTTCTCAGCAGGATGATGTAGAGTCCAAGCCCACCCAGAGGATAGGTCTAGGCAGGGATATAATAAAGATATAATAAAGAGCTGCAAGGTTAATTCCAACAAAGTTTCTCGCCTAAGTCAAAACTGGGGTCACGCCCAAAGGAAGGGGTGTGGCCGAAGTTTTTACCCAGTCTGCCAGGCAGGAAGGCCGTCATAGAACCCATCCATTTGGACTCTACATCATCCTGCTGAGAAAAGGCGTTCAGGTAAGACAACGCCCCTTCACTTTTTTCTTTTCTAAGCTTGCCTAACTTAGCACTTAGTTTTTTTGTTGTTGGGGGTGATGTTGTCTCCTCCCTTTTAAAGTACCACCATTATTTGGTAATTTCCAAGGGGTGCCTCTGTGGGCTGTAATCAGAGGCAGCAACAATATGCAGTAGAAGCAGAGACCTCAGAGGCTCTGAAGGTTTCCCCAGAGACCATAGCTGGACACTCTTTTTGTCTTTTCACATCTTCCTTTTAGCTTGTGGAGGAATGAGGGTCAAGAAGAGGCACATCATACCCAAGCTGAAAAGTCCAGATGATTATTATATGAGCTAGAGTTGTTTTTTCTTCTGCTGCTGCTAAGAAACTGGACATTTTCTGAGAAAGGTGGATGGGTGCAGAAGCTCAAACTGGAGTGGGAAAGACATGCTTTCAGTGCCCAAGGAAAGGAGGGGGACACCTTCATGGGATGTAGGATGTGGGGAAAACAAATGAGGGCATGGTTCTCCTCATTTTCTCTGCCCTCAACTAAGCCGTACTTATGTCCCTGCTTCCTCCCCCCAAAAATATATCAAATTTAATAATGTAAGTCACTAAAACATCAAACCTTGACTGGATTGTTGAGAAGTACCTTTTTTAGTTATCCATATATGAGCATACATTTAGACTTCATCTTCCTCTTTCAAGATAATGGCTTCAAAGAAATGCAGCATCCTTATAATAGAGCAGTCCTTTGATCACTTACTTACAGATGCTAAATGATGCTAAATGAAGCTAAATGATTTCAGACAACTCAGTCTATCCCCAATAAACATAGACTGTGATCTTTATACATACAAGCTTATTTATTTTATTTGGACTTCTTATCAAGAGTGATCTAGTGGTTACAGCATCATGCTAGAAAACAAGAGTTGATGAGTTCAAGACTTGCTTTGGCATGAAAGCCAGCTGGGCGACTTTGAGCCAGTCATTTTGTCTCAGCCTAACTCACCTCACAAAGTTATTGTGGGGAAAATAGGAAGAGGAAGGTGGGTTCAATATGTTCTCTGCCTTGAGTTATTTGTAAAAATAATGGGATGCAAGTAAATAAATAACCAGTATTTTGTGCATAAATAAAAGGTCATGTTACATTTCTTTAATTTAACTCTTACATGAATGGGAGTTAAAATATGCATCTCAGATGAGATTGCAACTTTTCTTAGAAGTATTTTGTTTTAATAGCACTGTTAGCAGAAAATGGGCAAACAAAAGGAGAGATTTGCAAAAATACAAGATGAAAATTTTTGTTAGGACAACTGACATGCACTTCTAATGAAAATGCTTCTGAAAACATTTTCTGGCTAGATCATTGGAACCTTCTTTGTTGTGACATTATAAATACACTGTCACACAGATCATCATTTGACCCAATATGTATCTAACGTCCCAGTGCAAGAATGTAAAGGTGCTTATGAATAACAAGTATCTAATAACAAGTACACATTTAAAAAAATGTTTTAACCTGCTAATTTTAATCATTTTTTCATATTTTTCTTTAGAATTGCGAAAAACCAATGATGTCAACTGTTGTTTATTTATAAAGTCAAAATTACAAAGAGAAAATGGAGAGGTACAGTATATTTTTAAAAAATTGATAATACTTGTTTCCAAGTGCCAGGTCAAAAAGGAAAATAACACCGGGGAAATGTTCTTCCAAGATACAGGTGGTCCTCAAATTACAATCAGTCACTTAGTGACCATTTAAAGTTCTGGCCCACCCACAAAAGATACTTCCTTAAAGGAATTTAGATCTGGTTCCAAAGCTCCAATGTCTGCCCCCTCCAGGCCCCATAGTCACATGACTACAAGCATCCTGTATTTAGAACTGTTTGCATTATGCCACGGTCATGTGACCACAATTTACAATGTTTTTTTGCTGAAAACTGTCAATTGTTTCTGGTTTTCTCCAGCAGGATGGCTGTAGAGTCCAATGGATGGGTTCTATGACAGCCTTCCTGCCTGGCAGACTGGGTAAAAACTTTGGCCACACCCCTTCCTCTGGGCATGACCCCAGTTTTGACTCAGTCTCGAAGCCTGGTAGAAGTGCAAGAGCAGCTCTTGAGAAAGAAAGGAAATTCCACAAAGAGAAAAACCTCCTCTTCCAGTTTTTTTTTTCTTGTTTTGTTGGTATTAGCAAGCAGGGATCTCTGGCAGCTGATTAGGACCTAGACGGACTCCCAACCAGGATTGCCGGAGTGGTGAGAAGGTCGTCAGGGCGGCTAGCCAAGGGGGGGGCTCGGGCCGGTCACCGGTTTCCCCACAGATTCCCCAAGCAGCTGTTTGGCGCGGGGACATTTTCCGGATCGCTCGCCGTTCTCCGGCCCGCCGAGCAAGCTGAGGGCACGGGGACCGCACTCCGTCCGGATTGAGCAGCCGGGACGCCGCTCAGCACCAAGCAGCTGAGCGGCGCGGGGAATACCAACCCGGCGATCAACAGAGCCGCTGCGCCGCTCGCTCTTGATCAGCTGAGCAGCGCGAGAAACAAGGCGCGCACTAACCGGCCGGCAGAGCCTCAGCGCCGTTCCCCCCCCCCCGGGAGAGGTGCAGCCCCTTAAGGCCAAAAGGCCACTTTAAGCCGGTAATTACCCTATTGCTGGCTAGTAGAGATCCGCCATTGCTGGAGCCTCGTGGCTCTCCTGACTACTGTTGGGAGGCGGGGCTTCCTCCCATTCGCCATTTTAAACGAGCGGTTAGCCTGCCGTTTTTTCCTTTGTGGGTGGGCCTACCATCCGGAGCTCATTTCCCTGCATATAGAGAAAGGAATTTTCGGTGCAAGTTGCCCGACAGAGGTTACATTAACACAGTGGGGCAAAAGAGGGGAAGAGGAATAAAAGAAGAGACCTGCTATCAGTTCTGATCGTGGTCTGCTACCACAGCCACAGATGGGGGAAAAAACGTATTAACCAGATTGAGTCTGGACCTCAGTGAGGAGGGGAGGAGGAATATTTTTATCTGACTGTTTCTATTGTGACCTTTAGTCACCGCCTTACAGGATCTTCTGGTCCAAAAGATTCTGTCAGTCCGGCCATTGTTTATCTGTGCAGAGGAGGACTTTTAGTCCCAATTATCTGCTACTGATCTGCGTAACCTAATTCCCCACTCCAGGTATTGCCTACTCGGGGTACCTGGCACAATGGCAGACAATGTCTCGTATTCAGTCACACAGGTCCCTCAATTGTCCCCCCCACAGCAGCAACAAAAGCGCAGATCCTCTGAAACAGAGGTGGGGGGGAAGAAGAAGACTAAAACAAAGCACCTTACTCAGAAGGGACAATCTAAAACGGCTGAGCGAGAGGCTTTGAGGAGACATTTGGCTTTAGAAAGACAAATTAGCAGGGCACAGAGAACCGATTCCAATGGGACAAGTATGGTTTCCCCTGTCCCAGTGGTGACTCCCATCTCAGAGCCTACTGCCCAGGAAGTTCTCAAAACTTGGTCTCCTCCTGGGGAAACTGAACAGTTAGATTCCTCCAATCCCTCCTCACCAGCTTCTTTGCCCGACCATACTCCAGCGTGTCACCCCAACGACAAAGCGCAGGAGAACATATGGTCAACACGATTTCAGGCATTCATGCAGGATGCCTTTTCCCAGTTCATGGCTTCTAAGGGGCAAGTGGCCTTTCACACTCCCCATAAGGGACGAACTAGGCCGCCCCCTACCAACATTTCTGAGACCTCCTCTCAATTAGGAGAGGGCGACTCATTAGACCTTGATATGTCAGACATGCCCCTGTCGGAGGATGAGGAGACCACACCCGAGCAGGCGACGAGCTCTGGCCTCTTTAACCCAGCGCTCCTAAAATCACTCCTGATAAAGGCAGTCTCCACGGTCAGCCTGACATCAGTACAGGAGGAGAAGCCCTCTACAAGCAAGGAGGCCAATCCTTTATTTGCCAAAAAGGTCCCACAGGATAAGTACATTCCATGTCCGGAGGTCTTCATGACCACGGTAGAGGAACAATGGTCCTCACTTGCAAGCCCACCGGCGCCCAATAGCGTGGAAAGAAAGCTTTTCAATCTCTCTCCCTCCTTCTCGAGCATGTTAGAGGTTCCCACGGTAAATAACCCTTTGATCTCATTATTTTCTACCTGCGCGATTCCAGGAGACATGGCGGAGGTCTTGAAACCTGAGGAAAAGAAATTTGAACACTCCCTCTGCCGCTCCCATATGGCTGCAGCCTGGGCGGCCACTTCATCATCATTCTTCGCGAGGGCCTGTATTATGTGGCTGAGGGAACTGCAAAGCACGGTGCCTCCAGATCAGGTCAGAGTACACCAGACATTGGCCAAGCTCCTCGTGGCCTCTCAGTTCATAGCTGACGCTTCGCTGTATGCAACAAAGTACGCGGCAAGATCCATTGCGGCCACAGTGGCCTCGCGTAGACTACTGTGGCTCAAAAATTGGAAGACAGACCTGAGGTCCAAGTGGCGTCTCTCGACGTCCAAATACAGCGGGGCATCCCTATTTGGGTCCATACTGGACCCCCATGTCAGTGAAGGCAGAGACAAGAGGAAGATATTAGTACACCCATCAAATTTGATAGGAGAATCAGTCAGGACTTCCGGAGACAGGGCTCCCACCCAGGAAGCCCCTGGGAATGGAGGCAGCCCTTTCGGTCAGGGCAATCCTGGGACTGGCCCAGAGGCTCGCGGTCCTTCTACCCGAGACAGGATCGACCCCAGGATCGCCAAAGCACAGGAGCCAGAGGCCAGTTTCAGTCCAGACGACCATATAGGGGATCGGGAGGCAGGTCCTTTAAGCGCACCAAGTGACGCCAAACAGGACACTCCCATAGGGGGTCGGTTAGGAAATTTCATTGAGGTCTGGGAGCAGACCACTACCGACTCCTGGGTCCTGGAAACGATCAGACATGGTCTGACCTTAGACTTTTGTTCTCCCCCACCAAGCCGGTTCATCAGATGTCCCATCTCCAAAAAGGTACACAAGGCAAGGCTGTTAACTTTGGCCATAGCGCACCTTCTGTCAATTCAAGCCATAGAGAGGGTTCCAAAGGGAGAGGAAGGAAGAGGATTTTATTCCATCCTCTTCGTTATCCCGAAGACATCAGGAGGATGGAGAGCAATATTGGATCTGAAGGGCCTGAATTATTACATAAAATACAGGAGGTTCAAGATGCACTCCTTGAAATCCATCCTAGCCAGCATCAGGGAAGACGATCTGCTATCCTCAATAGATCTAACAGAGGCGTACCTACACATTCCCATTCATCCCAGTTACCGAAAATTCCTCAGATTTACCTACGCGGGCCGGCATTACCAATACAGGGCCCTACCCTTCGGGCTATCCTCAGCGCCAAGGGTATTTACCAAGATCCTAGCAGTAATAGCGGCCCATCTCAGGCTGATGCCAGTTCGCGTACAGTCTTATCTGGACGACATCCTGATTCAGTCCAGATCTCAGGAACAAGCAAAGGCAGATCTCAACACCACAATCCGAACCCTACAGGGGCATGGATTCTCGGTCAATCTAGCCAAGAGTCATCTTACTCCCTCAAGGAGACTGCAGCACCTAGGCGCAGTGATAGACTCGTCACAGTGCAGGGTATACCTTTCCCAGGAACGACAAATCAGCATATCCAAGCTAATTCACCAAATTCAGAGAATCAGGAGAGTGCCCTTGATACAGCTCTCGAAACTCCTGGGAAAGATGATATCTTGCATGGGCATCACACCATGGGCAAGGCTCCATTTGAGGGAGTTGCAGTGGTTCCTCCTACCCTACCAGAGGAGAAATCTCAGCACCTCCAACAGGAAGGTCTTGGTACCAGTACAGGTGATGAGATCACTGAAATGGTGGACATCCCCCAAGATACTCAAGGGGAACATATTCAAGGAACCAAACAGGGTCACGCTCACGACAGACGCGAGCCTGTTTGGATGGGGAGCCCACCTGGGAACCCAGATAGCACAGGGCCAGTGGGACCAGAAGGACCTGTCACACAGCATCAATTGGCTAGAGCTCCGGGCCATCCACCTGGCCCTACGCCATTTCTCACATCTAGTAACAGGGAGACACGTCCTCGTGTTAATGGACAATGTAGCAGCCAAGGCCCATGTAAACAAGGAAGGGGGAACGCGATCAGCGGAACTTATGAAGGAGGCATTAGCTCTGGCTCGGTGGGCAGAGACCAACGTGAGTTCCATCAAAGCGGAACACATCTCGGGGGAGGCAAACACCTAGGCAGACTCCCTGAGCAGAGCCAAGGTGGACCAGTCAGAATGGTGCCTGGATCCGGCTCTGTTCGAGGAGATCTCCTGGAGATTCGGGCAACCGCACCTGGACCTATTTGCCAACCACAAGAACACACAACTCCCCAGGTTCTTCTCCAGATTCCCGTCTCCGGGGTCGGAGGGAACGGATGCTCTCAGGTGTCGGTGGCCAGCGCATCTCCTGTACGCCTTCCCACCGTTGCCCTTAACACCGGCGACCATACGCAAACTGATCCTGGAAGGCGCAGAGATAGTCTGCATTGCCCCGCATTGGCCATGGCGCCCGTGGTTTGCCGACCTCGTGGACCTTTCGATATCACCCCCGTGGAGGATTCCCCCAGACAGAGTAACTCTCAGCCAGGGGAAGTTTGTGCACCCAGACCCCCAGTGGCTACAACTAGCCGCTTGGCATTTGAGCGGCAAGGTTTAGCCAAGCAGGCTTACTCGGCAGGGGTGATATCGATCATGCAAGCTTCACGACGAGCGTCCACGAACAGGATTTACGATGCTACATGGAAAGGCTTTTGTAGGTGGTGCGTTTCTGCGCGCCTAGATCCGGCCGCAGTATCCATCCCCAATATTCTAGATTACCTCCTGGAGGGTCTTAACAAGGGCCTATCAGTCAACACTATTCGCAGACAGATATCGGCCCTCTCAACTGTTCTCTCTTGCGACAACTTGACATCCCTAGCGCAACATCCAGCGATTAGCGCCTTTTTAAAGGGGGCGACCAACACAAGGCCCCCCCGTCATTCACAGGTACCCGTCGTGGAACTTGCCTAAAGTCCTTCTAGCCTTGACATCAGCACCATTCGAGCCCCTTGATTCGTGTTCTCTTCACCACCTATCGCTGAAGGTAGCCTTTCTCGTGGCAAGTACTTCAGCAAGGAGAATTTCAGAACTAGCGGCACTATCAGTAAGGAAGGATCTGTGCACCTTTTTCAAGGACAGGGTCGTTCTTAGGCCAGACCCGGCCTTCCTTCCGAAGGTAAACAGCATCTTTTACAGATCTCAGAAATTGATTCTTCCTGATTTCTGCCCAAAACCCAAACATAGGCTAGAGCATAGATGGCACAAGCTGGACGTGCGTAGGCGCTGTGTTTCTACGTGAAACGCACGTTGGCATTCCGCAAGACAGAAGCATTATTCGTTTCCTTTCAACCATCATCTATGGGAAAGAAGGTGTCTTCTTCCACCATAGGTAGGTGGATCAGAGCCTGCATAGCCCAGGCATATGTCTCACAGGAACTACCAGCACCCGCACATGTGACCGCCCACTCCACACGGAGTGCAGCCACATCGGCGGCGTGGCTAACGCAAGCGCCGGTAGAAGAAATTTGCAGGGCAGCAACTTGGTCTTCACCGTCTGTCTTCATCCGGCACTACCGTTTAGACTCCCTGGCCGCATCAGACGCTGCCTTTGGTAGAAGGGTGCTACAGCAAGTAGTATCTGCTCAGAATTTGGTAGCCTAGACTTTCCCTCCCAGGGGGACATGAGGGCTTTGGTATGTCCCATCCATTGGACTCTACAGCCATCCTGCTGGAGAAGGGGCGTTGACTTACCTGAACGCCTTTTCTCAGCAGGATGATGTAGAGTCCAAGCCCACCCAGGGGTTAGGTCTAGGCAGGTAGATAATAAAGAGCTGCAATATTAATTCCAACAAAGTTTCTCGCCTAAGTCAAAACTGGGGTCACGCCCAGAGGAAGGGGTGTGGCCAAAGTTTTTACCCAGTCTGCCAGGCAGGAAGGCTGTCATAGAACCCATCCATTGGACTCTACATCATCCTGCTGAGAAAAGGCGTTCAGGTAAGTCAACGCCCCTTTTGTAGCCCCCAATTGCAAACAATGGGTTTGTTTATAAAGCATGGATTCATTTAATGACCATGGTGAATTGCTTAATGACTGCCACAAAATAAAGGTAGTAAAATCAGTTTGGTCACATGAGTGATCCACTTTATGACAATCACGATTTAAGGCAAGCTCTATTACCTTCATCAGTCAGGGACTATATATATATGTTCTACTTTAATCATATTCAAGCTACTTCTGTGATGAGAACAGATTACTTTTATGTTCATTGGAATCTGTATGTGCTCTAATTCATATGACTAAGAAATCCTGATAGTAGTGTCATTTGTAGTAAGCTAAATGATGCCATAATTCCAGTATGAGCTTTATTATGTACCGATGGACAGACATCTCCTACATAAGTCACATCCTTTGCATGATGATGTGATCCCACACAAGTCATCATTTAACTCTATCTGAGTACCTCCATGCTTGACAGTTTTGTTGTAAGTAGGGCTGCATGATCCAAAAATAGATGAAAATGGTGTTTCAAAGTCATTGAAATTGTACTTCAAAGGCCTAGATCAAATAGGTGCCTGTAAAAGATCTGTGATCTTGAGTAAAAAAAATAGTCCTTGTGATCAACAGTCATTTTTTGCTTAAACCTTTCTGCACAAATTCATAAATTTATTTCTGATACTGGTGGCCATCACTAACCTCTGCCAGCAAATTTCATTGCCTTGTGTATTATTTGGTAGGGTGAAACAGTCATTTTATCTGGAAGTATCTGAAAACAGGCTAATTAGTAATATTTCAATAGAAATAAATAGAAACATATTTTCCTTCCAAGATTTTTCCATTAAGTATGCAAAATATTTTACTTGGCTATTTTAATTTTATAAGTTTTAATTTATTAAATTTAAGCCATCTTTTCTGATGGAAAAAAGCCCTCAAAAGATAAAAACCCTGCAAATATGAAGATTAGAGTTAATAAAAATACAGATGTAACAAGAAAACAAACTTGTCATGCCTAAAATATTTTAAGAAGCCAAAATGTTGCAGTCACAATCATTAACAATTCTATAAAAAGCACAACTCAGCAGAAGGCCATGGAAAATAAATGAGCCTTAAAGCTTTTCTTGAAGGCCTGTGGTTACAGACATTGTATTTTATTCTTACCAAAGAATTTCAGAAGAAATGAGATTGTTCATATTTTTGCAATTCAGCCTTTTTATACCTGTCTCATGTTAGTTGTGTTCATGGACACCAACCGATAAGCACTCACTTTACATATTCAGTAATGGAAGGAACATTGTAGACTCAGAAGATGTTGCTTTCTAATATAATAGCTAGTAGTATCAATAATGTTTTCTAAAACCTTTGAATAGGTTGCTAAAGCTCCTTTCTGGAAAAAGAAGTGCACAAACAGGATAATTAAATTTAAATTTAATTAAAAGCAAATATACCATAAATGCCGGCGTATAAGACGACTTCCGCGAGCGCTGAAATCGGCGCCAAAGACGGGGGTCGTCTTATACGCCGAAAATACTGGTAGTTTCCGGCGTATAAGACGACGTTCTAGGAATGTGGCCCGGCTATAAAGACGGGGGTCGTCTTATACGCCGGGTCGCCTAATACGGCGGCATATACGGTAGTTAAAATCGAGGGTGTTTGTGCTGATGGTGTTGCCTATTCAAGTAATGAAACTTGTACAAGGAAACACCCAAGCTTGGAGTGCAGTTAGGACTTCCACAGTTCAACCCCGACCTACAGATTTTTTTTTCATCTATCTTGGTAAAAAAAATTACTTGGGAGCCTTTAATCTTTGTGTAGCAGGCTGATCACAGTATTCAAGAAAGTTGGCAGAGTCTGGACAAATATTAAATCTGTCTTAAATTAATTCAAACTGAATTGTATGTTTTTATATATTTAATCATCTCATGCTTCTTAACATGAAAATGTACAATTTGGGCATAACTTTGGAAAGGGATCCAGGAACTACAGCAAAATGTTTTAGAAGACTGTGTTCCTCAGTATATTTAGACAATTCCTGCAAGTCAAACTCTTTAGTTTGTAAGGAGTATTAGTTTGTTCTGGATTTCATAGCCATTCATTTTAGTCTTTGGATCCAAACTGTCCTATCAAGTCACGGCTATGAAGATATTTTATTTTATTCAACATAAATGTTTTCCCCTAGTTCTCCTACATTAAAATACACTTTGTGTTGTTGTGGAATGGTAATCCAGACAAGTTTTTGATAGGACATACTGCTTAATCTCAACCGCTTAACAGGTGGGGTCATTTAAACAAGGGGTGGGTAATTCACAGGACATATATAGCTGCAAGCACCTCTCAAACTATCCTAAGACTGCTTCGTTAAAAGTGGCAAATGACCAATTTTAACAGCATAACTGGTCCAAATGAATGTGTTGGCCCTATTATTACCTTTATAAAGTGAAGCCCCTCAATTCTGTGCCTGATAAGCATCTTATCAATGACATCATCTCATAACTGAGCCACTGCTCAATTGTTCTTGCATTAAACAATTTACAACCCCTGATCTAAACAGTTCAAAGAATTGACACATAAATAATAACAGGTAAAGCAGCCCTCCAGGTAAAGCAGATAAGAAACACAAGTAGATGAGCCAATTCTGCTTTGATGTAGGAGAGTGATGGCGAAACTTTTAGAGACCGAGTGCCCAAACTGCAACCCAAAACCCACTTATGCATCTTCGGGTGCCGGGTGGGTGTGGTCCATAGGCTGGGCGTGGCCCAGTGGCTGCAGTGGTAATGGCAGACTGGGTGGGACTAAAAAGTTCAATCAATCAACTCCAATTTTGCAGGATTTTTTTTTTCCTGAGAGAAGTTGAAATTGACTGATTGATTGAACCTTTTTTTTTTTTTTTGCACACGGTGGTGGAGGCCTAAAGCAAAAAGGTTTTATAAAACCCAGCTGAAGGCCTAGAACTGGGGCGACGTCACAGGAGCCCACAGAGAGGACTTTGAGTGCCGCCTCTGGCATCCGTGCCATAGGTTCGCCACCACTGATGTAGGACTACATTAAAAGAATCTTGCAAGTCGGTCTCTTTTTACAGCCTGATTAAATAGGGTGGTCCTTCTTAAGTTTTTTTCTCTGACTATTAACCAACTGCAGACTTTCTTTTCTTGTCTGTTCGATCCCTAGGTAGTATCTTCTTCCCCTCATTCCTCAAGGTCATTTCTACATACTATCACACATAGTCATCTGAATGACTAGATTATTGCCAATCAAGTATAGCTCATGAACGAACTTTGATTTAGAGTTATATACCTCAGTCTTTGTCTTTGATTCTGTCTCTACCTACCTCTTAGATTTATAGAATGTGAAAATTACTAGAAAAATGGAAGTAATTTATAGATAGAGCAGCTGCCATGCAATTCTGGAGGAAAATAAGTTTGATTTAAGGGCTACAGCTATAGTGCTGCATACTCTGAAATGGTTTTTTTTTTTTTTTTGAATCTGGAGTATTCTGTAGATTTTTTAATCAAAGAAAAACCCTCTGAGTTCCTCTTCTTTTTTTTTTTTTCTAATCAGGAATCAAGACACAGTAATGTGGTTGAAGAAGATTCAGAAGGGGACAATGACTCAGAAGAGTTTTACTATGGAGGGCAGGTAAACAAGAGTTATCAGTCATCCAGATGGAATTTAAATACAATATTGAATCTACACATAATAAGATAGTCTTCATATCCTACTCTGCAGTTCTCTTTTTTCCCTCTTACTATTACACAATAGCAGGTAATCTTTCCAATGAAGGTGGACTCTAACTTCCATAATAGCTCACAATATTCTGCCACTTCAGAACTGTTAGATTTGTAACTCAAATGAATGTACATTGCTTATTCTTGCTTTAGGAAAATACATTTATATTAGAAAGTGTTTCTGAAAACAATTTAGTAGAATTTAGCAATTTAGTAGAATTTCCAGCTATTAGAGATTGTCTTCAAATACTAAAAGCGACAGTAGTTCTGTGGCCATAAGAAAAATTTCCAAAATCTGCTATATGGTAAAGATCAACTTATAGAGAATCCAAACTGGATTTCAATTATCATTTAAAATTAATTGCATCACTGCACTACTCAGATTGTCATTATTCATGACTAATGGGGCTTATGCAGTTTGTGAAAAAACTTGTAGTCTTGGTTTTGTTGTAAACTAGCTTCTTAGTTCCTATTTATACTTTTATTTGTATTACAGAATTGCACTTTTGTGTATGTTTGCTTATGGTGGTGAAAGAAAATCTATTTCCAGGCAAAGATTTTATACTACAACTTTAGCCAGCTACTGTCCAGACGCTTGCTGGTCCTCATGTTGCTTTCTAGAGTGTTGATAGTGTGAATTGGATTCCTGTTGTGATATTTACACTTTAGAGTGCTTTTGATTTTTACTGTTAAAATATGTGCATGTTAGGAATTTAAGAATGTATATGATCAAAAATTAAGGAAGCCTACTTTCCATTTAAATAACACTTATTAATCAAAAATCAGCCAAAGATATTCATTGATTTGAATCTTAAAATGTCAATATACATGTCTGATAATTCATATATTGACCATCTCCCTTCAGATTAGGAACAAATTCCAACACCTTTTGTAGATGTTAACAAGTGGCATGCAAAGAACCACAGGATGACAAAATAATATTCAGAGAAGCATTATTCAGAGTCTGTTGTTCAATAACTGTAGGGATCTGGACATCTCTAGGAGTACCCCCAGCCCTACAAATTTCTGAATATATTTCATTTTCTAGAAGAAAATCTGTTGTGTCTTGTACTTTGCATGTACATGTTTGTAAAGATACTTTTCAGTAGTGGCATCAGATAGTGAAGGCTTTATCCATTTCGAGAGATTCAACATACCCTAAATCTTCAGAAGTCAATTGAAACAATATTTTGATTTTTTTTCTTAGTAGGCTGCTGTTTGAGCCTACCTTTCTGCTATTTCTATGAATTTCCTTTAGGGGTACTTTTTGGAAAGTTGTGGTATACACAGTTTATTAATGAACTTACCGACCAAGGTTATTCAATGCTTAAAAAAAATAAGATTAAAAAAACAAAACAATTACCAAAAGAATGAAAGAAAATTAAATGTATGCTTATCTCCAATAATGTTTGAGGAATTTTTGTATGAATTAATTGGATTTAATTCTCTCAGGATTGTATGTAAATGGAATATAATAAAATAAAAACATACATAATTGTCCTTTGGGCTCCTCAGATTTCCCAAAATTTTGATGTCATATGTGCATTTTATAGGCATGTAACTTAGAAGTGTCTATTTTGAAACAGTATCTATCGTAGAAATCATACTCCATTATATTATTAAATAAATATTATATTATTATTAACACACATTTACAGGACAGTAATATTTACTTATGTGGGAGTTAATTCCATTACATTCAGTGAGATTCTTGATTAGACAGATACTTTTCAGGGTGAGCAATGTTATATAAAACTCAGAAAAACCATATGAAGTAATGAGCAAAATAAATTAAATGTAAGAGATGAAAGGAAATCTGATTAAATCTAGTTTATACCAACATCATTCATTATAGCACTCCTTATACCTTTCTATCCTTGCAAATCATCCTGAGATTTCCCTATCATGCACCTCATTGCCTTTGTCCTTAAATTTCTCATAGTACTACAACTTAATGAAACCACAATTTTCTTAGTCCTCTTATGCCATTTTCATGCCATTCAGTGTCCTTCATATATTTACTTTTAAAACCTGATCATAATTCATTTTGCCTATATGACCAAACCACCTCAGAGTACTTCTTTCAAACTGATCACTTATTTTTGTATTCAATCCACCTTCATTTATCATCCTATTCATTCTTAACCCTACCTCTCCTTGCTCTCTCTCTCCCTCTCCCTCTCCCTCTCTCTCTCTCTCTCTCTCTCTCTCTCTCTCTCTCTCTCACACACACACACACACACACACACACAGAGAGAGAGAGAGAGAGAGAGAGAGAGAGAGAGAGAGAGAGAGAGAGAGAGAGAGAGAGAGAGAGACTTCTTAAATAACCACTTCCTGCTGCATTTAAATTTCTCCTGGCACACCAAATTTTCACTTCCATTTAATAAAGTATAGTCTTACGCATAGCTATCATTCTTCACAAGACAGTCTAGTAGCCTATTCTATTAACCATCCATTTTCTCACCTTTGTAACTATTTTTTTAAACTACATAAAACTTACCTACTTGATCTCATTTTCCTTCCATAACATTCACTCCATTTTCACTTGCAAATCACAACTACCTTACTATTTGACATATTCATTTTTAGATCCATATTGCTCATAGTGTCATGTAGTCTTAATACTCAGTGCAGAAGTTCATATTTTCATGCAGCAACATGTCATGATTTGTATATAAAAGTACATGCTCAGCCAACCAAAATTACAAGTCCCCAACCAACATATGTCCAACATTTCTTGCATGCCCATTAATAAATGACTAAAGGGACATCAGACAATGAAATCAATCAGAAATCAATAGAATAAAGCTCCAAGGGAACTTGGAGGTCTTCTAGTCCAGCCCCTTGTTCAAGCAGGGGACCTTATATCATTTCAGACAAGTAACTATTCAGTTTCTTCTTAAAAACCTCCAGTGATGAAGTACCCACAATTTCTGTTGGCAAACTATTCCACTGGTCCTCACTGTTAGGAAGTTTCTCTTTAATTCCAGGTTGCTTCATTCCTTGATTAGTTTCCATCTATTGTTTCTTGCCTTGCCCTCTGTGCTTTGTAAAATAAGTTGACCCTCTCCTCTCAAATACTGGAATACTACTATCATGTTCCCCCCTAGTTCTTCTTTTCTCTAGACTAGCCAATCCCAAATCCTGCAGCCGTTTTTCCTTTTTTTTAATCTCCAGGCCTTTAATCATCTTAGTTAATAGCATTGGTTTATTTTATATTCTGTGTGAAACATTTGCTAAGCATTTCATTTGTAAACACACACCCTCTATTGTTCTTATTGAATTCGCATTCAATACTCCAAGGCGTTTATCATGCATTTTTTTCTATTCAGCAAATGTTCAGTATATTTTCTCATAGTCATACATTTCTCCACTAAAATGCAAGAATGCAACATTTTTGTCTGCATCTCACAGTATGAAGCCTGATCATATTTCCAATATTCTGCTATCACTATTTTATTCTTGTGCCCTGTCACTCAGAATTCTGCCAAAATAACTTTCCAGGCCCATTTTTCAAATTAATTCCTGTAATATAATTTTTATAATCATGTATACCTTTATAACTGTTATACTATTGCATTCTGTGAAATTAATAGAATTGTCAGAATAGAATAGAGCTGGAAGGGACCTTGGAGGTCTTCTAGTCCAGCCCCCTGCTCAAGCAGGACAACCTATACCATTTCAGGCAAGAAGTCTCTTCTTAAAAACCTCCAGTGATTTCTGAAGGCAAGCTGTTCCACTGGTTAATTGTCCTCACTGTTAGGAAGCTTCTCCTTAATTCCAGGTTGCTTCTCTCTTTGGTCAGTTTCCAACCATTGTTTTTTGTCCTGCCCTCTGGTGCTTTGGAGAATAATTTGACTCACTCCTCTTTGTGGCAGCCCCTCAAATACCCCTATTTCTTCTTTTCTTTAGACTAGCCAAACCCAAATACTGCAGCTGTTCTTCATATGTTTTAGTCTCCAGGCCTTTGATCATCTTAGTTGCTCTTGACTTTTTTTTTTCCAAACTCTCAACATCTTTTTGTGATATGGTGACCAAAATTGGTTGCAGTATTTGAGGTGTGGTTTTATTAGGGTTTTATAAAGTGGTACTAATACTTTACGTGATCTTGATTCTATGTCTCTGTTTATACAACCCAGGATTGTATTAGCTTTTTTGGCTGCTTCTACACACTGCTGGCTCATAGTCAAGTGATCATCCACTAGAACTCCAAGGTCCCTCTCACAGGTCTCTGTACTTAAATCTTTGATTTTTCCTGCTTAAATGTAAAACTTTTGCTTTTCTTCACATTAAAATTCATTTTGTTGGATAGGGCCCATTGTTCAAGTTTGTCAAGATCTTTTTGGATCCTGAGCTTGTCTTCTGGGGTGTTGGCTATTCCTGCCATTTTAGTGTAATCTGCAAAAATGTATTGACCAATGGACATAAATAATCACCAATTTAAATGTATTCTAAAAATTGTAATTAATGCAGAAATGGCTTTGAATGGATGTAAGAACAAAGCCAAATAAAAGTGATAAGGAATAGAAATAGATGGATACATTAATCTTTCTCACTAAATAAGAGTTGTGCTTTTAGTTAATGGAACTGAATAATCAGAGATGAATGGTTGCGATCAGTTCAAAGATTAGAAGGCAGAGATGGTAAGAAAGAAAACAGCTTTGAGCTTTGATAGTTTTGTTTCTCCTGCTAGACACCTGTACAGCTTTACAGAGAAAAATGCTTTGTTCTTCACAAACGACAACCAGAAATCTATAACACGTCTCAATTTAATGGCTCATCACTTTTAAGTACAATCTTTTCAGGCATATCTTTTATCTTTTTGAGTACTTCACTTTTCATTATGATAATGTTTCTGGAAGTGAAAGCAAAACTGCATTTGCCCAGACCCAAAAAAAATAATAATGTTAACGTTATTGTTGTGCTTCTCTTTAGATCTATCTAAGAATAGATGTAGGAATCCATCATTCAAAGTTGCTGCTACTGTATTCTCTATGTCTCTGTACACATGGGGATAGACTGTATTTGTTTCTTTTTAGCATTTGCCAGCATTGAATTGGTCCTGCTGTACTTTTACACAATCAAATTGTTATGTCAGAAAGTCTCTGATATGACTTTGATATGAAAGCATGCATTTTTCTTCATGTTTTGAATGCTCAACTGGGCATTCTTAAGTGCAACAGATCTTTTCTTTCAGTTCCACACTACAGAGATGTGCATTAGATAAGGAGTGGAACTAGAACCAGGGAGACCCAGATTCAGGTTCATTTTTAGCATTAGAAATCTATTAGATGACTTTGGGACAATTTTCCCTAAGGTGCTTTTCCAAAAAGCAACTGGAGTTTTTTGGTTTTTTCCCTTGAAAACGTTTCACTTCTCATCCAAGAAGCTTCAGCTGACAATCTTTGGGACAACCATGATTGAGAATCTCAATCAGCACTTTGGGCTAATTGTTTTCTCTCAGCCCCACCTACTCTCATGGCTATTGTTGTGGGGGACCGAGGTAATATGCAGGTTGTTAGATATACCATCTTGAACTCTTGGAAAGGCAAGATATAAAGATTAAAACCACTCAACAGAAACAATGATTCAAGCATACATAGGGAGGAAAATATATTAAAATCTGGTAATGTATCCTTCTATGTAGGTGTCCTTGGAAATCAAAATTCAATGTGAATAAAACCAGATACACTATACTTACAGAGAAATCTTTTACTTGGACAGATGCATTCTATTGAGTTCCATGGCAGACAGTAAATCAAGTTGCTTTGTAAAATAGGATACTGCACAGTTGTTGACAGCTGTCAGGTGTTCACAACTGTTTAATTCTTCAAATAACTTGCTAGTTCCCCCCTCCCTATTGCAGTCTGGAGTTTTGCAATTTACCATTCAACTGTATAGATCTTTCATTATACCTAGTGCTTCAACAAAGCCTAAAGGAATTTGCAAATGAATCTAAAAGCTAAACATTCAGACTCCAATAAAATCAATGCACATTTTTAATATTGTTATAGAATAAATGGGAAGAAATGGTCTCTAGCTAAGGAAAAAGTGCACCAGCACAGTGATAATACTTAATTCTATCATTAGATAACAATTTCAGCATTTGATAGTCTTTGTCTTCAGTCAGAACTATTTATATCATATAAGTCTCCTACTCAGATGCCAATAGAGTGGTATTTAAAGAAATCTTATTCAAGGTTTTCTTGGCATCATTCATCCTGAACATCAGCTATAAGATGAAATCGTGAATGGTAATTTAGCACTGCCTAACAGTATATTTATGAAATAAATTTATTAGATATAAATAATATTACACAAAGTAGAAGTGTGAGTGACTGCCTGGGATATTGTTGATGTATGACAGTTAGTTATAGATTATGTAATTTGTTAACACTAAGCATTTTCTAAATATAAGTTTTATTAAGAATTTTGTTTATAATAGTAAAAATTAATACAAACTAAACTTAAGAGACAAAAAGAGAAAAAAGAAAAAGGGCAGAAAAAAGAAAAAGAGAATATAATAAAGAAATGCATAAAGAAGTGATTCTTCACAACAAGTATAAACAAATTTAGTAACATAGATGTAGTAATTCAATAAGTACAAATTAAAAGAAACTGGAATCCATGTGGTATACTGTGCTGCAGCTGAACAACAAATTATATCAATGTTATGCATGCTCAGTACTGAATGAAACATTACCTTTCTGATACTAATCTTCTGTTCTGGTCTTTTAATGAAGAAGTACAATAATTTTTGAAACATTTATATAACAACTCCATGTAGGATTATTTTTTTAACAATGAGTACTTAAATGTTATCTTGGTTTACACCTATTACATGAAGATAGTCAATCAAAGATTAGATGTCCTTGTTTGTTATGAGAACGAAGCACAATGACCACGTTGACAGATTGTATAAGTCTGAATAACAATTTTGCCAGGAGCAGCAATAGTAAATATATGTTTTTTATACCAGGGCTTTTCAACCAGTGGTATGGGTACCACCTGTGGTACATTGGCACCTGGCAGGTGGTATGTGACCATCCTAGAGAAATGGTAGCGGGGGAGAGGAATGAGCTGAACTGGTGGCAGCACCGCACAAGCCTGAGCGAGAGATGGCTGGAGCTGCAGGGCTGTCAGGGCTCAGCGGAAGCCAGGATCGGCGCCAGGCTCCAACTGTAGCTCGGGGCTAATCCTGGTGCTTCTGCTGAGCCCTGAAGAAGCACCAATCAGCTGGAAAACAGCGCTGATCCTGGTGCTTCTGCTGAGCCCAGAAGGAGCACCGATCAGCTGGAATGTTGCAGCATCTCCAGGGTCTTGTGATTTACATTCAGATGCTTGGCAACTGATTCATATTTATGACAGTCACAGTGTCCCAGGGTCATGTGAAGTGACCAAAACCTTCTGCAACCACCCAGCAGACTGGGGGGGGGGGGAATAAAAACTAAACACCCCATCACCCCACCCCCGCTGCCAATCCTCAACAGAAATGCTCACAACAATGAAAACCTTGGACAGGAGGAAGAGCACCACCGGGTGGGCAGGCAGGTGTCTTGCTCAGCTGTGGCTTGGGGGGCACTTTTTTCAGTGCCATTGTAACTAAGTGAACTGTTATAAGTCAAGGACTACCTGTACTTTATCGCTTTTTTCCCTTTTTGGGGGGAGGGTTCATCAAGTTTTTGACACCTTGCTAGATGACTGGTGGTACTCGGATATTGCCATATCCTAAAAGTGGTACAATGGGTGAAAAGGTTGAAAAGCCCTGTTTTATACTCTTCCTGCTGAGTGCTGATGGAAACATAATTAGTAAATAGTAGGCTTCATCTACTAGGAATCCAGAGGGGGTTTCTCCGGGCAGGACTTAGGAGAGAATTCTAAGACACCATATAGCAAAATGAGTTCTCAATGGGAAGGGCACATTCAGCAGAATTAGGTGTCTTCCCTTTTTACAGATATACTTATTGAGACAAGGCAATTTTATGTTTGGACAAGGCCCTGAAAAGGAAAGTGAGACATTGGAAAAGAAAAACTTTCCTTTGCTACTCAATTTGTGATACCTTAAAAGAAAATCTTTCTTACTCCCCATTCCTCTGCAGGTTAGTTATGATGGAGAACTTCACAAACATCCACAGCTGGAAGCTGACTTGGCAGCAGTAAGAGAAATCTATGGGCCAAATGCAGTATCTCTCAGGTTGGTGTGTCTGTTTCTCTATTCAGTTACCTATCCATTGAATTACCCACATTCCTATCAGGGGTGTCCAAGTTGATTTGTTCAAATTGATTCAAAAGAATTCCCAATTTTTTTCTGACTCAGAAATCTGAATCAATTCTGTCTGAGTCTCCAAACCTGATTCAATTTGAGCTAGTTTAAATCATTAAAATATTGGTACATACATTGTGTTGTCCCAATCAATCACAATACATTCATTAGTTTGACTAATGAGTTCACAATACATTCATTAGTTTGACTAATGAGTTGGTTTCCTTTATTAAATGACTTCATCCTTTCAATTAGTTCAGAGTGTTAAATGTTTGCTCTTTTTCATTTTTTCTTTCAATATTAAGAATATCTATGTAAGAAAGGAAAAGTATGGATAAACACATATATTTTGACAAAAAAAGAGAAAGTATTTAATAATAATAATAATAATAGTAGTAAAGTTGGAAGGGACCTTGGAGGTCATCTAGTCCAACCCCCTGCTCGGGCAGGAAACCCTACACCATTTTGGACAAGTGGCTGTCCAGTCTCTTCTTAAAAACTTCCAGTGTTGGAGCATTTACTGCTTCTGGAGGCAAGCTGTTCCACTGATTAATTGTTCTCACTGTCAGGAAGTTTCTCCTTAGTTCTAGGTTGCATGATGAAAACTAAAGAATGAACATACAAATCTAGCTATGAGATGGACAGCCATTTGCATTAAACAACTAAAAAAAAGAAATGTAATTATAATTAAATAGCAATATAATTCTCTTTTCTTCATAAGAAAAATTCTAACTCAGTGATCTGGATGCTATCTTGAGACACATTGCAAAGTCCCAATTTTCTTTTAAGTTACACTGAAATTGAACCAGGCAGTCATTTAAACAGAATGTTTTCTATTTGGCCATTCTAATGGAAAATAGTCAAATCAATAATAGGCAGAATTGGTTGCAGGCCTGGAAAAATTCTGGACAAAAGTCAGAACTTTTCTAAAATCCATTTAAATGTCCCACAATGCCTCAAACTCTTCGTGTATCAAAGCATTATGGGAAACAGTTATAGTAACAAGATTTAGATATTCATTGCTACTTAGAACATTGGTGTTTTTCTTCATTTTTTTAAAAAAAACAGGAGATTAAATTTGAAAGTAAATACACAAAAGTCCTAATTGCTGGCTCTAGGCTTCTATGAAAAATCTGTTTTTCAGAGGCATACCTTGGATTATTTACTGGAATAATGAGATTATTTAAAGAGCAAAAGTTGAATTAGGTGATGAGTGTTATAAATGTTTTTAATTGTTATTTTTAACAATTAACTTAAACATACTTAAAATGTTCTTTTTAACTTCACTGCCAACTTAAGTGAGTCAATTCATTATTTCTAAAAACATACTAACTGCATTAAACTGATTTTCTTAAAGCCACAACTAAATAGATTTAGATAGAAAGGGAAGTTGTGTTCCTGTAAGTGATGCTGACTAACATTTCATGAAACTGCCAGTGCTTCCTGAACCTATTAGAGGCTGTAATTCAACTGTCATGAATGTAGAGAGTTTAACAGTGATTTTTTTCCTCCCTGTAATATGCATCCCTAGGATTGTACCTTCAGTTCCAGTTCCTGCCTAACGTCTTCAGCATACTGTCATAGACTGATATATTACTGGCTTTCTTCATTTATTTCATATGATTGCAGCAATTGGTAACTCTCATGTATAGACAGTACATTCATTTATTCATAAACTGAATTTCATACTTGTAGTATTCCACATGAATCAATCAAAATAAATCACTGCCAGGGAAAAAGTGGTCATTGTAATTGCCAAAACTCCCTTGAATAATGCCCATCCCAATTTTTGCACTTGCTTTTTGTGGTATTTAATCTTTATGGATCAGTTTATAGTGCACTTTACAATGGACTAGTCTTCATTGGGATTCTAGATATAATGTTATTGCAGATTACAGCCTTGTCTTTCTCTTAATCTGAATGCTTTGTCAGTTTTTGAACATAACTTTCTAGGGCTATTTCATTCGCACTCACTCCAGTTATCCAGACCCACAGTGAAGCAAAAGATACCTTAACATTCCTTTGTTTCATTTGCTCAGTGACATGTAAATTGAATTGCGAGTATACATTCCAGTTCCTTTGACAATATGTACAGGGGAAAAATATTTTTATTACATGCTGTTTGAATTAAGTGGAAATTCATTGAGTATACAGAATGTTGGAGATTAAGGTCCAAGGAGGAAATGAATAAGATAATCATTTTAATTGCATGTCCTGATAACAGCTATGGTTGAAAAGCTCTACATCACTTTGTGTGTGTGTGTGTGTGTGTGTGTGTGTGTGTGTGTATGTGTGTGTTTATATATAAACAAATAAATGAGGAAGCATCACTTTCTTTTTTAAAAAAAAAAACCCTCTCTTGTGTGCAAACTGTTGAGTGTGTTTTAACTTCCTTGGTGGTCAAAAAGTGCTCCCTTGAATACTGATTAATTTTTACTCTCAGCTTTATGGCTAGTCTCCAACTTCCATAACCTAGTCCAGCAACTGGGACATCACTGTAAATTAAACCAGGGTCACCTTCATAGGAGGCCTCATTCCCACTTTCCATTCCAACTCATCAATCAATAACAGGCAGTGCTTTTTCAAGCTGCTATAACATAGCCCTGTAACATAAAGATATTTATATTTAGACAAGAGATGGGCAAGGAACTGTTTTTTTCTTGGAGTTTATCAGACTCTCTGCACTACTGGGCTTTTTTATTATTACAAGAAATAAATGAGAAGCTGAAATGTTGCAAAACAGAAGGCCAGTTTCTAGCCACATCTGTATTTACTACAAGAATGAGTCTGGACTCCACATGGCCTATACAAGTCTTTTTTGACAGCCAGTGATTGATTTGGAAGCATGTTTAGAAAACCAAAGTAATCTGGAGTAATAAAAAAAAAATCTGGGGAGGAGATGATAATGTATACTCTCTGCTTAATCAGTTTTGGTTCATGAGTGTTTTGTAAGTAGGGTAGATATTTGGGAATAGGCAAGCCATTTTTTTATTGGATTTTTTTTGGATATTCCTAAATTAAGAAGATTCAAAATTAATGCTGTGCCAAAAACTGCCCTGAAACTTCTCAAAATTTTATGAAGGAGGTGTCTGTTTTTCTACCTTATTGGGGGGGGGGGGGTTGAGAATTTCTTTTAAAATTCTCTTGGTGATTTTTTTTTTGAGTTTTTTTAGAAATGATAAAAGAGGCAACTGCTGGTTATGTTCTTTTCTGAATATTCCCCATATATCAACATAATCATAATTTCCCCTCACACACACACACACACACACACACACACACACACACACACTGGAGGAATCCGCTTATGGTGTCTTCCCTTGGCTATGAGTGAACAAGAGGAAGCCAGGAAGTCTGCAGCTTGCCAGAGGGATCATTGCACAAAGATGAACTGGATACTTACACATACATACATACACACACACACACACACACACACAGAGAGAGAGACAGAGACAGAGACAGAGACAGAGACAGAGAGAGAACGAGAACTAGAATAAGTGCAAGAAGATCATCCATGAAATTTTACCAAAGTTCCTTCTTGAAATAAAATTTCAAAAGCATTATCTCTTTTATAAGATGTAGATCAGTGGTTCTCAACTTTTTTAATGCCGCGACCCCCAACCGGTCGTAAGTCGAGGATTACTCAACCGGTCGTATGTCGAGGACTACACAACTGGTGCAGACGGTTTGCAGAATGGGACTTTTGGCGGGCTCAGCAGGGCAGAGACAGCCTGGACAATTCCTATTGGCTTTTGAATGCCAATAGAATTAGACTCTATTCAAGAGAGTCTATTCTATTGGCTTTCAAAAGCCAATAGAATAAAAGGGAGTAGCACAGCTAAGGAAAAGGGGAAAAAATGGTGGACTGCGTTGTTTGGCGATCCCTGTGGAATGGTCGTTTGACCCCAAATGGGTCCCGACCCACAGGTTGAGAACCACTGATGTAGATGGAAAAGGAATGTGTTTGCTGCACATTGTTATTCTAAATGAATTTAGCAATTTAAGAAGTTTGCAGCTTAGTTAAGAGAAAGCCTGTGCTTTCTCTTACATATAAAAGAAAGTATTATAGCAATTGTCAAATACTGGACAGCATCGATAAGAAAATAACTGTATAGAAAATGATAGATAAAATTGTTGTCAAGGAATCTAAAAAAACCTAATCTTTCTTTCTTTGGACAGAATAACAAAACTATTGGTTCCACCCAGATTCATTCTAGAGGATAAATTCTTGTCCATCATTAAGCATGCATTAGAACCAAAATATTTTTATTCTTTTTTCTCTTAAGCTTCCTCTTAATTTCTGAAGTACAGTTTTGTTATATATGAAAAGTCTGGGGAATACAATGTTGGTTCTTCAGATGAGCTTAAACAATATTTATAATTGATGAGCTTAAAAAAGTAGTTACATTTGCTTGATGTTTATTATTAACCTTTCATTACCAAACTAGATAACATCATCACTGCACTGATGATGTTACCTAGTTTGATAATAAAATGTCTGTAGGAAAACAATTAAGCTTACAGAGCACGAAGGACTCTACAGTTCACCCTGAACTACAAATATTCTCTTATATCATTTTATTATTACGCAAATATTAAATTCAATGAAATCACATTTCCATATACTATTCATTTGCTTTTTTCAAAGCTTCTTTATTGGGAGAGATGCTTGACTGTGCTGTTATATTTGCTTATTCATTCTTTGTGTACTTTAGGGTTGACTGTTTGTTTATCTAGTCAAATCCTGTCTATTTTCACTAGCATGCACTCTTCAAGGTTTTGCTAAACTATAAATAGGGGACCTGCAGTATACAGTACATTCATTCTTTCACTAAAAAAATGTTTATCCTAATCAATTGGCAAATCAAAATTCTCTCACTATTATAAAAGCAGTTTTTCTGCTCAAGCTGCTCTTCAGATAGCCAGTTAGCTTGAGAAGGATGATTAAAAGTATCAGACTTAGATATAATGTAAGTTTTTTTTCCTTTCAGGGAATATGGAGCCATTGATGATGTAGATATTGATCTGCATATTGATGTTAGCTTTCTTGATGTAAGTAAACTAATAACAAGGTTTATAATGAAGGCTGATAAGCAACTGTCTTTGTCTTTCAGCATGAAGTCAACTGTTCACAGGCAGTTATCTCTTTTTTTAACTTCATAATTTTTTCTTGCATTGGGAAGAATGTGTTTCTGTTTTCAATGGAAATATTTGCAGGATGATTTCCAAAGGTAAATTCCTATAAAAGCAATATGCCCTAGATTTCTTTGGAAACACATTTGTGAGATCTGCCTCAACTAAGCCGATGCGACACACCTTGAATTACGATTAACTAATCTCATTGGGTAAAAACATTTTCCCAGTTGTGTCTGAAAAAGAAAGCATCTCTGAAGATTTCTAAAAGTTCTATACAAAAACAAGACAGTTGTGTTCTTGAGAAGAAAAGGTTACATGGAGAATGTATGTAATACAGAATAGTTCTGCATTATCCTTATTAAGAAGATGTAGTAGAGAATTGATTTTAAAAATACTACATTAGGCAAAATTTTGTACAAAAGCTCTTTATGAAAATATGGATTGCAAAATAGATTGGATTTATACTGATTCACACATTCCTGATGGAAGTTGTATTATCTATTATCACCTGCTTATACCACAAATGACCAATCTCTAGTGCAGTTCCTGAGCCCATATTTTTTGGCCCTCAGACCCACCTCTGAAAGTGATGAATAAAAATCTGTGGTAGGATCCTGTACTCTCAACATAGCCAGGTGGAAATTAGTGTATCAAAGTCTTCAGATAGACTAAACATAACATTAAAAAAAAAATCTTTTCTCAGAGGAAAATGGAATCCCTACCAAGAAGTGTGGTTGTATCTTTCTCCTATTTACCTGCCAAGCATTAAGTTACCTATTGCACACTGTTACTTTTCAGTGATTTCTAATGTCACAAGCATGTTTTTTTCAGTCCAATTTTGGGATACCTAAAAAAGAACTTGGAACCTATTACATACAAAGGATGTATGTACCAATGAATATATGTACAAACACATATTCATTGGTACATACATCCTTTGTATGTAATAGGTTATCTCTTCCCAAGTGTAAAAGATGGTGGTTGAATTTGGTTTCATTTCTGGAAGCTCAGAAAACCAAATCTTCCAGAAAAAAGTTGATTTGCTATTATGACCATGCAAATTTGGCATTTCTTTCCACTTGCAGAGCTAGTTCCTGTTCAAGTCCCAATTTAGTTCTATTTCTGACCTTTTGTATATTAGATAACAGCTGATACCACACATGCCTTGGCCAATCAGTTTAGAAAGGAACTTAGGTGAACACCTTCATTTCCTTGGTCAGGTGCCCCAAAAATATGTCCAGTGTAAATTTGCTGATAATGGCTAACACGTTCTGTTGTGCTGTTCATTCAGGACGAGATTGCAGTGGCCTGGGATGTAATCCGCACAGAGCCTATAATTGTGCGCTTGCACTGTTCACTCACCCAATACTTAAATGGACCTGGTAAGTTACATTTGTCTTTCTCCTGTATAATATCTTCACAAGGACATCTATGTATTTATGATGATCTTTCGTCACTAAGGCGGTACATAATTGTATGGGTAGATAGCAATACTCCAAAAGCAAACAGGTTGGGTTGTTAACGATCAGAATAATTTGTTAATAAAGAAAACTGGTAACTTCATTATTTTGTGTGGTCTTCTAGTTAAATTTCAATAGCCATCTCTTTATTATTTGAAGTCCCTTGTAGAGAAGGAAGTGTGGAGCTGGCTTGTTAGTGAAAGAAAACAAACAGAGGACTCTACAAAGATGTAGAAAACCTGCTATAGTTTATTCTCCTGAGAGCCTTAAGAATTCAGTGTTGGGACTGAAAACAAGACAGACTCTTTGGAGTGTCAGCAGTCCTAACCAAAAATGCAAAAATCAGTTCATTTTTTTAAAAAAGAAAGAAAGCAAAGCAGAATAAAATGTGTCAGGCTACAGCAGTTTGAGGCTTATTATCCTCCTTTTATGCCAACAGACTTAATGGGCATTCAGACCTTGGCATAAAGGCATTTCTCTTCCTTGGGAGTCTCTGGTCCAGGGCTTCTCAACCAGGATTCCATAGATCCATCCTGGGTTTCCATGAGAGGTCACTAAAAGTTCCCTGGAAGAAGATGATTTATTTTTAAAAAGTAGAAGCCAAACAAAAACCCTCCAGCTTCCAACACTGAGATAGCCCACTGAAATGTGCATGAGCTAAGGCATGAGACAAGAGGGAAGGAGGGTTGAGTGGCAGATGGTGAGATACCGCATGCAAGAGAGACACTACCAGGGCCTCCATGCTGGAGCTCTCTTTAACAGTGTACCCCTACCTTTCTGCAGGTGCAGCAGCTTAGGGGCTTCATTTCTAATATGAGCACAGGAAATATAGGGCTTACCTAGCTTGGACACCAGTGGTGGCTGGAGCCACCACAAAGGCCAGGGGGCAGGGTGTAAGGAGGTGAGGGAAAGGAAAAAGTTATTCTTTATTTTTACTTTAAGAACTCTGTTTATGCATATATATGAGCCTACACATGAAATGAATATAATAATGTATAATTCTTCCCCTGGAGATGAAGCATGCCGCCCTGGCCTTCTGAAAAGAAGTTAAACCATGGCTCTGCAGCTTCAAGGGGGGGGGGACAGCTCAGAGGAGCATGCAGTCAAGGGGCTGTTTATAGTCCCTTGAAAGCCCTCCCCTCACCTTTTAACTAATTTTAATAGTATTCAATCTCTCTTTTGCTCCTCCTAAATTTTTAACATTTATAGGTACTGTTTCAAATTTTAACATTTTTGTATACTGCCCAGAATCCCTCTTTTAGAGAGATAGGCAAGTCATAAATGTGAAAAATAAATAAACAATTTTGTAATTTCTGGCCTATATTTGAGCCTGAAGGTACAGGGGTTCCTTAAGACCTAAAAAATATTTCAAGAGTTCCTCCAGGCTTCAAAAGGTCGAAAAAACCCAGCTGGGTCCTTCCTCTTAAATAACACTTTCCAATATGAGGAACCATTTCTAATCTGTGTCCGCGAAATGAGCTGGATTTCAGCCAGACAGCATAGAAATGTAGGCGAGTCTGTTTATACAGGCCTTGATAGCTATAATTCCAGCTGGTACTTCCTCCACAGGCTTCTCTTGTTGTGGTTGTTGTTGTTTTCCGGTATCTGCTGTTTCTTCTACCTTTTTCTCCAACCCACACACATGCCCTTTTTACAGAGCAGCCTTTGCACTTACCGTAGCTATACCCGGAATCTGCAGGGACTCAGGAGTTGTAGCTGGAAGTTGTACAGGAAACTGGCATTTTCCCTTCACCACATTGTCTTCCCATAAAATAATGAGACAAAGAATTTCTAACTTCTGACCCTCCAGAAGGCCTTTTCTATTTTAATTTGTCTTCTTGGAATGGTTGAGTCATGCAGGGGACTTTTAAGAACTTAGCGTATATTCTAACACTGCTGTTGGTTGCATATATATCTCAGAATAACAGAGTTGGAAGAGACATTGCCCCCTGTTCGGCTTTCTCCCTAACAAGAGTGGGAGAAAGCTCAAAAGCTCAAAAGCTCCACTGGTGTTTGTTTGTTTTGTTTCAAATATTACAAGCTAGTGTGTTTTTCTAAGGCCAGTGGAGTCATGAATTGTGGACAATAGCATGCTCCCCATTCGCAGTAAGAATTCTAAATTGATATTCCAAATTTTAGAATTTTCGCCTCCCAGGATCACCCAGGCTGAGATGGGTGGCTAGAGACATGAACTAAATAAGAGTCAGGGAAGGGTTTTCTTCATTATTGTCCCTGAAGATAGCCTAACAGCTCTAGGGATCCTGGGAATATCATTTGAATGTTTTTGTGTAATGCTATCAGATAGAAAATAAGTAGGTCCTGAAGCTGAAGAGCTTTTGGAAAAACGTTAATGCATTTATTTGCCTTGATGATATCAGCTGTCTAAATTATTGTTTTTATGTTTAAAAAAAACTTGCAGATTTTATTCTTTTTTTTGAACATTACAAGTCCTTGACTTACAACCACAATTGACCCCAAAATTTCTGTTGCTAAGCAATACAGTTGTTAAATGAGTTTTGCCCCATTTTATCACCTTTCTAGCCACAGTTGTTAAGTGAATCACTCCGGTTGCTAAGTTAGTAAAACAGTTGTTAAATTAATCTGGCTTCCCCATTAACTTTGTTTGTCAGAAGGTTGAAAAAGGTGATCACATGACCCAGGAACATTGCAATTGTCATAAAGATGAATCAGTTTCCAAGTGTCTGAATTTTGATCACATGGCCACGGGATGCTGCAACGGTCGTAAATGTGAAAAACGGCCATAAGCCCCTTTTTTCAGAGCCATAACTTCGAATGCTTACTAAACCAGTGGTTGTAAGTAGAAGACTATCTTATTTCATGCAGGAGTGTCTTCCTGATCATTACAGTTTTGCTTGCTTTTAAAGTGAATATTGGTATGAATGTATAGCCAATACATAAATATTTTATTGATATCCCTCCATTCCTATAAGAACTTAAGGAGATTTACATAGGTTCTCTCCATATATTATCTTCACAATGATAGCCTGTGAAATAGGTTGGCTGAGAGTGAAAGTGGCCCAGGAGTCACATAAATCGAACCTATGTCTCTCTCCCACCCATGTCCTTAGCTTTAAACTCTACACCAGTGGTTCTCAGCCTTTTTAATGCCGCGACCCCCAACCGGTCGTAAGTCGAGGACTACTCAACCGGTCGTAAGTCGAGGACTACTCAACTGGTGCAGCCCCGTTTGCAGAATGGGACTTTTGGCGGGCTCAGCAGGGCAGAGACAGCCTGGACAATTCCTATTGCTTTTGAAAGCCAATAGAATTAGACTCTATTCAAGAGAGTCTATTCTATTGGCTTTCAAAAGCCAATAGAATAAAAGGGAGTAGCACAGCTAAGGAAAAGGGGAAAAAAATGGCGGACTGCGTTGTTTGGCGACCCCCGTGAAATGGTCGTTCGACCCCAAATGGGGTCCCGACCCACAGGTTGAGAACCACTGCTCTACACTATCCTAGAAGAGAAGATGAAAAACAAACTAATAATCAGGATGCTTATGTGAATGCAAGCTGTACTTACCATTATACATAACATTAGCTTAATATCCAATATTTCCTACAAATCAGTAATACAATGATGCTGAAAAATAGTGGGTGCCTAAAAGTAAAATATTTTTTGAGCTCAATCATAAGGAGCATTGGAAGAGAAAGCTATAGACAAAAACAGAAGAGTGAAAATTATTGAAAGGGAAATATTGAAAGTGCAGTAAAAGTTACTGGATCAGATTGGATGCAATTGGAAATGAAGAAAATATGAGAGGGATTTTTGAGGGCTTGGCATATTGGACGGCAGAAGAAGAGAAGAGAGAAAAGAGGAGAAGATTGATTGAGATCTAGGCCACATGAAGTGTGGAAAATGCTTGAAGCCATGGACTGGATGGGTGATGGTGTCAGGTGTTCCTGAGAGAAGATGTTGTTCAGAGTTTGGGCAACATGAGAAGCAGCCTGAGTTAGCAGCAGGGCATGGGCCATCCAGTTTAGATGGAGTCTTTCCAGGAAACCAGCACAGAGCTTTGCAAGAGATTTTGCAAAAATGGACAGGGTGGCTTTATGCCATATGGTGTCAGGTCTTAGAATATCTTTGGCAGTAGGTTATACCCAAGAGATTTAGGTTTCCCAGCTTGTCTGAGCCCTGCTGCTACCACCATTAGATATATCTGCCAGCACACATACTATTTTAGAGACTAGAGATTTTGAAATTGGGAGCTGGGCAAACTGCTATATGGGAACATTAGCATACAAGACTACTTGGTCCATAAGTACAATTCCAGTTTCAAATGTAAATTGCTTTGTTTGTTTACTCTGATTTTTAGCCTTCTTATTGTAAGAGGGATATGTAAACCATTCAGAGTTCTTTTGGATTGTAGTGGCCTATAAATCAAAGTAAGTAAATAAACTAAGTAACTAAGTTCTGGGGATTTCATGGCATACACATATACTTTTCCCGGTAAAAACATAGCTGCCTATTTCCAAGACATATTCAATTTCTCAGTCTAATCAACTGCCTGATATTCTCTGGTAGTCCATCTAAGTAAGAACTTTATAGACCTTCACTGACTTTGGAAGTTAATAAAGATTGACCCTGGATGAAAATTCTAGAGCAGTGCTTGGATGAAAATTCTAGAGCAGTGGACTAGATTTGAAAACTAAAACAAGAAGAAACTGTCCCTAAAGACAGCAACAGCAAATGGATCCGGTCAAGAAAACTACATGGATACAGTAATTAGAAGTCAAGCTTTTTCCAAGGACGTCTATTAGTGTATTGCCATGAGTCAGTTTGGAAATTGGTGATATAGATTTGACTAATCATTTTCATTTTTACTAAATAATTCACTTATGATGGTATATATTAAATTATTGCAAGTTAATGTATAACATTAGATCATCTGAGGCTGCAAGTAATTTGCGCAATTAGTACAGTATGATTACTTGAGGCAGAAATTAGGGGTAATCACTAGATATTCCAGCAAAAATTATTGTGTTCTTTGATACTGCTCCTTAACAATAACAACAAAACTTCAAAAAGGCTGCATATTATCATCTAGTATTTTCTTCTTATATGATTATTCCAGTTGCTGTTGTGGTGATTTGGATTGTAGCCAAGCAATTAAGAATGCAAATAATGCTTGTATACAAATATATTTATAAATATTAATACTGCAAGGGAGAAAAAAGAATAGAGAACATTATAGTTCTCTATTAATAGCAACTTATGGCATTAGAGATTCAGTAAACTGGGTCCAATTAAGTAACACTTTAAATATTTGCTGAGATAAAAGTCATTATAAGCCTTTTATAGGGGACTGTTCTTCACTCAGTTTTACATTTTGATAGGCTATTATTTTAATTGTAATAAACCAAATTTCAGTATCATAATTGGTTCTGTCACTTGATGAAATGATTCCTTCTGCTTTTAGTAATTTTCATGCTTTAAAATTTTCTAAACCAGCTGTTATAATTTACAGTAGCTAATTATACTAATACAAGTAGTTTTGAAATGTAACCCTGAAGGTTGTTTTTGTTTACATCAGCGGTTCTCAACCTATGGGTCGTGACCCCATTTGGGGTCGATCAACCATTTCTCGGGGGTCGCCAAACAAGGCGATCCACCATTTTTCCCCCTCGGGGAGGGCGTCGCCACGCATGCGCACTGCGCATGGGGCGCCGCCGCGCATGGGGCGCCGCACATGGCGGCACGTTTGTGTGATGGGGGTCACCGTCACACAAACATTGAGAAGCACTGGTTTACATCAAGTGCTGCTTCAATGCTGAGCTTCTCTAAAAGTATCTAGCTATGATTTCCAGACAAAACCCCTTTGTATTAAAGAAATCAGCTGTGTTCTTTTGATAAATCTAACCTGTCTCTTGTTTTCATAATTTGGTGACTTTTTTCAAGGGATAAGAGCTCATGGTTATCACCATGGTCATGCATGTAGTTATATAACACATATATGCCATCATTATATAACATTACTGCACAAATATAGAAATTTGAAAAACATGTAGAAAAATACAATACTAACCTTAAAAGTATTCAGTGAGAGGTCTTCCATAACACCAGCTCATTTAACCTTTTTCCTTTTAGAAACTTTATACTTTTCTAAAACTGTATACTTTCCTAAGTCTCTTTTCAGCCCAATTTTCTAATTTTCCCTAGCAGTATTAATACTTCATCACCACCAAAGGAAGACTCTTTTTTTTTTCCTTAAAAACAAACCAGGGACTCTTTTTTTCTTACAGGCACACACCATAAATGGGGAATGAAATACTCATAAATGGATAGCAAAATGTTTCTGCTTCAGATGGCCTGTTTTATAAATTATGCATCGCCTTTATGCATTGATATCTCTCTTTCTGTATTCTCTGCTCTCTTTGCATTCATTTCTCCAACAGCTACATTAACTTTTCGGGCAATGTCCCTGCAAATCAAACTCATTTATTGCCAAGTAAGGCTTGAATAAAATTCTACAAGGTCCAATGTCAGATATATCCAATAGGCACAAAAAGTGAAAACCTGCCAAATACTAAAAATGGCCGTCACCATTTTTGTGCACCACCTTCCTGTTTTGTTTAACTCCTTACTCAGCGAAAAAACATGAAACTTGTTCCAATGTTTAGAATCTGCATAATTTATATAACTTGCTGATGTTTTCATTTACTCCATAACTGTGGATTTTGGATTGTATCCAGTAACAGGGTTGAAATACAAAATTGTAAGATGTATAGATTATCCAATCTGAGTTGGTCACCGGGCCTAGTGGTTTAGTCTTCTGAGTGACGTATTCTGATGAGAAGAAAAGTTCCCTGTGGATGGGCTCCAGCATGAACCCAAAAGCTTAGAAGATTAAACCTCTGGTCCCGATGACTGACCCAGATTGGTTCCTGCAACATTGTCCTAGGACACATGCATTTGCCCTCCTTTGTACAAATCATTCCTAACTTGCCATCACTGAATAGGCTGATTCACCTACCAAGCTGCTTTCTTTTTCTCGGTTGATATTATATCACTTTTATCTCCAAGAGAATAAATACCCCACCTGTGATTCCCTGAAAACATGAAATAGTTTCTATCTTGCAGAAATGTTCAGAGAATGGCAAGAAAAACACAAAAAGGCCTAATCATTTATTTCCTTCTCCACAACTTGCCAGTCCAAAAAACAAATTCCCTGTCCCCAGTTCCATGTTGATAAAAAAGGAATTGTCTTGAAAAAGGCTTTGGAGAAATACAAGCAGAAGTCTGCTTTATTCTGTATCAAACAAGACGCAGAATAAATAAGGGTTTTGTCCAAGTATGAAGAAAATGGTGTAATCAGCAAAACAAAACTGTTTAGTGAAAAGAGGATCAGATACCAGTGAGAGAAGACAAAGCCAGTAAGGTGAATTGACACATGAGCAGGTTGGACAGTCCCATATAAAATTCAGGTTAAAACATTACTGAAAAGCTTCTGTGCTTAATAGTGTTAACAACCATTAAAATCAGATAGAGGTAGCACGTTCTTCTACATCATCATTTCTGCCTCTGGTGAGCAAGACTTCCATAATTGGTGAGAATTGTCAACTACAGGTAGTGCTCAACTTATGACCATTTGTTTAATAATCATTCAAAATTACAACCATTGCAGTGTTCCTTTGGTCAAGATTTGTATTTATGAAGGTTGCAGTATCCTGGGATCACTTGATTGCCATTTACAGTTTTTCCTGTGGCTTTTGACAAGCAAAAACAAGAGGAAAAGTTGGATTTGCTTAATGATTATGCAAAAAAAGAATGTAAAATTGGGCACAGCTTACTTCATGATTGTGTCACTTAACGACAGAAGTACTGGCAGTTGTACTCCAGTTGTGAAGAGAGCATTATGTGTAGAATAATTTCTGACAGGAGAACCATGGACCAGATTGGCTTCTGGTCCATGTAGGATAAATGTGTCAGGACATTTCTATGGGGCAATCTTTCTTGTCCTTTGTACATATAAGCTTGCCCTACCAAGATAGGAGTCTGAACCTGAGTTAATGACATAATTAAGGAATTCAGTTTTGTGATAGGACCAGTGATTCTCCTCCACAATAATGTAGTCAGATTTGAGGATGTTGTGGACCACAAATTTCCTATTCATCTGAATTCCAGTTATGACCACAGTTTCAAACTACAACAATTTGCTTGGTTTCATTAGCACATTTGAATTGGACACATCGTTGCAAATTATTCTCATCACTTGTTCATAAGCTTATCCTACTTACAGAAGCAGTGGTAAGAAGAGGAGGTATTGTTTGGTGAACACTAAGATTGTGGGAATTGTAGTTTCTCATGTAATTGAAATCGGTATGAAATTCAGCACCTGTCTGAATGGAATCCATTTAAGCAACTCTATTCCAAATCAATTCCAGAGGTTATTCATAGCTGTCTAGATGTATTGTGTTTATCACTGGAAAACGTTGCTAGCATGGATGCTACAGATCTTTTTTTATCCATTGTTACGACAGCTCTAAGTCTTTTTTCTAATACATGATTTACCTTAATTGTAACGAGTACTTCATTCTGCTCATATAATAACAGCGGGATAAGTTTAGAGGCTTTAGGTTTTTTTTTTGTTGGTTTTTTTTAACAGCTTCTGGGACCAATGAGGGAATGTCTCTAATGATATAGCAATATCATCAGAAGGGCAGGTTGAAAGGTTTTCAGAGTTTGGAGATGGCTCACCAGGAGTTTAGAGTGGAAAAAGAATGTTTTGCCTTGTGGAGACTTAATTTATACTTCCTCTTCTCTCTCTTTCTCCCCCCAAAAGAGTAAAGAGTGCCACTGAAAATATATAATTTTTCTCCCAAAATAATTGTGGAGTGCTCTGGGTATCTTTGAATGAGGATTGAAGCACCTCATGTGTCTTAGAGCCATGGATTGCCCAACTGTACCATACAATACAATTAATAATGACTTTTAAACAATATGTTTGCCCCTGTTTTTTCATTAATATCTTTTATTCTACAGTGCCCACCATTGATGTATTTCAGATCTCTACTAAGGAAAGATTTGGACTGGGGCATCAGCTAAAGAAGTAAGTTTTCCCAAAGAGAGACATAAATGTATTAGGCATAAATATTTGTTTCTCATTGTGAGGTATTGTTTTTGGCTACAGTATTTTATAGTGAATGCATTTTGAATTATTAACAACTCTAGCAATGTTTCTGATGACCCCAAAAATGCATCAACATTTACCATTTCATTTTATAATTTATGTAAAAAAATTAACATTTTTTGCGTTTCCTCACTTAGATAAATAATTATATTTGAATATTACAATGCCTTGCATGACTGTAACGAAATAATTTTGCTTTTTTATTTTCTCAGAATTTATGAATGGATATTTAAGGTCAATCTTATATAAATGTATTGGACATGAACAAACCCAAAAGCTAAATCAGCAATTCCTGAATTGCACAGTTGTATTTTTTTAGAGATGGTCTCTTGAAAAATTCAAGAAGCCAAGACTTTTAGGCCACTTTGTGATGATTTTATGAATTTTATGTTTTTGACAGAAAAGAAAATCTGATGAATCCTGCCTTATTTATATACCTAAAACAGGAACCCTGTTGTTTTTTGGGAATGGAAGTTTCAGATATTGTAACTGGGAGGATTTGAATGGAAATCTCTAGGGAATATCGATATACAGATATTCTGCAGAATAGATTAGAAAGTGAAAAATCCATTCCTTATCATTTGTAAGAATGCTACCCATAGATTGTATTTAACAGCATGGAGGATAAATTAAGGGTGATTAAATGGACTACAATGCATGTTGCATCTTCTTTTCTGTATTTTTTTTTCAACTGCTGAAAGAGTTGCAGATAGCTTTGAGCATATAGTACATGTGTTAAAAGAGATTCTGATATACTAGACTTTTATACTTGCTTCTATTATAAAAGCTAAAGATAATGGTTACTAGGAAAGTATAAGAGTGAAAGCATTTCAGTTTAATCAACCAAATCCAGTTTGAAACAGAACATAGATTTCCGGGACTTTCGTTGTCAGTTTAAACTTAAATTTCCATTCTGGGTAAGATATGCATGCACTATATTGATAGATTGATTGTTCTGTATTGCCAGACTTCCCAGAGTAGTTGTTTGTTTCATATTTTGCAGAATTATGCAAACATTTGTTACACAGCAATGGAAAAATGGCAAAGAAAAATCGAACAGTATGCACAACAAAAAATTCTCAGAAAAGAAAGTGAAATCTCCCCTGCACATCTTTTCTACATTGCGCAGGTAGGAGGAAGTGATAAAATACATGCCTTATTGTTTTGTTAAAAAAGAGAGAGAGTTTTGCTATAGGTTTTTGGTCAAATCTTGTCACATACTTTCAGCACCGGCTTGATGACTAATTTTATTTTGTTTCAACAAACGTGGGATTTAAAAAAACTTTTGCCATGGGTCTTGCTAGTAATTAATTTTGCTTTCTTTTTTTCTTTTCTTTTCTTTTTCTTTTCTTTTCTTTCTTTTTTTTTTTTTTTTTTTTTGCTCCCAAGGCATCCCTGGTGAAGAAAAAGAATATAGTCCAATTAGTCTATTGAATTTCTTGAGGAAAAAAAAAACTCATAAAGGGAGTGATTGGTAGTTGTGTTCATTTCTGAACAGTTTTGATGATTGCCAAAAGGTCTCTTCTTTATATATGATAAAGCAATGCCACTCTCTTTACAAAATAGAGGTTCATTCCTTGATGTATCCTGAAAATGCTATATGAGAATGTGACAGTTTATGTCCATATGATCAATCTGGAAAGTGCCTCCAGAACGAAAAAGACTAGTATATTTGGGGTGGATGGAAAGTGAGAAGCACCTCCATTTAGTCTTCTCTCATTTGGTGAATATTTCTTTGGCCTTTGTTTCCAAAGAAAATAAATATTAGCAATATTAGAAAAATATGCCTGATGTAATCTCACCTATGCATCCCAAATTGGAATGGTCCTCTCATCTATTGATAGATCGGCATAATTTGGAGGGGATCCCAGGCTGAAATCTCATTCTTCTTGGTATTTTGCCACTTCCTAGTGCAGTGGTTCTCACCCTGTGGGTCGGGACCCCATTTGGGGTCGAACGGCCATTTCACGGGGGTCGCCAAACAACGCAGTCCGCCATTTTTTCCCCCTTTTCCTTAGCTGTGCTATTCCCTTTTATTCTATTGGCTTTTGAAAGCCAATAGAATAGACTCCCTTGAATAGAGTCTAATTCTATTGGCTTTCAAAAGCCAATAGGAATTGTCCAGGCTGTCTCTGCCCTGCTGAGCCCGCCAGAAGTCCCATTCTGCAAACAGTGCTGCACCAGTTGAGTAATCCTTGACTTACGACCGGTTGAGTTGTCCTCGACTTACGATCGGTTGGGGGTCACGGCATTGAAAAGGTTGAGAACCACTGTCCTAGTGGCAGATCATTCATATCCAAAGGCTGAACTGATGCCACATAGAGAATAATTATTTGTCCATTCCTGTTTCACTCTGAGGAGGTTGCAGGTTTTTTTTTTATATCTATCAGCCATCTCCTACCCATAAACCTGCCAACTGAAGAAATGGATTTGCATGCAGTTTTCGTAACTGATTTCATTTGGATTCTAGCTCTTTGATTTTACAGATACATGTACAGGAATTCCCTATGCTATTAGAAATTCTAGGCCAATTAAAATAGCCTTTAGTATTCATTATATTCACAGATCTCAAAAGGTATGCAACTTTGTGTGTCCAAAATATCTCAGTGGTTCCCTTTATTTTAAATACGTATTCATTTATGTCTATATGTCCCTGAATAGTTCACACTATCTAGAGATGTGACACATCAACTAAGGAGAAACATAGGTTTTGTCAGTTTATTTTTCATAGAATAAGTTCTGCAGATCCACATAATGCAATTTCCTTCCCTGGCTTTCACCACTGCCTTGCAGAGATCTATTAGTAGCACAGTAAATATAGTAGACACTTCAAAAAATAAACTTGTAATTTTTCAGTTACATCTTGTAAGATCTCACTGCTAGGAAGATTGCTGATCTGCTTAGTGTCTTGATGGAGAAAATTCACAGAACCATGAAATAACTATTAAGCTGTGTTCCTAACAGATTATTTGCATAATTGGTGAAGCACCTTGTCTTTACTCTTTTGTTTGTTCTATTTAACAAATTATGATTTTTAAAAAAGGCAACTGTGTAATTTAATTGTTTAATGAACTGAATACCATCCAACTGAAATGCTATTTTCAATTAATCAGGCAACCCATTCGTCTTTTTTTTAAAAAAAGATTTTTTTATAAAAAAGATAAACATTACTGCAGAAAGAAAATGTTCTTTTTAGAAGTTGCATCACTTCTATTTTACAGAGTTGAGAAATTTTCTTTTCTGAGATGCTGCCTGCTACAAAGTAAATGTTAAAAACGTGTTTTTAGAACTACTATATTATCCATATGCTAATTTATAAGCATTTTTCCACTCATAAATTGATAAGACAATGGTAATGTTATTTGGAATCCTCAGTGACTCTTCTTCCCACAACAGAGTCACTAAAATGATCAAATTAATCTATCAGTGGTTCTACAACACACAAACATACTAATGCAGTTTAAAAAGGCGTACTACTTTGAGATTATAGAGCCCTATATACTTTCTCTAGGACTTTGATTTCCCATGAGTCTTTGTGTTACCAAATTATTGGCAAAAAAAAAATCACACTATCATCAGCTTTTTCTCTGCTGGCTAGAAAAGCAACTACTGCAGCCAATCACCATTTGAGAGATATATTCAGTGGTGTCAATCCCTGACAGCAAGTATGTGTCAATCTCCCAACTGCAGTATATAACCCATAAAAATAGATTTTCATAGTCTTATTAGTCAGGTCAATGACAAGAGAAAGATTAGATTATTGAATTTATATTTTAGTTCTCATTAGTCAGTGAGCAAGATAAGGCAGGACTTCCTTTATGACCTTGATCCTCTTTCTAATTCTTTCTTGACTTGGAGAAGATTGTTTCCCACTTATAAGATATAAAAAATAATGTTAATCTCTTCTGGTTGTGCCAGATTTCAAAACCATCTATTCTTAGATTCAGAATTCCATTACAGATCCATCACAGGCTGGATTTTTCAAATTCTCATCTCTAACAAATTTAGAATTAAAATTATAATTTGGAAAATAGTTCAATCTATTTTCCAAAGCACCAGAAGGCAAGACAAGAAACAATGGATGGAAAGTCATCAAGGTCAGAATTAGAACTAAGGACAAATTTCCTAACAATGAGAACAATTAATCAGCAGAACAGCTTGTCTTCAGAAGTCGTGGGTGCTCTATGTAATTTTTTATTATTTAATAAATTAGTTTAAGTAATAAATTGTAGTTGGAGACTTGGCAAGTACTCACTATCAAATATTTGAGAGCCAATTTGGTGTAGTGGTTAAGGCACTAAACTAGAAACTGGAAGACCATGAGTTCTAATCATACCTTTGGTTTGAAGTCAACTGAGTGACTTTGGGCCAGTCACTCTCTTGTCAGCTCAAGGAATAAGGTAATGGCAAACCACTTCCAAAAATCTTGCCAGGAAAACTGCAGGGAATACTCCAGGCAGCCATTGAAAGTTAACACTGACTTGAAGACTTATACACATGTGTATGCACACACACACATGCACACACACACAGACACACACACACAAATATTTAAACAATTGCAAGTTATATAGTTAGTCTGCTGCTTGGCTTTCTTCAATCTGGTACCTATTATATTTTTGGGACTGCCAACTTATTTGCTGTTCATAGAATGATTTTAATTGATCTCATTGTCATCACAACCAATCATAAGCCAATCAGAGGACCTTCCATCTACTTTACATGCAGCAAGCTGCAACCTCAATCTCTTCAAATAATGCAAGAAAGATTCCTATCTTAAATTTGGGAAAATATTTTCCACTCAGTGCAAGTAACTGAATGAATTACAGCTTCTGATGTTCCTGCATTTGTATTCTTGCCAAATCTGATAACAGAAAGTTCCACACATTTGTCAAAAATAAAGGATGGGTGGTTGTATGTGTGTGTATTGCTGTATGTGTTATACCACAAATATATTGAAAAACAACAAAACATTTACTGGTTATATGGAAGATCTACAATTTGAAGCTGAAGAAAAACATGTTCATGTGGATGTACCTCATAGTAATCTAGGGCCTACATGTACTCTAATTAATTCTTCTCTCTGATTGTCTTTAAGGTCGCCGAGTTATCCTCCACCAGGCTGTGGAAAAAACAAATCAAAATTGAAACCTGAACAAGATGGTATCTCAAAAACCCACAAGTTATTGAGGAGGACTTGTTCTAGCACAGTTAAAGCTGAGGAATCATGTGTGGCAAAATCTCACAGAACCTTTGGTCGCTCGCTGTCCAGCGATCCTAGGGCTGAACATGCAATGACCATTAAGTCACACAAACTGTTGAACCACTCTTGCTCTGCAACCATTAAGCAGGATGAAGGCATCACGTTAAAGTCCCACAAACTGCTGAATAGACCATGCTCTGGGGATATGCGATGTGAGCACAACAGTACTTTGAAGCCCCACAAACTTTTAAGCAGGTCTTATTCCAGTAATCTTAGGATGGATGAATTGGATGGGTTGAAGAACCACAAGTTACTCAGCAAGAGTTATTCCAGTGCCCCCAAATCATCTAAAATGGAACTTTTCAAAGAACCCACAATAACAGAGGGCAGGAGACTCTCTCTTACCTCAGGGCTTATTGGTATCTTAACACCATCCACATCTTCGCCATCGCCATCCTCTGTGCGTAAACTGTTTTCTTCTGTGAGCTTTTTTCCTTCCCACATACTTTTAGAATGGTTAAATGCACAGGCATCTTAGGAAGCCAGAGTACCTTCGTTTATAAATTTGGAACCACATTAAAAAAAAAGTTGAAACTTTAGGAAAAAAAAATCCTTCTACATATCCAGACTTGATAAACATTTGAAGCCTTAAGCATCGCTGTACAATTCAGTATGATGGCCCAGTTACCTTTGTCAATGAATGACCTGAGATTTTATGGGAGAGGCTGGTTTATGAGTTTTGTGCACATTTTATATTAATTTCATTTGAAATTATTTGATTATTTTCAGGATTGGCAGGTAACTTGATCTGAATTACCAGTTCTTGATCTATACTGCTAAACCTTGCTGAATTAAACTATAATTCATAGCAAATATTGGCTAAGAAGCAAATATTAAAGGGTTTAGAGGAGGAAAAATGAAAGGATATGCTACTATACAAGTCAGACATTTACTGCTTTACTGTGTATCAATTCTGAATGGATGGATTTTTTTCAGCAAGTTGTGTTCGTATGCTGTGGGTGGGTGCATATGTCTGTACCTAATGTCTGTAAGTTATGAGTGTCATACACTAATGCATGCATCCACAAGATTTTTGGCATTTTCTCATTAGAGCAATATTTAATGGAGTTATTATAACCAATCTTCCTTCAGACATTACATTGTTTTGTACACAATGTACTCTAGGAAGTAGCTCTCACAGATATACTACATAATGCCACAAGGTATAATGGGAAATTCTTAGTACTAAGAATAGAATGGTCAGAAATGATTACTGAATAACCTGTATCATGTCTTACACTAAACAATCCAATTTCAATTTCTCATGCTATGAACTATTACGTCTTTGTGGCAGTTAGTGTGTACAGGATATAATATGTGAATGGAAACATATATAAACGTCGGTGACATTAACATACATAGAGAAATATAATCCCTACCTGTAACAATTGAGAAAAAGATGGCCTGCGGTTTCCAGCACTCCCAGACAGCATAACCTTGGTCATATTGACTGGGATTCATAGTCCCAGTGCTTCTGGAGCAATGTTTCTCAACCATGGCAACTTTAAGACATCTGGACTTCAACTCCCAGGATTCTGGGAGCTGAAATCAAGACCTCTTAAAGTTGCTAAGGTTGAGAAATGCTGTTCCAGAGGAGAGAAAGTGACTTAGCCTTGGAGGGAACTTCAGTAGTGTGCAATTCAATTATGATGGAAGGATCTCTGTAGAGGTACACTATTGCTGGGTGATCCCTACTAGAATTACTACTAAGATGCTGATGTACAGTGAATAGTTGTCTTTGCATCCCTACTAAAATCTTTGCATTTTCTAACCAGCTGTGGCCCAAGAATATATATGTATTATTATTCCATAAAGCCAGAATAGTAATGTAAGGGCAAGCTTGAGATAGTTCATTAGTTTGAAGAGCTGAAATAAGAGAATACCACAAGAACCTTAAACAAAATGTTCCACTTCTTAACAGAAATGTTCTTATTTCATAATGTTTTTCATAAACTATTTTGTGGTTCCCCACCCCACTCCCAAGTGATTTTATAGACCATGTTCAGGTTATTGAGATACACGTCCTGATATTTCATCATTTCTGCATTTGGTTTTCTCTGAACATGTTGATATTTCCCTCTTGTTTCTCAGTTCTGGCTACATATCTGTCGACACTACCTAACCGAGTTATTGTAGGGAGCAATGATGCATATTGATAGTATTTTTTAAAAGATTTATATAGTATGTATTTATTTATATTTATAAATCCAAGTGATTATTTTTCTTACATGACATAATGTTTTTCAGCAAAACCTCCACTTTCAAGGACAAACAGTTAAGGAAGACACACAAAAATATATAGTCTTCTTTCTCTTCCACCTCCTGCTTCTTTTTTGTATGAGACCTCTACTGCTCACAGCTCACACAGAGCTATGCAAACTCCAGAACTTTGATTTTCAGAATTAATCCACAGATCAAAGCTAAGGGTGCTTCTGTGCTTTGGGAGCAGAGAAACAAGCTTCATAAGTTTCCTAGTCTAATTGAGCTCATTTGATAAAGTCTCATTGAGGAGTCCTTGGAAATCTGTTCCAGACAGATAAATGAATATAACTTGTGCAAGATTTTGAACTTCCTTGCACACTAGGGCTGACTTTGGTTTCAGGCTTTTTGGATCTGGGCTCACCTCTGCTGAAGAAATAAGCTTCTTTAGGCCAAGGTGACACTTTGTTAAGGATACACGCCCCAAAGTAAGCAAACCTTAAACAAAATCAAATTGTGCTTTAACTTCCTAAGTTAATTGAATTACATGCAGTTAATAGGATTACTTTTCACATATTTAACTTTATACCCCTTCCATCATGTTAAAATTAGAAATAAAGGAATTTTTTTTTTTTTTTTTGGAGCCATAGACCATGACATTTCAGGTTGTGTTCTTCCAGTATAAAAAGAGGAAGGAGGAAGGAAGGAAGGAAGGAAGGAAGGAAGGAAGGAAGGAAGGAAGGAAGGAAGGAAGGAAGGAACTTATTACATATTAGAACACTAATTCTTGTCACCAAATATGGTCTGGATTGGAGAAACAAACTCCAAACTCTCAATAATTAACAGTGATGGTAATGGAATGGGATCTTATGTATTCAAAGCATGTGCTATACATCCAGCAGTTCACAGCACGTACTAGTAGGTATTAGTATAGGACTATACACACACACACACACACACACACACCATTTTATATATATCAACAGCAGGTGTTAGTATAGGACTATATATGTGTGTGTGTGTGTGTGTGTGTGTATGTAGGTCTTTGGTTGTTCGGGTTTTCTCCCACGTAAAATTGGAAGTGTCTTGGTGACGTTTCGACGAAGTCCCATTCGTCATCTTCAGGCTGGTGTTTTCAGCTTCGTGCTTCGAGCAGCTGCTCGAGGCACGAAGCTGAAAGCACCAGCCTGAAGAGGACGAATGGGACTTCGTCGAAACGTCGCCAAGACACTTCCAATTTTACGTGGGAGAAAACCCGAACAACCAAAGACCTACATACAAACACCCGCGAAAACCTCAGAAAACAAATATATATGCTATATATATCAATATGAAACCAGGCAACAGAAATGCCAGCCTAACCAGTATTGGTCTTAAGTTTCTCTTGAGGTTTTATAATTTATGAATATTGAAGTAGCATTTTGAAAACGACAGATTGTTTTCACTTTTTTTGCCCCTAGCAAATGAATTATTTTCAACTTTTCCCCCTAGTGCATTGATAAATGAATGCACTGGGCACAGAACTACTTAGAAAGATCCAACTAAATTCCAGCAAAATAGCAAATAGTTCTGAATGCCCTCTGGGAACGGAATACTATTTAGTTTGCATGGGTATATTATAAGTAATATTATATCAAGGCTTATACATATTCAAACTTACAGCCTGATGTTACTTTTTCTTTGTTTTTAAACAGCCAAATTATGGTGCAAAATCTGTTCCTATAAGAGACCATGGCTTTCTTGTGCAGGTAGGTGAGAATGCCTGATGAGTTTTACAAACTTGGAGGAGGCTGAGCTGCTTATTAATTATTTTAAGCAGATTGTATTATTCTCTTTTCTGTTGTTCTCAGACAATTGAGTTTGCTGAGCAGAGGATACCTGTACTAAATGAATATTGTGTAGTTTGTGATGAACCACATGTATTCCAGAACGGACCCATGCTCAGGGTAAGCTCAATAAACTATGTAATATGGTTTGATATGGGTGCATGTGCTCCTTTAAGAAATTTGCAGGGAGGGATAGAGTAGAATTATAATTCACATCTGCCACAATTTAAATATTGATTTATCAAGCTTGTCATGTCTTCATTTGGATTCTGTGATTCTTAATTTGAGGCAAAGGAGACAGTGCATATTTAAAACTGAAATAAAATTATGGTTTGAACAGATAAGATCATATCTTTTGTACCAGTGTAATATTATATATAGGAGCATAGGACAGTGAAGTAAGCAGGTACACATGCCCCTATGTGTCAGCTATAGTCTTTTTATTGTGGATTTGATGGATTAAGCCTGGAACTTTTATGTGTGAGAGTAACGGTCACTTCCAGTTCTCAACTAGTTGGTTCATTCTATTGCGGTAGTAATTTATTATAAGTTAAGAAAATAGGTAGATAGTTTAGCAACTTTGCAGATCTGTGTGTGTGGGAAAAGAGAGAATTAAGCAGGTTCTATTTGGTTAATACTTGGATTGAAGACCCAATGGGCAGCTCACATCATTCCCAGGATCTTCTCATAGTAGTGCTAATAGGAGAGCCTATGCATATTGGGGGCTGTTTTGTGTGATGGACAGTTTGGCATCTGTCTCAGTCCATCCTTCAAGGTGACTGCTTCACTGAATCTCAGTATGTGGCCCATCTTCCTGAAACATAGTTTCATGCACATACACCATAGGTAGACACTGGATCAGCCTTGATAAATGCTGCAAAGTTCCCCCTTCTCAAATTGTATCTTTAGTACATGTTATGAAGAAGAAGAACAATGCATTTCTATGTGCATTGAGAAAAAAACTGAGAGGACAAAAAGTCCTGCCCATTGGTTCACGTCCTTGAAGAATATTAAGTGATGAGAAGGAAAAATAATGATGGACAGGGTTAGCTACATTATGTCAGAATTCTCACATGTACTCAGTGAATGCATTATGAATGAATGTCTCAAAATCTTATATTAATACCATAACATTTCAGCACTAATGCTTTGTTGAAAATGTATTCTGCAATTTTCTTCCTTCACTTAAATAGGGGAAAATGCTTTCAAGTTTTCTTCCAGATGAAAAGAAAGATTTGGTGAAGTCATAAGGCATCATAAGGTCTTCTAAAATATCCTGCCACAAATCTGACTTCTATTCCAAAGAAAAGCCATCTAGACTTAAAACAGTTGGGTTGTCAACTTTCTCTTGCCATTTTCCATCTCTGTTCAAGCATACCTTTCTGAGCTATAGTCATTTCATTTCTGCCCATTGGGAATAGTTTTTTGAGTGAAGCTTGAGGGATACCAGAGCCTCATTTCAGCTTCTTAGCACATCACAGAAAGAGTGAGCTAGCTTTTGCCTTCTCTTAGGATAAACAACTTCAAAAGAATCCCAGAATAACAATGAAGGCGATTAGGAATGGAAGCATTGAGAGTTTACAGCTGGACCTAAGCAATGAAACAAACAAACAAAGAAGGATTATTGGGGGGAATGGTGTTCTTATCCCCACTGCTTACAATAAATTTGAATTTGGACAAGCCCAGTGGCCTATCCTTTGACCTTTAAAAGGATATTTTGTGGGAGGATTTAGTTACTCTTCCATTCCCTCATCACCCTTCAAATTAATGGAAAGAATAGGACAGTTTTCTGTAATGCGTGGTGTATTGGCATCCAGCATTGAGCAGGAAGCTGGACTTGATCCCTTGCATAATTTCATTGAAGCATAGGGTTGCAAGATTCTCCTCCCTATTCTGCACAAAATAAAATAACCCTTAAAGGAGAATATCTGTAACTCAGGGTTGAAATCAGGATTCAAATTCTCTTATGTTTGTAGGATTATTTTACGAGGGGTCCTTGGTGCTCTCTAAGTTTATTTTCTTGCAGATGTTTCATTACCAAAACTAGGTAACATCATCAGTGCAATGATGATGTTGTCTAATTTGGGGGCAATGAAATGTCTGCAAGAAAACTACCAAGCTCAGAGTGTACCAAGGATCCCTCGTAAAATAATCCTACAAACATAAGAGAATTTGAAGATTAGACCTTAACTGTAAATACGTGACTACTTGTAATAGATCTATACTCAATAAAAATGAATCCCTTTATTTTTTTCCACTCTCCTTATGGATTAAATGAATGCATACCCTTAATTCCCATCTGCTGAATTGCTGTATCCCAAAGAGGAGCTTGGCAAGATTTGGCATCTGGATGCTTGTGGGACCAACCATATCAATGATGATGATGATGATGATGATGATGATGATGATGATGATAATAGATATATGATTTGATGATCAAGTACCTAGAAATAACAGGAGTCAGTAGAAACATCAACAGTTTTGTGCAAAGATCAATTGCACAATGGAAGATGGTGTTCCTGATGAATGGTGATAGATTAGGAGAGGTTAATATCAAGAAAGGAATCTTTCAGGGAGACTCATTATCACCACTACTGTTTATTATTTCACTAATTCTTTTGTCAACAATACTGAACAAGTCAGGCCATGACTATCAAACATCAAAAACATCTGCCAGGCAATCCTACTTCCTTTATATGGGTGTTCTGAAGTTATTTGAGAAATAGAATTGCTGGTCAACACCATCCATAAATGCAGCCAAGATATTGCAATGGAATTTGGACTGGACAAATGTGCCACCCTTATTAACAGGGGAAAAATAGTGAAAACTGAAGGAAACAAAATGCCCTAAGGAAATAATAATATTAAGAGTTTGGATGAAAAAGATCTCTACAAATCCCTAGGCATTTTTCAAGCTGACATCAAGCCCACTGAAGTCAAGAAAGAAGTTAAAAGCGAATGTATTCTGAGAGTAAAGAAGATCTAAAAGTCCAAATTCAGTGGAGGCTACGCCATCAAGGCAATTAATACTCGAGCAATTCCAGTCATTAGATACACAACTAGAGTAGTAGACTAGGCTCAAGGACAAAAAAAAGCTGTGGATAGGAAGACTAGAGAAATAATTATAATGAATCTTGCCTTTCATTGATGAACAAATGTTGACAGACTTCTTACCAAAGAACACAGGTCATTGTGGAATTTTGCAAGTACACCAGACAATTGAAGAAAAGAAAAGGTCATTGGAAGAGTATCTGAAGGAATGGAATAATTGTACAGTACTACTATTGAAACTAGTATATCTTTAAAACCAGATACAACAAACATCTGTCTATTCCAAGTCCTTGGGAAAGACTTGAGAGCTACATAAAAATGTCAAATCCAGTCTAAACATCTGACTCACCATGCAACGAATCATAATAATATTCAGATTGTACAAGTAGATCATATAGACTAATTATAAACAATGATATAAGACAGCTGCCCAAATGATTTGCTGGAACATCTGTAAAATTATCAAGTGCCAGCAATGAAAAAAAATGGTGGGAACATAATAGAGATTGGTCTAGTTTAGCATTAAACTTTCTAAGTAAAATAATTATAATTTGGGTATGCAAAGTAATTATTTCTAAACATACCTAATAATCAGAATTATAATAAAATGATGTATTTAGTAAAATATAAACTTTTACCAGTGCAAGTTCAAAATCTTTGAATTTCATGTTCATGTTTTATGATAATCAAACTGGAATTTCTGTTGTAATCATTATGATCGTAAATTGAGTTGGATCTGATTTTATGACACTTTTTATGGTGGTTGTTCCAAGAGAATCAAAACAGTCATTAAGTAAATCGAGCTTTCCCAGTAGACATTTTTTTTTTTTTTGCCTTTTTTGCTGGAAAGAGTCACAAATCGTGATCACAAGATGCAGCAACTGGTTGTAAATGCAAGCCAATTTCTAAGTGCCTGAATTGCAGTCTCATAACTATGGGAATGGAGCAACAATCATAAGTGCAAGTACAGGTCATAAGTAATTTTTTCTGTTATAACTTTGAACCATTGTTAAACTAATAGTCATGTCAGGGACTGCTAGTATGAGATAGATTATCCCCAATATATAATTTCTCACCTTGCCATTGCAGTTCTTCCTTAGTAAGAATGCATAAACCCATAAACTCACTCTTTATTCTTTAACTTTGGGGTAGAGATATACCATTATTGAAAACTGGAGAATTGTACTAAGCCAGGCTTTTTGTAAAGCTATTGTCTCAAATTCACCAAATAACTTTCAGTAGAATCTTTCTAGCCAGCTACTTTTTAAATTCAGTTTGTATAGGTCTGTCTGATATAAAGTGTTCTAGATGGGATGGTTAAGTAGAAGATGAAGGATAGAATAGAATAGAATAGAATAGAATAGAATAGAATAGAATAGAATAGAATAGAATAGAATAGAATAGAATAGAATAGAATAGCCGAGTTGGAAGGGACCTCGGAGATCTTCTACTCCAGCGGTTCTCAACCTATGGGTCGCGACCCCATTTGGGATCAATCGACCATTTCACAGGGGTCGCCAAGCAAGGCTGTCTGCCATTTTTTTCCCCTTTTCCGGCGGGTGCCAGCTGGTGGCCCAGCCAGTGATCGGCCTGCTCTGTCTCTGCCACTTGCCAGCTACGCCTCGGCCGGTGCAGGGGGCGGCACCATGCATGCGCAGTGCTCCCGGGCAGGGAAAGTTCTCAACTTACGACTGGTAGGGTAGTCCTCAACGTATGACCAGTTTAGTCCTCGACTTACGACTGGTTGGGGGTCACGGCATTAAGAAGGTTGAGAACCACTGTTCTAGTCTAATCTCCTGCTCAGGCAGAAAACCCTATACCATTTTAGACTAATGATTGATTGTACAATCTCTTTTTAAAAACTTCCAGTGGTGGACCATTCACAACTTCTGGACGCAAATTGTTCCACTGATTAATTGTTCTGTCAGGAAATTTCTTCTTAGTTCTAGGTTGCTTCTCTCCTTGTTTAATTTAGACAGTTTAGACAGTATTTTTCAAATTGGATCCACATTACCAATGCTTCCAATATAGACAGCTATTATAAAATTCATCTTTCCTCTGTTTAAATAGTGACTGTTGCTCTTCTTTATTATAAAAAATAGAGTTTAACAAACTCCAATCTGGTACTGGAGAGTCTATACTTGGACCACCGGCAGCTAAACTCAGTCCCTCCCTCTCATTTTCTAATTGCTGGGCTTGAGAAAAATTAGGGTCAAGTTGAGGGCTGATAAAAGAAAACTGCCCCAATTCAAGGTTCCTGTGGGTAGAAATAACTTGTGATAATGAATGGCAAGTTGTGGGTAGAATACCCCTTATGGAGTGGAGCCAGGGTTAGGGTCTATGCTGGGGACAACTGATGAAAATGTTTTTTTAGGTTGTTCAGGCTGATCCTAGGAAGCCAACTGTAATAAATCATCTTATTCTCTTAAATAAATCTTATTCTCCAACTAATTATGCGACATCTGCACTACCTTGACCAGCTGAACATTTTTTTAAATTTATATTTTTTGTATGGTTTGGACTAGAACACTTCTTTATTATTTATTTATGGGAAATGTTGTGGACTCAGAGATTGGTTTTAGCAACATTTCCATGGAGGAACAACTAGAGGGAAGATGTTAAGAGACTCCATTGCAGCAGTGGCTGACTGCAAGATAGATTTATCTGTTTCAAGCTTGCTTTAAGATCAATTGTCATTCCTTGGGGAGAAGTGTCAAACAACTGAGATAAATCTTCCTCAGCTTCCAAAAACTCATTGGAAACCTGTATCTTTTCTTTAATTGCATCTAATATAAATATATATATATATATATATATATATATATATATATATATATATATATATATATATATATATATATATTTCCCTGTGTCCTTCCTATTCTGACCTTGAAGTTGAAAGAGTTCTCCGTTTTTACAGATAGTGGATAGTTACTGTATGTTTAGAAGCTCTAGAGCTTGTAGCATCCTCCGTGGCTTGGCTCTCCTCCCAGAAATTAGCAAGGGTTGGATACAGCTGTTGTTAAATTACACATATTGGCAGAATGTAAAGCCTCCTTAGAAAGTTCTAAAGTTTCAAAAACTTGAGGAAAAAATAAAGTGCCTGAAAGTTAGCATTATCCTTTTAGATAGATGCCTGCTAGGAAGCTGGGAGATTTCTTTAAGCTCATTGGAGTATACTTGCAAAACAAAGAAGCTGTGAAAGGAAGTTTTCCCTTTCATTACTTGTTTATTCTGCCATCTGCCCTCATTTAAAAACTATCACCAATCTGAAGTATGATACCCTATCTCTACAAAATCAGATTTTCCTCATCTCTTTTTCAGTGAATTTTTGTACAGTCTGTACATTTCATGGGTTAGAGGTAGGTTTGGAAACATATGAATCGCTATTTAGTTCCATAACCGATTGGGAAATGTAGTTTTCCATTGAAGACTTTAATACATCTTTTTTTTTTTTATTGGCACTCAGAAATTCATCAAATGTTAGCAACCAATTCTTAGCAACCAAATCCAAGTCTCCCATTTAAATTACTCCTAATATAAATGGCATCCTCTTGCCTATTAGATCCTCATTTTCAGAGAAAGGGCAATCATCCTAGTCTAATGATGGATAATAATTATTAACCAAGGTTACAAGGAGAGAAGGAAAAGGAGGGAGAGACTTTCATGTAGCATGCTTAAAACTGGAATAAGTCCTTTATCTTTGGTTGCCTAAAAGTCATCACAACCTTATCTTGTTTGGAATTTTCCCTCTGCTGCATTCCAGACTTGCTTTTCTCTTTTTGATCTCTGCAGCTTATTTCTTACTCCTGCTTTAAATTTTATCATCTTCTATTAGCACTTGAAATTGTGTACAAAACTCTACTATATCCTCGGATTTTAAATCTACTTGATTAAAAGTAAGATTTGCCTGAGTCACTCTATTCCATTTCTTAATCTTTGGAATGAAGAAAAAAAAACATGAAAGAAGTCAAAAAGCATAATCTCCTTTCCCATTTCTCTTTCAAAATTGTGGCCATGTATCTGCTCTTCCTTGGTTAAGAACATGCATATACATTTTCCTTCATGGGCAGAGATGAAGGCGAAACAAGAAAGTTTGAAGTCAGAATCCAACCAAATGAGTTAATTGCTCCTTTCCCATGTTTCTGTTACTCAGTTCACTTTTTTTTAAAAGAAAAAGAAAGAATGGGTGCAAGTAGTTAATATTTCATCCATCTGTGTTCAAAATATTACTGGTAAGACTAGAAAACAAGTGCTTGGTGATGTGAAGCTCTGGAATTTTGTTGTTGTTAGTTGCCAAGTCGTGTCTGACCCATCTTGACCCCATGGACCCCTTTCTGTCCTCTACCATCTTCTGGAGTCCATTTAAGTTCACGCCTACTGCTTCAGTGACTCCATCCAGCCACCTCATTCTCTGTCGTCCCTTTCTTCTATTGCCCTCAATCTTTCCCAGCATTAGGCCCTTTTCCAGTGAGTCCTTCCTCTCATTAGGTGGCCAAAGTATTTGAGTTTCAACTTCAGAAAGAGCAGTCTTTCTAAAGAGCAGTAGGGGTTGATCTCTTCTAGGACTGACCAGTTTGAATGCCTTGCAGTCCAAGGAACTCACAGGAGTCTTCTCCAGCACCATAGGAACTGGGAAAAAAGAGTAAGAGACATTTAGGTGCTCTGTTCCTTAAATTATAGCCTTTTGTGGTTCTTTTGGAGATGAACCTAGAGAAGGGAGTTGTATTCCTTCTCTTTAAGTTAGGGATATTCTCAATACATGAAGCTATGTTCACGAAATAAACCATACTGATGTCAGTTATGAGTCAAGACTATCTTGATTCACACAACCTGTTTAGATAACAGTTGTGGAATGTAGTCTAGACTCCCAGGAGGCAGGGAGTGCATTCTAGAGAATCAAAAGACCGCAAAGTTTGTGTGGGAAGAAGAGAGACAAAACAGCCCATCCTAGGAGTATTTTTAATGGTTTAAGCAGTCTGCTTTAATTTGGCATGATTTCTGCCTGTAAGTGAGGAACAATGAAGAAAACTGCTTAGAAGAACCTCATCATGTCCTTCTTGGTTTTAGAACCTGACATCAGTACACAGTGCAGTATATTCTCACAACACAGTGATTCACAAACAGACCAATCCCATTAGCCTAGCATAGTAGTTTGTGTGAATGCAGCCATAGAGAGGAGGGTTTGTAGTCCGTTGAATCCATGGTGACAGTGCTCTGGTGAAACCCCTTTTTCTTTGCCAAACTTTCTTTATGATCCAAATCCTACATCAAGATAAAATCTTGACCCCACATTTTCTTTCTTTCTTTTTCCTATTCTTCTCCCCTTCTGGCTATTGGGATTTGCGAGCCAATTGGTTTGTTTTTTATACTATTTACATGGCTGCCTGTCCCGATACATAAGTACTAGACCTATCAGTGGCATCAAAATAAGCAAGATGATCAAAATAAGCAAGATGGCAGTTAACTTAAATGCCCATTCAGAACCACATTTAACCAATGATTCAGACTAATTCAGTTCAGTTGATACATCCAAACCATTTCGATAATCCAAATCAAGTTAAATTAGTCTGAATGCATTCAAAACATTAAAAACATTTGTGCCTGTGAATGAAAGGTATTCAAACTTGTCCAAATTAAATCATTTGACAAAGTCAAATATACACATAAGATAGAACTCATTTTCAATCATTTATTTAGAGGAATAAGTTTCCTTTAAAATGACTGATTCCTGAATCTGTGAAGCCTGCCACAATTATTTTTCTTCCATTTGTGACATGTCCTCTACAATGCCATCTTGTGTTGAAATGTCCAGCCACTTTTCTTCTTTCATCTTAAAGTAAATTAACAATGAAACTCACAAAAATGCCAAGAACCAAGTAGTTCTGAGATAAGCATATATTTGATAAAGGGTCAGATATAATTAATTGATGAATTAAAATATGGTCTATAAGGGGTAAAGCAGTAACTCAGCATTTAAGACATTGGCTTTTTGACTGCAAAGGTTCAAGACCCAAGTGCCATGCAACAGGGTGAGCTCCTGTCCTCGCCCCAGTTCTTGCCAACCTAGCAGTTTGAAAGCAAGGAAATGCAAGTAGATAAATAGGTACAATTATGGTGGGAAAGTAATAGCATGATGTCACGCTGGCCACATGACCATGGAAATGTCTTCAGACAGCTCTGGCTCAACGGCCCTTGAAACGGGGATGAACCCTTGAGTCAGAAATGAAGAGTAAAATCCACAGGCACTCCTTTACCTTTTTTAGTACAAGATCAAAGACTTCGGATGAAAACTACTAGCTATAAATTACTGTTTCATTAAGTGTGTTGCCTCTGACAAAAATATGATTTATTTTGCTGACAGTAATCACTGTTTTCAGTTGGCACAAACTGTTGTTTGGTTCTCCACCATCAAATGGTGATTGTCTTTTTTTATATACTTTTTTCATACTTTAGGATTTTTTTTTTATTATTTTTCCAGTCATCTTTGCTGCCCTGCACTGAACCAGTACTATTTTAACCATATCCTTCTTAAAAGCTCAGTTTTTCCAACTCATTCTCAACAAGAGTGAATTGGGTCTGACCTTCAGCTCCTTTTAACCCTTAAAAATTCTGCTTACTGCAGACAGCACTCTGGGGGACAAATAGCACTCATGGGCAGGGAGACTTGAGAGGGATCTTTACCAGGTAATAGATGCAGGGGAACCAATCTTATTCTGATTTGGTCCCACGGCTCTCTTTTCTCAAGATACGTGACTTGCTTTTTTAAACTGTGTAATACAAAAGCATGCAGCTTCACTGATCCTTTGCACAGTCTTTCGTGGGATGAAATATAATACATAGAAAGAGAAGACTGGTGTAAAGCATATCAGAGCTGAGTGAACTCTCTTTTGCTTCAGTTTCCTACTTCCCAAATATGCATCTGGGCTGTGTTCATCTGTCTGTTTTGCTTAAACTATCCCCATTCCTAAGCGTTCTTTGAAGGCTAAAGAGAAGGCAAATTTCAGTGTTTGTGCTCTTATGCGCTCAGGTTGTTTTATAGTGTTTTTGGCATAATGATAGTATAGATTGGAACTGCAGTTTTCTTATAGGATTCATACGTGCCTTACTCTTCTGTATCACAGCAATTTGAGCAGATAGACATAGGGTATAATTTTCATTTTGTTTTATTTGGCTTTCTGCTTTTATTTAAAGGGCACTAAGATGCACAACATTTCTCTGGGATCTGTTTAACTTTGTCTGAATCTCCTAGAAGGAGGAACTTTCAAAATTCTAGACTATCATAAATATTATATTTCTTGCCTGCCTTTAAAAATATACATATATAAATCCAAAGCACAGTGCTTTAGTGATGCAGTTTTCAGACTGAGAGATAATTTATTATCTCCTAAATAAGACATGTTGAATTGTAACTTACATTGTCTCTGGGTATGGTTGATCTGTAAAGGGTCCACCAAGTAAGTCAAATTCCTTTCTGACAGCCTGCCCCAGGAAAAGACAAAATAAAAGTAGCTAAAATATTGTTTCATTAACAGAATCCTTTCATAAACATTTCTATCCAACTAAGAAAAATTGAAAAGGAAAAATAACTCTGAAGAGGCATTCTAGTTTGGTAGTAGAGCAAGCAAAATGAATTACTTTTTATACAAACTATTGCATTATTTAGTTATGGATATATCTTGTGGAATAGTGTATGTAATGTTTACCGTGCAAATACTCTTATATATGTGTCTGTGTCGCCCATCTCTGCCACTTTCTCTTCAACCTTTGCTCATTTAGTGGCATAAATGCCTGAAATAAGATTTCAAGTTTGTTCACCTGAATGTACTTAGAAAATTCCTTACAATCAGGAACTTTCATTATTAGGATTCCCAATTGCAGAAAGATTTCTAAGCGAATTCAGCTGAACATATGTCAAAATTCTCTTCAAACATTCATATTTTATCCTTAAATGTCACCAAGGAGAATGGGGATGCTTCATATTTTTCACATCTTTACAACAAATGTGTTAAAAATGCAGTACCTGAGAGATGCAGGCCATCAAACCAATGTGCTCCTCCCACCACTGACCTATTTACAGCCCCACAAATGAAGGGGGCTGAATATTATAATTGCTATTGCTTTCCTTTTTCATACTGAATCTTTGGAATTGTTAAGTCAACAATTTTTATCCTTAAACACCCTACCTAATTCGCCTCTCCAAAGGGGGAGAGGCAAAAATGTAATTCTTGATGGTATTATAGCAATCTATTTACAGCCCCCAGCTAGAGTTTGATTCCACAGTGCAGGCTCCAGTTTGCTCACCTTTGAGAACAGTTATATCAGCCATCACTAAAAATAAACCTTCCCTGCTTCAGCATGTGAAATTGTAGCCCTGTATTTTAACTATTTTCCTGGTCACCAAAAATAATCAGGCAAGTAAAATTTTGTACTGAGGAAAGTACAGAGTAGTGGAAAAGAAATCTGCTTCCTGCCTTTCCTGTTACATGAGCCTGTGGCAAGATGGGTGGCAAATAAATTTAATAAATAAACAAACATGGATCTTGGGTTGCCATATGGCAGTCAACCAATAAAAAGAGACTGTCAGTCATAGCTGCCTACCTGCCTGTCTTCCTTAGTGTTCAAGTTCATATATTTTACAGAACATATGTAGAAGATATATATGCTTCCTACTCTTGAAGTGAAGTCCTGAAGAGCTTAGGGATAGAACTGAAATATGAAGAACAACCAAATAGCCTAAATTGGGACTTCTTTCACATAAGCCAGAAATAAACCAGAGAACCATCTTTGTGTAGTGTTTAAGGCACCAGACTAAAAAACGGGAGACTGTGAGTATCTTTCTTAGGTAAATCAAACTTGTATTAATTTGTCCAACTATGTGGTAGTCCATATAGGAGCATAAGAATTTGGTTATTGGAAATAAATAATTTGGAATAGTGGCTTGTGTGCACACAGTATCTTAAAGGAAAGTCTCCATAGGTTAAGTATGTCCCACAGGCTGCAGACTAATTGCCGGTGGTATAATGTCCTATGAGAACCAGTTCTGCCTATCTAGCAAGGCAGCTATCTAGTATGTTCTAGATACTAGATACATCTTCTTTAGTATGTTGTGCAAAGTTGATCCTAGAATTGGGAACAGGATCCTTCAGTTTGCAAATAATATGTTCTACATCTCATTGTAACCTTTCCCTAAACTGTTGTGAATCTCAGTGCCTGTTTTGTCTTTCATGCTTGTAAAACATACTGGATTCATTTCCCTATTAAGCAGACAGTTCTCTAGATGACAACTCCAAGACTGAGCTACTGAAGGTGAAAAGATGGCCAATTGATGACAAGCAGAGGGAAGGATATCTGAAGGGTTTTTCCTTGGACTGTAGCTCTTTCAACCAACAGAAGGAACCAGCATTCTTTTAGTTTATATGAGTCTCTTGGATTAGAAAGAGTCCTAGCATGATCCCACAAGATCTTCCGATATAGCAAAGGTCTGCAAGTAGCTTCAGGAGCTGTGCTTTGAAGCAGACTATATGCTGAAAGCTGGCGGGGTGGGGATGCAATCAGTTCGTTGTTGAAGAATCAGCCATTTTGGAGTTTATTTTTCAAATGGACAATAAATTGTGCCTTTCATTTCTTAATCATTTTTAAGGATTATTAGTCTTTATTAAACTAAAAGAAGCTCTCTTTAGTCACAGCCTGATATTCCTTTTTGAAGATCTGCACCATTTGAGGGATTTCTTCATTGTTAAACAATAAGGAAGAAGGCAGATGAATGCAAGCTAAAATAAGAAAATCTGGAGTATCTTTTAAAAAAAAAACGATGGAAAAATATATGGGCAGACAGTTGTAATTCTAGTTTATTATTTTTAGTAATTTGTAGCTTGGTTTGCTTTGCTGCGGGTGGCTAAAACTTTCCGATTTTTATGATTCCTGATTGGCCAGCAATTCTTAAGTGACTTACAAAAAAGCTATTCTTTGACTAAAGAAGGAATTCAAGAAGATGGAGGAGCAAATTATTAGAGATGTATTTGAAAAATCTTTAAATAAAATCCATCAGTTCATAGATCAGGTATGCTCTAAGGATGTTAAAACAAACTACTCAAACTGCTTCAGAGATGCAAATATGTGTAGAAAGTTACCAAACCACCAAGGCAATTTCTCAAGTTGCTGACATTGCAGAGGAGTCCATTGCAATTTTGGAATATAAACCTGACACCAATTGTTATTATGATGGTTTAAATATAAACCTCCCAAAACAAGTGAAAGAAAAGCTCCAAGCAAATCTGCAACTTTTAAAAGGACAAGTTTAGGATTTTTTTCCTCATGGACATTAACAAGGTTGAGAAATCCTTGAGAAAAAAAGAAGCTTATAACTACTTGACAAACATTCCAGAGAAGAAAAAGATAAAAGAAGAAGACAGAAGACAAGCTGAAAGGAGTGGCTTAAACTTAATGAGTCAGTTGGAATTAGGATAGATTTTTATTGGTCTGGATTTGTAATTGAACGTCTTAATTTAAGTTTAAAAATGTATTGTTTCTTTTATATATAATGCTTAAGTAATTCCTAAAGTTTGTAAAAGATTATCGAAAGTGTATTTGAAAGTATGTATGTTAAGAGAAAGTTAAAGAAAAACATGTATTAGCTTAAAGAAAAGTTTAGAGTTTTAAAAAGGATATATACAAGAAGAAAAAAGTTATTCTATGAGGGTAACTTGGAGCGAGTGTTCTAAATTCAATGAGTTAATTGGAGCTGGAATTTTATGGGTCTGAAAGTGAACTTTAAAGTATATTAAGAAGTTAAAAAAAGATGTATTAGAATGTTTTATGTTAATTTTTTTAAAAAAAAGTTAGTGTTTTATAATAGATGGGAAAAAAGTATTTTTCTCTTTAAGGTTAAAGAATATAACCTTAATATAAATATAAATGGTGATAGTTTATAAAGATTATTAAATACAAATAGAAATACATATTATTTCCACACCATGGAAGGTAAAGCAGAAATGATTAAATAGATTGTTTTATTCAAAGAAGAGAATATATTTAATTATGTTTTTTATTTAGATATCATTTCTGGATTTTGTGTTTGTGACAAATAAAATGAAACTTTTACTCTGATTTTGCTGATTAGATAGATTTGTTGTTATAGAAATAGCTAGTTATAATGCAGAGTTCCCCAACATTTCCAGCTTTGCGGATTAGCGGGGGAGAGGGGGATGGTTCACAAAAGTGGCCGGCAAGCACATGCAACTCCATTTCCACAGCCCAGTTGCAAACCTCTTATGGCCCACAGGTTGGGGATCCCTGTACTAATGTGTAAAAGTAAAAAAATGAGGCTGTAATCTTGTTATTTTGTACTGTGCTAAAAAGAGTTGGGAGTCAAAGCTTTTTTCTTTCTTCCCTTACACCTCATAGTTCTTTCCCCCTGTCTTTTTCCTTCTCTTAATTTCCTGTTTTTATTTTAGTTTTTTGATTTTATACATTGATAAAACAATAAAAGTTATGAGATAAAAAAAGACTAAGCCACTGAAGTGCATCAGTCAAACTTTCCTAAAATGTGCCCAAAAGAGAACCAGTGAGGTTAATATAGATTATTTCATTTGGTCTAGAGCGCCATGGTACAGTGAATTAGATAGTGTTAAGCTTCATCTGCTGCCTAATTCAATGTAACATAGCAGATGAGATATATCAAATGAGCAATGCTGTATTGGACTTGAAAGATAATGGATCTTCTAAAACCATCACTGCAAAAATATTTCAAGACTTCATATAATCACTGGGACTGCAAGTAGAGGAAGAGGAGAAGGATAATATTTTAAACAAAATTGATGAAAAAGTTATTGATGCAAGTACATGCCCAGTGAAGCATTTTTTGTAAAGAAAAAATGCAAATTCATTTTGTATTTTTTGTATTTCCGATGGTGCTAAACACAATTTATTGTTTAGCTTCATTTCTTTTAAAAAAATGACTCAAAGAGCAAAGTAAGATTAATTTCACTGGTTATCTTTGTAACATGAAAAACAGAAAACATCGTGATGATAGACTATTCAGTAGTTCCTTGTAAGATATAATATTGTCCTTTTTTAAAAAAATGGCAGAAAAATGAGATCAGTAGCAGTAACCCATCGTGAGCTCAGCAGGATTATCTATATCCCTGTTTTACTTTGCAGATAAAGCAAAGTGCAAAAACGAAATACTGATCTCTCTGTGTGTATAAGATTCTTAAAATGGTATCTTTTTGAAAATCACACAAGCTTACCTGAAATTCATTTTGATTTGAAAAATATTGGTAGAGATGATGGGCAATGCTCTTCCAGTATCATAAAAAACATCTTCCAACTCAAAATGAGAGGACTGTCTGTTACTGACAGTATTTTCATATGCAAACTGTAGAATTGTCTCCTGCTTAGACTTTATTTTATTGGATACTAGCAGTCTTTCTTGCTGTGATCATGTCATTTTGACTAGTTTTATGCAGCAACAACAATGAAAGTTGTAGATGTAGTCTACATTTATTCTAAACTTCAGCTGGAGGTGTTCTTTACTGACAATAAGAACCCTGACCAGGTTCTGCATTTCCCAATGTTCATGATGCCAAGAATATATTGCTCAAAAAGGTATTTGTGCCTGTTGGAGTCTTATAATATTCCCAGTGATCTTCACTTCAGCATGAGCTTGGGAGCAAATAATCTGAGAAGCAGCAACTTCATTTATTTATAAGATTACACTTCCATTTCTTTTGTCATTAGTCTTTACTAATGGGTCAGAGAAGATAGAATTGTGTGTTTAATCTTTCCCATAATTATGGGGAGAAGGAAACTGTATTCTCTAACTTTACTCCTACAACCTTGACCCAGTGGTTAGGATGGCAAATATCTAAAATAGAGAGCCTGCACTATACATTTAGGGTTCCTAGACATTAATTTAAATATTACTAGAAGCACCAACTGAAATAATAAACTGCTTACTCAGACTTCCATCCTCTAAGTTTTAGAAAACATCAATGAGAGGCCAAGAAAGCAAGGTATGGGTAAGGCCATCTGATGCAAGCCTTTATCCCTTATTCACATGAATGAAATAAAGAGGGAGAAGCACAAAGAGAGACAGAGATTTAGTTTATTAATACTCTGCTGAGATCTGACTTACATTTTTGCAAGCCTATATGCAAAATAGGCTTTGAATTTTTTATATCTTATTCTCAAAAATTTCTTGAAAGTGTTTTTGAGTTTACCTTGTTGCTGATGTAGGGGTAGGGATAGTATTCCTAGTAGTTGCAGGGAGAAGAATTACACATTTTCCCAACATTTTGGGGCTGCCTTGACTGTCCATATTTCCCATTTCCAAAAGCCTCATTGGGAGAATCCCCTCATGATTTCTCCTCTTGAAATAGAGAAAACCAGGGAACTTGCAGACCACTGCAAAGATGATTATCCAATAAGAGATGGGACATTCAGAAACAGCTCTTAGCTATCTAATCTGCAAATAAATGGAAAAATACAAGAATAACACCAAACTTTTATTCCCCTTTGAAATATATGATGAAAGCTAATTTTCTTCAATGAAACTGAACGAGAATTCATAGGCAAAAAAACAAAACAAAACCCTGAATACTTTTTTCACATGAAATTAGTACACACACACACACACACACACACACACACACACACACACACACACACATGGCAGTTCTACACATGTACAAGATATCAGTCCCTTGGGTGGAATTATATCTCCCAGAGTCCCAACTAGACTTTGGACAAAACACATACAGTAGATGTTCTAGGAACTGTACTCTCAGCATGTGTAGAATGTTAGGTTGATGAAAATTGTTAAATGTAAGAATAACCATTTTCTTCCCTTTGCTTTTAGCCAACAGTCTGTGAACGGGAACTGTGTGTATTTGCTTTCCAAACTCTAGGCGTGATGAATGAAGCCGCAGATGAAATTGCAACAGGGGCTCAGGTAAAATTCAGATAATTTATTTGTAGAAGAATGAATTGCTTTTATGTAGCAAATTCAGTTAACATTTATTTTTGTATATCATTTTGCTTCATTTTATTGTCTCTTGATTAGTACAAAATATTCATTGTACTTTGGTTTTATAAGATAGTGGTTTTTATGATATAGCGGATGAAAATTAGAGAAAAGCAACTTTTCATGTTTTTATTATGGAACTGTATTTTGTCAATATTAGATAATCCGTATTAAATTCATGATTACAGGTTGTAAGTTGTGATGGTCATAAAGCAGGTCATCAAATAACTGTACCCTATTTTACAATCCTATTTTGTGAAAGTTGTTGAACAATCACCATAGTTGTTAAGCGAACCCATTGTCTACAATGGAGCATTTTGCTGAAAAATAGAAGTAAATGCCAGTTTTCTGCAAAAATAGCATAAATCAGGGTCATGTGATGCTGCCAATGGCTGTAAATGTGGAGCAGTTGTTGAGTGCATTATGGGGAGGGCCTGGCTATCAGGACTTTGGGACTGGGTTGTAGGTACCTTTTGCAGGGGCCTTTGTCTGGTATAACTTTGACTGGTTGTAATACAACATCCAACATACAAATACATTAGGACTGTGCAGCAATTCAGTCTCCAAAAGATGCTTCAAAGGGCATATAGTAATGAACATAACACTTACCTACACTGCCTTAAAGTAGCTGTGCTTTTCCTGAACTGCTGAATGATCCTGGGAAATGACCCAGGTGTTGCAACCAGGCTTTCCATTCATATTCCTGCTGCTCGGCAAAGCATTTTCTGGAGATCAAAGTACTGCACACTTTTAGTATGTCAGAACTATATTCCAAAACTATTCCATCCAAGCTTCCCTTTACAACACCACACAGAAACTTCTTCATTCCTCCCTGTGCTAGTTTTGCCATATCTTTATTCTCCAAAATCAATTGTGTTAAGGAATCCAAAGTACGTAGATAGGTAGCCTTCAGATAAGTAAACTTTATGACAACCTTAACCTATGCTGATAGCAGGAATGAGCAGTCAGTTTCTTTCTGGGGCTGCTTTACCATAATTCCCACCAATGGAAATTAGACCCTGGCAAGGGCTGCAGTTCCACTCCGCTACCTTTTAGCATTGATATTATGGCTAGGCCGATACTTGTGTATCCTTATCTTGTGGGTAGGAGGAGCAATTGATGCAATATTCAACTCTGCTGAACCACACTTGTTCACTGGCATTTGGCCATTCATGCCAAGTGTGAGAAAAGGAGAGAAGGGAAGACAGCCTAAATATATTTTGCTCTCTGATGTTTCTTTCTCACTGCACTTTTTGAAAGAATCCTCTTTTTTATTTCCCTCCAGAGGACTGAATATAAAGATTTCAGAACTAACCTTGGTATGAGTCAGAGCCCATCTGGGGCTGTAGGAGGAATCAGAGGGTTGCATTAATCAAATCCCTTTTTTTAATATTCTCCCTGAATGAATCATTTTAAATCAAATAAAGATCGGAAAGATGGAAGGGCTGTGGACTAAATAATTCATTTCATAGCACTCCATTAAGTAAGAATATGTTTACTCCTTCAAGTGTTTGAATAGTTGTTGAATGGTCCTTTTAAGTATTTCTGTGCTACAGTAAATATCATGATGAAGTCAAATAATTTTTAAATATAATCTTTGTTCGTAGATTGTTGCTGGTTTTCTTAATTATTTCAGAAATAAATAACTTTCAGTTGCACTCTGAAATATTCAGAGTTGTTCAGCATTTTATCATAGACTCCAACAAGAGGGATTATTAATAATATTAATGGGAATATTTTTACATTGTTCTTTTAAAAGACAGTGTGAGTATCAGAAACATGGCTATAATCTGAACATTTGCAAAGTAAATCAGATGCTTTTTCATTGGAATGTTGTTGTTTTTCCAATCCATTATCAAATGATGATTTAGGTGTTCTCCTCATAGGCAGTTGACAGACTGTGAAGCTGAAGGTCAGGCACTAGTTTGTTTCATAAAATCAAATCAAACGAATAACAAAACACCATAAAATTGTCAATCAGGCAAAACAAAGGCAGGCTACTAATAAAGGATTAGAAACCAGGAGAGCAGCTAATACTGTTGAAGATCAGGAGTTTGGAGAACAGAAACAAAGACATGGATTTCCACCACATTATTCTTCATAGGACTAATCCAGTTCTGTCAGGCTCCTTATGTCCAATCATCATGGGGAAAACCCATGTGTTCTTTTTCTAGAAGTGGTTTGTTCAAAACTAGAAATGATTAGTATCCTTGTTACATTCTGGCCCCCATTTTGAAGACACAATATATTTAGAACTGCTCAGTTAACTTGCACTAAAAGAAATTAGAAAAGCTCAAACCAATTCCTAAGCCCCCAATCCAGTTCACCTACTCTATAGGAAAAGTGTTGTATCACAATATCGGGCATGTGGTTTGTTGCTTCAACACTGGAGTTGAAGTTCTCAAGTAAAGACTAACACTGCAACCTTACTTAGAGCTTTTCTCCACATCCCAGGCAATGTGGTTTCATTCTCTTCATCCATTGGTGATCCAGCAATGGTTTGCCATTGTCTTTTGAAAATCCACCTGAATGCTTGGGAGAAAAGTCATAACTTATTATAAACTCTATGTAGCTCTCAAATCTTAATTAGTAGTATCATTTTTGATGAAAAGGGAAGGCATCAGAACAAGCCTGCCCTTATAAAAATATCAAAGCCTCCCCTTATAAAAAATATCAAAAAAGCAATCTTCAGTGGATAACTATGAAAACCTATATGTACTAATGTCATCTTTTCATCACAAAAGACCTATGTCTTTCCTGATGAAAAGATGACATTTAGTACGTATAAGTTCTCATAGTTATCCACTGAAGATTGCTTTTTTGACATTTTTTATAAGGGAAGGCTTTGACATAGGTCATTCCTGATGAAAAGATGACATTAGTACATATAAGTTCTCATAATTATCCATTGAAGATTGCTTTTTTGATATTTTTTATATTTGCCTTTTCCAACAGGGCACCTTTCAGCTATAGGGCCTTCAGCTCCTATTATTCTCTAATCTACGTGTTCATTGCTGGAAGTTCTGGGAGTTGAAATCAAAACATTTTTTGGGAATGCTAAGAAACAATACTTTAAGTGTTTTAACTCTTTCCAGCTTCTCATGCAGGAAATTTTACTGTGATCTTGGGGGGAGAAGAATCACTTATTACATTTTATGATGCACACATTGTTATGTAGGAAAAAGTAAAGTCACCTTAACTGCAAGATGGGTAGCAAATAAATTTGATAAACAAACAAATAAACAAAAAAGCATATTGCAAAATTAACTGTGGACCAAAACTATTATTACACCCTCTCAAGATTACAGATATATGCATATTTTTATGAGCTTCAGATATCCTCACTAAGCAATATGTAACAAAAAGCAAAGTCAAAAGAAAATAATATTAGGAAAATTGCATTCTTTTTATCTCTAAAACCTAAAGGTTGAAATTGCCTGATTTATTTTAGAGTTTTCTGTGTTTCTGTGGGACTAAAAACCCCATTTTACCCTTTAACACTCTTCCCCACCAAATCCTGCTAAGAACAAAAGGCAGAAAATCACTTGTTTAAAACACTTTGGGGGACACATGTAGAAAGCAGGGGAGAAGATAAAGATCATGGGTCACAGATTATCCATTCTTGTCCAGGCTTTCTGGAAACCACCCAACTGAAGATGATTGTTAGTTAATTTTGTTAGTACCTGGATCATAGAAACAGCTAGCATCACTGCTTTCTGGGAATCATTCTATCAATAAGCATGCATCTGGGAAGGCCAGTATCCTCTACCATTTTCACATGAAAATATTTGTTGAATGTATAATGGTGCATATCAGATAAAATCTAAACCTACATGATGATGTGAGCTTTTCTTCTCTTAGCCTGTACAAAGCTGAAGGGCTTATCTGTTTCTCTGAAAGCACAGCAGCCAGAGAGAAAATTAAAACAGTCTTTACATAAAATACCAGGTTGTAAGGATAGATAGTTCGTTCAGTGATGGCCAGGCCTTGTCTCCAATCAGTATTATTATTTATCAGCCCAGTCAGAATGGCCTGGGTAAGGAATGATGACATCTGAGTAAGAGGGAAGAGATGGATCATTCGGTCATTTGTGTCATCTCATTGCTCAGTCTCTTATCATGAACAATTGTATTATGGGATTTTGCAAGATGCATTGGCAGCTGACATGGTATAGCAAATTAATTTCTTATGGCTGTAGTTTATCCACTAAATAAATTCCATTAATATGTACAGCAACATGTATTATAATGAAAGGGACAAGACAGATTTATCTTCTCTCTCCTTTATTTTTGTTGGCTTTAGAAATATTACACAAAAAAAGATGAGAATAACAAGATTCACTATCTTTGTTTAACAATTTAATACCTGGGAAATTATTTAACAAAATATAATGACAACAAATTCAAGAAAAATTATTAACAGACTTGGAAAAATATAATGGCAGATATTTTAAGATAGAAGTTAAAACTAGAAAGAATATAATCAGTAAAAATAAATATTTTTTCAGAGATCAAGTTCCAGATGATTTCAGTAAAAATTGAAAAAAAGATGTTAAATGAATGGCAAGGACAACTAACTTTATTTGATGAAACTGAAGACTAAGGATTAAATTTAAGGTTTTGCAAGGTTTTGTGAAAATACAAGGTGAACTACGGTAGCTGTATCACACATTTCAAATTATATTATTAAGCCAGTTTAATTTGGAATACATATTGGATTGGATTGGATTGCTAAAGTGCTAGTTTACCATTGTTGAAGGAGCAGGACTTGCAGGACGCAAAATAATTTTGGTGGGATATAAACAAAAGTGTTTAATATATAAGAGATGACTTCATCATAAACAATACACCAAAAGTATGTGATAAAAGTAAAAGATTATAAATCCAATTTATGGCCCCTTGCTTAAATGCTACAGAATTTCATCAGTGAAGTGATAATAATTTGTATAGAGAGCAAGATTGAAACTAAGGTGAAATATTTACAGACAGTTTCTGTAGGACATTCAGAAATGACTCATTGGTTTCAGTGTCTTCAAATAAATAGTGTAGTTTTTTAAAAAAAATCACAGAAACAAGGTGGAATGCTCAGGAATTTGACTAAATTTGAAAAAATATAACACAAAATTCCAAGCATCTGCTGTGATTTATTTTAAGTTGTTTTGAAATAAGATTCAGAAACTGATCAAATCAAAGACTGTATGATTAAATTGATGTAGAATGTAAACAGGTCAATTGATATGCAACAGTGGGAATACCATTGGAAAATAAATACCAAATTCACAGTGATATTACAATCAGAAAAAAAACTGGTATAAGCTGTATTGATTTGGCATATTAATCCTTCATTGATTCCAAATACAAATAACTCATATTTAAAAAATGCAATTATTTTTTCACACATGTGACTACTGTAGTAGACGGGAACTGCTATAGAAAACATCCAATATTAGCCCCTCTCCTATCATACCTCCTTGTATGAGAGAATGCTAAGCAAGTGCTCCCTGGTTATCTGAATAGGATGGGCAAAATACATTGGGAAAGGTGGCCCCCAAGATTTCAGGGCTCCAGCCACAGGGGATTTAGTAAGTAGCAAGTAGCATCTTGAATTGCACTTGGAAATTTACTGCTAAACTGTGCAGTTCATGCAGCAGAGGTTTAACCTAGTAGTACTGTAACTGACCTTTGAGCACACATGCATTTCATTCCAGACCAGCTGAAATTTGCAGATAATCTTCAAAGGCAACCTCATGTGGTCGAGATTGCAAATGTATTAGCATCTGTTAAGATAAAAAAAAAATAGAAATTTTTGTTAAGGTCTGGAATAATGACTTTATGAGAAGTTTTTTTTTTAATCTGCATTATAAAAAAGCACATCTTTTCACTTATACCTATTTTATCCTAATTAATTTTTCACACATTATGGATTTTATGAAGTTTACCTCCATTTTGATTGGAGAAAAAATATTTTAGTCATCTACATATTTCCTATGCTTGACTATGGGAGAACTGAACATTTTTCTCATTCTCATTTCAGTTCTGGGTATTGAGTTGGACTGGAATATTTCTGGTGAACTCAGTCAGTCCATTATTGGATCAAAATCCTGCCTCAGATCAGGTGGCCTTTCAACATTCACAGAGACTTGGTATCCAATGCCATTCGCTGAGTCACAATTTCATAAACAGAGGCTCCCATACTTTTAACCGTATACATGTGGACTCCACCAAAAGATGTCATATGTGTACATGGAAGGAAGGAAACCCTGTTAGTACACACCTTGTACATTTATGGAATGAATAATCTGAATCCTTGAATGAATGTTCTGAACCATGTCTTTGAAGAAGTAAATGTGGTGCTCCCAAAAAAGAAGTTGCTCAAATAAAGGAGCCAAAGCAAAATTTTACAAAATCAGACACTGTCCTGTTGCCCCTTATATCACTTGACACTCCTATTAAATTAGTCAAAGTGGAGACATTGCAGCACAATGGAGAACAGACCCAGAGCTTCTTTCTGATATAAATTCTCTCAGTCCTATTGGTACAATTGTATCTGAAATCCTGTTAAATCTTAACAAGGTTCTGGTCCAGATCTCAGTCCTATTGGTACAATTGTATCTGAAATCCTGTTAAATCTTAACAAGGTTCTGGTCCAGATCCATTGGGAATCATTTATGAATTTATTTGGGAGGAGGGGAAAGTCTTCTTTTTGAACTTTCTTTTGCCTTTTCTTTTTTCTAGGTTGTAGACTTACTAGTATCTATGTGCCGTTCTGCATTAGAATCCCCAAGAAAAGTTGTCATTTTTGAGCCATATCCTTCAGTAGTAGATCCTAATGACTCTCAGATGCTAGCCTTTAATCCCAGGGTATGTATCATTTGTATTTGGAGGGGAAGGGTGTCATTATGGGCAAAAACCACTGCTTCCTTCCTTTTCCACATTCTTGGAAGATGATTGAGATCAAGGCTCAGATAAAAATTATGTACTATGTGGTTACTTATAATAGCATAACTCCTTATGAAAACCAGTAGATTTAAGTGGTATCAATTTATTAATCAAAATTACATAAACATTCAGTTCACACATTGTGGCAAAGCTATAAAGTGGTTTGTTGCTTAAACTAGATCTTTTCTGATTCGTATTAAACCATAATTTACAGATCTCAGTAACTGGGTTCATACCATACAGTAAACCAAAACCAAGCAAACCACGTTATGGCTTGGTTCATTCTTATATCTACTCTTTAAGATATCAGGCAAAAGCATAACATCTTTCTAACTAAAATTTCAGAGCAAAAATGTGCCTTATGTCTGAGATTTGGTTGTTTTCAAACATATGCCTATAGTAATCTAGTTCTGAATAAATACAGTAATTAATTACTGAAATAATTACCTTAAGATACAGATGGATACAGAAAAAAATGACTTTATATATATACTCACATTCATTTATTTCTAAAACAAACGTTTGTTATTAGTTGCCACTAGTTTTAGTACTCAACTGCTTTTTTCAGTCTGGTTTTAGATGTTTCACCCTAGGATTTCCATCAGTCCAAGTTCACATTACCAGTTGTTAGGGATAGTGTGAGATTCAGTTCAAAACATCTGAATATTATTTGTTTGGAAGAGGAAAATAATTTCCAGATGTTCTGGGCTACAACAATTGGTTGATAGGCACAATTTCAGCTACATTTTTGATATACAATCTGTAATGGATTTTAAAGCATTGGAAAGTAGCAGTATCTCCACATGTGGTTTCAAACAGTATCTTACTGTTTGTAGGGAGAGCAAGGGTGGGAAAATATATCATTTGTCTTTGTGTAAGTGATGCAATTGATGTTCTTGTTTCAGATATCATGACAACCGTTGACATGAGTATGTCAGTTGCATTATTTGCATGATGATGTCATGTGTACAACATTTTGATATAATTAGGGCTTGTAATGATGTAGGGATTATAAATTTCACATTCTGTATAAAATTATAGGAAATGGTTATGATAGCTACAATAACAGTAAAATCCTTTCACAAGATATATTCAAGCAGGGAGTTTTGATAACCGTCTGCTATGGATTTCTTTATTTGAATGCCTGCATATAGCAGAGACTTGGATCCAGGAATTAAATGGATCTTTCCAATTCTATAATTATATGAGATACATCTGAAAGTTAATATACTTTAAAACATGCTTGCTGAAAAGTAATCTTTCATTTCTTTCACCACAGAAGAAGAATTATGACCGAGTCATGAAAGCACTGGATAGCATTACTTCCATAAGAGAAATGACGCAGGTAGGCATATTAAATAAGTAAATGAATTGTTGTGTTCTAAATTGTTATTATATGATACATATGTTTATGAGTTTTAGCACTGTGTAGTACCATTGCTGTTTTATTAGACCCGTGCAAGGAAAGCCTATCAAAATAATCTTTGTGTAGATAACAAGTTGCAAGATAAAATCAATGAACCAGAACATTGACAGATCAAGCTTGAATATTACCACTGATATCATATGCCATTACAATGAACTTTTTATTCAGTCCTAGGGGCAGGATTGCCTGTGAGTAAATGGATTGTTTCAATGTTCAGGGAATACAGCTCTGACCAGTAGCCCCTTGCTGCATTTTTGTGTATTTATTTCTTTATTCATGTGCATTCTTAGGAACAAGCCAAGCAAATTGCCAAGGGAAAAATACAGATTTGTAGCAATCTGCTGCAATGACACTGATGGTTTTGCAAGTAAAAGCTTGTTCGCTTAAGTGAAACAGGAGAGCATTTGGAGATGGAAGAGGGTTCTATTGTGACTGTGCTGAAAGTTCTGCTGAAGCTAAATTTGATGTGTCTCTTCAGATTGGACAGTCAAAATGATGTACTAGAATGTGGTGACATTCACTCAAGGTTTAAAATTGGGTCACAGTACTTATTTGTGAATGTGCAGATTTATTGGCCCTTCTTGCCATGGTAAACCCCAATTCCCTAAAAATGCACCCTTCAGAATACAGTAGCTTATATCTCAGGAGCTGCAAGGAGATGGACAATATTTTGACAATTAGGAAGAGGCACATTCTTTGAACAGAATATATGAGTTGGAACAAGAAGAAAGAAGTGCTGGTATTACAGACGCTATGCAGAAAATTCTTCTTTTCAGTGTGATAGAAATTTCTCTTCTCTCAGTGTTTCCTCATTCCCCAGTTTACCCTATTCAGGGACACTCTAAATCAGGGGTTTTCAACCAGTGGTACACATACCTCTGTTGGTACATTGGCATCTGGCAGGTGGAATGCGTACAATGGGTTGAAAAGCACTGTAAAAAAAGTGTAAAAGTGGATGAAGTGAAGCAGTGGCAGTGCTGCACAGGATTGTGGGAAAGTCAGCTGGAGTTGCGTGAAGTGTTGCCTGGGTCCTGCTGAGAGCCCAGGATTGGCGCGTTCAGCTCCAGCTGATTGGCAGTGGCCTTGGGGGTGACAGGCAGCCTCGTGCAGTCTTCAGGCACAGATGCAACTGGAGCTGCGCGAGGTATTGCCTGGGTCCTGCTGAGAGCCCAGGATCAGCACGCACAGTTGCACCCTGAAGAGAAAAGGAGGAGGGGAGAAGAGAGAGGAAAGGCTATAAAAAGAGCAGGTTTTGGCAGGAGAGGGAGAGAAAAAAAGACAATGGGGGGAAAGAGAAGGGGGTGGTGAAAGAGAGACAGAGAGGAGCAGCCTTGAGGAGAGCACTCAGCTGGAGAAGTACCAAAGAGAAAATGGGGGGAGGTGATATAAAAGAAGGGGAGAAGAGAAGAGAGGATATAAAAGAAGAAGAGAAGAGGATAGAAAGGGAGGAGAGAAGAGAGGATATAAACGGGGAGAGAAGAGAGGATATAGAGGGGGAGAGAAGAGAAGATATAAAAAGGGAGAGAAGAGGATAGAAAGGGGGAAAAGAAGAGAGGATATAACAGAGGGAGAGGATATAAAGGGGAGACGAGAGAGGATATAAAGGGGAGAGAGAAGAAAGATAAAAGAAGGGGGAGAGGATATAAAAGGAGAGGTGAGTAATTTGTTAAATGAGTTTTGCCCCATTTTATGATTTTTCTTGCCACATTTGTTAAGTGAATCACTGCAGTTGTTTGTTAAATTAGCAACACGGTTATTAAGTGAATCTGGCCTCCCAATGACTTTGCTGTCAAAAGATTGCAAAAGGGGATAACATGACTCTAGGACAATGTGACCATCATAAATATGAATCAGCATCCGAATGTAAATCACATGACTCTGAGGATGCTGCAACGGTCATAAGTGTGAAAAATGTCATAAGTCACTTTTTTCAGTGCCATTGTAATATTACCAGAAGTATATATTAGATGCTTGGAAAGCATTCCACATAAAATTGTTCTGAATAGTTTCCATAGTGCACCAATTTATCTTAAGTTAGTTCATGGTTTTAGTTCATGTTCATGAGCAACGTCATGAAATCTTTCTAGTTGCAGCACAGATAAGACAAAGAGATAATCAACTTTTGATCTTAAACTAACCAAGGGTTTTCATCATCTGAGGATATTTAGTCAGATTTTAACTGAGGAATGGTTTGCAACTACTTTGCAAGCAAGCCAGGATCAAACAAGCTACATTAACCATTGCTTACACAAACAGTTATTCTTCTCAGTTTGTATCTAACAAGTCTTTTTACTATAAAACAGAAAGCAAAAAGCTCTGATCTCATGGCCATCTAGGAGGAAGAACAGACTTGAGGACATGCAACTTTGTGTTCATGAAAACACTATAAGGCAGTGGTCCCCAACCTTTATGGCTTGGTGACCCATTGGGGGGGAAGAGGGGAACCAGGCTGCACAAGTGTTGGGCTGGCACACATGCATGTGTGCAGCTCCACTCATGCAAGAGAGAAGAAAAGCCTTTGGGGTACGGTTTTGCACTCCTTCAGGCTTCTCCACCCCAAAAGAGACAGAAGGTCTGAAGCAGCGGGTGATCACTTTTGTCCATTTGCAAAAGCTTTTGGCACCAAACAGAGAAACCTTTGGGGTGCGGTTTCATGTTCCTTCAGACTCACCAAGGCTGCCCAATGCTCCAAAAGTGGATTGAGTGTCTTGTGCAAACAGCCTTGGTGAGTCAGCGAAGCTGAGCAGGGCACACTCATCCCACTCAGTCTCTGTTCTCACGACTCCATTTTTAGAGCATTGGGAGCAGGCAGCTTGGTGGCCCAGCTGGGAGAGAGAGGAGAAAAGGGCTGCAAGAGCGACGGACTGGCATGCATGCATGTGCGCACAGCTCCATTGACACAAGATAAAAGAGAAGCCTTTGGGGTATCACTGAATGAATCACTACAATGGGCTTCTCAAGGAGGGTTTTTAATGATTATTACATTCAATAATGTAATTTTTAAAATGAAGTAATATTTCGCTAACTGTTGTGGGTAAGTGTGAATTATACTTATAAGAGGCACAAAGAAGATCAAATTTTAATTCGAAAGGTAGTGAAGATAGGTATTAGCGCTGTCCCACTCCTAACAGGAAATGTAGAGATGGATGGATGGATGGATGGATGGATGGATGGATGGATGGATGGATGGATGGATGGACAGATGGACAAACAGAGAGACAGATGAATATGGGATTACTTCAGGGGAATTAGTGGGGTGCCAAAATTCTGCATAGAATTTTGTAAGTAGAATGCTATATATAAAATAGAATGTCAAAACCTTACATAGGCAAACTACATACAGATTTAGAGATTAATTTCTTTTACAAAATCTATACTGATTTAGAAATCAACTTGGCGATCATGCGAGCGGAGGCCCCTTGAGCAGAAGACGCTTGTGCGTAAAGCTCCACTCATGCGAGTGGAGGGTGCCAGCACATTAAGCTCCATTCTGGTAAATAGAGCTTCATGCATGAGCTCAAGCGCCTTCCAGTCATGCAAGTGAAGCTTTGTGTATGAGTGCAAGTTTCTTCCGCTCACGCAAGTATAGTGGACCGCAGTCCAGGAGTTGGGGACCCTTGGCTTAGGGGAGCACTGAAAAATAAGGCTAGCATAAGCAGGTTCAAGGAAATTTCTTGAAACACCTACAGAGAACTGCCTACACTGAGTGGCAAATATCTTTTAAGAGATAATTGGGAAAGAATCCCAGAAACTAGTGATAGGATGCAGTTTTATAAGAAAACATGTTACTATTGCTAGTTTTAAACTATAGTTCATTCAAAGCCTATAAATCACAAAAAGTTCAGTTGAATCAGACCTACTTAATATTTGAGTGGGAAATTACCAGAAAATCCATAAGAAGCCAGAAGAAATCCATGAAGGTAACAGTTACAATCCATTTTTTTTTTGTTATCAAAGAAACTACATGAATATGCCATGGGGTCACTAGAAACTAAGCTTGACCCAAAGGAGACTTAAAGTGATAGCTTTTTCTTTAGGTGACTTGCTAAACTGATCCACAGTTTCTTGGATTAGTAGAATTATCAGAATCAAAACTATCTTGTATCTAGTTCCAGCATATCTCTTAATTGATAATTATACTGTTATTATTTCATAGGCACCTTATTTAGAAATAAAGAAGCAGATGGACAAACAAGACTCACTTGCGCATCCTCTACTACAGTGGTAAAGCTCTTACATAGATTTATATGCTGTTTGTTTAATTCAAAGTATTTTTCAAATATTATGATAAGTCTCTAGTTATCTCATAGCTTGTTAACATGATGTGCAATTTCCTTAAAATGAAGAAGACCCAAATTTGTTCTTCCTATGTAAGATAGTAAGTAACAGCCCAGTGCATTATGACATTATCCAGTGTAATAGGGAAATCATGTACAACTTCTAAAAACTCATTTAGCATTCTTACCTGCATGAGGGCCTGGGGCATTAAATGGTCATGTAGGCATTGTAACAAAAAATAGAGCTTCAGAATTCATAACATTATTTCTTGGAGGGGGATAGGCAAAAAGGATCAAATTTACACTGAGCTAATTGAAGATGGATTGTGCCCTTCCTTTGTAAATATTGATTAAAAATAATTAAAATGACATAGATTCCTTGAATTCAACAGTACAGAGTACATTTTCTTTTGAACTCAAAGATTGATTCCTTGAATTCAACAGGATGCATTTTATTTTGTGACTTACTATAGTTTTGGTAAACTCTCCATTTTTACTTGATTGATATAAATAATCAGGCTTACCATAGGAGACAAAATATACCTTGCAATAGTTGAGCTTCTCTATATAAATGCAAGGAAAATGGAATAAAGATTCCCAACAGTACTTTTTTGGCATTCAGGGCTAGCATGAAAAACTGTGATTTATTCTGTTCCCCATATTCTCTATTTCAGGGTTATTTCTAGTAATAGATCACATATTGTGAAGCTACCTGTGAACAGGGTAAGTTTAAGGTTAAGAGCAAGTTGGATTTTGGAAGAAAATGACTTTCAGTTTATCAACCAGTAAATTTTGTTTTTCTGTGCTTTTACCTTGGAAAAATTGCAACTATTCAATGGTCGTTCTGTTCATAAGCTGGAGGTAATGGGAGTATATGGAGATCATCACACTGTGAAAGATCATGAAAATTAGGATAGTATGCTTTTTCAAAGGAAGCAGAGTGCAATAATGACAAATTTCCCTACAAACAATTATAAGGATTTACATTCTTAACTTTTTATGTGTTTCAGTTCTGCTGGGTTATCTAACATATGATTGGCTCAGCCTTTAATTATATATAAAATAATATTGGCTGAATATACAGATCAGGGGTGTCAAACTGTCGGCCCGCGGGCCAGATGAGTCACAAGGAAACCACGCCCACCCCATTGCCGGCAATGTGGAAAAAGTTCCAATACGTTGCACGATGTCACGTGACGTCGTGAGTTTGACATGTCTGATATAGATGATATCAGATTTTAAGAATGAACTGTTTGGCATAGGAAATTCTTTAAGTCTAGAAAAATATGCCTTATCATCCCAACCCCAATGAGTTTGCCATTACAGCTTTCTATGGCACATCTGCAGATCTTCCAGAAAAATACTTTTACAGTACTTTTACAAAGGTACTAAAACTGGGAAAAGTTCTAATAGCCAAATAGAACTATCCAAAGTTATTTCTAGAAAACAATAAGAAAAGTTTAGAAAACTATGAAATACTTGATAAGTTCCAAGGAAGTTCTTTATGTACTTTATCGGCCATAATCATTTTATTATTTGTCAACAATCTTTCAATATGATTTACAACATAGGATATATCCAGATGGTACAAAGTAATAAAACCAGTATAAACTATACATTGTAAACTAACACAAACAAAAGAAAATAACATAATTATTGACTGTCAATGAAACTGTAACTATCAATTTTTCTCAGTGTTGAAGCATTTATTTTACCCAATATGCATCTAAACTGGAATAGTATTAGTGCTGATTTATTTCTGGAGAGACATTATTCCAAAGAAAAGGAAACAGAAACAGAAAAGTCTATTCTCTGGTTGATTCCTCAAAAGCATCCTTAAATTTTAGCTCAACCAGTTGGATTCATTGTTCTTTAAGCTTGTAGTTTTCTTGTGGATGCTTTGTCACCAGATTCTGTATCATTATTCATGCATGCATGCATGCATGCATGCATTCTCTACTGTTGGAACAATCCAGTTAGAATGATCACATATAGGAAAAAACTTTCTCTGATTTTTAATTGCAGTCTTTTTTTTGGGAAACATTAGCATCTCTTATTGGTTTGAAAACAATTTCCATTTTTAATCCCATACTTAAAATATGCATTTTAATAGTATCTATAGATTTGATCCTTTGGAGGAAACAATATCTGTACAGAGTAAGAGTTCAGTCCAGATAAATGTGTGGACCGGGAAGGATTAACTACTTTTTCAAGATCAATTTCAGATTGTGTAGTTTTCGAAAACAACTTTTACAGAGTTTGGTCTTGGCATATCAAAGTCTGTGGCTAATGGCAAAGTCTGTGGCTATCATAGAATTAGAGTGGGAAGGGGCTACTTAAGTAAAGCCCCCTTGCTCAGTGTAGGATTCAAATTAAGTGTTCAAGAGAGATGACTTTTTTTAACATGATTAGGGAAAGGGAGTTTATAAACTGCTCTCTCTGTGATTGGTTCCACTGTCAAAGTTTTTCTAAAAACTGAAATGCAATCTGCCTACCTTTGATCCAAATCCATTATTCTGCATCCTGAACCACAAAATAACAAAAAAATATATAACAATGTCATGAGAATGTCAAACTGTTATAGATATAATGTTCTCCTCTTCTGCTTTTGTTCTTGTTTAGCAATTGAAATTTATGCACACCCCACACCAGTTTCTTCTGCTCAGCAGCCCACCAGCCAAAGAGTCCAATTTCAGAGCTGCTAAAACTCTTTATGGAAGTACCTTTGCATTTCAGTAAGTATTAAAAAATAGAAATAAATTAAATCCTTGTCTCACCAAATAACAGAGATAGGAATACACATCCATTCTAATTTCATTGGTAGTGCTTTTCGATTATACTGCTTTCCTTACTTTGATTTCTGCCTGTCTTGTCTTTTGTATTTAAGTGGATCGCACATTGAAAACTGGCACTCGATCCTGAGGAATGGCTTAGTGGTTGCTTCCAATACAAGGCTGCAGGTAAAGAAGTGAGAAGTAGCAGCAAAATGTGAATGTTATTTTGAAAGCCATAGAGGCCTAACCTGTCAAGCTCCAGAAAAATCAGGAGATCCAGGAAGTTCATAAAGATTTATTGTATGCTTAAGCTCTCTACAAGAATCTGAACTACTAGTATAGATAAGAGTAAAAGGAATTCAAGGTGAGCTGGACTTAGATCTCTTGTGAGCCCAACGGGACTTATAACTGATGACTCATTTGATCCCTCCTTCGTGCTCAGCCTGATCATCTCCTACATAATCTACAATTTCATAGAATGAAAAGATGACTATCAGGTTGGCATAATCATCACTGTTATTATTACCTGGGATCCTTGAATTTGCTTATACTACAAGGAGCTGAATTTGCTTATACTACAAGGAGCAGAACTTGCCAGGAACCAAAATGATATTCTTTTCACCCTCTTGAGTTTTGTTATCTATTTAGAGAACCATCTGGAAAAGTAACAGAAGATGAAGTAAAAATTGCCTCCCTGTACCTCTATTATTTATTTATTATTTCTTCAATATTTATAGGCAATTCAGTGTAATCCGATAAAAGCACACAATCACTAAAACATAAAATCTTAACATTTCAACATAATCCTAAAGTAAAAGCACATTCAACAAGTAACATATAGAGTAGCCATCATTTCCAGCAACTTGTGCTGTAAAAGTTGAGGAGATAAAGCGCATCTTCAGATGTCAGATGGGTGTGTGTGTGTCTGTGTGTGTGTGTGTGTGTGTGTGTGTGTGTGAGAGAGAGAGAGAGAGAGAGAGAGAGAGAGAGAGAGAGAGAGAGTAGCACTTCATCATGCTTGCTTTCTGATAAATGGAGGCTTTGTGATTGGCTGTAGCCACCACAGCAAACCTTTTGTAAATTCAGATATATCCACTAGCCAAAACTGGCTTAGATTAGCATAAGAAAAACCTTCCAAGTTTATCTTTGATCAAATGCCACAACTGAAGAATTTACTAGCTTTTTGTTTATTTCAACTTTCAGCTCCATGGTGCAATGTTTGGAAGTGGTATTTACCTTAGTCCATTGTCAAGCATATCTTTTGGTTACTCAGGTGATGTATATTAATCCCTTTGTCCATGTGGAGGGATACCAAAGAGAGTGGAAAAATAAATAATAGTCACCCCTAGGAAAGATGGGAGGCATATAAATTTAGTAAATAAAAATAAATTTAAAAAGTGTCCACAGTTCTAAATTTTATCTGTTGAATAAGGCCAGTTTTATTCTACATATGCAACATGATAGAGTTTAGAAGAAAAACATCTGTAGGGAAGAAGAAAGATGGTCAAGTAGCTCAGTGTCTCTCAGCTTCAGCAACTTTAAATGTGTGTACTTCAATTCCCAGAATTTAGCATATTGCTGGCTGGAGAATTCTGGAAGTCGATGTCTACTCGTCTTAAAGTTGCTGAGATTGAGAAACACTAAAGTAGCTGAATTCCAAAGTGGAATACAGAAACTGCTTTTTGTTGAGTAGGAGGTACCTTGAACTGAAATAAATACACTAGGTAAAATATAAACTGATATAAGGCTGTTCTTTGTTAATCTAACAGGAGTCTGAAGCTAACAAAAGGCAGTAGCTAAACTCTCAGTTTTCATGAACCATGTCATTTATCTACTTGCACCAATATTATTCTTTTGTTATTCTGCTTGCCCTCTATATCCCCATGAGCTACTTGGATAAATTAATATCAAGATTCCTCAAGGGGTCTGCTCATACAAGTTTTACTTCCTTACTAATTACATTTAACCTTCCATATGTAACTAAGAAATATCAAATTGCTTTCTACTCTCCCAAGAATATTAATAGAAATGAAGTATTTTTGACATTCCAAATGTTTGCTGGACTACAATTCCCAGCATCCCTCATTATTGATCATTTTAGCTAGAAACTGTAGTTCTCAACTGTAGTTCCTGAGAATCCTGACACATCTGCTACAAAAGACAAGATACAGAAATACCCTCCTCTCTAAAAATTATATATTTAGCTCCAACAGAAGATCCAGCCAGGTGCCAAATCTGGGGGGAGAGGTGCTGGGCTTTCTGATGCAGTGGGCAGTAATAGTATTTGACCTTTAAGGCCTAGGTAGTAAATTTCATCCAGGTTCCAACAAAAAATATTAGCTAGGCTAACATTGTATGGTATTCTGCAGTTTATACATAAACTTAAGATTGACTCAGCTGATGTGAAACCCAGTTTTGACTGTTTTTTAACCTGAGCTTAGCATGCAACTTCCCATTATTTATGAGAAACAGAAGTGGGTTTTAGAATGCTATGTGATTGGGTCATCATTGTTGCCTGCAAAAATATACTTAACTACTAAACTATAGGCTGCTGGAAATGAAAATCAGCAATGGCATTAATACTTGTCTGCAGTCTCTATATGAAGTGGAACATACAGTATTTTATGCACCACTATGTCTGATGTAAATCCAATGTCTTTAGGGATGAACAAGAAACAGCAGAAGGTATCAGCTAAGGATGAGCCTGCTTCAAGCAGTAAAAGCAGCAGTGTATTACAGGTAAAGAAATATATGAAACACTTCAAAAAAGCACTTTCTTTTTTTATGATTCTCCTTGCTCAAGGCAGGTGCCAGATGCAGTGGTAATCTACCCCCAGAGCTTCCTTGTTCACATAGGGTGACTCATACAGGGAAGGACAGATCCAGAAAGCCAATGCATTAATATTTGACAAGGACATACCATAATTTTTGTGTGTGTGCTATTCTTATTCTGCCTGTTAATATATTTTGATTTAGAAAGACATTTGGAAGCTAGTGATGCAGCTGACACATCCATTCATACAATTCCATAGATAATTAGAGCTCACTTATATATGTGGACAAGGGAGAGAGGGAAGAAGAGAGAGAGAGAATAGATCTTGAAGAACTAGCTCAATGGGAAGAACAGAATCCATACCATCAAATATACGCCCTCCCAATCATCAGATTTCCTGTTGCTATAGTAAGAGATGGCCAAAGGAAGACATGGAAGCTGTATTGCAACACACATAGGTTCCCACTCCAAGTCCAATACCCAAAGAGGATAACTGGTGCAGTCTGGTAAGTATCAAAACCAGCATCCTGGAGAAAACCCAGAGCATCACTCAGTGAGACAGCACCCAAAGATGAGAAAATCCCTGAGGTAGCAGCAGACAGGGGACGAAGATCAGGCAAAAGAAATACAATGGCAAGACAAGATCTTTTGTGGAATGAACCATCAATAGGTAGCTAAGGAGGCAGACATTGGGGAATCTAATCAGTGGCTGGAAAGGGCTGGTCAAAAAGGACTGAAAAGGCTAAAAGGAACACTGAGGCTCTGATTGTAGCAGCACAAGAACAGGCACTAAGCACCAAATCCATAGAAACAGGGATTTTCTGTGGATTTGGTGCTTAGGCAGGACTAAGCTGCAGGGAGGCCCTAGAGACATTGGGGCAGGGTGTAACATAAAAGCACTAAACAGCACAACCAAGCAACTGACATTGTATGAGCCAAGGTGACACAGCAGTTAGAGTGCAGTACTGCAGGCCACTTTAGCTGACTGTTCAGCAGGTCAGCGGTTCAAATCTCACCGGCTCAAGGTTGACTCAGCCTTCCATCCTTTCGGGGTAGATAAAATGAGGACCCAGATTGTTGGGGGCAATGTAAATATATATATACATTGCTTACTGGTGTACACCTCTTAGAGAGTGCTTGCACTTAAAGCGGTATATAAGTCTCATAAATAAATAAATTGTGTATAGGAACATATGAACAGTATACGGGCTAAATCAGTGATGGTGAAACTTTTGAGACCGAGTGCCCAAACTACAACCCAAAACCCATTTAGGTATTGTCGGGTTCTGGGTGGGCGTGGCCCACTGGGTGGGCGTGACTGCGGTGGTAACGGCAGACTGGGTGGGACTAAAAAGTTCAATCAATCAATTCCAACTTTGCAAGATCTTTTTTTTTCCCTGCGAGAAGTTGAAACTGGTTGATTGATTGAACCCGGTGGCGGAGGCCTAAAACCCAGCTGAAGACCTAGCACTAGGGTGATAGTGTGCATGCCCACACAGAGAGAGCTCTACATGCGCATGTCATAGGTTCGCCACAATGGGGCTAGATCCTCTTAAGTCCAGAAAGTCACAGAGCATAATAGATTCAGACAGACAGGTATTGACCAGTCACCCAGACATTGTGGTAGTAGACAAAAGGACCAAAAGACAACAGTGGTGATAGATGTAGTGGTGCCAAGTGGCAGCAACATAGGATGAAGGAGTATGAGAAGCTAGAGAAGTACCAGGTTCTAAAGGAGAAACTGGAGTGGATGTAGAAAGTAAAGGCCAAAATGGGCCCTGTGGTGGTATGAATTCTCGGGCTTTGACTCCTAAACTGGGAAAATGGGTCCAAAAGATCCCTGGAATAACACCAAAACATCCAGACAAATGCAGCACTAGAAAGAGCTAAGATACCATGCAGAACCCCCAAATTCCCAGGCCTCTGGTAGAGGACAGGAGAAGGAAATTTTATTTACATATTTATAAATGCTCCTAACAGATACAATCTCATTTCAGAAGCTTTCACTGGCCCATAAAATGAAAAAAAAAAACATTCTTTAAAGGAAAATATTCAGACTTCATAATGTCTGCAGAAATTATCTGTATTATTGGAGCAAGGTCTTGAATGGACAGTTATGACTAATATAAAAAATGATTGTGGTTTTGACCACAGAGATTATATCAGTAATACCAGCAAGAATAATTCATGAATCAAAGCATTTTAAAAATATTTGATATAATACTTCCAATATTTATTTTCTTTAACAGTTACAAAAAAAGGGGCAGCAGTCTCAATTTTTGCAAAGCCGAAACTTAAAATGCATAGCCTTATGTGAAGGTAAGCACTTCTAAAATATCTAATAATAAATAGCTGAATTCTATTTGATGTCCTTGCAGTTATCTTGTGTTACATAAAAAGTAATCTGTTGGTTTTGCTGATTTAAACTGACTTGTTTTAAAACACAGAATTTTTTTATTATTTTATTTACTGTGTTTTTATGTGTAACTATTCTAGGTTTACAAATCTTTCATTTATTTTTGTATTTCTGTATATCTGCTACATCCTACATACCATGAAAAGAAGAAGGGAAAATACAGGACAGAAAGTAGAGGTGGAATCAGGGAAATGTTTACAGCAATGTTTGATCTAACCAGGACCATAACAAAGAGGTGTTCCTAAGCACATTATTAATGTACTTTTAACAAGTTGTTCCTTTCTTTTAATACAGTGCTTCAATATTCTGTCCAGTTCTGAGCATCACACTTTTAAGGATTCATAGAAATTGATAATGCAGATAATTCTCATGTTACAACTGCAATTGAGCCCAGAATCATAGTCATTGGTTGTTGCAGTCATTAAACAGGTTGTTGCAATCATTAAACATCTGACTGCTGCCTCATATTTAAGTGATTGTCCAGTAGGACTCCCAAGATCCCTCTCACAGTTACTACTATTGAGTAAGGTACCACCTATACTGTATCTGTGCATTTGGATTTTCTTGCCTAAATGTAGAACCTTACTATTTTGACCATTGAATTTCATTTTGTCAAAACTCGATGTCACACAAAACACCAAACTCATTCCAGAAGGCATTCCATTCCAGAATGCAGGACATGGAATAAAGAATTTAAATACAAGAAAGCAGATGCTAATTGAAAATCTTTAAAAAAAAAAAAAAACTTCATAGCAGCAAGTTGTGGAATCTATTCCCCAGAGTCTTAATTCAATTTGTTCAAGCAGAATTCTGGGACGCTTTGATTTCAATTCTTGCACTGAGCTAATGATTGGATTCACCTGTGGCCCTTGCAGCACTCTGATCTGCAGTCGATCCTTCCAGATCTATGATTTTGTAGCAGATTGATTTTAATGACTTTCTTTGTGCTATTTAAATCATTAGCTAAGACTTAGATTAAAGATTTTATTATTTCACAGGAAGTACTGTGTTCAGTAACCTATCTAGTTGTTAGTTTTGAGGTCTCTAGCATGGTACATCTGAACATTAATGGAAACATTAATCCTTGATTTTTTTTCCATGCCATCTGCCTGTCCTCATTTGTTGCAGTATATTTAATTGAAAATAATAACTGGATGGCTGGCATCCTGCAAAATATCTTTCCAGTTTTTAATTCAAATGATTTTTTTTGAACCTATGTAGGCCCACTGATATTCTGAGACAATAAAAATAGCAGCCATTTAGAACTAGGTCCTTTTTGTCATCTGAATATTTTCATTCTGATACATAGCATTAAGAATAACAATAACAACTTCCTCATATCAATTCCTATGGATTATCTAAATATTTCTTTATAGTTCTTTTTAATCAATAGTGGTTTATCACTCCCTTCTTTTTTCAACTTCCAAGCCTAGCCTTTTGCTGTAGCATTTCCTAGTGGTTTCTTAACCTATCAATAACCAATTCTGATCCTGTTTAGATTTTTTTGAGATTAATTCAGGTCCACTAGATGTTGCCATATGGTGTACATTGTTGCTATTATTATTATTGCTGTAGAGTCCTTGCAACTGCCTGGACAATATCCTGCAAGATTTTGGCAAGATTTCAGAAGTGGTTTGTCATAGCCTTATTCCTAAGTTTGACAAGGTGACCCAGCTAGCTTTGTTCCTCAAATGGGCTTAGAACTTATTGTGTTTTAGTTTTCAGTCTGGTGCCTTAACCATTACACAAGGCAGGCTTTTTACATGATGTAATTAAGCTAGTGACAAATTACATTGGCCTTTAATGTTGATGTTTACAAAGTTGACATTCACCCATAAGAGTCTTGGCTGCAATTAATAAAGTCAATGAATGTCAGATTCTGATAATCAGCCCATTTATTAGAATTTAAAATATATTTTATTTTGAGGGCATCAGATCATCAAATATTAACCATTCCTCAAATCTCTTTCTTTTAGTGATAACTTCACCAGATCTGCACAAACATGGGGAGATATGGGTAGTTCCCAACACTGATCATGTGTGTACGAGATTCTTCTTTGTGTACGTATTGCAGTCTTTCATTTGAATTATTTTTACTAAACTGAACTTTATTTTTTATGCTAAAATATACAAAATGCTAATTTCTTTTCAGCCTAACATCTAGCCACAGTGCCTTCCATTTAAAAACGTTTTGCCTATGACAAAAAACACTGGCAATTTTTTCATTGAACCAATTGTGTATCTAGAAAAATTAACCTAAACAGATGCTCCTGATCTGAATTAGCAAGAGTGCAATCTGAAATTTGAGTCACCCCCCCCCCCCTTGGGAAAACACCAAATAACTATAACTACAAAATAAGATAAATTTCCATGTATTGAACTGAAGTCCAATTGAATGAAAAATCGTACAAAAATGTTAGTTAGGTTTTCCTTTATATTTTGATTCTTTAAAAGGATGAAACTAGTCGTAACTTTTAATGATTACAATACTAACTTGAATCATGGGGTTCCCTGTTCAGATTCTCATTTAAATGTGAACCTCAGTTGATCTGTCATTCTCTCTCTCACACACTCTCTGCTAACATATTTTACAAAGTTACTGTACTAAGGATTTGCTTGTGCAAGCTGCTCTGAGCTCTCAGATTTATGGTAGGATGAAAAAGTTAATGGTGATACAAGATCTTCAGAGTGCATCTAAATTTGATGTATATCTCCACTAGGAATCTTCCAGTCCCCCATACTTTTAATTTAACTTAAACTTTCTCAGAAGATTCAATTATTTCAGAAACTTTTTGATCATTATTACTTAACATAGGTTACCACTAATGATCTTTCTTGGCAACATTCAATACAGAATATTTTTCAGTGAATGTGGATTAAGACAAAATATGGACCATTAGAATCCAGTTAGAACTAAAATAACAATACCATTACAACTACAACAATTACAATAACAATTATCTGCATTTTGCACAAGTTCCTTGGAAGTTTAATACATTTTAAAATAAGTGCCCCTAGGACTAAAAAGTTAAAATCCATATATATATATACAGTATATACAATATGTACAATAATGTCAGTTAGTAGTGATTAGTCCAGTCGTTCACTTGTGTTCATCTCAGAAGCAACTAAGGCACTTCCAGGTTTAAGGGATTAGCCAGTGGCATCACTATTGTCTAGGGAATGCCCAGTTGGGGGCCTCCTTTCATGTCCCCATTAATGTAGCCTCTGAAGAGGTAACTATCAATCTAGTTGCAATTCCACACTTTCAAACTGCTAGGTCAGCAGGGGCTGGAGCAAATGACGGGTCTCATCCCACCATACAACAGCACTTGGGTCTTGAACGCGGGCTTGTGATTGTCAACCCAGTATCCTAACCTACCCCACTCCTATTAGTCCAGTAATTCACATTTGATTAAAATATCAAGTAGATAGATTAATATTTGTCTTCAAGGATATTTCTCTTTAAGGAAAAAAAAGGTAAAACACCGTTCCTCTAATCTTCTATCTTCCTGGTTAAGACCAAGGGCAATCAGAAATCTCAGAGGCAAGCAAATTATAGTGGAATCACACTGGCCAAGAAGCACAGACAGTATTCTTTAGCAAAATGATGAGTGAAGGCATTTGTGATGCAATAATAATTCGCTTCTCTGTTTTCCAGTTTCATCAATAGTTAAAGTAGAAATCCAATATTACATCTTCTCTTTTATTCCTTAATAATAGAAGATAACAAAAATAAAAGCTACATACAGAAAGGATGAAATTTGAAATTGTCTATCATAATACGGAAGTGTTCAAAATATTAAACAATTTTTTCTGTACACTTTCTGTTTTTGTTTAGCTATGAAGATGGCCAAGTAGGCGATACAAGTATAAACACTCAAGAGCCAAACATCCATAAAGAGATCCTCCGAGTCATTGGTAATCAAACTGCTACTGGTTGAAAGGACCTCTTAAATAGTTCTTGTGTTTTGGGAGCCTTCTTCAGTCTCAAAGCTGGATTTTGAACTGAAGAAGATATAGTGTAAAATATATTTCTTTTTTTTCCTGAACAAGTTAACCCTTTGAATACTTTTTTCTTACTTAGTATTTCTTATCACAAAAGTTTATGAATATATATATATATATATATATATATATATATATATATATATATATATGCGCAACAGTAGGGAGACGTGTTGATACAATGCAGGTGATAATTGAACAGAAATTTTGATTATTCACAATAAACATACTTTGAACAGGAGTTTTGTGCTGCTATTTTTATATTAAAGAATTGAATTGGATTATTTTACTATTGTATATCTATATTTTTAAATGTATGATAACTACAGAAAGGCGTCTACTTCTTTTAAAAAAGTGGAATCCTATATAAATGGAATTACTGAAATATTTACATTTTAATACAGCATAGGAATTAGTTGCTTGAAATTTAATAAATAAGATAGAAAGGTTAGTTGTAATATATTTTCCCTTTATGCAAAAGATGTATGGGATCCAAAATGTTACAGAAAAAACACCTTTCTGTTCTATTGACATAATATATATATATATATGTATCCTAGCTTAAAATTGTTTTATTAATTGTCGGTATAACAGCATGTATCTGAAGGTGTACAGATTTTATTCCGTTAGATGAAGGAGCTTTTAGAGAAAACATTCCTGGTGGATTCAATCAATACATCTCTCTTAAATTCTTGGGAAGACATTTTTTGTGCGCATAAGAGTTTATTTAATGTCTGATTGTGTCCATGCTACCTTTATGAAAATTTCAAATTATTACAGGCAAAGCACTGAGTTTTTTACAGCTCAAAAAATTCTGTTTTCTTTGGATTTTTGCCACAAGCATATAGCAATATTCATGTGACAAAAAAAGAAACCGTGAGCAGAAGTTCTAGAAACCTAATTGCAAAACTTTTACCATTCCCCCCATTCCAAATGAAAACATGCTTTTGGATGTCCAATCTTTTCCATTTCACTGTACACACATAAATGGTCAAAATCACATTGATCCTATTTGCAGAGCTGTTTCACATGGAACATGTAATTTGTACATATATTTGTATAGTGGGGTAGCTAATGAATCTTGGATATGTGCTCCCATTTTTTTTAATTTCTGTGAACTAGACTCACACATATACAGAATAGTTTGTACTGATTCATTGTTTTTCTCAGGATACAAAACAATTTGTGGCTACTTGCAATTATCTTGTTACACAAAGAAGAATCTATGCCCAAGAAAGGCCTAAGGCTACTACTCATTGCATACATTACATGTAGTTCTGGAGATTGTGAGAAACAGTATGCAACTTCTATCATATTAAGAGCTGAGTTTGTTGTCTTGTTGTCACTGAATTGGGTAAAACAATCGCACCTTAAAGGGTAACCAAATAAGATGGTAAGCATCTTCCTCCTGAGGGTTGTTCTTATTATCTGTTTTGTTTTGACACCCATGAAACCATCAGTGATTCTTGTCTACAATTTTAACCTAATGGGAAATAAAATGAAAGTTTTCCTAATGCAAATAACAAACCCAGTGGCTGATAGCAGTATCGATGTTGCCTAATAAAACAGTTCTTGCCTAATCAAACATCTTTCATCTGATAAGCGCTGTAATAATTAGTTGGGAAATCTGTAATGAGAAATTCTCTTTGAAGTGTCATTGCCATTCATTTTCTTTAAAAAAAAAACAGGGTTAATTTAACATATTTAAACATTAAGTGACTTCATTCAGGCAGGAAAATAGCAAGTTTGCTGATTCATTTGATGTTTACAATAATTGTTGAAGAAACAAGATGAATGTAACTATTGCAGCAGAAACTATCCAAGTACAGGCGGATCTCATTGAACATCCATTCCCTCAGTGACCATCCAAACTTGTGAACAAATTGGTACTTATGACGAGTCCTCAAAGTTTTAGCTCTTGCAACGCCCCTATGGGCACATGATTATGATCTGGGTTCTTGGCAATTGGCCACAATTTCTGACCATCTAAGGGTCCCATGATCTGTGACTTTCCCTGCAAGCTTCCCACAAGCAGCCAGTGGAGAAGCCAACCAAAGAGTCTGAAGGTGAGGTCCTTGCTTAATGACCTATGGTTATTTGCTTAACAATGATATAGAATAGATATAGAATATTCTTTATAGGCTAAATGTGATTGGACGTATAAAGAATTTGTCTCTGGTGTATAAGCTCTCAGTGTAACATACAAACAACAAAATGATATAATAATCATAAAATACCAATGAGAAAAAATAATAGGAAAGATGAGAAGAATAATATGGTTACTGGGACTGGCATTTTAAGTGGTGCTGTCACATGATGTACAAAGCAATGGAAATTCTGATCCCAATGGCCATCAGTAAGTAAGGACTACTTGTAGAAACAATTGGTCACATTCATATATATGTGTACAGTGTAGACATATTCAGCTAAAATGGCTTATAGTTGTATCTGGATTGCAAATATGGCCATAGCATATTAGGACACATTTCAAATTCTACACATTCAGTGCTAAAGTATCTTTATAAGCAGTTGAGATTCATGAATAGGTCTATATGTCCATTGATGACTGTCACCCCAATTTAATTCTATTTTAGCAAACATCTGTATAACCTTTTAAGCATAATTAATAAACTCTAGTCATGCCATTTAAATTAGAAATTGCAGGAGTGAATAAAGGGAAAATCTATACTAGGTAATGAACAAGCAGGTTTTCATTCTAGGCACACTGCCATTGCTAATGTGCTGGCTTTATGACATTTAACCAAGAAATACATCCATAAAGGAAAGACGTCATATGCGGCTTTGTAGATTTTAAATCAGCATTTGATTCCATTTCAAGAGCAAATATTGTGGACGAAGGAGGAAAACACTGATATAGACAGATGCTTACTTTTTCTCATTCAGTGCTTCTATGAAAATACTACCAAGGATTTACCCAGAGTCCTTTTCCCTTGTACTCTTAGCATTCTCCCTCTGGTATAGTCTAATGTCCAAACATTATACAGTATATAAGAGACACAACGATACCTGGCAGAATCTCATAGAGAGATCATACAGATATGATGGAAGAAATTAGCTGGGCAACAGATTATTTATTTCATTGTTTAGCCATTACTACTTTCAATAGTGGTGGACTATTGGCAAAATTTTCATAACAGAGATTAAAACAATACAAAATATAGATATAATGCATATTGATGCACCACATAAACTATCAGCTATATAAACACTGAAGGGGAGCCATCTTCCTTCAGTCTGCAAGGATTTTCTGGAACATACAGTTCTTGATGGCATTTCAAAAGTGAGAACCTTACTCAGTTGTATTCTGTACATCATCTAAATTGATCTGTCCAAGACGCCATTCTAGTTTATTGTTAAAATGTGTCTATATATAACTTGTCCCTCCGGAGCAAACACAATATGCCTCTGCTATACATTGTATACCATCATATTGCTTTTATGCTGTGGACCAAGATTCAGACAAGATTCCAGCCTGCATTCTATTTATGGACATCCCCAAAGCATTTGCTTTCTGGTAGGAAAAATATGGCCAGTAGATTTGATGATCCAGGAGGACTCTGCTTCTGTTCCTATCACCAGGAGCTAAAATTTTCTTTGACCTGTGCCAGTGCTGCATTACATTTTGCACCTTCAGTGTCCCAGTTTCCAGGTTTGTACAACACAGCCAAGTTTGAAAACTAATAGAAAAACTGTACTTAACTCTTTCCCATAGTTACACATACACAAAGATTATATATGTCTGTATATAAGACAAATAGAAATTGAAATCTGGAGCAAATTTGCAAAGAGGTTTTAAAATATCCAGGGAATTTTTTGCTAGAGATAAGAAGAATTGCAAGTATCCTTCAGGCTTAAATGCTTTCTGCAATTTCATGTTGAGCATAAATTCAAGACAGGCAGTACTTCCACTGGGAAGGAAATTTTATTGAATTTGCACTTGTCATTCAGCATATTTAAACTACAGAAGCCATGGAAATTATGACAAATCTGGCATTTTTAGAATGTTATAGAGCTTTCATCATTTACCATACAATGTTTCTCAACCGTGGGAACTTTAAGCTGGCGAATTCTGAGAGTTGAAGTTTGTATAGCTTAAAATTGCTAAGGCTGAGAAACACTGCTATAGATTCTATCTCAAAGTGTCTGGCATATGAGAAATTCAGTACTTGGAGGACCATTATAAGGTTTTTAATGCTTCTATGTTGTCAGTAGCCAAGTACACTCAGCATTTAATTGTAAATTGTTCCTCATATGGAATTCTTATTACTGGGTTTGCTGTGCTTCTATACAAAAATTGAAACATTTTTCTTACTCCCATTCTAACTCAATTGCTACTTGTTTCAATAAAGATTACAATTGAAAAGTCCTTCAAAAATTTGTTTGACAATTCCATAAGCTGCTGATGCATTTATTGATCTAATACACTTCTCTTGCCATATTTGTAAAAATATCACTTCATAATGCACAACATGAAATTGCTTTTTCTGCATGTGGAAAATTATTCTTTACTAAGAAGGCCATGCTCAGTCAGCTGTGTCCCTGCTGACATGATACACTCTCGTGAGATGACTGAAATACATATAGTATATTACAAATGGATTGAAGCACTCTTCTAGTATCTTTGTCTGGCCTTCAGATGCTTTGAAAAATAGGTCGTTCCCCTCCTCTCTGTGAAAGCCCCTCAAATACTGAAATGCTGCTATATGTCTCCCCGGTCCTTCTCTTTACTAGACTAGACATGCCCAGTTCTTCATATGTTCTAACCTCCAGGTCCCTAATCATCTTGATGCTTTTCTTTGCACTCTTTCTAGAGTCTCAACATCTTTTTTATAGGGTGGTGACCAGAACTGGATGCAGTATTCTAGGTTTGGCCATATTAAGGCTTTATAGAGTGGTATTAATATCTCATGTGATCTTGATTGAATCCCTCTGTTAATGCAACTTAAGATCGCATTGGATTTTTTGGCTGCTGCAGCACATACAAACAGCTCAAGTTGTTGATCCTATGCAATCTGGAACATACCAGAGGACACAAAAGTCACATATTTGCTTCCCTTGTTCTAGACGAAAAACAGTCTGATATTTGGACTGCTATCTGCACTTGGTACAACTTACCAGTGGACCGATCTAGCCCCAAATCTAAGCAGACAGAGAAAGTTGCTTAGATCTGAAGAATATGCAGTTGGAGGGGTAGGTTGCCTTACAATGATCTGTTTGAGTAAGTAAATATTCTAGTAGTCCTAGTTGAATGGTTTTAACAGGCCTAGTTGAATGGTTTTAACAGTAGTGTATTTGAATTGACTTTCTGGTTGTGAAGTACTTGCAGAGACATCTGAAAATAGTACTGAATTGTATAGTGCTATTTCTGGATGTTTATCCTTGCTTACTTAGCTGATATTTCTGACCTTTCTTGAATTAGGAGTCATTCCAGTACTTATTGCTATGAAATAAACTAGACCTACTGCATTTGTATTGCAAAAATCTGAACAACCACTACATGAAAGCAAATAATTAAAAGAGTTTTCCATATCCTTTTGCTGCCAGGTCATTGTGAATTTTAGATTTTCTTCAGCCTAGATTTGGTAGACCTAACTTCAGAAATAAGCAGTTTTATTCATCACCAAAGCCTTGCAAGCAGCTCCATAAGACAAAAAGTCTGTAACATAATTTTTACAATAAATGGCAAGTAACTATATTAGTAGTATTTCATTAACTATATTAAACCCAAGTTTGGCTTCAGTTTACATTTGGAGTGCAGTTTTCAACATGTAATTTTAAGGTCAATTGCGGCCCTTAGCAAGGCAAAAATGTCAGTCCCTGCTCTAAATAGATTTGCTTAAAATAATATATTAATTGCAGAACTGTTCCAAGGTTGATAGTTTCCGCACGTTGAAATGGTTTGTAAACATTCTAGTTTATGATTGCAATACCTGCAGAGTTTCCACTGGCTAGACTCAATAATTAAGAGCCATAAAATAGATTTGACATGGCTTACAGTGGAGATTGTTGCTACTTTCTGCTACAATTCCTTTCTGTGTATTTCCTAAAAAAGAAAAAGAAAGAAACAATAAGAAACTTGTATTGAATTTTGTGCTTAAAATATATTGCAGTTTCCAATTTTAGCCTATGATGCCTTCAAATTATTACAGATAGTTAATAGTTTATACAAATTATAACTATTTCCAAAGAAAGGAAATAGGCCAAATATTTTCTATATTCACTTTCTGCTGCACTAGTTTTCTATCACTATTTAAACTCTTTTATTCAGCTATCTAGCAGTTATAGTGTTGTAATCAAGGCAGATTTCACTTTCAATAAATCACGACCGTTCTAATGTCTATATGATAAACATAGTAGCCAAGTCTGATTTTAGACCATTATTTCTCATTCTTGCCAACTTTAAGATGAGATGAGTTTCAACTTCCAGAACACTTCAGCCAGCAAGTGAAGTCCACACATCTTAACGTTGCCAAGGTTGAGAAACTGTTTTAGATATTCTGAATTTTAAAGAACATCAAAATGGTTTCACTAACAGCAAGAAAAAGAAATTGAAGGAATTAAATGAGTTGTGCTATGTCAATCTGGACCTCTGGATTGGGAACAGGTTCAAATTATTCTCATGGACCTTTCAGGATTATTTTGAGACAGTTGCTCACCCCAACCAATTCCCACTCCAATGTATGCCAGCTCCTGAGAAAACACACACATAAACGGGCTGGATAGTCAAAGCACGTGGTGCACAACATGCTATGCTAGGTTAATTTTAACCTTAATTAGTTTGAGTATGCATGCATGCATTAGCATACTGTGGAACACAACCCATTTCATTAGCTTAACGTCTACCCTGCTGGTCCCAAATGTTCTATTTTTATGCTTGAGATACAGTATCAGTCTCAAGCCTTGAAACATCAGTCTCAACTAAAGTTCTGAATGTATGTCTGTACCATTATTTCCTAAAATTTTTTACCTTTGTATTACTACTTCCATTATTCTTAATATAGGAAGTTGCCTCATTCCAAAAGAAATGTTTAGTCTGTCTGGCTCAGTATAATCTCAAAGGACAGTAAATGTCTCTTTAGGTTTTCATAAAGAGATCTTTTCCCCATCCCACTAAGACAGAGGTAGGGAACTATGGACCCTTTATGACTTATGGATTTCAACTCCCAGAATTGGAATTCTGGGGGTTGAAGTCCACAAGTCATAAAAGGACCATGGTTCCTCACCCCTGCACTAAGAGATATTTCAACATTAAAAACTATATGGTTTATTATACAGATGCTAGGATGAAAGGAATGTTTTGACCCCTGTTTATATTTTAGGATGCTTTAGACACTTCAGTCTAAAAAGCGATAATAATATTTTTCTAGGAAATGAAAAATTCATGGGACAATATGAATATTCATAGATAATCTTATTGCCAATCAATTTTTAAAGAAAACTGAATTATTGCCAGAGGAATTTGGATTGTCTCTAAGTGTAATATGATAATATATCTAATAACACATCTTTTGATTCTAAGTTGGCTCTAGAAATATTAGCAGCACCTAAACTCCTAATAGCTTTACGGAAGTTTACTATGTGTGGTGTGGTGTGGTGTGGTGTGGTGTGTGTGTGTGTGTGTGTGTGTGTTTTCAGTGTGTAGAATCTATAAGCTCACATGCATATAGACACAAAACAAAAGGGAATTATTAAGGTGGATATTGGTTATATATAAGAATTGTGGAATAAAGAATTAGAATACCTCATATTACCTCATAATAGTCTTAAAGACTATATTTTTAATGTTTTTAGGACAAAATCATTTATTCATATTTATTGGATACTATAGAAAATGTTTAGAAAGGGTAGTTATCAGCTGCTTGGAGGAAGTGTGAAATAATGGAGGAAATAGTTAATTATATGATATAGGCTTATTTCATTATTGCTGCATTTTGCTTTAATATTCATGTGCTTGTTAATACAGTTTTGATGAAAGTAGAATGAATGTAAATGTGATTCTGAATTTTATACCAAAATATTGGTATCTATCATTTTATGGACAACTGTATTTAATCAGCATGGGGCTCAACAAACAAGACAATACTTTTATAGTGAAACGATAGCAACACTCCAGATTTATAGTCTTGAATTGATGATATTCACTCTCCTCTTATAAATTGGCTCTCTACCAATGTAATGAAAAAACTGATCAGTATTACTCCATGTGATGAAAGATGAAAGTTCTGCTTTTCCCTTCCTTTTTGTTCCTTTATTTTTTAAAAAATATCTTTTTAAAGACAATCCTACTGGGAGAAGTTGGAGATAGAATTCAGGATATGTGTGCTTGTTACTGCAATACAGTACAGCTCCATTCCTATTAAACAGCCAATTAATCTGTTCCCATGATGTACCTGAACATTTGAATGCATGGGGCGTGAGATTGAATCTTCTGGTGTTCTGCTTCTAGTGGGATTGAATCTCCTGGCCATTAGCAAACTCTATGAATATATTCTACAAAGGTAGTCTCACCATGCACAGTTGGGGAAAAGCAAATACCTATTGTAATAACTATGCTGATCATTTTACTTATTCATTTATCTAAAAACTTATTTATACACCATTGGCAGCAGGAAAAGGTGGTAAAAATAGTTTCCTTAAGGCAACTTGAAATGGTCAGACTGAAAGGTACTTAATCTAGCACCTTTGCAATCATGCTAGAAAATATAATCATAGAGCCACTGAGAGGAGAAGTATTTCATAATTGGCAGGAATAGCACAAAAAGCGCTTAAATACATTTAAATCTCAGTTTCTTCTCTAAAAAGCATATGTAGATTTTTTCAGATTAATGTTTTATGATGTTCTTCTGAGGTCATCTAGTAAACATCATGCCATTTAAATCTAGTCCTTCTAAATTGAATCAGTCCAGAATGATGAGCAGATATGTGATCATGTAACATTCACAAATTTGAAATTATTAAACACATTGTGTTTAAAAGGATGTAAAGGAAGTGGATAGCCAATGCTCTGCAACATTTTCATTATATACAGGTAGCCCTCAATTTACGACCCTGAGCCCAAAATTTCTGTTGCTAAGTGAGACAAGCGTTAAAAGATTTTTTCCCATTTTATGACATTTCTTGTTGTTAAGTGAATACTGCAGTTGTTAAGTTAGTAACATGGTTGTTCAGTGAATCTGGCTTCCCCATTGACTTTGCTTCTCAAGGACATAAAAGGTTGATTGCGTGATTCTGGGACATTGCAACCGTCATAAATACATGCCAGTTGCCAATGTTCGAATTTTGATCATGTGACCACAGGAATGCTGCAATGTTTGTAAGTGTGAAAAACAGTCACAAGTCACTTTTCTCAATGCCATTGTAAGTTCAAATGGTCACTAAATGAACTATCGCAAATTAAGGACTACCTGTACTTAAACAAAGCATATGTCTGAAATGGTATAGGGTTTCCTGCCTGAACAGGGGGTTGGACTAGATGACCTTCAATGTCCCTTCCTCCATCCTCCTCCTCCTCATCATCATTGTCGTCATTATTATTATTTAATGTATATGAAGAATTTCGGTCACTCAGGTAGATTTGACTGGCAGTTGAATCATGTAAACTCATCCAATTTTCAGACAACACAATTAAGTGGGGAGAGAGACAATATGAGGGTGGAGAAAAGACACTTCCAAAAAGAGACACAATTAAGACATATTTTGAAATAGTTGAGCATTGGGCCCTAGCCATCAATCTGCAGATAAATAGTAACCAATGTAAGATTCTGCATTTAGGTAGAAACAGAAATTAGGGAAAGTACAACTAGTAGTAATCTTATGCACAATTTATAAGCAAATTTCCAAAGATTAGAGATAAATCTATGAGATACACCTGCTATGAGCTTCTTCCAGTATATTTCTAATAGTCTCTTGTGATTCCCATTCTGTATGTTCTGCTCTAATTTTTTCCAGTTCCTTTGCAATGTCAGCATTTTCTGTGGCTAGAGGATAATGACAACTAAATTACAATAGCAAAAAAGAGAAGTGTTTATATATGCAATGCATTGTTATTATCTGAATAGTTTTCCTGATTTTGCCACTTATTCAATTACTGCTGCTTCCTCATTTGTTTGATTTTAATTTTGACATCTGGCTATATTACTTAAATCTCTTGTAAGCCAGATTTTGCTTGTATTTTATTATTAAGAGGGACAACGTACAAGGGATGAGAAGGACCAAATTCTATTATGACCATGTGTTTTGCTAGATCAGCGGTTCTCAACCTATGGGTCGTGACCCATTTGGGGTCGATCGACCATTTCTTGGGGGTCGCCAAACAAGGCGATCCGCCATTTTTCCCCCTTGGGGGGTGGCGCCGCGCATGGGGGGCTCCACGTGTGCGTGCCGCGCATGGGGCGGCGCCACGCATGGGGGCGGCGCCGCACATGGGGGTGCCGCTGCACATGCACGGCACGTTTGTGTGACGGGGGTCGCCGTCACACAAACGTTGAGAAGCACTGTGCTAGATGCAAGATCACTGAGGAATTTAGGGGCATTTTAATATTGGTTCTATATGAACATCTACAAACAGAATGTAAGGAAAAACAAAGATCCTTTTTATCCTTTGCAAAATAAAAATATATTGGCATAAAGTGTAGTCACAAGTTAAACTTTTAATGGCTTTGAAATAAGACCAGAGATATTCATGGAGATGCATTAAAACTACTACCAGTGATTAGGGATTCATTAAAAATCCATAGAGAATTTGAGTTTGGGTGGATTCCCATATTTAGTCCCTTCACAACCATTGGTAGCTGAATATGTTCAGCAACAAACAGTGACATCCCCAAAACAGGTAAAAAAACCTCAAGATGGCAGCTTCAGTTGTACAGTCATGGTTGCTATCTTGATGTTTTGAACCACCATCACCCCACTCCACTCACCCTAGCAAATATTCAGAGAACAAGCAAAATCCACAAACTATGGGCTGTCTTTACATGACATATTTACCAGTCACACAAACTGAATTATAACCAAACAAATTTGCACAGTTGGTTAAAACACAAACTGATTAGCTAAATATTGTGCAAAAGTAGCATAATGGTGATTGTTCATTCTGGCAGTTTTCAGCTGTCATACTCGTACAATAAATTGCACCAATCTTACAGTGGTTTCAGCTCATTAAATGTATGTTTTGTTCTTATAAGAGTACAGAGAGTAGCAGCAAAAGATGATCAGGGGACTGGAGGCTAAAACATAAGGAATGGTTGCTGGAATTGGGTATGTCTAGTTCAGGGGTAGGCAATCGTGGCTCTTTTATGACTCGTGGACTTCAACTCCTGAGCTATGCTGGTTCAGGAATTCTGGGAGTTGAAGTCCACGAGTCATAAAAGAGCTAAGATTGCCTACCCCTAGTTTAATGAAGAGAAGGACAAGGGATGGCAGTGTTCCAATATCTCAGGGGCTGCCACAAAGAAGAGGAAGTCAAGCTATTCTCCAAAGCACCTGAAGGCAGGACAAGAAGCAACAGATGGAAACTAACCAAAGAGAGAAGCAACCTAGAAGTTCCTGACAGAACAATTTTTCCTGCAGAACAATTAATCAGTGGAACAATCTGCCTCCAGAAGCTGTGAATGCTCCAACACTGGAAGTTTTTAAGAAAAGACTGGACAGCTCTTTGTCTGAAATGGTATAAAGCAGTGGTTCTCAACCTGTAGGTCAGGGGTCGAACGACCATTTCACAGGGGTCGCCAAACAACGCAGGCCACCATTTTTTCCCCTTTTCCTTAGCTGTGCTACTCCCTTTTATTCTATTGGCTTTTGAAAGCCAATAGAATAGACTCTCTTGAATAGAGTCTAATTCTATTGGCTTTCAAAAGCCAATAGGAATTGTCCAGGATGTCTCTGCCCTGCTGAGCCCACCAAAAGTCCCAGTCTGCAAATGATACTGCACCAGTTGAGTAGTCCTCAACTTACGACCGGTTGAGTAGTCCTCGACTTACGACTGGTTGGGGGTCACGGCATTAAAAAGGTTTAGAACCACTGGTATAAAGTTTCCTGCCTGAGCAGGAAATAGGGTTGGTTGGCATAGGGTTGGACTAGAAGACCTCCAAGATCCCTTCCAACTCTGTTATTCTATTCTATTTTATCAGTAAGCCATATTTTTGCACTGATTTTTCCCCAAGCCTTACCTTCTTCATCCTCCTCTCTGCAGTTCATGGCAGTCTGTCACCATAATACAGCAAAGTACAGCAAGCATCAGGTGACAGCTGACATACTGTTACTTTTTAGATATTTTATCAGCTTGTAATTTGCATTAAAAGTCATATAGCTTTATATAGCTTAAATATATGCATACCCACAGATGCACACACACAGAGACACGCACACACAAAGAGAAGCAACACACATAGGCATACACCCTGATTAATTTCTGGGGAGAAAATGCATATAGGTATTTCCAGACACACAGGCCTCACTTTGTTCCATACACAGATGCTTCCTAGAGTTATTGCTGTTAAATGGCTAGAATTCCAGACACCATGCTCTGTAGGCTTTCTCCACCTTGTTAATTTTTTGAACCCTGATGAATGATGGGAAGAAGTTATGGAAGGGAAGGATCCATCCATCAGCATAAACCTTTGTTACAGTTTTTACTCAGGTTGTTACCCAAAGTGAACAGACCATGACCATGTTTGGAGTGATGAAGCCAGAAAAAAAGAAAAAGAAAACAAATATCCCACGAGAGCAAAATCATTGTGGGAGAGATTTCCCAAGATTTTGGTCCTGAAAAGGCTTCTCTTTAGTTCAAGGTATAACTTTGCCAAAAATGCAATCATCCTGATCTCATAGTACTCCAACTACAGCAGGGGTTTCAAACTGCCGGCTTCTGGGCCGGTTGCATCATGTGAAGGCCTCGCCCACCCCAGCTCCGGTAATGCGAAAAAAGTTGTGATACATTGCGACACATCATGTGACATGGCGAATTTGACATCCGTGAACTGCAACAACAACAAAGCTGAGGAACCATCATCCAGTGACCTTCCTAATGTATTTGATACAACTCCTGTAACTCCACGCTAGCACACTAGTAACTGCATAATGCAATGTTTCTCAACCTTGGCAACTTTGAGTGTGCAAACTCCAACTTGAAGAATTCCCCAGCAGCATGAAGGATTGCTGAGGAATTCTAGAAATTGAAGTCCACACATTTTAAAGTTGCCCAGGTTTAGAACTAATGGAGTAATGCTTGGGGCTGCAGGTCTCTTTTTCTCATAGAACGCCCAGAACGGAGTTCTGGCACCTTTTTTGGATGGAACCTTGTAGGGTAGGCAAGGCGGGTTATTTGACGTGTGTGAGTTCTGGCACCTTTTTTTTTTTTTTTTTTTTTACAAAAAAAGCACTGTGGGCTGTAATGCAGTTCATCTAAAAAAAAAAAAAAAAACCCAACAGACTGGTGAAGATTGAATGGTGGATTGTACTATGAACTATTCTGGAACTGCCTCCAAAATTATTATATATTCAAGAAATGCAATCAAAGGCATCCTGCTTGTTCTATATTCTCATTCAGTGGCAAACTAAATTGAAACCAAACAAAAAATAGTTATTTAAGTACCCAACAAATAGACATTTCACAGCTGTATGCACTTCAAAATTATTCAAAAGCAATATTTTGGATCCTGTACATGCAAAGTATCTCTCAGATAGTTATTAGATAAGACATCTCGTTTTTCAAGAACATTAATTTGGTTCCAAAGTTGCTGATTGTTTAAGGGCCGCTTAAGGGCCACTTCTTAAAGTAGAAATATCTCTTTCTTTTTTCAGAATCACCCAGAAGTCTGAAAAAAACATGGTTGATTTAAACATCAGCAAAGTGAGAGTGTGCTTATGTGTGCCCAAAGTATTTTTTCTATATAATTTTCAAACTTTGCTGAGTTCCAGTTATTTGTAAGAAATATCTAGTTTCATTCAATTAAATGCCCACAAGAGGTCACTATAGTCCACACATTTCTTATTTTTTGACCAAACTAAATCTGACTTTCTATTAACAATCTCAAAAACATAACTCTGCTGCCATTTACTGGCTGTGCAATTTTTGAGGCCCAGATACCTTTAAATTACAAAAGAAATACAATCAAGGTCAGAAGCATCTGCAAAGAAGGAAAAACACAGAAGCCGCTGTTAGGAGAACATCAAGAGTCCTATAGACTTGTAATCTGCTTTGGGCAAGAATTACAGGGTAGGGTGTAAGGAATGGCCATATAGCCACCAACAATAAATGCAGAAAATAATACATCACTTCCCAGAGTGCATTCTTCTGTTGCTGAATGGCTTTTACCATCAATAAGTTTTTTCCTAATTCTTAATTTAAGTCTGTTCCTCTATTATTTCCCAACTTGATTCTTGTCGTGACTTTTGGAAGAACCCAGAACAAGGTCATCCATCTACTATGTTGCTTATGACTTTTCTTTCTTAAGTCCCTAAATCCAGAAAATATTTCTGCAGAACAATTTGCTTCAAATAATTGCTTATTAAAATTTATTTGAGTTTAATATGTGTTAAAAATACATACGTACAGAGAAATAAACTAAGCAGAGTAAAATAATGTGCCTGAAATTGCTTGATTGAATATGTGCTGTCAAGTTGGCATCAACTTGTATCAGCCACATAGATTTTACCCTAACCTGGTCCTTCAGCAATTCCATCTGGGTACCCATCACCACTATAACTCAGTCCATCCACCGTGTTGCTGGCCTTCCTCTTCTTCTCTTTCCTTCTCTCTTTCCCAGCACTAAAGTCTTCTCCAGAGAACTGAGTTTTAACATAATGTGTCCAAAGTAAGATAATTACAGCCTGGTCATTTGTGCCTTGAGTAAGAACTCTTGATTTGTTTGATGATCCATTGGTTTGTCTTCTTCGATGCCCACAGGATTTTCAAGAGTCTATTGCAATACCAACATTTATGGGCATCAATATTCTTTCTATCCTGATTCTCCAAAGCCCAACTTTTGCTTCCACAAGAGTCACTGGGAATACTGTTGGTTGTGCTTAGATAAATAATTTCAATTTATCTTCCCTTTGCATCTCAATATTGCTGATGGGGTACTTATCTAATAATTAAAACAATCTTAAAGCCTTCATTAGGTAAGAGACACCAGCTGCAATCCTAAATGCACTTGTTACACTATGCTTCAAAATAATAATAATAATAATAATAATAATAATAATAATAATAATAATAATAATAATAATAATAATAATAATAATAGAAAGGCTTACTAACTACTGGAGAGACCAAACTGGCCTACAAGAAAGACCAAATGAAGAACAGAATAGAGGCATGGGAAGACAAAGCACTACATGGCCAATACATGAAAAAAATAGCTGGGAAAGCAGATAATAATAAAACCTGGCAATGGCTAAGAGCAGGAAAATTGAAGAAAGAGACCGAGGGACTAATTCTGGCTGCACAAGACCAAGCCTTAAGGACAAATGCATACAAAGTCAAAATTGAGAAGACAGCAACAGACAGTAAGTGCCGCCTATGCAAAGAAGCTGAAGAAACAGTGGACCACTTGGTAAGCTGTTGCAAGAAGATTGCACAGACTGATTACAAGCAGCGGCATGACAAAGTAGCAACAATGGTGCATTGGAAGATCTGCAAAAAATATCATTTGCCTGTAAGCAAAAACTGGTGGGATCATAAAATAGAGAAAGTCATAGAAAATGATAAAATTAAACTGCTCTGGGACTTCAGAATTCAAACAGACAAGCACCTGCAACATAACACCCCAGACTTAACAATTGTCGATAAGAAAGACAAAAAAGTCTGGATAGTGGACGTGGCAGTGCCTGGAGATAGCAGAATAGAAGAGAAAGAACTGGAGAAGATAACAAAATACAAAGACCTACAAATAGAAATAGAAAGACTGTGGCAAAAGCAAGCAAGGGTAGTACCAATAGTCATAGGCTCCTTGGGTGCAATCCCAAAACAACTGGAGCACCACTTGAACACCATTGGCATTGACAAATTCGCTATTAGTCAATTGCAAAAGGCGGCCTTACTAGGAACTGCTTCCATCCTGCGACGATATCTGTAATACCATCAAACATCCACATCTGCCTATCCCAGGTCCTGGGTAAGGACTCGATAGGTAGACAAAATGCCAAATCCAGTCTGAACATCTGGCTGACTGTGCGATGATCCATAATAATAGTAATAATAGTAAAGTTGGAAGGAACCTTGGAGGTCATCGAGTCCAACCCCCTGCTCAGGCAGGAAACCCTATACCATTTCGGACAAGTTGGTTTATTACGTGGTGGCTGTTGACATAATTACAAATGTGACTTAATAGGTAGTAGTTTAATGGCAAAGGGAGAAGAACAGGAAAATCCCAGGGGCAGAGGTCCAGAAGTTAAAATGGCAGTTTCAACCACTTGATCAAAGTCTGCCTCTTTTTAAAGGTGTTAACAAGAGGTGGGCTTTTGATCACATGGCCACAATGCCATTTTTACTTCTTCTTTTTAATTTCCTGGCATGGACACCCCTGAATAAGAACAGAATTTAAAGAATAAAAATCTTGGCAGAATAAGATACATTATGAACATATTAGTTAGCTGATAGTCTCTTGACATATGACCATTCATTCTAATGATCGTTCAAAGTTAAAATGGCCCTGAAAAAAAGGACTTATGACCAGTCTTCATGTTTATAACTGTCGCAATGTCCCTGTAATCACATGTTCAGAATTTGGGTGTTTGGCAACCGGCATGTATTTACAATAGTTGGAACTCCCTGAAGGTCATGTGACTGCCACTGATAACCTTCACAAGGGTCTTCTGATAAAAAAAAAATCAATGGGAGAATCCAAATTCATTTAATGACTGCATGATTCACTTAACAATGATAGTGATTCACTTAAAGTTCATGGCAAAATAGCCATAAAATCAAGGACAACTCAGTTAATAAGCACATTGCTTAGCAATGGAAATTCCAGTCACAATTGTGGTTGTTAGCCAAGAACTGCCTATATAATCACTGAATGATAAAAACATTCTAGTTAAAAATTCATCCATTTTAACTGATTAATATATTGCAGTCGTAAAATATCAAGTTCAATTGGTGCAAAGAACTGTGAAAATATTTCTATAAAAGCCAGATGTGGTATATCTATTTATTTATGCATTTGTCTTAGTCAACACAAAATTCCTTAAAGATTTTTGCATAGAAAATCATAATCAGGAAGCAACATCAATATTTTTTCACAAGGGAGTTCTACAAAGAATTGACCAAGTCCCACCCTAAATTCTCACTCTGGTACTTTAGAGAACATGACTTGGAGACTTATTTTCAAATTTACATATACAAATACATCAAAAGAGTTGTTTTCCAAATTACAAAGTCTAATTTAACAGTAACTTCACAAACAAATACCTGAAAAGAATATCCATACATCCCCAAATAATTATTTATTTTCCTCCATTGATTACATTGTTCCCATTAACTACAAAGGTTTTATGGGAAGGATCTGTTTGAAAAAACTCCTTGAATAGAAAGGCAAGTTGAAAAGATGGAGTTATAAATAGTGTTGTGTTAACTTAGTTCATGGATGAATGAGCCTATGTTATTTTCCACAGTAGTTATAACTGTGATGGTTTTGTTCTCTCTCCCACCCTCCCTTCCCACCTCCTTCTTTTATTTATCTAGGTGTCCAAGTGGGGGAAGGGGGACTTTGACAAGAATAGGGAGGTGATGAAGTTGAAAAGAACTGCTTAGTGATTGACCAGAGCAGTGGTCAAAATTCAGAGTGCCAAATCAACTAACTGTGGCGAGGATTAGCACCCTGCAAAACCGTTGATTGATGAGCACCCTCCTTATTCTTCAAATCTAACACAACATGACACTTTCTTCAGCTGGTGAATTTGAAACATGAGATTGTTGAATGATCTTGACCCGAAGCACAAGGGGCTCTTCTGAGGAAAAGGAAAAAATTAGAAACAAAAGAGCTTGATGATAAGCACCATGATTAGGGGTCATGAGAATGATAGCACCCAATGAAAGGTTAATCTTTGGTTTTCTTTTCTACACAGCCATCATGGAGCATACTGTTACTTTATGATTTTTCTCTTTCTTCCTATTTTAATCCTCCCTCCCCCTTCCCCCTCCCTCCTTCCCTCCCTCCTTTCCTCCTTTCCTTCCTTCCTATATTAATAGTTTGACATCATTTGGCTTCTACCAATTTAAACTAAAGGTAGAGGAAAATAGTATATTTTGCTAAGTTGGATATCATTTAAATGTATCATATAGGTATTTATAGGGTTTTCTCAGTGAAACCCCTCAGGGGAAATGAAATTGCAGTCAGAAGAGAATGATGAAGCCAAAAAAGGTTCTTTCTACATATAGCAGTAATATAATAAAACATAAGGTCTCTGGTGATTTCATGGACACACCATGCAGGCAGTCATATGGAAATGGTTTGTACTGCCTTCTTCTGGGATACTTTCTCATTTCTGACTCTAGCCTGCCATCTTGGTATTGTTTGTATTATCCTGGCCTGATCCTGCTTAGTTTCTCAACCCACATAAAGTTATCCAGCTGCACTTAAGACCACAGAATGATCTGATTCCAAATTAACCCCCATCTTGAGCTATGTGTGCCTTAAATTTATCCAGTTCCTGATTCCCGGCTGAATGAGAGCATCCCAGACTGAAAGTCCTTTCATATTGCCCATGTTTCTATTTCCTTAAAAAGTAGTTTGAAAACAACTTGTGATCACATTCACTTTACTGAATTAAAATTCAACATATGGGAAGCATTTTCAAGCCCTTCTGGAAATTTAGCACATGAGTCCTGCTTCTCTAGTCTATTAGCTTTCCCCACCCATCCACTTCTGGGTTGTCTTTCCAGGATAGCTTATTTTATTGGCATTGTCCAGTTCTTTCACAAGTACTTCTTACATATGGCAGATCGCCAAGAAAAAATTCTGAACTTGGCTCATGGAAGTTTGTCAAACACCGGAAATGTGGTCACCTGACAATGATGAACAAAAGAGCTTTGGGGGATGTAGTAGAACACCTATTCCAGACCTGTCTTAATTTTGAAAAGTTATTAAGCCACCCTCTTAATAAATCAAGGTCTACCCATAGGCTTCTTGGTCCAGCTTGAAGCATCTGCTCTTATCTATAAAACCCTTTATGGTTGTTTCTTCATTACCTTCAGGACCATTTGAACCAGGCAGAATCACATATATATTCTACATAGGCCAAGAAGGTAAGCTAAACATCTTTTACCCAAAGAGGGTCAAGGTAAAGGAAGCTTGCTTGGTGATATCCCCATTTCTGTCCCCTAGGACACCTCCAAAATATAAAGTGAAATATATTGTGGGTGCTCCAAGCACTGGAAGTTTTTAAGAAGAGATTGGACAACCATTTGTCTGAAATGTTATGGGTTTCCTGATTGAGCAGATGGTTAGACTAGAAGACCTCCAAGGTCCCTTCCAATTCTGTTATTCTGTTAAATGTAGCCTCTTGAATCAGGAATATATCGCATTCCTTGTATATTGTATCCAGGCCTGGTGAAGTATGAGCAGGTCTCAAATCATGGGACTTATTATTCACAGAATCCAACAGTCATAATAGCTCCACCTGAACCTTAATGGCCATCTTTAACCTCTCCAGTGAATTTCAGTTGCTAGTGTAAGGTTTCTTTGCTTTCTAGGGACTTGACACACCACAGTGTAGCAAATCTTTACAAAATGCTTTATTGCAGCACATGCCTTCTCAACAACAAGCTATTGCTCTGGATCAACATCATCCTTCTAGGACTTGCAAGTTGCTGGTGCCACATAAATATACCTTTAATACTCAGTCCTTTGAAGTCAATCTTTTAATATTCAATTCAGACAAAAGTCTGAAAATTTATAAGGTAGCATACAACTTTTGCCCTTTTTCAAAAGTTCTTGCAATAGTTGTAATGAAGTACTGCCTCCATCTGGTCTTTCCTTTTCTAGTTGCTACCCAGGTCCAGGTCAAGCAACAAGCTCTTCTCTTAGTAGTGTTGGTTTCAGTAGTGTTGGTTTCAGCCCCCCAGCTGAGCTCCCAAGCCAAGTTCTAGGCAGGAATCTCACCAGTTGACTAATAGTCCTCTTGCTTGCCTATAATACTTATCAATATCCAAGTCTCATCCACTTTCTATCTCCTTTTATTCTACACGTTTTATTCTACACATATTCTGTCTTAGCTTTGCTGGAGTGAGGCTGCCTCTGGACATCAGCATATCCTTGAAAACATCAAGGTGTGACTCAATTAGAAATGGAGTGGGAAGCGTTTCTCCCTGAATAACTGCAGTTGCCATTCCCATGTGCAGACCACCAATTCACTTTACTTGTTCACAGTCACATAGGCTGAAAATACATGACAATTATTGAATAAGTTCAGGATAGAATTAATACAGTGAAATAGACAAACTAGAAAAGAACCTCAAAAGAAATCCAGGAAAATCATAAACAAGCACAAACCAATATATCATCATGGTACAACTTCATACACCTTCCACCCATTTTGGCCCTTGTTTGCAAATCTCTCTCTCTCCCTCCCTCCCTCCCTCCCTCCCTCCCTCCCTCCCTCCCTCCCTCCCTCTCTCTCTCTCTCTCTCTCTCTCTCATTTTGTAAAGTCTAGCACACCTTGCAAATATAGAGCAGAAATTAGGATTGTTGTAGAAAAGATTTAGGGCTTGGAGTGGAGAGACAAGTGAGAGAAAGAGACTCAGGGTAATTCTGCTTTAATTTTGCTAGGTATAAGTTGATCTGGAAAATGGCTTTGGCAGACTTTCAGGATTTGGGGCATTATCTTATTCATAATAAAGATAATTCTGGAAATGGAAAGTAGCTTTTCGAGTCTGCCAACTTCTACAGCTTGAACTTTTTTAAAAAAAAAATCATCCGAGAAATGCCCATCAATAAATAATTTAAGAGCTTCCATCCCCTAAATTAAAATTTTTACAAGTCTGTCAGAAGAAAAAATATTGGTTCTCTGCTATAGGAGAGACAGGATTCTCAAGCCAGGAAACAGCCATCTACAGCAGTTTGCTGTAAATCATTTTTGTATGTTTATTGACCACTACAAAAAAAATCTAAAAATCTACACCTCAGCAGGTTTATCAGTGGGTGGTGGATAGCTGTGCCTGGCAATATAAAATATATATTTATTGGTGGCATTATTACTTTGCTTGTTGGAGTCAATTCATTTTATTGATTTTATTAGACTGTTATCTATAAAATGATGTGAAATATAAATATTCAGAAATTAAAAGAGTGGAAAGTATAATTTAGTTTTCTGGGAAATAGTTCAAAGTCTGAAAATTAAAGGAAGGAAGGAATTCTTTGATTTCTTCTCTGGCATTTAATTGCAATGAGGGAGTCTAAAGGCTGCAAATTGCTCGATGAAGATGCCCACACAAGCTACCTCAAACTACAGTAGGTTCCAAAATCATGCACCCAAATTCCACTAGTACATATTGGTCATTTTTTCCACCTCTATTAACTTCCATCAGATGGATTTGGAAGTTTTCTTAAATATTAGCATTTCTTTATCACTGTACCCTTTTTTTCCCCCTTTAGCTTCCCACATTCAGCAAGAAGGGAGTAAAATCACAAATTTGTTCATTGATCAAATTTGTCTGCAAATCCTGTTTTGAAATGGCTAGCATTAGCAGACTCATGAAAATGGGCACCCAGTTCTTGGTGTGCCATAATACTTAGCTCACTGTCTAGAAGACTTTTTTTTTTTTAATTTTAGGGAAGTTTCCCATTGCTAAATAGGTCATAGGGCTCTGTTTTAAGAATCTGCAACTACTAGGCCATCCATCAGCAACCACAATAATGCTGTTTTCATACGTTTTAGATCAAAGTCTCATTAGCAAGAATAAGAACAAAGAGATAAAATAAGACAAAATGAAAAAGCAAATCAATTTAGGCAGATGCACTTTCCATTATTTGACTACAAAATTGCAGCTTTTTGTTAACTTAGTCAGATAACCCCTCCCTCTCTTTCAAAAAAAAAAAAGGAAAGGAAATAAGAGAACAATTATAGCTTTAAATTAATTCCTTTTGGAAAGAAAAAGGTCTAGAGCTAGAAACCATCACAATCTTGGTTAGGACTCTTAAGTAAAAACTGTACTGCTTTTTCACTTATTTTCAATACAAAGCATAGCTATGGTAAGGAATGAAACCTTGCTTCTGCATTTAGATAGAATTTGCAAAAAAGAATATTACATTTTATTAAACAGCCTATGTATATGCTTGTATTTATGTATGTGTGTGCAAGTGTGTCTATGAATGCATATATATTATAATTTATATAATGATATACAAATATATTTGTGAGTGCAGAGAGGTACACTGTTCAATAAATACTCATACAGGTCCTTGACTTATGACCTCAGTTGGGACTGTAAAATTCATGGTTAAGCAGTGTGACTGTAACTTGCAACTTTCTGTGCCAGCTTCCCCCTTATTAGAAGCTGGCTGGGAAGGTCACAAATGGTGATCATTTGACCCTGGGATGCTGCAACTGTCATTAATGCATGTCAGCTGCCAAATATCCAGACTGTGATTGTGTGACCATGGGATGCTGTGATGATCATAAATCCAAGGACTGCTTGCAAATCACTCTTCTCAGCATAGTTGTAACTTTGATAAGTCATGAAACAAATACTCGTAAGCCGAGAACTACTTGTATACAGTCTAATAGCAATAGCACTTAGACTTATATACCACTTTATAGTGCTTTACACCCTCTCTAAGCAGTTTCCAGAGTCAACTATCTGGCTCCTCATTTTATTGACCTTGGTAGGATGGAAGGCTGAGTCAACCTTGAGCCAGTCAGGTTCAAACTCCTGGAAGTCAGCAGTGAATTAGCCCACAATGCTGCATTCTAACCACTGTGTCACCACTGCACTACTGGGCCACCACAGTACAGAGAGCAAGAAGAGAGGACATATGTAAAGATGTGCTCGAAGTGAACTGAAATCCATGTAATTGCATTCATACAGTTTCTTAGTAGTGCTATCTAAATGATTGGCCATTGCCTATTTTCCAGGGTTTTTCAGCCTCCACATTTAAGTCAATAATGCTAGAATTCACAGGCAAGCTCCAAACTACTAACCATAGTTTGACCCTGCTTAACTCCTAGGATTTAATACAGGGGTCTTCAAACTTGGCCCTTTTATGACATGTGGACTTCAACTCCCAGAATTCCTCAGCCAGTGTCTGGCTGAGGAATTCTGGGGATTGAAATCCACACGTCATAAAAGGGCCAAATTTGAAGACCCCTGATTTAATACATGTGTTTTCAGTGGATGCAGGATGAATCCAATGCTTGTCATGGATGTAAGTCCTTCAAAGGTCTCATGGCTTCAGGGAATATCTCTTCCTGTTTTGACATATGGCTGTATTACTATTCTCAGGATGTTCCTGACAGGCTTTTTGGTAGCTACTTTCACCCCAGGGCTAAAATAGCTTTCCTCCAATCCCTTCTTTTCTAGGAGAACTAACTCTTTGCTATTTATCTGTACACATGCAAACACACACAATAAATAATTCTGCTAGCATGAAAACAAATTTCACATCATTATTTATATATTCAGTACACTCACTAAAGACAGTCACAATTCACATGTTGATTATTCTTGGGCAGTTTTCCAAATATTGAGGAGTTAGTGCAGATAATCATCAAAAGCCTAGTTTTTATGCCGGCACATGGCAAATTGCATACTCTCGAAATCAGATTAAAAATCTCACAAGTTTTCCATTTTCCTATCTCCTTTTCTGTCTAACATAACAAGTAACAAAGGTAGTTACAAGCACACATATGCTAGCAAATGAACCGGAGGGAATTAAATTGAACATAATCCCAGCCATATGGTCTACACTGACTTTGGCTCACACTTTTTAACATCTGCACCAATACCCACTTCATACAAATCTTTTCATTTTTCACTAAATGAATTCTGGGGAGAAGCAATGCAATTGTCTTTTTCAGACACCAAATGTTTGTTGGACATATGGAGAAGAAGGCAATATTGGGGCTTTTATAATTCATAACTGCCACCCATCCTCACCTGTTCTTATAATCTTCTGCTCAAAGATTCCATATGTACAAATAATATGTACACAGGTACTTTTCAAAAAAGGGACATTAACAGGAATGATGAGCACTAGTCATTGGGGCTTCTGTCTCTGTTCAAGTATTAATTAAATCCATATTTTTGGTCAACTGCCTAGATTTAATGCATACACAATGAAAATTAAAACTGGTGATCTCATTTTGCATTTCTTTTCCTAAGGATTGAAACAAACATCTGATCTGCGGACTCTCAACATTCATAGTGGATATTTTTGTTTTATTTTGATTCTGCTTTCTATTTTCAAAATTCAAATCTGAAAGACTGTGGCTTATGAAACTCAACTGTACAATTTCATCGACAAGAAGCGAGCTTTAAAACCTCCAGGACTATCAAAATAAAATAAAACAAGACAAAATCTTTGAGGTTGTACTGCTAAAGAAAGGAACTGCTCAAAAAATAGCCCATTGAGCATGTGTGTCTTCTGGAAGAGGTCAAAAACATTAATATGGCAGCTATGACCTCATGATCAAAGCCACACTTCTTTTGATAGACATTGCACATATAAAAAGCAGGTAAAAAAGAAGTTAGGCTTAATTATGCAATCATGATTAGCATTCTGATTTCTTGACCCTCCCACCTCAGCCAATGGATGCTCTTCAAATTTGGCCTTTTTATGACTCGTGGACTTTAACTCCCAGAATTTCTCAGCCACTTGAAGTCCACAAGTCATAAAAGGGCCAAGTTTGAAGACCCTTGGTCTATAACATAACCATCCATTGATTGGATAGCTACAATATATATCTGATGTAATAAATATCAAAGAGTTGGTTTTTAATCAGCAAATTAGCAATCACTCTCTTCTCAACAGTTTTATATGCTTAGGTCTTTCTGAGAACATCCAAGGTTAGCTAGCTACTACTATCTGCTGTGACTTTAAAGGTCCAGAAAGTGGACTTAATCTACCATGGCCAAACAGATGATGATGACTGAGTTCAAGTGGAGTAATAGCTGACAGACTGAAGCTAAAGGCCTTGTGTAAAGCACTGATGGGTGACCTTATAAACTAGCCTCCATTTCCCTCAATTTGTTTTTCAGCATGCAAAAATTTATATCTCACAATGGGATTTTCAACTTTCATCTTAAAATCAATTAGTAGTTCACTCACTGGATCTTTTAATTAAGGCATTTATGGGAACACTTTTTCTTCTTAATTATTGCACAGTTGTTGCAACCATTTCTCTCTTTGATTTATAGAGTTATTTTAATGCTTTAGTTTTGCTTATAGGTCATCTTTGAAAATCACCCAGGAAAAAAAGTGACAAATAAGTTTTAGGATAAAGAAGCAAGCAAACAAATTGCCTTTCCAATGTCACAGAAGACCTCGCAGGAGGACACACCTTTCAGACTGCACATTACTTCCTTGGCAACAATGCAATTGTTGTGACAGCTTGAATTGTTTGTTCATTCAGTCTGGCCCTGGCAGGGTGCTTTAATTGCCACTCAGCACTGATGACAGAGACTAAGCAGGAGATGGTAATATATATGATATCTTGTCCTTTTCAAGGTTTTATGTTGATTCAACAGGCTGCAAGGTGAACTTGAGCTGCTGTAGCTCTTGGTAACAGGAAAAGTGTATTGCAGTACTGTTAGTTTTAAAAGCAAGAAGATTGATTGAATGTATTATGGACAGGAAATAATTCTAGACCCTACTTGTGTGCATTACTTACTGTCAGCTTCAGATCAGGGGTGGGTGACTTTTCTTGGAGTTGAAACTTTCATCCAGTCTTGGATAGAATGCTAAAGGCTCCACTCATCCCCACAAGGTTGATAGGGACCAATAGAAAAATGGGTGGGACAATTTGTGCAAATATTTTAATTTTTTCCATGCACTATGTAACATTAGTCATTCTGAACTTATCTTCATCTTTCAAAGGAGGTCCATAATCCTAATTGCATATAAGATATGAGTCAAGGGATGGCATGCAGAACTCTTTTAATAAGTCTCTTGGAATTCTAGATCATCTCAGCTTACACTAGCTGGGACAGTTTCCTTTGTTTGCTACACAGTTTGGTGCCAAAACTTGATAGCAAATGGTATGGTTGTCCAAAATAGCTAACAAATGAGCAAAGCTGAAGGAACTGATCCAAAGTTTCTGTCAGATTTGCCAACTACCCAGCAAGATTTCTTCTTTTGGACAGGATATTTATTTATTTGTTAAATTTATTGGCTGCCTATCTCACCATGAGGCTACTCTAGGCAGCTTACAGCAATGACATGAGATCAATTAGAAGCCTTCTTTAATTTGGACAGACTATTCATCTGGTTCAGCTAGTTTCCTCTAGCTCAGTGTTTCCCAAACTTGACAATTTTAAGGCATGTGGACTTCAACTCCCAGAATTCTGGGAGTTGAAGTCCTGATGCCTTAAAATTGTCAAGTTTGGGAAACACTGCCTAGCTAGCTATAGTTCTTCAGGTCATTTTCACATTATATGATCTATTGATTTGGAATTGAAATGTCTCTGTTGATCTGTACTACAGACATACACCCTTACATACATAAAGTTGCATAGAATGCCCGTCAGGCTCCAGTTCTTGAACACTCTCAAGCCAGATACTTAAGGCTCATCCATCCCATGTCCATATAAACCTGGGGAAAACCTAAATGCATTTTGTGGGGACAGATAGTCAATTCTTCCTCTTATGTACTAGGATATACGTAGCTGGAAGCCTGGTCTTTTGTCCTCTTGTAGATCTCAATCCTTTACATCCATCATGCATTCATATTTTGTGGCTGAAGCCCTTTTGCAAGAGGAGTGAATAATGCATGGCCTTCTCCCTGCCTGGCCATGTGACATTGACCCAATGCCAGCAATTTTGATGGATCAGTCTATTAATCAGGCTGCCCTCGGAGTGATTTCTGAAGGATAACGACCTAACTTCACAACAGGCAATCAGGGGAAGGCATCTCTTCCTTTGAGCATGTTACAATCTGGAGAATCAAAGATTTTCTTTAACTCTCAATCATAAAAAGACCCTTGAAAACACAATTGTATTTGAGAAGTTCAAAAACCTTAATTTTAAAAAGTGTAGAGCTGCATATGTTACAATAAACTGAAATTTTCTTCAGATGAAGTTCTGTCTTCCTTTCTTTCCTTTCCTATTATTCCTATAGCCCTTCAGTTAGAGTCCACAATGGTACAGTTCAAGAAGCTATTGTGACAGTCTATTGTGCCTCTAATAACAGTAAGGCAGGCTGAAATTTAACAGGTAAGGTTTTTCTTCCATGGAGGACTTGTGAGTTCCATCTGTCTCTGGGATACTAAAATATAAGAGCTTTGCCAGGAAAAACTAGGTTTTGGATTCTACCACTTCAATAAGTATCACACTTATTGGCTGTATTTATATAATATAGTTAGTTTGCTTACTAAAGCAACTCATTTTCAAAGTTTACACAATGCAGTGAATCCTGAACTAATTTCTTTGGATTCACACACACATGCACTAATTAAGATTAAAACAAGCCAAGATTGACATTCTTTAAATGTAGCTAAGTTGTCTAATTGAGCTGATTATGTATTTTGTGTGCAACAAACTATATACGATTCACTACCTTCCCACTAGCACCTTAAAATGTCTCCTTCTCTTGCCTATACTTAGTAGGCAAGGTACACAAATTTATGCACTTTTATGCTCTTTTAAGCATTTGTATATAACATGCAATCATTGCATCAGTTTTTCCCATTGAACAAAATTTTGCTGCATTAATATATAGATTTATATCAATTATTGCAGCGTATAATCCATGTAAAACTGGTGTCATCATTTGGATGGTCAGCAAATAAGGTGTCATCATCTCCTTACAGAAGTGTTTATTCATGTACCCAACTGACAGATCATTAACATCACCATAAAGATTCCTTATGTGTTTGTCCATAAAGAAGAAGAAGGAGTATTAAGTATGTTCACCACTTTGAGTTAGGTATAAAACAATACAGGTAGAGTTAAAAATTAAATAAGTAAGTGAGTGAGTGAGTGAGTGAGTGAGTGAGTGAGTGAGTAAGTAAGTAAGTAAATGGACCAAGAGGTCTTTATAGAGCCTCATCTTTCTCCTTACTCAATCAATGTTAACCATTTACAAAGCATTCTGTTTATTCTCACACGTGCATGTTTTTATTATATACCGGTAGCAATCTTACAACTTTCATCAAAAATTTCAGTAAGACCTTTCTTACTGTACATTTCAGCTTCATATTTGTGCAAAACATTTCACAATTGAAGCCTGTTCATTTTATCATATGTTCCCACTAAATCAACCAGCATAATTATTTTTTTCTTTATTTTTTTATATTTAGTAGTTTTTGACCTGAGGAACACCAAAAATTTAGTCTGAGCATCCTTTCTCTGCATAAAATGTATTGCTTTTGCAAATTTTATTTCTTCTCCTTCCTGTACCCTTTCATTAAGAACTCTGATAAGTATCTTCCTAAACACTCTTAACAAAGTTGTTCTTCTGTGTTTGTGCATTCACTTTGTTACCTTTCCTTTTGTTTGGTGGAGCAATATCAACACTTCTCCAATCAAAAGCCTGAGATGCAGATTTTATTCACATATTAAGCAAGTCACAGTCACAGTCATTCCTAATCAGCCAGATTTGTATTTCAACATTCCCCCAGTGACATCATCTACTTCCGCAACCTTACTATTTTTCAATATTTTCATAGCACTCATGACTTACTTTTCATCAACGTTTTTCCTTGGGATTAACATTTGTGGCCTTTTAAAAATTTCCACTTTTTGACATCTACCTCTCAAACCTTTTACACACTTTTAAAATACTCTTTCCAGCATTCCATTTCATTCTCATCCCAAATAATTTTATTATTTTCCTTTTTAATCCCAGTTCCTCTCCTTGATTTGCCCTCTTCACTTCCAAAACATTTCATTTTGATCAACCTGGCTTAGCTTTTTCTCAAGATCATTTAACTGTTGCTTGCTCTGTTGGACAATCTTTTTACTTTTTTCTTTATACACATTATACAATCTATTTCTCTCATTCTGTTTTTCCTCCGCAATTGTTTATTCCCGGTTTCTTTCACTTCATCATTCCACAATCAAACATTTACATACTTATGTAATATGCTGAAACATAATTTTTTAAAAAATATTAATTTAATATTTTTTTGTTAAGTGGATTTCGCCCCATTTTTATCACTTTTCTTGCCAAAGATGTTAAGGGAATCACTGCACTTGTTAAGTTAGTAACAGAGTTGTTAAGTGAATATGGCTTCCCCATTGATTTTGATTGTCAGAAGGTCGCAAAAGATGATACGTGATCCCACCAGGCAAATTATTGCAAGTTGAGGACTATCTGTACAAGGGAACTCTCTCCTTCCTGTTCTTTTAGACTGGAAAATGTGGATCACAAGGGATGGAAGCCCCAGTTTGGTGGAAAAAGCTATCACTGAAATCAGAATCAGCAGCAGCAGAATTGGTCCCCCCCCCCAACAATCAAGTTGGCTAAAACAAATCCCATAAAGACTCTGAAAGAATCTCAAAGAAATTATCCAGCCGTCAGAGGACAAGATTGTAAACCAGAATTTTCTTTTGATTGTCTCCAAGGCCCGTTCCAACCCTGTTATTTGAATCTGGGCAAGCTCCAGTTTGTCACTGCCTGTTCTAAAAGAATTGAATGCAGTAGAGATATTTTAGTAGTAGTAGTAGTAGTAGTAGTAGTAGTAGTAGTAGTAGTAGTAGTAGTAAAGTTGGAAGGGACCTTGGAGGTCATCTAGTCCAACCCCCTGCTCAGGCAGGAAATGCTATACCATTTCAGACAAATGGCTGTCCAGTCTCTTCTTAAAAATTTCCAGTGTTGGAGCATTCACAGCTTCTGGAGGCAGGTTGTTTCACTGGTTAATTGTTCTGACAGGAACAATTGTTCTGTCAGGAACTTCTAGGTTGCTTCTCTCTTAGGTTAGTTTGATAATCTTGATATTTTTGCAGCTGTATCAAATTACTGGCATATGATCTGCCAAAGCACTCAAATCCTTTTCACATGTTTTGCTGACCAGTATGGTCCTACTGGATTTCGTCCCTAATTAAATTCCTCTTTCCGATTTTTGCCTATTGTTCCAGCTAACTGAGTTCCTCCTGAATCACAACGCTATCAGTTGAATCAGTCCTATCTTTGTGATGTCAACAAATTTGATAATTTCTTTTTTTATTTGCCACCCTCTCATAGCAAATGGGCAGTTTCCAAGATTATATTATATAATATCTTCTAACTATCCTTCCAAGTCATTTATAAATATTTTGAACAGTACAAGATACAAATAGATAAATATCACCAGGCAACATTCTTCTTTGGCTTCTCATTAAGCAGTCAATGTCCATTGGTTGGGTATGGTTGCTCAGCCAGCTTTGCATCCATGTAAAGCAGCGGTTCTCAACCTGTGGGTTGCAACCCTTTGGGAGATCGAATGACCCTTTCACAGCGGTCGCCTAAGACCATCGGAAAACACATATTACTGATGGTCTTAGGAACTGAGACACACTCGGCTCTAGCTCCGTTCCCCTTTCCTAAATAAAGACATCTTTCGCCTCCTTGGATTGGCTCGCAGCTCCCTACTCCAGCTTCTTTGAGGCTAAAAGAAGAGAGAGAGAGAGAGAAAGAGAGAGAGAGAGAGAGAGAGAGAGAGAGAGAGAGAGAGAGAGAGAGAGAGGGGAGCCTTTTGCCCAGTGCCGGTGACAGAGTCTCGCCTTCTATGCGTGTGCACCTTTTTCCTCCCTTCCCTGAAAAAGCTGTTTTGTGCCTGCGTGTTCAGGAGATCCTCTGGCCTGGAGACCGTGTGAGTGATGGGGGTTGGGTGAGAAGGGGGAAGGGCTTAGTGTTCAGAAGTACAGCAATTTCTATCCTTTACTAAAAACAAAGTCCTCTGGGTTTCATGGAGGTTTCTCCCAAATGTGTAGAGGAAATTTGCAGATCGGGCAAAAAGTAATAATACTTTATTTTAAAATTTGGAAGTTGGAGAACTGGAGAGCATAGGCAACTCTCTCTTTATCCTGATAACACTTTCTGCCTTGGCTGGAGGGTGTCTTTTTTTTCTTTGAAGACCTTAATGTAGTTCCAGTTCCCAGGTTTGAAGTTGTTGCAAGCCTAATCTGGATCCTGTAGCAAGCAAATTTAGTGCCTGCTTTGGCTCTGGGATGACCTATTACCCATTTTGAAAAGAAGATTCACAAAAGAAGATGGATAAGAAACTTTCCCTCCTTCTTCCTGAAGGACAAAGAACCTGAATCTGCTTTTTTCCCTTAAAGCTACAGTAATATAAAAATAGCAAAATTAACAAACAGGAATATCAAATTTTGATAACAAGAATATTCTTGTGGATATGTTAAGCATGATCATCTTCAGCAGATGTATCCAGTATGAGGTGTAATGATAACATGAATGACTCTTGCTAAGATTTCATCTGCATGCTTCAGTTTTAAAATTCTAACAGATACTGCATGAGATTTGCCCATGTTTTCTTTCCCTAAAGTTCGGATAGGAGGAAAGGCAATTTATCATGATATGAAAAATAACTTTTTTCTCATATCTACCTGCGTTATGTTTCATGGGAGAGGGGATATATGCATAAGAAGCTATGAAAAGGTATGGATAAGGAAAATAGAAATAAGAAAAATATCCAAGTAAACTTTGTGGATATCTCACTTTTTCTCTCAAGGCAACAGAGTTGGGATGGGGTCTCCCCTAATTTTATTCCCACATTAACAGCCCTGTGAGAGAAATAGAACCCAGAGGAGGGAGGAAAATCCTGTCATGATTTGTGTCTAGGAGTGAGGTAACTGAAATGGTTTTTGAGTAATTACTCACTTGCAGGGGATAGCAATAATTGAATCTGACAAACATGGAATGGATGAATAAGCAATGACAGTGACTTCAATATCCAACTGCAGTGAAGGGTCTTTCACATATAAAGTAGAAATAGATTTCCAAATATTATTAAGGTGGGCTAGCACAAACCTACCCCCCTTCTTCCCCAAATAAAATAGTTGAGGAGAGCTCTCCTTTTGGAAAGTTTGGAGAGAAGTTGAAATGGAAGGCAGGTAACAAGAGAGTCTAGGAAAAGACATGTCAAACACAAGGCCCAGGGGCCGGATGCGGCCCGCGAAGTGGTTTCATGTGGCCCGCGAAGCCATCCTGGAAACAGTGAGGGAATGGCCTTCTCTGCCTTGGCCCTGGCCCAGGCCAGCCAGGAGCCAATGTACAATTTTGTGGTGGCCATCTATGCTGAAACACATTCAGTCTTAGCTCCATAAGCCCCCCAGGAAACTATAGGTCCAGTAAAGAGAAAAGATGGCAAGGTAATTAGAGGCAACAGGGAGAAAGCAGAGCTGCTTAACTCATACTTTGCATCAGTCTTCACATAAAAAGAAACTATAGCCCAACATACCCCCCAAAAAATACTGCAAAAAACAAACTAGAAACAAAAATTAAAATAAGCAAGAAAATGGTAAGAAAACACTATCCGACCTTGATGAATATAAATCACCAGGACCCAACAGACTACATTCCAGATTCTGAAGGAGCTGGCAGATGTTATCTCAGAAACATTGCACTATATCTTTCAAAAATCCTGGAGCACTGGGGAAATACCTAAAGATGGGGTTCCCATCTTTAAGAAAGGAAAAAAAAACAGACCCAGGAAACTACAGACCAATCAGTCTAACATCAATACCTGGGAAAAGATAATCAAAAAACAGATCTGCGAACAACTAGAAGCAAACAAAGTTATAACTACTAACCAGCATGGGTTTGTTAAAAACAGATCATGCCAAACCAATCTTATTTCATTCTTCATAAAGTGACTAAACTAATAGACCAGTGAAATATTGTGGACGTAGTATACTTAGACTTCAGTAAGACATTTGATAAGGTAGACTACAACCTACTCCTTGGTAAGCTAGAAAAAGGTGGAATAGACAACATTACCACCAGATGGATCTATAGCTGGCTGGCAAACCGTACTCAAGTAGACCTCAATGGCACTACATCCACATGGAGAGAAGTAAGCAGTGGGGTGCCACAAGGTTCCGTCTTAGGCCCCGTACTCTTCAATATCTTCATAAATGACTTAGATGAGGGAATTGAAGGAGAACTCATCAAATTTGCAGATGACACCAAACTAGCAGGAGTACCCAACACTCCAGGATCCAAAAAGATCTTGACAAACTTGAACAATGGGCCCTATCCAACAAAATAAGTTTCAATGTGGAGAAAAGCCAAGTTCTACATTTAGGCAGGGAAAATCAAAAGTAGAAGTACAGACTGGGTGAGACTTGGCTTAAAAACAGTAACTGTGAGAAGAACATTGGAGTGGATGATCACTTAACCATGAGCTAGCAGCGTGCAGCAGCAGCCAAAAAAACTAATACAATCCTGAGTATAAACAGAAGCATAGAATCAAGATCACACCAAATATTAGTACCGTTTTATAAAACCCTAGTAAGACCACACCTGGAATACTGCAGCCAATTTTGGTCACCATATCACAAAAAAGATGTTGAGAGTTTGGAAAAAATTCAGAGAAGAGCAACTGAGATGATCAAAGGACCGGAGACTAAAACATACAAAGAACGGCTGCAGGACTTGGGTCTGGCTAGCCCACAGGTCGGCAACCTGCGGCTCCGGAGCCGCATGCGGCTCTTTGAGCCTTCCCTTGTGGCTCCCAGCCTCCTCTGCCTTTGCAGAGAGAGACAGAGACAGAGAGAGGCAATTGCGCTTCCCTGCTTCTCTCTTTCTCTCTCTGTGTGTGTGTGTGTGTGTGTTGTGTGTGTGTGTGTGTGTGTGTGTGTGTGTGTGTATATATGTGTAAAAGAGAGTGCACTCACATTGTTCTCCGAGGAGCTGAAAAGCTTTCTGGGCGGAGCTCCTCCCTTTGCTGCGTCTCTGCAGGAAGCAGGAAGGGCAGGAGAGAGCTAGCTAGCCCAGCTAGGCTGACTCAGGAATTCTGGGAGTTGAAGTCCATGAGTCATAAAAGACACGAGGTTGCCTACCCCTGAGATTGTTGGAGAACAACTTGAAGCTTGCCAGGTGAGCAGCAGATGGGGGGGGGAGAAAGAGAGAGAGAGAAAGAGAGAGAGAGAGAGGGAGGGGGAAAGAGAGAGAGAAAAGAGAGAGAAAGAAAGAGAGTGGGGGAAGAGGGAGAGAGACACAGAGAGAGAGACCCTTTTGACATCTAAAATGAAGATAACACTGCATATATCCTTTTTTTACCTGTGTGTGTATGTAATTTTATTCTCTTAAAGCATTCTCTCGGTGATCATTGTTTTAATAGTATGGATATTCCCAAGAGTCATATTTTTACTTTTATTTTTAACGTGTGTGTGTGTGTATGTGTGTGTGTGTGTGTGTACACACACACACATACACAAACTCTCTCTCTCTCTCTCTTTCTCTCTCTCACACACACAAACACACACCTATAATAAAGATAAAAAAGAATATATGCAGTGTTATCTTCATTTTAGATATCAAAAGGGTTTTGCGGCTCCCGGTGTTTTGTTTTTGGTGGGAAACGGGTTCAAGTGGCTCTTTGAGTGTTTTGGGTTGCCTACCCCTGGGCTAGCCTAAAGAAAAGAAGAAATAGGAGAGACATGATAGCAGTATTTGAGAGGCTGCCACAAAGAAGAAGGGGTCACGTTATTCACCAGAGCACCAGAGGGCAGGACAAGAAACAGTGGTTGGAAACTGACCAAAGATAGAAGCAACCTGGAATTAAGGAGAAACTTCCTGACAGTGAGGACAATTAACCAGTGGAACAGCTTGCCTCCAGAAATCATGGGTGCTCCATAACTGGAGATTTTTAAGAAGAGCTAGACAGTCACTTGTGTGAGATGGTATAGGTTTTCCTGCTTGAACAGGGGGCTGGACTAGAAGACCTCCAAGGTTCTATTCTATTCTATTCTATTCTGTTCTATTCTATTCTATTCTCCTTGGTGGAGAGCAATTTCACAATCTGGCTCCCACATCTTTTCTTTGCCACAGGGAATGGTTCGTTTTCTTCTCTGTCCACTAAGGGGCAGCAGAGTCCCGCGCTACGATTGCTTCTCCAAAGTATCCGCTGACTCTCTGAAATACCTATTCCAGCCGCTGAGAGGCACTGTCACACATGTTTGTAACCACCACCAATACCCGTCTAATCTAAAACAAGGTTAATACGTCCTGAGTCTGTTGGCGTGGGTGGGAGAAGGTCGCTTCTTTTAGTGGTAGAAGCCCATTTTAAACACCTGGTTCTTTTAATACGAACGTGAGAGCTATTATGGCAGAAAGAGTTCGTCCCTATCACCCACATCTGGGATTTTACAACTTGGGGTCGTTCTCCCATTCCTCCCCCCCCACACACACACATACACACTCACACAGAGCCATTTGAAAAAATAAAATAAAATCCTAGAAATCCGTGGACTACAATAGTCCCATTGATCTTGCGCAATTAGCGTTATAACCCTTGGCAGCGCTACAGGCGCTAAAAAAGACAAAGCTTTATGCAAATCAACCCTCTTGTCTTTTTTTAAAGCCCCCCCTTCACTTCCCCTCTTGTGTATTCCAGCCACTTACACCCACACTCATCCCCTCCTCCTCCTCGTGTCTCCGACTCTGTTTTGCCAGCCCCGTTTTTAATGATACCGTACCTTGACTAACTTAAAATTAATTATGAGGTTCTTGACCAAAAGAAAGGAAGGAGGGGCGGGGGCAGCAGGTGGAGCGGGGGGCCGGCTGGGCTTTTCAGCGGGCTGGGCATTCAGAGACTGAGCCACCTGCACTTAGCGGGGCTGCTGCCTAGCCAAACGCAGGGGAACCGCTGGCTTTGTGCTGCCGCCCGGAGGGCTGGGGATGAAGGGGGGGGGGTGACTGACGGCGCCCGCGTGGGGGTCCGGCTGCAGCCCCTCGCCTTGGCTCCTCTCGTCTTCGTCGGCTGCTCCAGAAGAGCTGCGCATGGAGGCTGCCGAGAGAACTGACTCGGGCGGAGAGGGCATTGGGGGGAGGGCGGGCGAGAAGAGAGCAGAGGCGTATTCCCTCCGCCACACCGGGCTTAATTTAACGGCGGAGAATTGGGGAGGGGGGGGGAGAGCGGAGGTTGCCTTTTTAAGCGTCTAGGATTGTTGGCTCTGTTGTAAGGGGATGATGATGATCGGGGACGGGGGAGTTCTCTGGCCAAACTGTGAGCTGGGCTCAGATTCCGAACCAGAGGGGGCGGACCCCCGTCCACAAAACTGAGCAGGAAGAAGTCCGTGTCTTTTTGCCCCTTCAGCCGCGGCCTCACAAATCGGATATAGACGCCTGACTGGGAGAGGAGGGGGGGAGGACGGGAAGGGAGACGGAAGGCTACAAGAATGGGGAGGGGGGGCGTCTAATGGAGAGGGTGGTGGTCTTGCTTCTTAAAGGAAAAGGGATCTGTCTGTCAGTTTAAGGAAAGCAGGATTGGGACGGAGAGGAGGCGAATTGTAAGAAGCAGGGACAACGCGACAAGCAGATTGAATCCTTTCCTTTCCCCATTCCTTTCCTTTCCCCTTTCCTTCCCATTGGTTTTCTGGTGTTTTTTTCCCCCCGATCCTATAAAATGCTTTCTCCCCTCTCCTTTCGCGGTGATTTTTAGCCGCGCAACTGGTACAGGTATTCTGCGGCGGCGGGGGCGGCGATTGTGATAGTCTGATGGTGCGAATAAGGGCGGTTTTTCAGCTGGCAGCCCTTCAAGCCTCGTCGGGAGAGTCAGCAGTTCTCCCTTCTGGGGGGGGGGGGGTGTTGGAAGAGCGGGGAGGGCCAAGTGAGTTTGTAAATTTGGAGCAGGGATTTTGATTCATTCTCTTTCTAGCCGTGATTAATGCACCTTAATTAGCTAATCTCGAAACCCTAATTTACAACCGGTGTGGACAAAGAGAAACGCAGATGAACCAGCACTTAAGTCAATTTGACATTATTGGGAGGAAGGAGCCGAGCGGGAAGAGCAGGCGCTTGGCTGTCGGCGAATGGGCATCTGTTATAGACTTTGTGCCACCTTCCCAAAATAAATCCTTGCCAGAAGATCTCTGCCCCTTCCCCACCCCTCTCCGCAAAACAGAATCTCCTTCTAGGGTTGCGGGCGGGAATTGGGCAGCCTTATCTGGATTTCTGTTAAAGGGGGGGGGGGAAGCAAAATCTAAGGGAGACGGAGAGTATTGCGAGCAAAGCTAGGGCCGTGGCGGCCGTATTCCTGATTCCCGGAAGGCGAAATCTTGAGAAAGTCGTTGGGTTTTGCTCCGGAACGAAAACGACGTCTGACCCTGTTACTTCTCTGAGTTCTCGGAGTAAGTCCCTCCGGCTTCCAGATTGTTAACTTCGAGATTCACCAAACGTGGGGACTGCGTCTCAAAGGCTCAGTCAAGAAGAGTGGGCGTTGGGGGTGTTTCTTCCAGGCGCGGGGATTAACCAGAGGATGGGAGGGAAAGATTCCGGGTTAAAGTCATAACAGAAAAGTCACAGATTAATGAAATTAGCTTAGGTCTCGCTTGGGAGCTCCTTTCAGATCTTCTTTGCCAAAAGCCCCGGCTATCACGCTTTATTATGGAGGTCGTCTGAAGGTAAAAGGCCCTTTGCGGGTCTAAGATTTTTCAGCTTGACCACGGCGTTTATTTCAATTTGCTCCCCCCTCCCTTTTTTTTTTTTTTTTTTTTTTACATATGACGATTTGTTTAAAAATTTGTTTCAGGTTCTTCACGTTCGCTTCTGCTCTATTATTATTATTGTTCTGCTTAAAGGAAGACGGAACCGTGATGCAGGCCAACGGTGATTCCCCCCCATTTCCATCGCCTTGTGCCGACTTAATTCGGGGATTCAACCCTGCCAAAAAAGTGCAACTCTCGGACTCAAAGTGGAACCCGGGGGAAGCACTCCAATTATGTCCTCCGACTGGTGTTCCCCTTCTCTCAGCGTCCCAAACAGCGTGCTCTGAATGGATTCTATTGAGGAAACGAAAGAAAGAAAAGTCGACATTTTATTTCGCTCAATCCAAGTCAAGCCGAGTTCTCCCTAACAGGAGCCCACTTCAAGAAAGAAACCCCAGCCTTTAGTTGTTGAAATAGCAGTGACGGTGGTGGTAACCACGAAAAATACTTGGGGAAGGGAAGTTGGCTAGAAAAAAACAACAACGACTCCTTAATGTATTCTTTCATCTTTTTTTTTAATAAGACGTGAATTGGGAAGCAGGCTTCCTGCATCCCACCTAAGTGTAGACACGCGTAGGCATGTACACACAGGTGGCTATATACGTACAACAAATGACTGCGGGTCTTTTAACAAGAGAGAGAGAGAGAGAGAGAGAGAAAACAGTCATTTGAAAGGGAGAGGAGACGTTTTTGCCCGTTCCAAGGGAAAAGGGTTCTTGGAGGCGGGGCGGGAGGGAGAAAGGGTTTTTTCCGCAGGGAAGTAGGCACTCCAAATCCCCCAGCCACGAATTCTTGACAGGCGGCAACCAGGCTTGGAGGCGCGCTAAGGGACTCCAGGTCCTATGGCTAAAGCATCCTTTGCCGCCTCGGCTTCTTCTGTCCCGGGAAAGGCGGCGGCGTGGCAAAAACAACTTCAGGACAACGAGACCGAAAGCGAGCGAGTTCCACACTAGATAGCAAGAAGAAAGCTGACACTCCCAGACCGCTGGGACTGCATCTTCCATCCCACACGCATCCCCAGGCGATGGGACATGTTGTCCAGGAATATAGACCGGTCGGAAAAAAACGGGTCTTGCCCAGTCGAGGTTTCCGTTCTCGCTCTTAGAATGATCTGGAGGTTCCAAGTCTAACATAGTAAAAATAGCTGAAGATTTAGGGAATTGTCGATTTCCTTTATTTATTTATTTATTTTCCTTTACAAAACTATCTGCAGTGAGCGGTAAAGGGGTATGGAAAGGGCAGCTATTTAAAGCGAAGCAATCTTTATTTATTTATTTTTTTAAGGAAAGGGAGGAGGCGGCAGAACCGGTGCCTTGTTTGAGGGGTATTAATTTTTCCCCCTCCAGGCTTAGTTTCCCTGGAAAAAAATGAGGGAGGGGGAGAAAGAAAATGGATTAAGGATTGAACCAACCGAGATTATTCGTTTCTGTGATGCAGATGGAGCCATACGTGGTAGCTGGAAACAAAGGAGAAGCTTTTATTTCATTATTATTACTGTAATTATTAAAGACTTATTCAGAGGTATTTGTAAATAAGCAAGGCACCAGGTTGTACATAGGATGCCGAAAAGAATCACACCCGAACTGGTTCCCATGGATGATTTTTTTTTTTTTTTTTTTTTTTTTGGTGCTGTGCAAGCACAACTAAAGCCATAGGCGCTCCTCCTTCCACAAAGATAACAGAACAATTCGAAATTAAAAATTAAGAGGTGGCCTCAGAGTAGTTTGGCTCTTTCCAGTTCTCAAGCTTAAATCACATACCCCGATTTCTCGCTCGCAGTGGGAGGGCTGGATAGGCGCAGGAGGAGGAAGATCCATTGATCAATTAGTGACCTCCAAACGCACCTGCTGTTCGGATACAAAGACCCGGAATGGTGTGGAATTAAGAGGCAGCCCCCCCACCCCACCCCTCCATTCTCAACAGGCGATCTGACATGATTACAGGGGAAGTGACCCTCTTGTTCACCAAAGCAAAGCCTTACAACTTTCTTTGCTCCGACTTGGGATGCAAATGGACATACAAATACACGTGTGTGTGGCTTTATATGTGTGTGCGTGTGGGTAGATAGACAATCAGTCCCCTCCCCCCAAATCTAGTCCCCCCCCCTTAGAATCTGCGCCATCCAACTTCCAAGTGCCCCAAAAGTTTCCTTGCCGTCGCCAAACACGAATCGTCCGAGGGGATAAAATCATTGGGGGCTTTACAATCCTTTATTGGTGGATACAAAACAAGGCATTATTTGCAGCTGTTCCGATGCTGAGTCTGATTTGGAACGTCTGCCGTCGTTGGGCAAGGGCAATCAGCGGGACTGCGAAGAGGGAAAAAGTCCCATCTGCCTTACCACCCGCCCACCCACTATTTCTTCTCTCTTTATCTGATGTGCAGAATAAAAAGGGGTTTTTTTGGGGAATGACTTTTACCCTGCCGCTCTGCCTCCCGCAGCCCCCGCTTTAGTGGTAAATCACCCCAATTCATCCCTTCACCCTCCCCCCTTTTCTCTCCCCCTCCTTTCAAAGAGCCTGTTTTCAGTGTGCGCCGAGGCTGGGGACAATCGCGCTCGGAGCTGGGACAGAAGCATCTCCAAACGCTGAGGGCTCAGGAGTCCTGAGCCAAGCTGGTTGCCGGGCGGAACGGGTCTAGCTCCGCGGGGAAGGCGACCTTCTCACCGCGAGGGGGCTGCCTTGGCTTCCGGTGAGATGCGGGGGCTCCCGAAGGCGGGGGGAGGAAAGAGGGGGGGTTGGTCGAGGTGGATACGAAAGAGAGTGGTTGAGCAACTGGCGAGAAGGGAGGGGTGGATTCCTCTAGAATAGATCTATTCGTTTCACGAAGAGCAGATCACGCAATGTACGTTCCAGCCTCTCCGGATCTGATGCCTTCTGGATGGTTTGAACCACAGTCTTCACGGTCCTCTACCATTATTGCGCTGGCATAATAAGAACCTCTTTGGCTGGCTGGGAAGGATGGAAGTTTTAGCACAAGCCATCAGGAGACCATAGAGTTGGGGACGGCTGCTTCTCCTTTTTTCCTGCCCAGCTCCGCTGGGAGGAACTTTGTCCAACTCCTCTGCTATAGGAACAGTGCTCTAAAAGGTGCCATTCAAATGACCTTCTTTCAGAATTGCTTTTAAAAATAAGCTGAAGGAGAGACGATACCTAACTTTGGGTTTAATCTTGCACCGAAATGGTGACCCTTCAAAAAAAAGCAGAAGGCCTCCTCATATCCAGTCGTTGCGCCTTTGAAAGTGTTCTCTAAGATATCAACAGATGGAGCCAAAGGGGTGGTGGATGGGAGTGGGGTGTGGGGGAGGGGGAGGAAATCTCATTGTTTTTCCAGCAGATCTTCTTCTGCCCTGGAAAAGGCGATCTAACCTCTCCCAAGTCCATTTGGGAATGTAATAACAGAGGGTGGGGAGATAGAGAGCAAGCTTGCGGCTTTAATAGCAGTGAAAGTATTACAGAGAGATCAGATTTAGCCAAAGAGGGAGTTTTCAAACATCTGTCTAATGCAGCCAATAGAGAAGGCATTAGTGATATTGGAGAGAGGGGAAGGGAAAGCCGAGTGCAGTGGATAGAGCGGGATTAGAAGAAACCTCCGGATCCGATTAGCCATTGCCCTTCTTCTGCCAGCCTGATTTGCAGCCCTGAAAAAAATGTGCTGAGGAAGGCAGAAAGGATGGCAGCTGAAGCTGGAGAGGGAGAGAGAAGATGGCAGTGATGCTGCAATCTAGCATGTGCTGGAGGACAGTTTTGACACATTCAGAATAGAGCTGGAAGGGACCTTGGAGATCTTCTAGTCCAACCTCCTGCTCAAGCAGGAGAACTTACACCATTTCAGACAACTGGCTGTCCAGTCTCTTCTTAAAAACCTCCAGTGATGGAGCGCCCACGATTTCCGGAGGCAAGCTGTTCCACTGGTTAATTGTCCTCACTGTTATGAAGTTTCTCCTTCATTCCAGGTTGCTTCTCTCCTTGATTAGTTTCCATCCATACTTTCTTGTCTTCCCTTCTGGTGCTTTGGAAAATAAGTTGACCCCCTGTTCTTTGTGGCAACCCCCCCTCAAGTACTCAAATACTCTTTTCACTAGACCAGGGGTGTCAAACTGCTGGGCCCACAGGCCGGTTGCAGCACGCAGAGACCAGCCCACCCCAGAAAAAAGTTGTGATACGTTACAACACATCACATGGTGTGGCGAGTTTGACACCTGTAAACTAGACCATTTGAAAAGATATGATAACACTCAGCAGGATCTAGTAGTTATAGGGGGTTGAACTGGTATCAGAGAAGGCAGGTCCACTCTCAGTTATGGAAACTCATTTAATGATGTTGGGTGAGTCAAAGGTAGAAAAACAATCTAACAAAAATAATAAGGGTCTAGTTAAAAAAACCCTACAATTTCTTGTGATGGTGGTTTTTATATTAATAGTTTATGGTTGTTTTGAAGACTTGTTACATTAGAACAGCTAGCTCATTGGTTTGCTACGTGCTGAGTAGTCAGCCAAATAACTGGTACAAAGCTTTAAAAGCAAATTGCAGCCTTCCTCAACCCTGTGCTCCCAGATGTGCTGAACCCCTTGAAATACCAGCCATGGAATTTGCAAGCATGGAATTTAGGGAAGGCTGCTAATTGTGGTCTTTTCCAGTTCTTCTTTCCCATACCTCTTTAACCTCCCTGGAAACCTGTTTTTTTTTTTTTTTTTAAATGCGAAGAATATGTTCTACTTAGAGTCTTTACACAGTTGGTAGAACTAACAGATGGAAATGATTCCACCTCAGCCTCAAGGACATACTCTATTGTTTGACATTTATTTTGTTCTCCTATAGAGTTTTCAACTCTGCTTTGCTTCCAGGTTGTTTATCTAGCTAGATTGGGTAATTTTTGGATCACAAAATGTGGAAAAGATCATGGATGTCTAGTTTCCTCTTGAAAATATTCAATGAAGAAGATTCCAAACCATTGTAGTTGATTCCACTGTCAACTTTTTTTACCCTCATAGTCCATTTGTAATCAAATGCTATTCCAAGATCTTAAATATTGCTGCCCTATTCCCTCAATGTGAATTTGATCCCCCCATTCTGATTTTGTTGCCCAAACAAATAAAAGAATATTTATCTGCATTAAATATGAACCTGTTACTTTCATCTAATTTTTGTTTCCTATCAACATATTTCAAATTTGAAAGATTTGATTATGATTCCTATCACTTATCCATTAATACAAATGTTGAAGAATGGAAAACTTGAGCTCCCAACCTGATATTTGTCTTTTATATTGTATAAAAACCGATAAGTTTTTTTTAATTGTAGTGACATGTTGACTTGTTTAACCAAATAAATAAATATTCAGTTTGCAGATTTTTTTTTTTCAGTCTGAGCCATTTTAAGCTCTTAAGGCCAATTGTCTCACACACTTTGTCTGATCTAGCAACAATCCAACTCTGATTGGCCACAGCGTTGGCACTGCCCCTCCCCTCCAAGAGCTGGTTACTGCTCCACATAGCTTTCAACTGGGGATGCTGGTTTATGTTGCCTTTTAAATAATGTTGCAGTTCATCCAACAATGGCCCATTAAATCAAATAAGCTTGTGCTCTATTCAACTCTTTCCTCTCCCAGTGGACACCCCTCTGATTTCTATTCTGACTGGGGAATCATTGCCTACTCACAGGACTGCAAGGCTTCTCTTCTCTTCTCTTCTCCTCTCCTCTCCTCTCCTCTCCACTCCCCTTTCCTCCCTAGATAGCATCAGAAACTATAAACCTCTGTCTGAATCACATACAGGTTTGAAAAGTGGATTTTTGACATATTAACAGACATAATGTTATAAATTCATTCCTAACCATCTTTTAATTGATCTTCTTATGTTCTGTAAGCTGCCCAGAGTCACAGATGAACAGGCAGACTTAGAAATGAATATTGGATATTTTGTGTGCCAGGAGAAAGAAACTGAAGATGGTTTCCAACAAATAGCACTACTAAATGGAAAACTGTGCCATGAATGTATGTGTATTTTGCGGAATCCTAGTTGGCTGCAGATGGCAAGCTTGTATATTTAGCAACATTAATTTATCATGCAATGTATTTGCTTTTGGAAGTTCCCCAAGAGAAGGTGTATCAAATGTTTGCCTTTTTTTTTTTTTGGCACCTGAGGCAGAAAACTTCAGTCACCTGTCACATCCCTTGGCAGGAAAAACAATATCCCATCTCTACAATTAGCTACCTTTTCCTGTATTTCTAAATCAGTGATCTGGGACAGCTATCTCATTCTACTTAATGGTAGCACATCTTAGAAGAGAAGAAACAAATAAGTTAGCTAAAGGTTTTATTACAGAGTGGGAATGACTCTTAGGAAAGTTTTAATTTTACTCTGATACTATCATTTCACAGTGATCCTCATTCTCATTCATTGCCAATATCCCATAAGTGGATTTTCATGATTCAGAGATGTGTGGACTGAACAGTGTCTGGAGACTGTTAGTCTAGGGTGGATCGTTGCTGAATGGATGGGCAGGATGAGTGAGGAGGAATTTTCAGACATGACTTTGAGTTTTTGCAGATCATACAAAAAAGTCTCACAAGTCAGATTTGACTTTCAGGCCAGGCCTTTCTTATCCTTTCATTAACATAAGATTAGCACCTGTGAAAGGGCAGCAGAAGCAGGTTTTGCATTTATTAGAAGCCTCCACATGTATCACTGAATGGGTATAGGATTCTTCACACATATTTGGAAATCCTGCCTTTTTAATGCTAATAGCCCATCTTCATGTGCAGTGCTGCATGCTAGGGAGTCCATTGAAATTTTTGATAACTCCAACTCAGGTCTTCCTATCCTTTCAGCCATATATTTTTATTCTATCACAGAACTGAACAATCTGAAAAATCTATGTGCTCTCAAAAGCCTACAAGGGCATTTGAGCAAGCAGGGCTGCAATTTTTTTTTTTAAAAAAGGTGGCAGCTGTGGGTGTGTGATCAAAATCCCCACCCCCACCCCTGCAAATGAGGTTGGCATCAAGGCATGGTATAATTCTTTAATGTGAGAGAGAGAGAGAGAGAGAGAGAGAGAGAGAGAGAGAGAGAGAGAGAGAGAGAGAGAGAGAGAGAGAGAGAGAGAGCTATGAAATAGGCAAAGAATAATCCAAGCAGCAGCAATTGATACATTACTTTTGGTATACGTTTAAGCATAAATACAAGAAAACAAATCCATTTTTTTGCCTTGATCCTGCCTACCTCCTTGCACTGGACTCATTCACTTTTGGAATGTGACTTTCCCCAGTTTTCACACAAGTGAAACTTGGTGGGAAACTGAAATCTGTGTGCATCAATTTACCATACAATGGGAGGGCGCTGGTGGCAGAAGCTTGGTCAGTTGGCTTTCTATCACTGTTCTTGATACTGCATTGCAGATCTGGAATGATTTCCAGATTGTTGTCCTAAGAGTCAGTTGAGGATACTGTACTGCAGTTCTGCATGGGAAGGAAAAGAAGTAAATCATTATTTCCTGGGACAATGCAGACACGTCCAGTAGAAAGAGCATCACCACATTTGGCAGTCCCCTCAGTATCCTTCCAGTCAGCTTTATATCAGGAATCATTTATCCCAAGTATGATTCAAATAGTGATTAGCGCCTAGCTCATGGATGAAAAAAAATCTTTATTAAAATTCACGGAAATAATTCACCTCCCTTCCAACCTTCTTTGGTAAAAGGGGCAAGCATTATTGCTTTATCTTTAAGAAGAGTGAAGGTCAAATACAGGACATAACTGAAGGAAAAGAATAACAAGTTTCCTCAAGGATGGTTGTTGTAGGAAAATGAGAAAGGTCCCAAGCTTACACATGTCCTATGTACAAAATGCAACTTTGAAGGCTTATATCTAGAAAGCATCTTGCATTGGTTTCATGTTTGCTGCATCACAATATGCAGATTGCATCTCTATGGAGATATTGTTCTCATGTAGCAGCTGCTTTTGTGGACCAAATCACATGACCTTATTAGCTTTCCAGTTTATGCACTTTGTACTGACAAGAGGACAGAACACAGAACAGCACAAAATTATTTGGGTTGCCCAATCTGGACATTCATGATTTCCAAAGGAACTAGTTTGAGCATGAAGCCCCAGGCCAGTTGCAAGAATGATGACCTGAGTGTAAGATGAGTACAAGATGAGTGGGAGTGAGTGGGGATACAAGAACAAAACCTAAAGGCAAATATTGCAAAGTATTGCAAATGTTTAGCATTGAATAATTCATATAAACCACACTCAATTGTTAATTTTTTAAAAGGAAGAGATTCTACTCTACTCTACTCTACTCTACTCTACTCTACTCTACTCTACTCTACTCTACTCTACTCTTTAATTCTGTATCTATTAACTACATTTATATGGCAGCCCATTGATTCTAGAGGGCTTACAACAATCAATAATAACACAGGGATATAAAAAATGTTATAAATGTATAAAAATCATTATCAAAAATGAAAAACACATGATAAAAATTAAAATATGCCAACTACATAGACAGAGTAAAAAGATAGACCACATAGGAACTCCCTAAGAATATCTGCAGTTTCCTGGATCCCCCAGACCTGGTGACATTAAGGAGTAAAAAAGCATAAAGGGTAAAGGAAAAGCGCCTTCTCTGTCACTGTGGAACATTCTGCCCCCAAAGGTGATGTGGGCCCCCACTCTCCTGACCTTCTAGGAAAGTGTAAAAACATGGCTCTGTGATCTTGTATGGGGCACAGACAGAAGCAGGCATCCTGGGGGGTGCTTAGCACCCTGAAAGCCCTCCCCTCTCATTTTAAATAATTTTTAACATTGTTTTTAACTATCCTTGCCTTTTTTTAATTTTTAACTTTTATATATTGTTTCTATGTTTTAACATTCAGCCAGAGTCCTTTGAGATGAGTTATTCCAAAATATGATAGACAGACAGACAGACAGATATTATCACCTTATTATCATCCATGCCAATGGATAGTAGTCTAATGTATTAACAGCACAAAACAGCATATCTACCTATATCTGATTACTTTGTTGATTTCTTAAATATTTTTAAAATAAAACTTCATTGTAATTCAATGATAAATAATGCAATGCAGTTAACTAAAACTGTGTACTTACGGGTTTCAATTTGGAAGGATTTTTTCCCTCCATTGTAAGATATATCCCAGAAAAATTTTTCTGCCATTTGTCAGACAAAAATCCAGAGCAAAAAAAAAAAAAAAAATTCTTTCTAGGGATGGGAGAAGTTGACTGGCTCAAGGCCAGCAGTTGGTTTTGTGCCTTAGGTGGGACCAGAATCAATCAATCAATCAGAATAAAGCTCGAAAGGACTTCTAGTCCTTCTAGTCCAACCTCTGCTCAAAGAGGAGACCCTATACCATTTCAGACAAGTGACTGTCCAGTCTCTTCTTAAAAACCTCCAGTGATGGAGCACTCACAATGTCTGAAGGCAAGCTGTTCCGCTGGTTAATTGTCCTCACTGTTAGGAAATTTCTCCTTAATTCCAGGTTGCTTTTCTCCTTGATTAGTTTCCATCCATTGTTTCTTGTCCTGCCCTCTGGTGCTTTGGAGAATAAATTGATCCCCTTCTTTTTGTGGCAACCTCTCAAATACTGGAATATTGTTATCATGTCCCTGTTAGTCCTTCTTTTCTCTAGACTAGCCAAAACCAAATCCTGCAACCATTTTTAATATGTTTTTGTCTCCAGGCCTTTATCATCTTAGTTGCTCTTCTTTGCACTTTTTCCAAAGTCTCAACATCTTTTTTGTAATGTGGTGAGCAAAACTGGATATGTGGCCTTGCTAAGGCTTTATAAAGCAGTACTAATACATCATGTGATTTTGATTCTATGCCTCTGTAGAGCTTATATTTAAGTGAGGATTCCAAGGTTCTTCTCACAGTTACAGTTTGTCAGACAGATTTCAATTAATTTGTACTTATACCTTTGATTTTTCTGGCCTAAATGTAACACTTTGCTTTTCTCCACATTAAATTTCATTTTCTTCATTTCCATTGTTGAAGTCTGTCAAGATCTTTTTGGATCCTGAGCTTGTCTTCTGGGGTGTTGGCTATTCCTGCCAGCTTAGTGTCATCTGCAAATTTGATGAGTTCCTTGTCTATTCCTTCATCTAAGTCATTTATGAAGAATACTGAGAACTCATGATCTCCTGAGTTTTAGCCTGATGCTTTAACCACTACACAAGTAACCAACAATAAAACCAAGCACACATCCAAATCAGTCCAAGGTTGTGCAACTCAGGCAAGACTGTTAGTGGTCCATCTTTTATTTGCATATACTTTCAAAGATTTCAAAGTCTGTGAAAGAACTAGGGAAGAATAGGAAAAAGAAAGATGGAGGAGAGAGAGAGAGAGAGAGAGAGAGAGAGAGAGAGAGAGAGAGAGAGAGAGAGAGAGAGAGAGAGAGAGAGAGAGAGAGAGATCAACTTTGTCTATATTAGATTTTGATACTTCTTAATACTGGAATATTTGATTCACTGATGGCATACAATCCTGATAGAAAGATTCTTTTCCTCTGTCTCTTCACTAACTGGCCTTCTCAGCCATTAAGATTCTGCTAAGTCACTGTCCGTTGGCCTCAATCCTCCATCTGTAAATTGGAGCTATTAAGGACCTGGTCTGTATGACTATTTGGTGATGGATGAGATTAAAATGATCAAAGTGCCCTGTGAATTTAGATGTACTATGTTCTATTATCAAGAAAATAGCAGTGGTAATAATAACTATTAATAATAGCACCACTATCTCCTATTCTAAAATTATTTTTCTCTGCTGGCTTGCTGTAGTGAAAATATTTAATTCATTTATAATTTTTGAATGTCAGCCCCAAAGTCCATTTGATAACATAAATTTTGTGTTATTTATGTGGCAGACACTTAAGGATTTAAATAATTCTTTAAAATATTTACATTTTTGTCTTCTGACATCTTGTTTTACACTATGTTTTATAGATCTTGGTTTCTATTTGATGTAGGCTTCAAGCTGGAGATTTATAGTTCGACACCTCGCAACAAATTTTGTAAATATTCCATGGGGCTTGATCCTTCAACATAAACACTCCTTCTTATTGGGGCCCTGAAGAAAACCAGACTTCTCATTTATTATGTGATCTCCTGAAGTCTAAAGGGAAGTTGATCTTGTTTTCCAGGAACATCTTCAATATGAAAAATGGAATGTCATCAGGCCAAGGTGAATCATAATAAATGCTCTACTTTGGCTGACACTGAGAAATAAATCAAACAGAGTGTGAGAAATATTGGCAACTTTTTTCCCCCTCCAAGGTTTGTATCAGTTTTATAAATTAAACACTACACGATGACAGCATAGGAGCTGGTAAGCAAAACTGTTGAGTAGATAATCTCCATAGTAACAAGGGAGGAAACTGTAACCATCCAAGACCAAAAATAGCACATCTGGGTACAGCTATGGTAGGAGCAATGAAATATGGTAGGAGCAATGAGAGCTGCTTTTAGCTGATTAAAAAATACTGAGAATAATTAGAGCGTACATGCATTAGACAGAATTAGTCTGGGAGAGACAGAAGCTAAAGAAAAACAATTAATGGATTTTGTTTTGGAACTTGTTGGTGTGACTAGGTTCCCTTTCTTCCAGAGAATGCAGCATCTGAACTTTGGATTCAGACAGGCTGAATTTCTAAAAAAATATAAAGATACTCTTTCCATTAGCATGAAATCAACAGGAAATAATCTGGAGCAGAGAGCCCCTTCTGTTGTCCCAGATATATTCAAAGTTTATAAAACATTAGTCTGATTTTTCCTCATCTTCAAAATATTTCAGTTTCCTTCCATCAGTGGATTAGCTGAAATGTTCGATTCTGCATTGGAGAAAGAACCTTTTAGAAAGTGAAATGTATTATTTTGCTTACCTCATATCACAGTAAGGCAGTCCTTCATTTTGTGGCATGGGATCTAGATTTCTGCTTCAAAGACTTCTGCTCTAGCCACAATTTGCCATCCAAGAATTTTTTTTATACATACACTTTTCTCCATGCTTAGTTTCATTGTTGGTTTATGGAAGTTGTTATTTTCATTTTCTTAGAGACCACTAGCGAAATAAATGGTTTAAAAAATGTAGGATAATTGCCCAAAACATGACTCACAAAGAACCAGTTTGGGGAGGTCTTAGAATCACAGTATCAAAGTAATATTTTATAACAGTGGCTAAGCAATAATAGTAATAATAATAATAATAGTAATAATAATAAAATTAATTACTGTTATAGCTTCTGCATATGGACATTTATAGCTTCTGCATATGGACATAAAATTCAATATAGGATGTTACAATGATCCAGTGATGATGATTATATATATGTGGACCCTTCCTGAATTTAAGGTAATGTCTTCCTGTAAAGAATTAGCAATGGGATATTTCTCAATATTACATGCTTCCAAATGCACCCATAATGTTATATGCATTTTTAAATGTCACATTTAAAAAAAAAAAGATAGAAGAGGACAGTTAGATTATTGATAGAGCTTGATACTGAGTCCTATGCAAATCAGAGCGAAACAATAATTTAAGATAGCAGTTACTAGTTGGTTTGGAAGGATTAATGCATGGACAATTAACTGCATGTTTCTATATGAGCCCTCTACATTTGCTTACTGCCCTCCAGCAATGTAGATGAATTTGACTTATCAACATTGTTGAAATAAGATTCACCAAGTGAATTATTATAAGTGACCAAATGAATTATTATAAGTGATATGGTAGTGCTATCTACCATTCCATGAGAAAAATGTCCTGGGCCAGCTGTAACTTTGTGAATAATAATTTAGAGGTCTGGGTATATTTAGTCTTGAGCAAAGAAGTGTATATTAGTAGCTGTCTTCAAAGATCTGAGAAATTGTCATGGAAGAAAATGAAGCCAGCTTGTATAATTGGAAACACTGCAAGAACATTCAACAATAGGACTGAATGTAATGGAGAGAATGGCCTCAACTTTGCTGAAAATAATTGAGCACAGCCTAGATAGCATTTTTTTGAGATACTATATTTTAAAAATTCCTGGATTGAGCCAGGGAGTCATATGAAGTTGTTCTAGTTCCCTTCAATTTTATTATTCTAGGGTTGTGATGATTCCATAATTCTGCCTGATCTGATATTCAGATGGGCCTTGAGATGAAAATGAGATCATCAAGATTCATCTAGCATTGGAAATTGTTGCTTGAACATGGAGACCACTTATTTTAGGGTTTCCTTGAACCATTAGGGAAGGAGTTAAATTATATTTATACATTATATTTCTGGACCCTGCAGAATTTCATTTGCACCTGCCAATGGCTTACTGATAAATATACACTGGTAGAAGTTCAACAGCAGAGGGCCAGAGGGTTAGATAAATACCACATGACAAGCGAAGCGCAGAAAGGTTAGTACTTTCCCAGCTCTTGTCCTGACACGTTAACCATCATAAACACTCTGACAGCTAGCACGGCACAGTGCCTAAAAAACTGAATAGCGAACCAGGAAGTCTCTATTTTAAATCTTGCCTGAGCTACAAACACAGTAGGTGGCCTTAGTCACACCACCTCAACCTTCACATATGAAAGGTGGGGATAATAAGTGGCACCAGAAACAAATGTCACCGTGCAGAATGATGCTGTCCAGGGTATGAGGCTATCAATTCTGTTATTCACTCTTGTTTTCTGTTTGTTTTTTTTCCCCTCTAAAAGTCCGTTACTCTTCTGCCCAATATCTGTTGGATTTCTCTGGTTCTCAGCTTTTGATATATTTTGTTTGTTTACCAACTTTGTAATTTCTATGTTTGGTTTCTCTCTCTCTCTCTCTTGTGATTTTGCTTGCTTAGTGCCATCTGATACACACATACATATGTTTATGTATCTTCTGCTTTTAGTATTTTTATAAATAACTCAAGGGGGCAAACACACACAGCAGTCCTTCCTCCTTTTATATTCCCTACCTTTCAGGTGAGTTAGGCTGAAAGAGAATGACATTTATGAGCAATGGACTTTATAGCCTGAACTGAAACTGAAGGGGTGAGGACTGTACTACTATTTAGAAAGCATCGTAATTCAGAGGCAGCATACCTACAATGCAGTTCAAAAGCACAAGACTCCAGATAACAACCCATAACTGCTCTTCTTCAGATAGCAGAACTGAGTAGGATGATTCTTAAGACCTTGGAGGGCTGCTTCTCTTAACTAGTAGTTAAGATTGGCTTAGATGGACTAGTATTTTTGCAGTACAAGCCAACTTCACATGAAAATCTATAAAACTTAGGATATAATATGTATAAACTGGCTTGGACACCTGAAGATGCTCTATAAATGCAAAGTGGCATATTATTCTTGTTATTTAAAAAAGGCTGTAAATTAGGTGGCCCTTGTAAGGTAGAAATATTTAATAATGGATTAGAAAGCATAAAGTGAATGGACTCTGTTCATTTCAGCTGCATTTGTCTGATAGGTTGACCTATATCTTAGACAGAGAACTTGTCATGTTCCTATTCTGTGGTCAATTTTTAAGTAGAAAATAGCATCTTGTTATGTCTGGTTGCCAATTCTCAAGTCTAAATACCTCAACTGATATTGCTGTGGTAGAAAATATAATCAAAAATGACCTTCAGATATAAACAAAGATTTTGCTTACTTTACCATAGAAACGGATGTGATCCATCACAGTAGCTCATAAATAATGTGTCAAACTGTTGCACTGATCAATGACGATAAGTAATTGAAATATAATGTGATCTTAAGGCCTTTATGTAAATGTTTGCAGCACTCTTTCAGTTCTTCCAAGGGTTGGGGAGGGGTTGGTATGAGTGTATATGTTGATGAATTGTTCCTTAACTGCAAAACTTGTAGAATTGAAATAAATGTGTTCAGACTTTATCCATTCCATTATCCAAAATACTCACAAACAATACAGTGGAACATTGGAGATTTGCCGGGGTCCAATTCCCACCCTAGCAAAGAGCTCAGTGGGTGGCCTTGGGCAACTGCTAAATAGCTTAAGAAAATCAGGGCTACAAGATATTGTGATGGCTATTAGAGAACTTTAAAAAACATTTGGAAAAACTGTACAGCACACTGGTCATGATAACTAGATAGGACCTCCATTTTCAAAGACATTAACAATTTTATATTTTGGAGAAAAGTCAGGAATTATTCTCTATTTATTAAGATTTATGAATTAGATGAAACTTTGGCCTCATTTGATTTCTTGCTTGCTTGAGTTACTTGAAAGCAATAATGGGAAACACTTACCATTAATTCCAAATCTAAAGCAATGGCTGGGTTCTCAGGATATGTTAGATTAGACCAAAAGAGTATTGATACTTATGGATTCGATGCAGTGTGAATTTAGCCATTGTTTTAATGTGTTCTTTGAATCATGATACTAAATCTCAATAATTTTAATTCTACAAATCTGGACAAATTGGGTAAAGAAATCAGCACCATTCTTTCCAGCTATGGCATAGCATCAGCAAAAAACTTCCAGCTTTCTGACATTTCTAGCCCTCAAATGTTGTCTATGTTTGTGCTAGATTTTCCTCCTTTCCTTTCCTTTCCTTTTCTCCTCTCCCCTTCCCTCCCCTCCCTCCCCTCCCCAACCTTTTCTTACTATAAGGTAATAATTTCCTTGAAGAAGTGGGTACTGACTCTTCCAGATGAGGATCTATTTTCTCATTACTGTCCAACCCACCTAAAAGATACCAATAGGGAATGCTGTATTATTATAACTTCCCTTTTTCTTTCTTCCAGTGATTATTTTTGCTTGCTGCTCAGGAGAAAAAATAGTTTTTCCTGTCTTTCAGCCTCTTGCAAAGAGTAAACATATGCCCCACTTTCTGCTTCCATTATAACAGCATTTTATCTCACAAGTTCCTCACAAGATTTGAAAAGCAATGTAGAGATAATAGCAGTGGGAAAAACGATGCACAGATATAGCAAGGGAAAATGTGAGAGGCAGATGGTAGCTTGTGGACATAGAGTATCTCCATCTGGCTGTATTTCTGGCTGAATGCAGGCCAGCTTGCTACAGCTGGAATTTTGGAATGGATTCCTTAAAACATTTGTAGCAAAGGAGAAAAACAAAGCAAAAACAATGAAAACCCCCCCCCAAATATAAAATATAAAAACCTTTCTGGATTCAAGACTCAGTCAAATAAACTTACTTATTTAGGAAACAATCCAGCCAACCTAAGTGTCAAACTTTCATAGTGTTTATAAGTGATGGTTAAGCATGTGCTTGATAACTTCTTTGAAATAGGAAGCCCTGCAACATGTTTGATTCAGACTAGAATGCAGGGGATTGGGTTTGTCTAGTCTAGTGAAAAGAAGGACTAGGGGAGATATGATAGGAGTGTTCCAATATTTGAGGGGATGCTTCAAAGACTGGGGTGTGTGTGTCAAACTATTTTCCAAAGGACCAAAAAGCAAGACAAGACACTATGGATGGAAACTAACCAAGGAGAGAAGCAACCTAGAACCAAGAAGAACTTTCCTAATGGTGAGAGCAATCAACCAATGGAACAGTTTGCCTTCAGTAGTTCTGGGTGCTCCATCAATGGAGGCTTTCAAAAAGAGACTGAACAACCATTTATCTAAAATTATATAGGGTCTCCTGCTCAAGCAGGGGGTTGGACTAGAACACTTCTAAGTCCCTTCTAATTCTATTGTTCTATCTTTTATGGAGTGTGTCTTTGTCCTAGGCAATCACAAACTTTGTTTTAAGCAGAGAGGCTTGCTGGTCTTTGAACAGTGTACCACATGTCATACCTAAGTAGCTAGTTTAAGATCAGTGTTTCATTTCACTTCATTTCATGGTAACCTTGATGAAAATAAAAATGTATGAATGAAATGCAGCTATGGTCATTATCATCCCCACGTGTTTAATAATTTTGCCCTCAAATTTAATAATTTGGGGGGCAACATTGAAGTAGCTCTCAGGACTTGCTCTCAGGATTTGGGAAGAGGTCTGAGTGTACTTGTCAAGGCTAGAGAATCCAATAATTGTTTTTCTGTTTATTGTAGTTGCTGTTTGGAGAACAAGAGGTTAAGTATGTCATATTGGATGTTCCAGTTCAATTCAGAGTCTGCTGTTTGGGCTGGAAAGCAAAGAAACCTTCTTTTTCTTTCCCAGTTGGCTGTCCATGAAGCATGGGAGAGTCAGAAAGTAACAAAAGGTGGTCCATTAGAGCAGAAGAAGAACAATAATATAGCCCTGTTTATATAGTTTATATAATATACTCCTCCTATTTACAATATAATTTGCTTTATAGGTTGTAATATAGCATTTGCTGAATATTGCAGGACATCTTTGAGTGCTAACACTCCTGGCATGTTTAGTGATTAAGCTATAGACATACAAAAAGGGGTGAACGGCTTTTATCCGGCCTAGTTAGGAGAAAATATGTTTTAAATGGCTTACTTATGTGATGGTCCATGTTTTCTTCCATTCCTTTTTTCACAGTCCATATAAAAGAAGAAGTTGAAAACTGTTGGCCTGTGTTTTCTTCTGAAACTGCTCTTGATCTGCAAGAAATCCACCTTGGGACTCATCCTGAAGGATGGTTGGTTTACTTCAAAACCTTCTTTTAGAGCATCATATTGATTTTCCTTTAATAGAAAACAACACAGGTCCAAAGCTGGTAGCTTTTTATTTCAAAGTAGAAGCAGCAGCTAGTTAAAAGGGCATTATTTTTTGCAGGCAGTCCCTGGGTTAACAATATCCATCTTAAAAACAATAAATCCATAGATATGAATAGGGCTGCCTGTTATAAAATGGTGGATGGCTGATTGGCAATGTCATTCAACACAAAATGGCAATGAGGTTCTCCTTCCTTGATCTGACAAATCGCTGAAACTGCACAATGGTTTCATGAGTGTCACAAAGTAGTGCACATGTTTTTAATATAGTATGCAGCCTGTTTTCAGTAGTTCATGAAGCATTGTATGACTTCAGTGGTTTGTCAGTTCAAGGAAGGAGAGCACTGACTGTCATTTTGAGCTAGGTCCCTTTGCCTTCAGGATGGTGAGAGATTGAATTCCAGTAGGTTCTCCGTGAGATGGGTTCTGCTTGCTGGAAATCTGTCCTATCATAACTTGGTTTTAAGGTATAAAATCTGTAAGTAAGGTAAATCTATAAGTTCAAGCTTTACCCTCCAAAAATGTAAACTTTATTGTTGTTTTTTTGCTTACTCCTATATGCAGAAGTTATTGTACCTGTCCTGACATGAATACAAATTTGGGTTAAAGACAAAATTAAGGAATGAAACTTGTTCTTAACCACAGGACTCCCTGTATTTTTAGAAATGTTCACCACTAGATGTTGTTTATTCAGAGGTTTGTTAAAAAGTATGTCTTTTTTTAGCTGCTATGAAAGTTTCATCAGCTTACCACTTGCTAGCCACAAGTTCTTGAGTTACAGCAGAGAGAAAAATTAAACCATCTGAATATAATTTTCTTAATACAGTATATTTCTCTCAACATTTAGTTTTCTGTCTTAAAGAAAATCCTATACTCTTGCATTAACATCATATCAAATAAAATAATACTATGCCTATTTTCCTGCTAAAAAAAACCTTTTTTTGAATCCAGGATATTTATTTCTGAGGAAGCAGATATCAGTTTGCCCATGTAAAGCAATCTTGTCCAACCAGAGGCTCCCCCAAGATGTTTGGATCACAACTTCCTAGAATGTTAAGCCCACATAAGAGTTAGAGTTCCTTACTGTGAATTTTGAAATTGTAATTTCAGCTGGGGCTGGGGTAGGCTAAAGATTTTGGGTAAGTAATAATTTCAGTCTAGTGCCAAAATATCTACTGTGAAGTCCTTGGTGTTCTCTGAGTTTGGTTATTAGCTTGTAGAAGTTTCACTACTGGACTAGATAACATCATCAGTGCCTCTCCAGTAGAGTTTACAGCACCTTCATAATTAGGAGCTGAACTATCTATTCTAATTGCTATTAAAAGTGCTTTAGGGTCCCCCCCCCAATTTGACTCCTTTGTTAAGTTTAAAAGTGATAGATCCAGGAACAAAATTGTTCCATCTTGTACTTCATTAGTCTTTTATGTTACTTGTTTCCTCATTACCTGGCATGAACAAATGTCTTAATGACTTTGCAAGTCCAATCAATGGTTGTCATCATTTGACTTTATATGTGAGGAGCATACTGACCTGAGTGGAAAGTCCTTCAGATTACATGGGAAGAACTACATTAGCAAGGGAAAGAACCAAAATAAGCTCTTGTTATTTGAAGATTCAAGTCAAAGCCCTGCTTGGCTACCGAGAGAATGAAAATTAATGGCGAAAGCAGGAGAAATCTGAGCTTAATGAATCTACAAGATTTATATATAGATTTCTAAATTTAAACTGCTTGGTTTACAGAACTGTCCTACAGAACTGTCTTTTCCTTTCTGATGCCCTCCAGATATGTTGCTGATTGAGACCAGTCAGTCAAATAGATACATAAACAATGTGCATGGATTTATCCTATAAATGTATGCAAGGTGATTTATTATCAGTGCTTTTATGCCTCTTTAGCCATTTGATATTACCGTAATCAGCTTATAAGCAGCAAGATAAAGGTATATAGCTAAAGATTTACCTCTAATTCAAATAATTAAAAGCAATCATTAATTAAAATTATAGGTAGTTCTTGACTTACAGTTTCTGTTGCTAAGCAGGGCAGTTACTAACTGACTTGTGCCCCATTTTATGACTTTTTTGCCACAGTTATTAAATGAATCACTGTAATTGTTAAATAAACCATGTGGTCATTAAGCAAATCTGGCTTCCCCCATTGACTTCTTGTTGAAAGCCAGTGGAAAGGTTACAAATGGTGATCACATGGCCCTGGGGACAGTACAAGTGTCATGTGCCAGTTGCCAAGCGTCCAAATTTTGATCATGTGACCATGGGGATGCTGCATTGGTTGTAAGTATAAAAACTGGCCATAAATCACTTTTTTCACTGCCATTATAATTTCAAATAGTCATTAAATGAATGGTTGTAAGTGGAGAACTACCTGTATATCTATAAAACCAAAGTGCTGTATATCATCAGGCATTCATTATATACCTAGATGCCACTTATCCTCTGTTGCTTCAGCCTACAATTAATAGGTTAATTATTTTGTAGCATTTTTAGTTATTTCTTAAAAGATCTGTATGGATGTGCAGCTTAAGAACATGGTTCTAGGTGGCTCACAACAATGAGCCAAAGAGTTACCAGAGTAGTTTGCTTCACATTTGTTTCATTATATACAAATATATTCAAATGCAATTATTTAATTGACAGAAACACCTATCTTTAATTGCTTTTTAGGATTCAACAATACTGGTAATGTTCCCTAATTCAAGTGATTATATGTAATGTTAAAAGTTGTAAATAATATAAAGCCCTGAGAGAAAGGTTGGTATGACCCACAAATTATAGCCTGTATAGTAGAATTAGGAGCCTCACAAAGGCTGATTATATGAATCACCATCTGAAGATTGCTCAGACAGTAACTTTTCTGTGTGAAATGATCCCTTCATACTTACATCTTAACCTTAAAAAACTCACCTTAGAATCGTAAGCTAAATAGAAACCAACTTCTGTCTTATGCATAGACCCCATTATCTAATGCTAATTGAATAGAGCATAGTTTTTGAAGCACAGATAGTTCTTCAAAGGGAAGGAGATAGAGCATGTAGTCTGCCCATAGAATTTTAAAATCCTTTATTTATTTATTTTGCTTAAGACATTGTTCTAATACAGCAGTTCTCAACCTATGGGTCGCGACCCCATTTGGGGTCGATTGACCATTTCACGGGGATCGCCAAGCAAGGCTGTCCGCCATTTTTTTCCCCTTTTCTGGCGGGTGCCTTACCTCCCTTGGGCTGGGCCAGTTGGTGGCCCAGCCGGTGGTCAGCCTGCTCCGTCTCTGCTGCTTACCAGCTATGCCTCGGCCGGTGCAGGGGGCGGCATCACGCATGCGTGGCGCTCCCGGGCAGGGAAAGTCCTTGACTTACGACCGGTTGGGTAGTCCTCAATTTACGACTGGTTTAGTCCTCGACTTACGACTGGTTGGGGGTCGCGGCATTAAAAAAGTTGAGAACCACTGTTCTAATATAAGAGTTAGAATCAAAAATGAGAAAGAAGAAAAAAATATAGACCTTTGGCTCCATCTTTTTGCATGAAAGCTTATCCCCATTCCTGGTTCTGCTTCTGCTTATCTTGACTTTGTACATCATGCATTCTTTTCTTCTTTCCCCCAGTATGAATTATTGTTAAAAAAACCCAAAGCTTTGAAAATGTACTTGGCTCATATAGCAGATGTAATTCAGTAATAAAGATGATGGGGAAGATGAATGATATTTAGACAATCCTTATAGTTATGTCCAAATGTGCTGTGCAATGCATAGACCTAACCTAAGAACCACAGTCAAGAGTTTAGTGGTGATTTTACAGTGACTTTGTGGTTTTAGGGTAACCGCTTGCCTTCAATAATTGAAAAAATATTTTTTTTAGTTAGCTTATTTCAAAATGTGGTAAACTCTCCAGCCATGTCTGGAAGACCCTCATAATTAGGATCTGAAATGCTGTCTCCAAATCTACTTTACTGTCACCTCTGATTATCTATCTTAGAAAGTCCTAGTTGCCCAGAATCTCTCATCCTGCATTAGAAATAGACAGTTGCTTGTTTGACTTTGACTGATTACAATACATTTTTCCTGCCTTCCAGAAGCCTCCTCAATTTACCCAACTGAGTATTTAGTAGCTCTTTGTCAGAGTCTTAATGAGATTTGATATTCTTTTCATATACAATACAGTTCTCTGACTTCATGAAAATGTACTAAAAATTTAAATGATCCTGCACTCCTTGTCCATAAGTGGATTAACAATAACAATGCATCATTGTTTAAAGTGCACTTCATTAAAGAAAACATGAGAATTTAGTGGTTGTGTTATAGATCATTTAATTGTTGTGTATTTAAACAGCAAAAGAAACCAAAAATATTTCCTGTGTTTTCTGTAGACTTTCATCTCTTTCAAATGTATTATGTCAGTCATTGGCTGCTATGACATCACAAGATGAATTCAAAGCAGTGATTACTTTAGCATTCATATGTTCACAGCGCTCTGATTATTCAGGCTGCTAAGTGAAAGTATAAATGTCAATTTAGCTATCTATAATGCTGTAACGTTTAAAGCTTCATGAATTACACATGGGATGGGAAGAATCAGAGTTTGCTTAAGAGATTTTTTTCTGTATCATATTTGCTGAAACTGTTTCTTCTAATGTATAGCAGTGATTCATCATTTTGATTTAAAACATTACATTTATTTAAAGCACCAGAAGAGAGGATTTACATTGAATTTAAAAACATGCTTATACTTTATTCCTATAAGCAAGTAAACAGCAATAGAATTAATTATTTTTTTAAAAAAATTCTCAGAATGTACAACTAGAGCAGTCTGCTCCCATATTTCGTTTGGAAGGCAAAACTGCCATCAGAGGCAATAGCTAGGCTAAAGAACAAATAACAGTGGAGGCACCTGATTTATTCACATACCTTGCTCATCTTTAGGATTTGGGATGGACAAATCTGTCATTCTGAATTTTACTCAGGTTCTCATTTTTTAAGTTTTACCTTTTTCACCCATTTCTTTATTATTTTTCTTTTGTAAAATGGTCTGGACAAAGTTTTTATGCAAGCTCCTCTTAATAAGTACCATACTGGGCATATTTTTCATTAATCTATACAGTTTTGTATGTACATATATTTACATATGCATTTATATAACTGATTGTCTTAATGATGCATTCTTTGATTTTTTTAAAAGAAAGGTGAGTTATGAACTTCATAAAATTTAAGAGTGTGGTAACGTTCATTAAACTAAACAGGATAATTTTATCACTTTACATTTTTCTAAAACATGGCACACACTTATTGCTTAATTTATGTGTTAGGGATCTATCTTAGTGTAAATCATTGATAGGACCAGGATAAAAAAGTTCATAGAATGGGGATAAAAGATCTACATCTATCTTTATATAAAGTTATTTCTTTCATTTGCCACATTAAATATTACAATTTAATGGAAATGTCTGGAGATGTAGTGATGTTACATCTGGAAGTTCAGAGAATTTGCAGTCCTACCATATTGTATTATACAATCCTGTTTAAGAGCTATGCAAAAAAGATTGCCTTCAGATGTTGTTGATGCTTTATCACTGGAGGTTTTCAAGAAGAGACTGGACTACCATCTGTCAGAAATGGTGTAGGGATTCCTGCTTGGGTGAAGGGTTGGACTAGATGACCTACAAGGTCCCTTCCAACTCTGTTATTCTATTCTAAAGGAAACCATAAGCTTCAGTTCAATATTAATCATAGGCAGGTTGGCATTTTCAAATCTTGGATGCAGTATTGGATGAGGTATTATGTTTTCCCCCTAGTTACTTCTGACTCAAGCTGTGCTTATTTCTTATTGCCTTATTCTTCTGTAATCCAGCTTCCCACACTGTGCTTAATGTTCTGCCAGAGTTTCATTGGTCCTATTTAACATCACTATGACTAGTAGAATTAATTTTAGTTTTTTCCTAAGAAACTAAAAAAAAAAATATCATGCACCTAAGTATTTTTTTTTAAAAGTAAAAATCAAGAAAATTCTTCAGAATTAGAAAATAGTTTTTTTTTCCTGAAACAATAAAGGTAAGCATTGCCATTTTCCTGAGAATAATGTCTAGCTCAGGCCTATAGGATAGATGTCTTGCCAAAGCGAATACAATCTACCAGTCATGAATAGGAATTTAGATTTCTGGTGATTGGCAAGGCCTCCTATTTTTGCTATCTACCTATATCTATTAAAATTCAGGAATTGTTAATGTAGGTCAGGGTATATAAAAAAGTGGATAAGCTTTATTTGGCTTGGAAATCCAAGATATGAAATTTTTTTGTAGGAATAGGATCTAATGATTCACCAAGCTAGAGTTGTAGACTGTAAGTCAATATAGAGAAGCTAGAAACTATATTTAGATAATTCAATGTGTCATAGGCTAATAAAACTAAACATTATTTATAAAATAATTTCAAATTAAATAAAAATGGGAAATAATGATTCAGTAAACATTTCTCATTCTATAAGTGTTTATAAACCCTGAAGAAAATGCTGGAAGTTAACTAGGCATTGTTCTATGTTAGGATCACATTAATTTTGTACACAGCTTTTGAAAATAAACATTGCTTTTCTTTGTTTGCTTTCTCATAACTAAGAATTAGACGCAGTGGTTGTTTTGTTGCAATTCACCTCAGTTAGATGACTTAGGATATATTATGTAAACAGGAATGGATTTCTTTTACAACCATAGACGAAGCTTCTTAATGAACATTAATCTACGGTAAGAACTTAGCCTCACCAATTTTATTTACAGAGAGTTAACTAAATATGTTTGTGTGTGTTGTGTGTGTGTGTGCATGAATGTGTATTAAATATTCAATTTGCTTGCCATTTTCTTCAAAACACTGCCTTATTTGTTTGAATCATGAGCTTTGAACATTCCTAACTATGGTAACATTTTCTTTGAAAAAAATATTACTTATTAAACATTGGCCTGCTGATTATTATTAAACTCTGCATATGTGTATATTTATATGTTGGTGTGTGTACACACATAAACACACACACACACAAACACTGAAGAAATGCATACTTAAAATGTTTTCAAAGCCTCACATAGTATCTATGACTACATTTCTGTAAACAACTTTACTGCTGTAATTGATTGTGCATAGTCTTCCAAATAGTTAATTGAATACATAAATATGTATGAGGGTAAAATGCCAATATTTCTTTGATTTTGTAAAATAATCTGACAAGTAAATATTTGCAAGGTTTGCTGTCTACTTCTCACTCACATTTCTCTAGGTTGCTTATTACTTGTAACAGCATGTATTTTGGGACACAATCAAAATTAAGCATCCAGGAGCAGTCCTCCTGTGTACAGAGAGGACCAGCCCTACTTGCTCTTATTTGCTGTTCATTTAGTGTACTGTGTACTCTCTCTCCTCCTCCTCTCTGTCTCTTTTTTTTTTTAAAAAAAAAAAAACCCCACACAAATGAAATTCACTCTGCATTTTCCATTTAAAACTTGTACAGCAAAGTGCATCATAACAGGATGTAACTGCGTATTAATACAATTAGTGCAACACATCAAAGGCTGAGTCTTTCTGTTCTGCTGCTTTATATCACAATTCACAAGGGAAAGCAGCAGTGTAATGAAGGACTTGGCAAGGGAGTGGTTTATTTTCTTTCTAGAAAGGCGGGGAAGATATATAGTGGGTTAATTTTCATGACGGGAAAAAAGGCAGAGGAAGAGTAACAGTAAGCATTAAGCTCAAGTGCAATAAATAGAATTTAAAATACTACCGCAGCTTCACTATTGACGGACATAAATTCTGTAATTAGCTGATGACACAACAGAGCTCAAGTGACCTATTGTTAAATTATTCAAAACCTCCCAACCCAAGTGAAGGCAAATGAGATTATTCAATATTTACACTGTGCAACAAGACAGCTGGGGAAGGGTCTCAGGGCTTCACACCACATTTTTTCCAAACAGAAGTTTGCAAACAGCCCATTTACGATACCTCAGTTGATAGACATAACTGCCCAAGAAACATACTGGTATCCTCAAGTACGTATGTATATGTATGTTCTTGGTTTCATTTGCAGGATGTTTCTTAATACATGCATTTCTATTAAACACAGAAAACCTAGAGCTAGACAACAAGGTAGTTGAGTTCTTTATTGTTTCCTTCTATCAAGAACAAAAAGGATATGGGAAACTTTTTACAGGTAGGTCTCGACTTACAACTGGTCACTTAGTGACCATTTGAAGTTATGAACTATTTGAGGGGACTTATGACATGCATACAAAGTTCTGATGTTCTCATGTGACCACACTTTGAGCTTTTGGTAACAGGACTGTATTTGTAGCCATTTGCAGTGATCATGTTTTGTGATGGTTTTGCTAAAAACCAGCACTTAGCGCTGGTTTTTGGCAAAACCATACCATAACAAACAATGAGTTCACTTAAGATCTGTTATGTTTGCTTAACAACTTCAGTGTTCACACTTACAACCATTTGTTTAACAATTGCCACAGAAAATTCAGTTGGCCATATGACTGACCTGTTTTAGGACTGCTATGAATTACGACTGCAATGGGCAGACTACATCACAGTCATAACCCAAGGATTCCACCAGAGACAATTAAGCCTAATGCTACTTACTGATGGAACTATAGCATCACATTATTAATACAACCTGCAAGTGGGGGAAAAGCACTATTTAGAAGGGCTATGCTTACTTTAAACATTATTTGAAAGATGTTCTTCAGAACATCTGAAGAACCCAGAACTTCTGCTATTCCTTAGAATAGCTGCATTCTTTCAGCCAACCATGTAGGGCTCCTTTAAAGTTTGCTTTTATTTTAGTAAATGATTTTCCTGAGGTGTTGACTTTCCTTACCTTTGGTCAGGTGATTGTGCAAAGAGACTAGAAAGGAAGGGAACATGTCTATGGAAAGTAATGCTTTGGGCATGAAAAAGATTGAGTGTACAGAGAAAGAAGACTGGTGGGAGAACCAGCTTTCTAGAAGATAAATCAAAGATAGCCATTCCTTGTATGATGAGCCAAGAATTATGTTATTGATAGCATGTCACTTTTCCACACTTCCCACTGTAACAACATTGTGTAGAATACAAATAGATATGAAATCCCCTCTCTGACGCTTCATTTTCATCTTAAGTTTGCTTAATATGCAACTAGATAAAATCTGCCTCACAAAAGAATAAAAATAGGATTGATTAGGTAGAGTGGAAGTTATAAACTAACCTGGCTAATTTTCTCCAAGATTTTTACAAATGTTAATAACTCCATGCAACAGAAAGGATTAGTTTTTCTAGACTTTTTAGGACACATTTCAAATATTTGAATATTATGAATTCCGAACTAATGACTTATTATCAAAATTATTCTCACTTTATGCCTGTTGAAAAGAAATGATGCCCATAATTATTATTTTTTTCCTTGGGCAGGGTGGATTTTACAGTAGCAAAAAGTAATTTAGCCCTTTCAACAGCCTTCGAGCGACTTTCTACTTAGCTAGCAACAGATTCTCAATACAAAGGATTCTCTCAAATTACATCCCTGATATAATGATTTTTAGGTTGGTATGAGAAACTGTAAGACATAGCTGCTAATGATCATAATAAACATAATAAACTGCAGCATCTCTGCTGCAGTCCACACAAACTGGAGAGGGATTTAAAAGCCCATCAGGCAGATCATGCATGGACAACATGTGGCCTTGCAGATGTTATGGATCTGTAACTTTCCTTAATTTTTACCACCATTCTGCTGAGAATTGATTGGAGTGGAGTTAAACAGGATTTGGAAGACCTAATAGACTAACACTGATGACTTACCTTGCATATGCAACCAAATTAAATTATAAAAGGCTGAGGAAGATTCAAGATTTCCAGTTGGTGGATGTCTGCCATTTTTAATGTTCCTGTAGAATAATAGCAACAATGATAAAGCAGAGGCCACATATTTTCAAGATTTTAGAAAATAAATCTTGAGAAAATGGGTGCATATCTTCCATCTAAAATCCTCATTTCTATGGATCTACAACTCAAATGAATATTAATATTAATTTCCTGGAACTTTCAGATTATTGTAGTGTTGTAGTGAGCACTTTCTCTGCAGACTTCTGACTTATGGGAACAAAGGTTTTGCAATAGTGGCCTGGAGAGATGTTCAAGGATATTCCACCCCCCAGAATATGTGATAGGTACAGTTCTTTATTGTCTTTTATTATGCTGTTCCATGAATATTGGCTGAGATTTTCCTGCTGATCTTTCTGACATACCGGTACTATCTGTTGTTGTGGAGGGCAAGTCCTACAGGGATTCTTTACTTTTCTTTGAGACATTTAATTTCATACAAAGCTCCATATATTGTAACTATAAACCATCCTTAAGTCAATGGTGGAATTTTTATCCTGTATGGGGGTTAGTGGTAGTTGGGAATGGGGTTTACAGGTAGTAGTAGAACTGTGGAAATGCTCCCTTTGTTACTAGGCAACAGTGTTCTACCCTTCTGTCCCTCAGATGTAATGTCTGTGAAGTCAGTAACTATTCTCCTCATTTGCCTTCCATTTTCTTGCATATTCTATACCAATTACATACATCAATTAAAAGTTTTATGTAACATATTTTATTTCTTATCCCTATTTTAAAGCACTTTCCCCCAACATTTAATGGGTCCAGTCTAATTAAATGCAAATAATAATACCGGAATGAAGAAAATTATTCAAATGATCAGTTGTGGCAAATTTATAGTGTAAATACTCTTATCAAAGGATGTTTTCTGGGTTTCAGTTAACCTAAAATGATTTATATAAACTTCTAAAGACTAGCATGACACCAAGGAAGTGAAAATTCAGCAAAGATAAAATAGGAAGCTTTGTATAGTGTTTCAACTATGACTATAAGTTGGTGAAATCACAAAGCAAATTATTTCGTGACTGGACTTGATTTTATGACCATTTTTATCAGCTGTTAAGCAAAGGACTGTGATTGTTAAGTGAATCTGGCTTCCTCACTTGACTTTGTCAGAAATCAGCTGGGAAGGTCACAAATCATGATCAAGTGACCTCAAGACACTGAAACTGTTGTAAGTGTGAGCTGGTTGATAAACACCCAAATTGTGGCCATTTGAGTGGTGCAACAGTCATAACTTCGAGGATGGGTCATAAGCCACTTTTCTGAGGCTTTCATCACTTTGAGCTTTCATTAAAACAATGGTGGTAAGTCAAAGACTACTTGTACATGACAGAATCCTCCATGAATAACAGGATAGTACAACTACATGTAATCGTCTGTGAGAATAACCTTGGGAGGCAGGAGGAGGAGGACCCACAGTCTAGGCAACAGTGGACAAGAGATATTTTAGCCTAGATAAGGAATGGGGGTTATGAGAAACATCTCAGAAGGGACCTCCCTAGTTTCCTGGAAGGAAAGGTAAAGGAGAGGAGAAGTGCTTTCAGACTTGCAAGATCCTATTACTGAAACCTTACATAAAGGTAGTGTTAGTACTCAGGATTTTGGTATTTAGTCTAGACTACCTCAAAGGGCTGACATTGTAAAAGATAATTTCCAGTACAGTAAAAGTAAAGTTATTCAATAACAGAGAAATGCTTGGTTAACAATGCTTCAGAAACTGTACAAACTGCTGAAAAGATAAACAATAACCCATCACTTTATTTCTATAGCATCTATTGGAGACTTAGCCCACTTATAAATAATTTAGAAACCAAATAGGCAAATGAGCATTCAAATTGGTTGAAGAAAGACTCATAGGCTCATTTCAATCCAGAAAGGAAGCTGTCAAAACAGTAATTATAAAAATATAAAAATAGCATTGCAATCCATAAAAATAACTATATATTATTTAGCTATTTTATTTTTATTTATTAAGTTTCTAAACATCCACTTCCCAATGACTTCGGGTGGTTAACAGGTAAAATCACATAGAACACCCACATTGTATAAAATAATATAATGATAAAATCAAAGAACAAAAGATGGCCCAGTCATTCTTATCAAAGACCTGGGTGCAGCTAGATCTTCAAGACTGTCTAAATTACCAGTATGATGGGGGACATGTACACACATAAAGGCAAACACAAAGAAACAAGACTGGAATCTTTTTCAGGACCTCACCACCCCCAACTTAAATTCAGACAGAGAAATTTTCAAGCACACAGACAAAAGGCTAAAGTGACAATCAATGTGGAAGTGACTAATGAGTGAAGCTGAATTTTTAAAGTTACACAGAAAAAAATTATCAAAAGGCTGGTGGATTAACTCTGGAGTGCTGAGTTATCTGACAAGTGATAAGATCTTCTTTAAACAATCAGTATGGTGTGTTAAAGGACGGTTTATCTTGCTGAAGGAATATTAAAGCTGAGATGTAGTCATGAATCTCAAAGACACCAACTAAGCTGGCAACATAGCCTCATTTCTTGCATGTTACAGACTTAGAAGAGTTTTGCCAATAAAAAATTTAACAGAAAAGGACTTACAATTATATACTATATGTATTGTTTAATCCAATTTTAGGACTCATTGCCAGAGCCCAAAAAGACAAATACAGTCAACATATGATTTAAAAAAGGCAGAAATCTGTACAGGTAAGCAACACTCTAGGTGCATTTATATGTGGCATAATTGTTAAGTCATACACAGTTAGAAGATTTATTAGAATTACAGAGGCAAAAGTTAAAAAAGAATGTCAAGATGATCTTATGATCTGAAATAATTAGAAATGTATGTGGTATCAAAACCATGGCTAGATCTACAGATTTTTTTGTGTAAAATAACTGAAAATAGAAATAAGAAGCTTATTGAATGTATGGGATGTATGAGAATACAATACTTGGCAGGCATAGAGATCCAGTGACTTTTATTTATGACTGTTCTTGAAGACAAGTTGTTTAAAAAAAACCCTTCATAATAATACACCACTAAATTAATTAATTTGGTAAAAAAAACCAGTTGATATGTTTTCATTATTTTATGTTTTTTTCATTATTTTATGATTTCATTTTTCATGATTTATAGGACCACCCAGATAAGAAGTAACTCAGTAATAACAAGCAACAGTAGTGAATTCATAGAATGGTGATGGTGATGATAACGATTTTAAATCAGAGCGGAAAAGATATCAAAAGACATAGGCCAGAGCAAACTAGGGTAACTATAAAAAAGGAAGAAACAAAAATAAGAAAGAATGTTCTACAGGTAGTCATCAACTTAACAACTTTCCTTTAGCAGCTGTCTGAAATTACAATGGCAGTGAAGAAAGTGACTGATGACCAGTCCTTGCACTTATAACCATTGCAGCATATCCGCAGCCAAGTTATCAAAGTTTGGATGAATTTCAGGTTTTGTTTTCCCAAAGAACCTCTCTAAGAAATGAAAACTGGACTGTGCCTGTAGGGTTTAGGACAATTTGCTGCAGCCAACACACCACGGCCATCTCGCCATGGCCATCTCAAAACAGCCAACTTGCTGCAGCCAATGAATGGAATTTTTGCCAATGGAAATAATGTTGAAGAAACAGTGGCAGATATATTGTGTTGAGTGCAGAATTGGCCCACGGCGAGTTATCCCATGGCACGTTGGCCATGGTGAGTTGGCCATGGTGTTATGGCTGTGGTCATAGCAAGATGGCCACAGTGAGTTGACCATGGTGACTTGTCCCATTCTGGTGTCATACCTGTATCATTTTCCCAAGGGCTATTAAGAAAACAGATCTAGTGTGTAACCACTAGATAATTTTCTATGGCTATGTAAATAATTTCTGATTTGCTGGCTACACCATGACATTAGAGATCTTGCCTGATTGGGCAAAGTGACAGTCAGTGCTCTGTAAGAGAAGGTAAACTAACTTTCCTTCATCCTCAATATTCTTAGGTCAAAGAAAGGAAGTGTTGAGCTGTTTCAAAGGTTCACAATAGAGTGTTCATTTGTTTTACACCTGAAAGCTGCAGAAAACTCTAACATTCATTTTCAGTAAGTCCCCAAAGGTTGTAAAAAGTAAATTTGGCCACATGTGGCTCTGGGACAAGTTTTCCTCTACTGATCTAGAGCAATACATAAAAGTCCATGTAAGATCCATAGAGGGAAAATATTGAGGCTCCTCTTTCAGTGTTTTACTGATAAAGCTGAAAAGGAGGCAGTTTTGTGCCTGATGCAACTAATCTATTTGAAGCTAGGTTGCAAGCTTAATATGGAGCTAAGTTAGAACTTTAGCTTAAATCCACCCTTTTAAACATGACACTCTAAATTCCTGGGCAATGCTTTAGTTCCAAACAATGCTTTGCCTACACAAAGTATAGCCTTGTGCTTTAATAGGAAGTTTTAATCTTCAGCTAAAGCTTAACTTCCTGCCAGTGGGTGTGCTCTTATAATAATTTTTGATAGATTTCATTTGCCCGGGAAGAAGACTTTATTAACCATACTGCTGGCTTATACCTGTTCTCTGGAGTTTTTGCTGTCTATCAAAATCTGCAGGCATCTAAATAACTTACTATTTTGGAACTGCCCAAACACTGAACAATGTCTTTTCAGGCATATTTTAATGTCTTCTTCTTCCTTCTTTCTTTTTATGAGGAACATTAATTCCAACATTAAAAACATCCCTTAATTAACCCTCTTGCAATGTTGTTTTTAATTTATGTTAATTATTTAGTTGTTTTAATTGATTTGTTATATTCTGTTTTAGTAGTTAGTTTTATTGTTCACCAGAGTTACCTTATGTGAGATGGGCAGCCATATAAATTTGATAAATAAATAAAATAGAAATAAACATTGCTTCTTCTTGCAAAGGGCAATCCAAACTGTATGGTGCATTTTCTTTACTGTGTGCATTTTTATAGAGACTGTCATAGTAAGTTCATTATGGTAACTTTAGTAAAATTCCTAGGTCAAACAGATGAATTTTTCCAGTCTCCCTCGCTTGTTTGAGCAGACAACCTGCTAATATTTACAATGTAGCTATACTTTGTATGGCAGCACACAGAATGAGACAGAGAATAATAAGGAGTTGTAGAATAATTGGAAGTCCAGTTCCCATTCTTTTCTGCCGCTATTATGTTACTGTCTATTTTCCTTTAGTATGTACTATTGTTTGGATTTGTTTAGCTTTTATATGGCAACTTATTGGCCTTTTGTATAATAGAGATGGCTATCTATGTATCTATAAATCTATCCATCTATCCATCCATTCATCTATAGACAAGGTCAGATGAATCAGTGGTAGTGTGATTTTGAAGAATTCAATAGAAACAGAAAAAGAAAAAAAGATGCAAGTGATGACTTTCTCATTGTAGATTATTACAAAAGTAAAAGATTCAGAAACAAGAGTCACATATGAAAAAGTGAATTCAAGTATGAAACGCAAATTACTAAAGATTTGGTACATCTCTTGTGTGTTCATCTTATAATATTATTCATAATAAAGTAACTAAGGCTACTGTATTGTATATTCTGAAAAGATATTGTCCATATATCAGAATAGGAAGCCCCAACGTCAACATTGGCAGCTGATGAAAATACATCTTGGGAACTTACACCTCTTCCACTTAATCAAAAAGATGTAGGATATAAGCAGATATTCAGAGATAAATACAATGCCAAAATATACATATCCAATTTGACTACAAAAAAAAAGCACATCTTGAAAAGCTAGAGAATACTATGATATGTGTGGTAGTTAACAAGGTAATGAAATGCTGTGGCTAAATGAAAATATGCAAACTAAAAAATGCTATATATATTTTTTAAAAAATAAAGCATACAGACATATAGAAGATGGCATAGATGGAAAAACCTTCACAGAAAAAAAATCTTTTTGAAGAAATTAGAAAGTAGCATTTATATATTCAAATATCTTGTACAACATGAAACAAATGGTAAGAAGAAATATTTACTAAAGAAAGTAACAATAAAATCAAAGCATAGTTATTTTATATGTGAAAAAAGAACAGGTGGATATTTATTTTGATCAATGTGGATAGCCTATCATAGATTTGAATAAAAAGGGAATGAACAAAATTCAGTGAAAGTAACACATTGGTCTTGTATTTTAACTAGGCCAACTCCTAGAGCAGTGATGGCAAATCTTTTAGAGACCAAGTGCCCCCAAAACCATCCTGCCCCACCCCTGTCCAGCCCTACCCTGCCCCTGCCTCTGCCCCACCCTCACCTTCACCCCTCCCCACCTGCCCACAGGGCCACCCACCACCTCCACGGCCCTTTGCAGCAGATTGCCCAGGCAGCCCAGCAGCGCCATGGTGGCCATGCCCTCTGTCTGCATCCTGCAGCATCATCTGTGCACGACAGAGCATGAGGGTGCAGTCTTTTCCCCATTGCCTGGCTGCCATGTCCTTAGCTATGCTGCTCCGCGTGAGCCATGCCCAGGGGCGACTCTCCTCCAAGGGGGCTGCTGGTGAGGAAGGGCCATGGGGGGGACGGGGCTGGGGCGACAGTGCACATGCCCACAGAGAGAGCTCTGTGTGCCATCTTTGGCATGCATGCCATAGGTTTGACACCACTGTCTTAGAGATTCCTAGTTTTGATAGTTTTTCTAGAGTAAAAAAGTGAACGAATTCAGTGTCTTTAAAAATAGATGTCTTGAAGCTGCTCAGCTTGAAGATGTCCATGGGGGAAATGAAGAGATGTGGGTAGCTAATTTCCTTTTTTCATAATATGTTTTTATGTCTCTTTAGAATCAAAACCACACTTGGAAAATATGCACTTTCCTTAAAATAAGATTAGAGAGTACTGCTAACATACTATATTGATATTCACTTCTTAAGTATGCTATATAGGTGTTGTGGCTATAATCCAATAATTTTATTATCTGGTCAGATATTCTAAATTTCTTCAGATTGTAACTTTTATTAATGCATTTTTGCTGCAGAGAAGGCAGTAGAAATCAATGACTGGTTTTTGTGTTTTATATCAGGCAAAATCTTTTATCACTTCAAGAATAAATGTTCATTTATGCAGGAATGTAACCTGTCCTTACTTGCTTTTTAAAAATAGCTGATAGCTCTCATAGGTAAACCTTGTTTCACCAACATGGCTGCTATAGAAAAATAAATGGTATTAAAAAGTATTTTGAATAGTTTTTGGATGCTTTAAATTATGATGTTATTGTTTTTTAAAAAATCACAGCATTTTGAGGACGCCCATTTCTGTTTTAGTTATCAATAATTTTTCAAAATAATCTATTAAGAGTCTATACCAGCCTATACCAGTAAATCTATGAATAGTTAACAGGATAATATGCTGTATCTCCTGCATACAGTACTGATTACCTAAAACAGAAAAGCTGCTCAGATATTTTCCTGTATAGGTGGAAGGCTCGGGATAGGAGTAGAATATAACTGAACAGACCTTTCATTCCTTAAGTCTCTATGAATCAAAAAGATCAGAATTTAGAAGAAAAGCGGGTTTAAATACAAGTGTGATCCAGCTACATGTTGTATGAATTGGGCAGTTTTTCTTCAAGATAGACATTATTCCACTCATTCAAGACAGAATGGATTCAGGATATGAATCTGTGGTCTATTTTTGAAAAATCTTTGTGCTCTAAAAATGAGAGGGCCAAGCACTCTATCTATGCAATATGATCTGGATTTAATGACAACTTAATGATTAAATTAATTTGATAACAAAATCAATGAAGATTATGCAAATCTATTCTCTCTTTTGATATGTGGTAGTATAGTTTGGTTTATTCTTTGGAAGCAGAACTACATGAAGATGAAAATTAAAATTCAGGCTGGGAATAGAAACTATTCTTCCCAGTAAAATTTATATGAAAGAAACCACGTGCTTTGATTTAACTAATTTATGCCCTGATCTTCCACAAATGATAACAGTAACAAATTTGGAATAGTATCTATGAAGAAAACAGGTGTTTCAGAATTCTGCTTTCGCATTTTGTAATTAAAGACAGCAGAGAAATGAAAACTTTCTCTGAGAGTTTAAAGCAGAGAAATATGTTTTTTAGAAAAGCAAAATTAGCTGTACCTTGGCTGTGAACAACAAACATGCTTATCTGGCTAGTGATATATTTATGAAGAGGTGGTAAAAAATACTATTTAAAAAAAATTAAACTATCCTTTTGAATAGTTTACAAATTGCAAAGTCAACAAACAGAATGCCCAGATTCTGTCAACTGCCTGTTTCTCATCTGAGAAGATGGAGAAAGCTAAGAAGAAATAAAATAATTTCTATCTCTTGAAGTGATTTGATGACATTGGCAGTTAGAATGAAACCTGCAAATTGCATTCTCCAGCTGACACTTTGATGGATACATAATAATATTGGCATTGTTGCACCATGTAGAGATAGAGAAACGACCTGTGTTTTTGCATTTACTTTGAAATGTTCCAATTTGTGTGGAATAATAGGACTTAATGTGCAGTTGTTATCCTACCCAGAAATCTCAGTGAAATCAGTTAAAACCAATCATTGTGTAGGCAAAAGGCGATTTGATTTCTCTTAGTACCACTAGGGTGGCTGAACCTAAGCTTCTGCCAGAAATTACAGCACTTTGTATCTTATTATGATATTAGGATCAGAACAAGTGTTCTGAAATTGACATATTTTATGGGCTGAATATGTTCTGTTTGAAATGAATCTCTAAAAATCTTTATATTATACAATCTCTGTGTTTATTTTGGCCATACTCAGGTTGCAGTGTAACATCTTTCATATATTTGACAAGCATTTCTAAATAAAGAATTTAAGTTTTAAAATCTTATTACTATAAAATATACAATATAAACCATTTTTTGTCATAGATTCTGCTAGGGAAGAATTGGTCCTTTTTTATTTCCAGTGAACCCATGGCTGAATGAAAGGTAAGAGGAATAAAAATTGACCAGTATCTGTCCTTCTTGGGGAAAAAAAAAGGGGGGGGGGACGAAAATCCAACTTTTTAAAGAAAGAAAATAGCATTTTCTTTCATTTCCCTGGAAAAATGTTCTATATGCTCATGTATATGTGAGACTTTTGGTAGATTCTTCTCTTCCTCTATGGCATTTCTAGGAATAAACACAACAACAACAACAACAATAATAAAGGCGGCCTTACTAGGAACTGCTTCCATCCTGCGACGATATCTGTAATACCATCAAACATCCACATCTGCCTATCCCAGGTCCTGGGTAAGGACTTGATGGGTACACAAAATGCCAAATCCAGTCTGAACATCTGGCTGACTGTGCGATGATCCATAATAATAATAATAGAGTTGGAAGGGACATTGGAGGTCTTCTAGTCCAACCCCCTTCTCAGGCAGGAAATCCTATACCATTTCAGACAAATGGCTGTCCAGTCTCTTCTTAAAAACTTCCAGTGTTGGAGCATTCACCACTTCTGGAGGCAGGTTGTTCCACTGATTAATTGTTCTAACTGTCAGGAAGTTTTTCTTAATTCTAGGTTGCTTCTCTCCTTGATTAATTTCCATCCATTGCTTCTTGTCCTGTTTTCAGGCACTTTGGAGAATAGCTTGACTCCCTCTTCTTTGTGGCAGCTCCTGAGATATTGGAACACTGCTATCATGTCCCCCCTCGTCCTTCTCTTCATTAAATTAAACATACCCAATTCCAGCAACTGTTACTTATAAGTTTTAGCCTCCAGTTCCCTAATCATCTTTGTTGCTCTTCTCTGTACTCTTTCTAGAGTCTCAACATCTTTTTTACATCGTAGTGACCAAAACTGGATGCAGTATTCCAAGTGTGGCCTTACCAAGGCATTGTAAAGTGGTATTAACACTTCACATGATCTGATTTATCCCTCTGTTAATGCAGCCTAGCACTGTGTTGGCTTTTTTGGCAGCTGCAGCACACTGCTGGCTCATATTTAAGTGATAGTCCACTAGGACTCAGTATTCAAGATCCCTCTCATAGCTACTACTATTGAGCAAGGTACCACCTATACCAGTGGTGGTGAACCTATGGCACACGTGCCAGAGACGGCACTCAGAGCCCTCTCTGTGGGCATGCACACCATTGCCCCAGCCCCCTCCTCACCAGCAGCCCCCTGGAAGAGAGTCGCCTCCAGGCATGGCCTGCGCAAAGCAGCACAGCCAAGGACATGGCAGCCAGGCAGTGGGGACAAGACTCCGTCCTTGCGCTCCATCCTGCATAGATGATGCTGTGGGGTGTGGGCGGAGGGTGTAGCCACCATGGCATTGCTGGGCTGCCTGGGCGATCTGTGGTGGGCCATGGAGGCGGTGGGTGGCCCTGTGGGTGGGCAGGGTGGGGTGGGGGAAAGAGCGGAGGTGAGAGTGGTGGGGCAAGGGCAGGTTTTGGGCACTTGGTCTCTAAAAGGTTCACCATCACTGATCTATACTATACCTGTACATTTGGTTTTTCTTGTCTAAATGTAGAACCTTACTTTTTTCACCACTGAATTTCATTTTGTTAGATAGCACCCAGTGTCTATCCAGATCCTCCTGTATCTTAAGTTTGTCTTCTGGAGTGTTAGCTATTCCTGCCAGCTTGGTGTCATCTGCAAATTTGATGAGTTCCCCATCTATCCCCTCCCCATGTGATCATATAGCATTATTTAATCATATTATCCATCCATGAAACTTTGAAAAGAAGCTGCAGACTGAATAGGCAAAATCCTCTGGTGCCTGCAAGTGTGCAGTTTATTTTTGCTTTATGTAGAAAGAAGCACCCTTATACATTTTCAGAAGCAAATGCAACCTTATTTTCCTGAACATACCGGGGATTTAATATCCAGATATTTTAGACAGAGATCTGGCCATAAAGTTTTCCATAAAAAGAATCAGATTTATACCAGTCTTCACATTCTTATTTACAGACCATGTACATTTCTGGAATCTGGTAGTTGTTGATTTGGAGATATTTTGGTTGTTATAATTTCTGACCCAAATTATATATGCAACTTCAATAGTTCCATGGAAAGGCATGAACAATTTTCAAACATTATTGTTTGTTACTATCTGTTTTATAAGGGTAGTGTTAGCACTCAGTATTTTAATCTCTGCTGAACAATTTGACATAGAATTATATTATATATGAAACAGTTCTGGTCTATTTTTCAGGCTGATTGTTCAGTGTTAAAGGTCACACTTTGAATTTTTTTGCCATTATTATGGTAAGATCCCAATCTTCCATTCTACGATCAAGCAACTGCAGAACCAAACAGCACAATAAAGATCAATTCTCATGGTTTTCATTAAACACACTTGGAACAAAGTGAAACAAGCTCAAGAAATTTGTAGCCTTAACAATCTAAAGAAACAATTGCAAAATTACAATGTAACAGGTATTAAGATATATAAGTTAAATTTTAAATGCAAGTTAATTTCTATTACTTAAGCTACAGTACTGGGACAATGAAAACTCAATGCTAAGGTTATTATCATTGTAACAGAGGCTTCTTAGATGATTGAGTCCACCATCCTACAATTCAGGAATTCAAATTAAAGGAACCCCAGAAGATTTTGCTTGAAAAAAAATCAGTGAAGAATAATGGACAATCTCCCAATTAAAGCCACCTATAAACTCCTTGAAGCAATAGGTATATTGTATTTTATATTGGCTAGTGCATGATAACATGTGTATAACAAACAGGTTATGCATGTCAACCCTAACCAATGATGTTCCCAATTTTCTATGTTTTGCACTTTACTCATGCTAATATGAGAAGAAATAGAAACTAAAGTGTAAGCAGGAGCCTTATTTAATTTTTTTCTCCAAATATGTAAAATAAGTATGAATAAAACCCAGATAGATAGATAGATAGATAGATAGATAGATAGATAGATAGATAACCTTTATTGTCATTTTTTACTGTGGGCACATTGCCACCCATTCAAAATGAAATTTTGTTGCTTGCTCTTAGAAGTGTACACATACATAACACACATTTAAACATGCTATATACAACATAAACCCGCTATATACATCATAATCTATGACTTCAGCTCCTAAATGGATGGGTTAGGAACTTATAAGAAAGCAAGTATTGCAATTATTGTTCAACTATGAACAAATATCTTAGCTACTTCCATATGAACCTACTGAGAAATATTTATGATTTATTATGGGGACTTGTAGCCCTTCATAAATTAGTAAACTCCAACTCTTAGCATCTCTTACCATATTCCTTGCTGTCTGGGATGACATTTTATTTAAAATAAGCAAAATCATATCATAACTATGCAAAACATGTTGTATTTAAATCTTCACCCTCAGACCATTTTATTGATATTATTTTTTTCCCTTGAAGTTTTTGCTTATATTTTTTTGGGGGGAGGAACCTGGAATTTTAAACCTAGATATTAAAAGAGATTGATATAAGGCAAATGATACTGGAGAATTCTAAAAAAGTCACTAATCTAATATTAAAATTATACTCAACCTCTCAGTTCATTATGTCAGAATTTAAATTAAGGGTGAGACGTAGATTACAAAGCTCTTTATGAAATCTGCAATAAATAGACATTGCTTGGCATATATTGACTCAAATATATGACAAGCAAAGTCTATTAATTTTGGATTAATTTGAATCAAATACTTCATATTTAGCTGTTTAATGTAGCATCTATAAATCCACATAGAAGGTATCTTTTACGGTCACCATATATGGCTTGTAAAAATCGAGATGATCATTAGATGGTAGCCAAAAGATTGAGAAAACTTTATGTATTTTTCAGCATTGCCTAACCATTTGACATTTATTTTGTTTTTCCTCCTCTTTATATTTAACAAAGGAGAGTGAAGAGTAAATATATCTTTTAGAAACAGCTGAATCCAGTGCTTCTTCACCAAAGAGTCAAGCTATATTTTTGACATATATTTCTCTTTCTATGTTGAGTTACAGAGAGATTGTTGTTCTCCATTAAAACAATGCCATTTTTAAGGCTAGTTGAGCAGCTGGGATGAAGAAGTTCTTGCTCTGTTACTTTGAGGTTCACTGAACAGGTCCTTGTCTTCCTGGAAGCATTTTTATGGTAGTGGATGATGAATTGGAGTAACACAAATAACTGAAAAGAAAAGAATGAAAGGAAAAGAAAATAGAAAAGCATTTGTATGTGGCCAGTTGATCGAAGGAAGGTCAACATATTTTTTTCTTTTTAATAACACACATTGTGAAAGATCTATTGTATTTAATTTTATAACGCATAACCGTTTCCTAGTTTGGGAGAACAAGCTAGTGAAGACTAGGGTAAATTTTTGTTCTAACCTATTAAATAACCCACATTTAGCAAAGTTCATACAACAAAACTAAACTGCACAAAATATGTGGATTTGGCACTTATGTACATTCTTATCATACTGCAATGTACTAATTTAATATATCTTTTTGGACCAGTTTGTGTATTCCAAAGAAGGATCAAAGAGTCTGGTTATGCCTTAACAGGCTAATATGTTTATGAAGGCATAGCAATCATTCTCTATCTTTATAATCTCCCTTTTTTCAAACTTGAAAACATTCTATGTCAGCATCATGCTTAATTCTGTAAATAAAATTAAAGGCTAACAATATTTGAGAAAAGAGAGAATTGTCTTGTGCAAAAATTCCCAGGATAAATATGGTAAAAGAGAAGGCTTCTCTAACATCTAATTTAACTTATTTTCCTATATGATGCCAGGGGTGACATAATTTTTTCTTCAAGGATCCAGATAGATCAGGAGTAGCTTGTCAGGAGCAGCCATCCAAACAACAGGTTAAAGTAGAAAAAAGGAATGTGGACAAAAGCAAAGATTAATTTGATTCCCCATATTTAAATTTATAAAAAAATAAATCTGTATGGTTATTCAGCATGTGCTTAATAATTTGAATAAATTTATTATTAATCAAAAATTAAAACACTACAGGATGGACTCCATAGGCTACATCAAATGTTTTATAGATGAACATAGCTGCTTTACAAGCTAAACATGTCCTGTGAGGATGATTTCTGTTTACTGTAACTCAGAGGTGTCCAACCTTGGCAACTTTTAAACTTATGGACTTCAACTCCCAGAATCCCCCAGCCAGTCATTTGCCATGCTGGCTGGGTTATTCTTGGAGTAGAAGTCCACAAGTCTTAAAGTTGCTAAGGTTGGACACCCCTGCTGTAACTATCACATGATCAACACCTTATTTTCCCCCAGCCACTGTTAGCCAATATATTCTATTCTTTTGCATTTATAGGAAAAAATGGTGGACTTCAATCTCTTGGGGAAAAAATGTTTACCAAACCCAAACCCAAACCCAAACCCAAACTAAACCAAAAAACAAAACCAATCAAAACAAAACAAAACTAATGTATTTTAATAAGCCAGTCTCAGAAACCTGTAGCCTGCTCATTCCTGTCATGTTGATATATATTTATTGTACAGACTTTGCTTGGTAATCTATCAGTTTCACTTTCTACAATATAGCAATAGTTATGAACAGGGTTTTTTTTTTTGTTGGTTGATTTAAGCTTTTATGCATTTTCTCTAAATGGCTAGTGTATTTTCCATCTTGAGTACAGCCTCTAGTATTTTTATTTTCAAAGTGTAAAACAAAAAACCCAAAGGTCCAAGAAGCCTGTTGTAAAGGCTTCTTAAGATTTTGTTTAATGAATTATTATAATACTCATCTGTTTTAACATCTTTTTTAAAAAGGGCATTTTGTCTGAAGTGTCCTTAATTATATACCGCTGTCTACCATTAATACTGTCAGCTGGAAACAAGGGAAGGATATGCCTCAGTAATGAAGGCCTGTTTGAAAAAAGTTCATTGCCATTTCTCCAGCCATACACTCCCCCCATGTCAACATATTGATTTTGATTTCATTAAGCTTAGAATAATCCAAACATTTGTCAGCTGCATCCTTAAGTATGTTGTACCCAAAGAGTTATTTTCCAAATAAAGTGGGGAAATCCTTCCATTGCCTGATGAGTTTCTTTGAAGTCTGAAAATAAATATTAATCTACAGACTTTTTGTCTTGAGAAATTCCAGTTTCTCTCAGGTAGCAATGAAGGAGATGATAATTCTGGTGATGAATTATGCATTAATTGTTTTCTTCTGTATGGGAAGGAGGGAAGGAGATTGACTTTATGACTGCCTCTCTCTAAAAGGGTTACGAGGCCTCCTTTTTATTGTAAGCACCATTTTTTCAAATCAATATTTATGCATTTTCTCTAATGCTAATGCACGCTGATCCATTTGTTAAAATAAACAATAAAATCTGACCTATTTACAGTGCTCTGTGCTTGCAATTCAGTGGCACTCTATCAGATCAGATCACAAGAAATCATCTGGAAGAATAGTGTAGATGGATCTGGGGTGAAATAATTTTTATCACCATGTTTTTAAACTGCTGCCTTTTAATCTTGAAGGCTAGCATAGATTTTGGTCGGTGTTTAAATCACATGAAGTTATAATAGTGTAGTCTGGATATCAACATCGTCTTAGTACTTGAGTGTGTCTGCAGAAATGAAGGCTATTGATGTAGAACTGACTGTGGCAACAGAGATAAAGACATGATATTGGGATACACTAAGTTGTAGTTTATATTGAAGAATACACAACAAGATTTCCTTCCCTACCTTCTCCATCCTTGCCTTCCCTTGCCTTCCCTTCCTCCCCTCCCTTCCTCCTCCTCCTCCTCCTCCTCCTCCTCCTCCTCCTCCTCCTCCTCCTCCTCCTCCTCCTCCTCCTCCTCCTCCTCTCCTCTTCTTCTTCTTCTTCTTCTTCTTCTTCTTCTTCTTCTTCTTCTTCTTCTTCTTCTTCTTCATTACTCTTGCATATTCATTTAAAACTTTTGTTTGTAAGTTTTCCTGCATTATAATGTATGTGCATAAAGATCCATTATTATTATTATTATGGATCATCGCACAGTCAGCCAGATGTTCAGACTGGATTTGGCATTTTGTCTACCTATCGAGTCCTTACCCAGGACCTGGGATAGGCAGATGTGGATGTTTGATGGTATTACAGGTATCGTCGCAGGATAGAAGCAGTTCCTAGTAAGGCTGCCTTTTGCAATTGACTAATGGCAAATTTGTCAATGCCAATGGTGTTCAAGTGGTGCTCCAGTTGTTTTGGGATTGCACCCAAGGCACCTATGACTATTGGTACTACTTTTGCTTGCTTTTGCCAGTCTTTCTATTTCTATTTGTAGGTCTTTGTATTTTGTTATCTTCTCCAGCTCTTTCTCGTCTATTCTGCTGTCTCCAGGCACCGCCACATCCACTATCCAGACTTTTTTGTCTTTCTTATCGACAATTGTTAAGTCTGGGGTGTTATGTTGCAGGTGCTTGTCTGTTTGAATTCTGAAGTCCCAGAGCAGTTTAATTTTATCATTTTCTATGACTTTCTCTATTTTATGATCCCACCAATTTTTGCTTTCGGGCAAATGATATTTTTTGCAGATTTTCCAATGCACCATTGTTGCTACTTTGTCATGCTGCTGCTTGTAGTCAGTCTGTGCAATCTTCTTGCAGCAGCTTACCTGGTGGTCCACTGTTTCTTCAGCTTCTTTGCATAGGCAGCACTTACTGTCTGTTGCTGTCTTCTCAATTTTGACTTTATATGCATTTGTCCTTAAGGCTTGGTCTTGTGCAGCCAGAATGAGTCCCTCAATCTCTTTCTTCAATTTTCCTGCTCTTAGCCATTGCCAGGTATTGTTAATATCTACTTTCCCAGCTATTTTTTTTAATGTATTGGCCATGTAGTGCTTTGTCTTCCCATGCCTCTATTCTGTTCTTCATTTGGTCTTTCTTGTAGGCCAGTTTGGTCTCTCCAGTAGTCAGTAAGCCTTCCTGATATACTAATTTCAGTGCATCTTCATCATTGTTCTTCAGATAGTCTTCCAAAGCCATTTTTTCTTCTTCAACCATCTGATGTACTTGTAGCATTCCACGTCCACCTATTTGCCTCGATAGATAAAGTCTGTCAATGTCACTGCATGATTCATTGTCATTATTTTTCTGGTCTTATTATTATTATTATTATTATTATTATTATTATTATTATTATTATTATTATTATTATTATGAACAAGAGTGTTATGCTACTGTGTTTTCTGTTACAGATTCTCCATTATTGAACCACCTCTCTGGCTGTTTCTAATCTGAAAAAGACTTTCTGAGAGACATCAAACTCTTTGTTTTCCTTTAGGATTTCATCTGAGCTTAGAAAACTAGGAAGGTTGCAGATCCCTTGAGAGTTGATGGACTGAAAAATGTAGCCATAGCCACCTTGTTAAGAATTATACTCTGCATCCATAAAATTTAACTGGATTTTTCTTCTATGAGAAGGTAATTGGATTTCCATCAAATTGAATGAGAACATTTTTTTTTTAAAGGCAGGAAAATCAGCATGATAGTTAGTCTAAATGAGAAGTTTATACTGTATATGTTAAGTTCTTAGGTGTTTGCTGCTATAGAAATCAGAAGAGGGCAAAACAGCTATGCATTACGGTGTCTAAAAACATAAATATTTTTATAAATCAAATATGCATGTTTGACATCATTTTAGTGACCTATTTATATTCATATTCATATTAGTAAAGTTGGAAGGGACCTTGGAGGTCATCTAGGAAACCCTACACCATTTTGGACAAGTGGCTGTCCAGTCTCTTCTTAAAAACTTCCAGTGTTGGAGCATTTACTGCTTCTGGAGGCAAGCTGTTCCACTGATTAATTGTTCTCACTGTCAGGAAGTTTCTCCTTAGTTATAGGTTGCTTCTCTCCTTGATGAGTTTCCACCCGTTGCTTCTTGTCCTGCCTTCAGGTGCTTTGGAAAATAGCTTAATTCCCTCTTCTTTATGGCAGCCCCTGAGATATTGGAATACTGCTATCATGTCCCCCCTTGTCCTTCTCTTAGTTAAACTAGACATACCCAATTCTAGCAACCATTCCTTATATGTTTTAGCCTCCAGTCCCCTAATCATCTTTGTTGCTCTTCTCTGTACTCTTTCTAGAGTCTCAAGATCTTTTTTACATCATGGTGACCAAAACTGGATGCAGTATTCCAAGTGTGGCCTTACCAAGGCATTGAAGAGTGGTATTAATACTTCACCTGATCTTGATTCTATCCCTCTGTTAATGCAGCCTAGCACTGTGTTGGCCTTTTTGGCAGCTGCAGCACACTGCTGACTCATATTTAGGTGATTGTCTACTAGGACTCCGAGGTCCCTCTCACAGTTACTACTATTGAGCATGGTGCCACCTATGCTGTACTTGTGCATTTGGTTTTTCTTGCCTAAAGGTAGAACCTTGCTTTTTTCACCATTGAATTTCATTTTGTTAGTTAGTGCCCAGTGTTCAAGTCTGTCCAGATCCTTCTGTATCTTAATCCTGTCTTCTGGAGTGTTGGCTATTCCTGCCAGCTTGGTGTCGTCTGCAAATTTGATGAGTTCCCCATCTATCCCTTCATCCAAATCGTTGATGAAGATGTTGAAGAGTACTGGGCCCAGAACAGAGCCCTGGGGCACCCCACTACACACTTCCCTCTTGGTCCTCCATGTATTACCATACATTGAATCATTAATTTTTCCTCCTTCCTTCCTTCCTTCCTTCCTTCCTTCCTTCCTTCCTTCCTTCCTTCCTTCCTTCCTTCCTTCCTTCCTTCCTTCCTTCCACCTGTTGAAATTAAAAGAACATATCAAATAAATATGCATATGATATGGGTTAAAACCTTGAAGTGATGGTGATGTACAAATGACACAGAACAAAGCTACTTTTGAAAGCCTAAGAACACGGATCACAAGCCTTGTGGAAAAGGGACAATCTATATGTCCAGTTTCTGAAAACTAATCAACAAATAATATGCAACAGCAATCTCAAAACAGAAGCAGAGCAAAAGAGACTTGGAAAAAATGGAGCTAAATAAAAACATTTGGAAATTATTTTATAAACGTTAATCTCCTCAAACATTGATTACTATTAATTAAAGATTTGGAAAGTCATTTTTCTTTTGTTAATCTTGGTCGTATTTCAGGCTTATTCTGAATTTTTTTCTGAATTTCAAAGCTACTTTAGCTAGGCATTCTGGAGAATGCAATATCCAAAATCTGGGAAATATGAATTTTTGCAAAGCAGCTCTATACACACTTTAAAATGTGCTCTCAGTTTTCACTGCTGAGGCATAAACTTCTCAGCATTGCTGTTATTGCTTTAATAGGTGATTATAATTTTTTTGTGTCTGAAATTAAAAGCAAAGAATTGTAATCCTTGGTAAGGGCATCATTACTTTTAATACTAACGTTATTGTGAAAGGGACAATTAACCATAGGTAGATGGCTGCACCCAGTACAGGCTACCCACTGCAGCCAACTCATCATGGACATTTATCATTAGCTGACTCTCTGCCTGCCACTATTCCCCTGCCCCCTTGTCCCAGGGTGATTTGCAGAGGGACAATTTCTCTCTGGCCAATTGGCTGCATGGGACAAATAATTGCCCATCTCAACAGCCAGTTAGCTAGAGGGAGAAGCTGAAAGTGCATAGGGGCAATGGCTTGCCAGATAAATTTCCCCCATGCCAGTGAGCGCCCATGCAGAAAGTGGTCGGCTTGCTGGGAGAACCAATGCAGGATATTGCTGCTGGTTGGGGAATGCTTTCTCTCGCTGCTGTACCATTCCTCATCTGCCAGTTTTCTCCCCACCAAAGGTTTGACTCTGGTGCCTGCCTAGGTGGGTAGTAGTTAAAGGAAAGCAAATGTGTTGTTACCCTCCTGCCTCTCCTTTCTCCCCAACTTGTGCACAATCTAATCGGCTTGTTCTCCTGCACTTTTCTTCCAGGGGAAAAAAAGTGCTTATAATTTCTTCAAGGACCTACCCAAGTTGTATACCTATTTCCCTTTAATATTTTTACAAACAACTCAAAGCAGCAAACATATCAGACACATCTTCCTCTTATTTTCCTCACAGGAATCCTGTGCTTGGGCTGAGAGAGAGTAACTGGCCGCACTGGCTTTCATGGTTAAGGCAGGTCTTGAACTCATGATCACCTACTCTAGCCTGGTGCCTTAATCACTAGACCAGATTAGCTATATGTGCAGTTATTGCCTAATTTTCATCAGTGGTAAGAAAGCCTTAAGCCTTTCCATGATAGATATTATTGAATCAATTTATACCTGTTGTGTTAATATGGAATATTTAGGACTTTGCTTTCTCACAATTGCTGTAAAATATGTTACATGTTCATTAGTCATCTGCTAGTTTCAGAAAAGGATGAAGTGATTTGCAATTTCTCAGAGCAAAGCTGATCTTCTGTGTGCCTTTGGAGCAGACAGAAGAGCATAGAGACTCGCACAAGTTCCATATTATTGCCTCAATGAAAGAAAATTGGAGAGAATACTTTAACAGAATGTAAGACAACAAAATGGAGTGACCCACTTTACACTTAATGGAAAGCATCAATTGCTTCTAGAATCAGAGAAATTGGATATGAATACTTCAGAGGGTATTGTTCCCTTCTTTCAAAACATTGATACAAAGGTCAGTATTGATCTGAGAATAACACAAGCATTGTAGAAAGGCTTACTGTAAGTGAAAGCTTGGTGAAAATAGAAAATTCTTCTTTGTGATTTCACTAACACTCTCCAAAACATATTCAAAACACATTGAAACCCTTGAAAACATGAATGAAAAAAGTAAACTGAAAATAAAGACTTCTTAACTATTGAACAAAAGGTTCGAGAGTCAAGGTGATGACAACTACAACAATACAAATTCTAATAAGTAGTCATAGTAGTGATAGTATCGGATTTAAGAATGACCAAGAAGATACAATTGTAATAGTTGTAACAATCATGAAAAAAAAATCTTATTATTGTGGAGTGTATGCATGATACTTTTTTTGTAAAGGTATTCCAGATTAAACTAAATGAGAAATAAGAGCCAGTTTGATCTAGTGGTTAAAAAAACACCAGGCTAGAAACCCAGAGACTGTCAGTTCTAATCCTGCCTTAACCATCAAAGTCAGCTGAATGACTGAATCTGTCATTCTCTATCAGCCCAACTCAGGATTGTTGGTTGTGGGAAAAAGAGGAGGAAGCCTAGTTACAGCACCTTCTCTAACTTTGTAAAAAGTGGAACAGAAAATACCATGGAATATTAGTATGTCTGAAATCTGATCAGGATTGTAATATCAGTGAGGGGAGGAGGGATTCTTAATCCTTCCTCCATGACATATACCACAACAGATACTTGCACTCTTGCTTCTGTCACTAATTACTACTGTCATAGATCTTCATTGTGACACACTGTATATATCCATGGTATAATCTTTATAGTACAATTAAATAATTAGAAATATTACTTTTTGGTAAGGAAAGAAAGAGATAAAAAAGAGGAAAGGAAGAGTGGGCTTGTTCCAACCAAAATATAAATATATTGGAATCCCATATACTGTAGTTAAACATGTATTGCTGTCTACACATTGCTGTCTAAAACAAAAGACAAAATGGTGCATGCACTGTCTATCTGATCTCATTGTTCATCCAGCTTCCATTATCAACAGGAGGTCTTAAAGATAACCAGACTCCAACCTGTTTAGGGTTCCATGGGTAATGACCAGTTTCTTAAATTCCACATAGAAACAAACCAATAGCCAAACCAGTAATACAGCTACCATAAAAAAGATGTAACATGACAATAATGAAGTTGAACAGACATCAAATGGGCAACTAGATTCTGCAGCAGTGGAAGTTCCCAGATTGTTTTCAAAATAGCCCCAAGTATAGCAAACTACAGTAGTCCCATTGATGTGGGCATAGGTATAGTAGTCAGTACATAGTGATTTAGTTGAATTTAGACAAAGACCTTTTTACGTACTTTTTAAGTTGGAGCCATGAGTTCAGAAATACTCTAAATTTTGAGCATTCTTGTGTCAAAACCTTTTCCCACATGCCCACTTTAATTGTAGATGATATCATATTGGCCTCTCTCAGTGGCTTCATGTACAGTAGATGTTAAATAAAATGTCTTCATATAAAACTCAAATAATGGTAACCCAGATGGATATTTTTAATGAGGATGCTGCCTGTATAATCACCTTGAGTTTTGATATTGATGAATTCTGAGAAGTGCATTTCTGTACAAAATAGTTCTTAAAATGTGTCACTCATGTAAATTGAGAACAATGATGACTTTAAAGATTAAAGGTAGCATTTTGAAGTAACTGGTATGAATAGGCAATGTCCTTGAAAATTTTTGCAGAGAATTATCACACTCCTTGTCAACCAGTATGCAGACAAGGGCTGATTACAATTGGGTTCAAAATTCTGGAATATATTAGGTTGCCAATCCTTATCTAAAGACACTTACAGTAGCCATCTGTATTGTTGCTATTCTCTATAGCAACCTCTTCTATTGCATAGTAGTCTAAACAGAATGTTACTAGAACATAGATTAATAACAATCCTGTACAGGAGAAATATCATCAAGTTCACCCAATTTTGTGAAAACATTCCGTATCATTAAACATATATTTTATTTTCAGTATATTCACTGACTGAGAACTTTCTAGCTCATCTTGAACAAGTAAAAGTTAAATCCAGTTTCCTGGACAAGGAAGCATTTCATTGTTTCATTTTTTTTTAGTCTCTTCCAGCCCATTACTGGATTCTGACAATGACTCAGTCTTTCTGGGCCTTCATTTAATTGGAAAGCATTCAGAAATAAATGGGACATTGCCTGATTTTTACTGACATTTCATACTAAATATCCAGATGATCTCTCAGCGCTATTTCACACAAGTGTAAATTATCATGAAGGCCAAGATGTAACCTACAGATATCCACTGCATATATCAAAGTTTAAAAATGAGAGAACCGTCATATCATCATGTACTTGACTCTAGATACCATGATTGATTTTATGAAACCCTAGTGAGAGATCAAGACGAATTAAGAGGACCACATATTTTGTAATACAGGCAATCTCTATTATTGAGCCAATCTTAGGTGGATCTGACTGCAATGAGTTTATGGACTGGGTATCAACCAAGAAACCTTGAATATGCACTTCTGGTATTGTACCTTGTCTCAAAGAGAAGGTTTGTCACTGCTTTTCTCCCTGCATAGTAATATTTCAGAGAGGAGTTGCATGACTGCACTGCCTTTTTCAGAACCACTGAAACCACTTTGTCTGATAAAGAGATATTCATCTCTCCCACGAACTTCCTTAGCTAGCCATTATCATCCAAGAACTACAAGCATTGGTGGTTGGCAATATCTTATCAAGAATCTTGAAAGCTTAGGTGATGTCATGGTTAGTTTTGGGGAAAAAAATTATACACAAACAAGAATGAAAATTTAAACCCTAAGATCTCGAAATGCAAGTGCTGAAATAATGGCTGCACCTTGACAGATATGAGTCATGTAGATCCTATATTCATTATAGAGTACATTAGAAAGGTATTGATTCCTTTCAGTATCTCTAACAGTCTTGAAACCAGGTGAGATCCTTGTACTACAATTAAGTCATAGATAGTTATATACTAAAGTGTATTCAACACTAGCATATACATGATTCAGGAGTAAATTGTCAAGACAACTCAATTTATCAAGATAAAGAGAACTGGAAAGATTGTAACAGTCTCCTCCTCCTCCTCCTCCTCCTCCTCCTCCTCCTCCTCCTCCTCCTCCTCCTCCTCCTCTTTCTCCTTGCCTTCATAATCAATCTTCTAGTTACTGCAGTTTTCTTGGCATAGCCTTTTGGAAATGGTTTTCCATTGCCTCCTTACTAGAGTTGAGAAAGTGTGACTGGCCCAAATTAACCCAATTGCTAACTACCACCACCACTACAAATTGTTCCTGATAAAGCCACCATGAAACCCACACATTTTGTATCACAACTGAACCTCTATAGTGTCCTTCGCATCTCCTCTCTCAAAAAAATTGAAAAGGTTCCTGTTGTAAGATAGATGGCATGGCAAGCTAAAAAGCATAGATCACAAAGCAGAAATGAACTCTGTCTTCCTAATGTCTTTCTGATTAATATTTAGTTGACTTGGTAAAACTCAGGAATGGAATTTGAAAGGTGAAAGGCTAATTCACCATGTCATCTGTCACAAAAAGAAAAATGTTAAACAAATAAATGTTGTGGAGAGACTACTTCCCTGATTGAAAGATTCTATGTGGTCTACAGATATTGAATTTTTTTCTTTTCCTTCCTTCCTTCCTTCCTTCCTTCCTTCCTTCCTTCCTTCCTTCCTTCCTTCCATCCATCCATCCATCCATCCATCCTTTCCTGATATAACTCATTGAAGGGATAACTTCATTTTTTTACACCTCTAAGGGGGGGGGGGAAATTCCAGTCCTCCACTACAACTATATAAACAAAAATAAATCCATCTAATGCAGGGATCTGAACAGCATTGCATTAATATTGTTGTGACACTGACCAGTATTTTAAAGTAAGAGAGTGGGGGAACAAGGCACCTTGATGGGGTAGATGAAAGGAATAAAGGAAGACCCATGCCCAGAAAAAAAAATACTAAATTTTTTATGGAAAAAGACATAACTTGGTAGGTAAGCATCCTCATAAATTCCAAAAACAAAAAAGGGGGCAGCTCTTAATGATACACTTAGAGCAAATCATTTGTCTTGAGAGACAAGCAGTCTCTGGTGACCTGTGTGAGAGCCACCAGAGACTAGCAGCCTAGCTACTTTCAGCTAAATGTACTCTCATATTAATATTTTAAAATGCCATAATGCTTCTCTGTAAACCTCGGAGGACAGATACATCAATTTGCGAGGTCTTCACTCCAGGAAATAGAAACAGGGATAATCTGCCATTAAAAGAAATAGTTCATTATGCCAGCTTCTTGGGAGCACATAAACTATGTCCCAAACATATTTAAGTTGCTAATCCTCCCTTTAATGGGAACGGTCTGAAGCATTTTTGTCCCTCCTCCTTGTTTATCAGTACAAAAGGTTTGTTGCGGTATGAAATTGTAAGCTCATCACAGTGATCAATCAGCTTCAAAGGGAGATGTTACCCTCAGCCAGAAATCATTACTGATCCATCAATTAAACATAAAGTTTCTATTTTCAGAATGACTTGCAGTACAAAGGACTGGCAATGCATCATAGTTGAAGGCAACAATTTTACCGGTGGGGCTTCTGTTATTATGAGCTCCCTCCATTACTTTTCTTTCTTTCCTTCCCCTTAGTCTACATTTATGTTCCTCCTTGTTTCAGTAACATGCAGAATATTTTTGTTGCATTCTTAGGAAGAAAATAGCAAAAAAGAAGAAAACATATTTTCACAGGAAGATCAAAATGGACAGTGTCACACTCTATTAGAAGTAGAGAAAGTGGCAGAGAGATTCATTAGCATCCTTTTATTGGATGGCATGCACTGTTGACTGTTGATGGGCCATTGTTGCATTTGCAACACTTTTCCTGATGTAGGTCAAAGCCCCTGTTGAGCAACCAAATTACAACTACGTAGGATTAGATGTTTTTAAGCTGGGGTATGTATTGTCTTTTTCATACTGGGATCCATCTGGTGTCTTGTGCCATGAACCAAAACCAAGAAGTCCAGGCCTGCAAGAAAAGGGTGACTCAAATGGCCAAACAGGGAATGGCAGATAGTTGTATAGCAGTGAACCAATTATCAAGTGTATTTCAGCCTTCCATATCCTCTATATCTTCATGGGGATGAAGTTCTTTATGTAGGAGAAGGAGTGACAGAACCTGGTGGTGGAGTTGAAAAAAGGATCAGCCTAGAATCACTATGTAGCCACAAATGGACTAAATCCACACAACCCCACTCTTGGATTCCATTGATTTTTAACTTGCTCCAGCAGTGCTAACCATTTGTGAGAAGATTCCTGTGCATAGGCTTTTTAGCAATAAAGTTTCTTCTTTTTAAAACAATATGCTGTAGGTAAGAATCAAGGAGCTAGGTGTACAGAGGTAATTCTTGTCTTACAGCCATTTATTTAGTGACCCTTCAAAGTTACAATAGCACTGAAAAAAGTGACATGATTGATTCTCGCACTTTTGACTGTTACAATAATTCCCATGGTCAGATATCAAAATTCAGGTTCTTGGCAATTGCCCTGTATTTATGACAGTTGCAGCATCCCATGGTCACATGGTCATCATTTATGATATTCTCAGCCAACTCCTGACAAGTAAAGTCAATGGGAGAAGCCAGATGACTGCAAGATTTAATTTTCTGCAGTGATTTGTTTAACAACTGTGGCAAAAAGATGTTGTAAAATTGGCCACAACTCACTTAACAACCACATGGCTTAGCAATAGAAATTCTTGTCCCAACTGTGGTCTTAAGTCAAGGACTACTTGTATATAAATCCAACAGAGATGCTTGTTTCATTTTTTTTAATGTTATGTTTCCCTGAACCTTGGTGCTGTTAATTCTCAGGAAAGACATATGACATGGCTGTTTAAAGACCATCCCCACTTGATCCTATAAGTTAAAGGTCTATTGATGACCTAGTAGACTGTTTTCTGAGTCTTTGACAATTATATGAATGAGAAGATACCATTTTATGCCATTGAGATGTAGACATGATGATAAGTGACTGACTATAGTGATTTCACTGTTATTTGCAGTTCAACCAAAGAAAAGATTCTTTTAGTGATACTGTCTATTACCCCATTTAAATCCATATGGTGTCTGCCATAGGAAATAGGGAAATATAAGATTTCATGAGAAAGGGGAAGAATAAAATAGAAAGAAAAAGAAAATTCCTTGAAATAAATTGTACTCCTCTTCTCTCCTCCTGAAACCAGTTGAGGGATCACAGCTAACAATATGGAACTGAAGTGGGCACACAAATTACCTCAAATTAAGTTGGCCATTTTGGGGTAGCCCTTCTTGGTTTATTTTCTATTTCATAGAATGTGGTCAGGCATGGGACTTTGTACAGGGATGATACAGTCAGTAGTAGAGTAGCAGAATAGCAAAACTGTTATCTTCTTTCTATATTGTTGCACATTCAGTCAGATATTCAGGATGGATTTGGCATTTTTATCCACCATCAAGCCCTTCCAAGGACTTGGGATAAGCAGATGCTTCTGTTTGATGGTGCTAAAAGTAAAACTGCCTTTTGCAATTGGCTGATGGTGATTTTACCAGTGCCAATGATGTATAATTGATATTCCAGTTGTTGTTGTTATTATTATATACACAACAATTTGAAATCACAGTTACCATTTCTTTAGCTGGTGTTGCGCTTCATACATATATTGGCATCAGGAACAGCAACTTCAGTTGTTTCCAGATTTCAACTCAAGGATATGCTTTAATTTCACTGGCTCTGAGATTTCCAGGAAATAGAACATTTGCTCATTACTAATTTCTGCACATTTGCCTCTCATCCTGCAGAATTACTTGCTTCTTTCAATGAACAAATGTGTTCCCAACCTCATTTTTTTCAATTAGTAACACTCTGCACTTGCTGCTAATGGCAAGGTTACAGAAGCTACAGAAGTGCCAATAAATGTTTTAAAAGAAGAAGAAAGCATTATAGTTTTACATATGATTTGGCTTTTCTGTCCCTTCCTGTTATCAATATTGAATCACCACATCATTTCTATTTTTAAACTTTCAAGAAATCAGGACTGGAATTCTTTCTCCTTAGGCTGTTATCTCAAATTTTACTCATTTTTTCAGAACAACTGATGCTTCAAGAGGTAGGAAACAATTTACAAGTTTAGAAACAGTCACAGGGCATTGTCCCATTCTTGGTACAATTCTGGCTGACTTTGCAATCACACTGTGACTATTTAGTGCTAAGGATATGATTTATGGATAGTTTTATGCTGACAGATGCACACAAGTCATTGACTTTCCATCAATCATTTCACACCTGACTTTAGGTGAAGCTTTGTTTGTGCATGGATCACTTAAAGTGTATTATGTTGAAATATGGATGTGCCTGGAAACTAACTAATAGTCCATTTCTGTTTGCCTAATTCTGGAGGCAAAATGCAGATTTTTTACTCCATAAAATTATATATAAATTTATATGATATATAAATTTATATCTGGAGCAATGGATAAGAATATAAACTGACCACATTTTATGAAATTTTATATACCTTTTTGTCATTTTGTGTGTGTGTGTGTATGTGTATGTATGTATGTATATATATATATATATATATATATATATATATATATATATATATATATATGTGTGTAGGTCTTTGGTTGTTCGGGTTTTCTCCCACGTAAAATTGGAAGTGTCTTGGCGACGTTTCGACGAAGTCCCATTCGTCATCTTCAGGCTGGTGCTTTCAGCTTCGTGCCTCGAGCAGCAATGTGTGGTCTTAGCTGTTTCTTCCTTTTAACTGCCAGTGGGGGTATGAACTGATTGGGGGGAGCTTGGCTGTGTTCTGATTGGGTGGAGGTGTGTTCTGATTGGTTAGGGGCGTGGCTGTGCTCTGATTGGCTGGGGGGTTGGCTGTGCTCTGATTGGCTGGGGGGTTGGCTGTGCTCTGATTGGCTGGGGGAGTGTTCTGTTTGGTTGTGCTCAGGTTAGTCTGAGTTGCAGAGGGATTCAAGATTTTGGGCTGCCCTGCCATTCCTTGGCTTCGCGTTCGTGGTCGTGCTTCCTCTTCATGGAGGGTGTCAGTTTGCTTCATGTATGGATTGGGGGGGTTTAAAGTGGCTAATGATGCAGCTGTGGTCTGGCTTCTGGTTTGTGGTCGTGCCTCATCATCAGTGTGGCTTTGGGTTTGTTTTTTGCGTGGATGTGTGGTGGTGACCTCCTGTGTGGTTTTTGTGAGTGTGGGTCTGGTATCATTTTTTGTGTTAGGGAGTCGTTTGTCAATAAGGGCGGGTTTCCAAATGGCTGGTAGGCGGGAGGTATCATCTCGCTTGTTCATGCTGTGTGGGCGTTTTTCTATCTCGATGGCTTCTCTGATTATTCTGTTATTAAAATGTTCACTTTTGGCAATGGTTCTGGTATTTTTAAAGTCAATTTCATGTCCTGTGGCTTTAAGGTGTTGGACCAGGGAAGATGTTGGTTCCTCTTTTTTGACTGAGTTCTTATGTTCTTCAATGCGTGCACTTATTCTTCTGTTGGTTTGTCCGATGTATGTGGTGGGACAAGTGGTGCATGGGATTTCGTATACTCCTTGATTTTCTAATTCAATTTTATCTTTGGGGTTTCTAAGGATGGTGGATATTTTTCTGTTTGTGCAGAATGCTGTTTTGATGTTGTGTTTATGGAGGATCTTACTGATTCTGTCTGTGGTGCCTTTTATGTATGGGAGGATGGCTTTGCCGTTTTCTTGTTCTTTGTCTTGGATTTTAGTGGGGGTTTCTTTTTGGATTAGGTTTGTAATCTTATTTCTATGGAATCCATTGGATGTTAGTACATTGGTGAGAGTGTGTAGTTCGGGTTTTAGGTGTTGTTCGTCAGCTAAGCGTTTTGTTCTGGAGATGAGTGTCTTGGCTACAGAGTTGATCTGTGCTGGGTGGTGGTGTGAGAGAGCGTGCAGATAGCGGTTTGTGTGTGTTTTCTTCTGGTAGATGGTGTGTCCTAGGGAGCCATTGGATTTCTTGTAGACTAAGACATCCAGGAAGGGAAGTTGGTTGTTAGCTTCTGTTTCCATGGTGAACTGTATTTTGGGGTGTAGGCTGTTGAGGTGTGTGAGGAAGTTGTCCAGTTTTTCTTTCCCATGTGGCCAGATTATGAAGGTGTCGTCTACGTATCTGAGCCAGAGTTTGGGTTTGTGATCAGATTTTTCTAGAGCTTGGGTTTCAAAGTGTTCCATGTAGAGGTTGGCAATGACAGGTGAGAGGGGTGATCCCATGGGTGCTCCTTCTGTTTGTTTGTATTTTTGTCCATTATAGATGAAGTATGTGTTGGATAGGCAGTGGTTGGTCAGATCTAAGATGTGTTTGGGGGGGTTATATTTGTTTTGGATAGCTGTCAAGGCTTCTTTGATAGGCACTTGTGTGAAGAGGGATATGACATCGAAGCTCACTAGTAGGTCGCTGGGCTGTAAGTTTTGTTTCTTTATGATCTCTATAAACTGGAATGAGTTTTTTACGTGTGAGGTGATGGATTCTGCATAGGACTGTAGTTGTTTGGCGAGAAATTTGGCTAGGTTTTGTAGAGGTGAGCCTATGGAGCTGACTATAGGTCTGAGTGGGGTTCCTTCCTTGTGTATCTTGGGGAGACCATAGAGTTTGGGGCATCTGGATGATTTCTCTCTGGGAATGATTCTTTGCTGGATCTCTTCGCTAATGGGGGAGGCTTTTATTTTGGATCTGGTGGTTTTTTCCAGGTAGGTGGTGGGATCTGTATTTAGGGGTTTGTATGTGGAGTCTTGGAGTAGGTTGGTTAATTTGGTTTGGTAGTCAGATGTGTTCATAACCACCGTGGCGTTGCCCTTGTCTGCTGGTAGGATTATTATGCTGGTGTCTTCTTTCAAGGTTACGTAGTGCTGTCTGTTCCTCTTTGGGTAAGTTGCTTTTGGGTGGCTTGCTGGTGCAGAGGATGTTGGTGATTTCGAGTCTGATTCTGTTAGCGTCGTCGGGGTTGATTTTGGTCAGGCTGGTTTCAACTCCACATATAATGGTTTCAGTGGGGATGTGTTTGGGAGCGACTGCAAAGTTGAATCCTTTGGAAAGGACATTGGTTTCGGCTTTGGTGAGGATCCTATCTGAGATGTTATGCACTGTTTGCTTCATGTGTGGCTGTGAGGGAGGAGGGGTTTGTTTCTGGCGTTCTTGTAGTCTTCGGAGTGTGTTGGTGTGTGTATCTGTCTTGAGGGTGGTCTGTGTTTCGGCTCTCCAGACGGCAAGTTGTTTGGATTTGTCCCAAAGTGCGGGGTGGATCTTGTTGCTGAGTTTGAGGTGGAGTGTGAGGAGATCTTTGTTAATTCGGTCTAGGAGGAATCTTTTTGTGTGAAGTTCATTTCTGATTAGGGCCAATTCTGTTCTTTTCAGGATCCGTTTGGTGGCTGCAGAGTTGGAGTGGAATTTCAGTTGGAAACATGTGGGGATTAGATTTTGATCTCGGCAGTTGCGTAGGAATGCGAGGTCGCATAAAATGGAAGCTCTTTGGACTTCAAGTTTTTCATAGGTCCTGGTCAGATGGTGGATTTCCTCCCCGTAGAGGTTCAATATTTGTTTTCTGAGGTTTTCGCGGGTATTTGTATGTAGGTCTTTGGTTGTTCGGGTTTTCTCCCACGTAAAATTGGAAGTGTCTTGGCGACGTTTCGACGAAGTCCCATTCGTCATCTTCAGGCTGGTGCTTTCAGCTTCGTGCCTGCTGCATCATTAGCCACTTTAAACCCCCCCAATCCATACATGAAGCAAACTGACACCCTCCATGAAGAGGAAGCACGACCACGAACGCGAAGCCAAGGAATGGCAGGGCAGCCCAAAATCTTGAATCCCTCTGCAACTCAGACTAACCTGAGCACAACCAAACAGAACACTCCCCCAGCCAATCAGAGCACAGCCAACCCCCCAGCCAATCAGAGCACAGCCAACCCCCATCCAATCAGAGCACAGCCACGCCCCTAACCAATCAGAACACACCTCCACCCAATCAGAACACAGCCAAGCTCCCACCCAATCAGTTCATACCCCCACTGGCAGTTAAAAGGAAGAAACAGCTAAGACCACACATTGCTGCTCAAAGCACGAAGCTGAAAACACCAGCCTGAAGATGACGAATGGGACTTCGTCGAAACGTCGCCAAGACACTTCCAATTTTACGTGGGAGAAAACCCGAACAACCAAAGACCTACATACAAATACCCGCGAAAACCTCAGAAAACATATATATATATACACACACACACACACACACACACACACACACACACACACACATATCATGAAATTGATAAACAAAAATGATCACCAGGATAAAATCATAAACAAAGCTGTTTAATCTACAAGAGTACTGAGCTTTTTTGTTTATCAGTTTCATGATATGTATATACTCGGGATTCATGTGTTTTTTTATTATTAAAAGTTTTTAAAATTTTACAATAAAATAGTCCCCCCTCCCGCCCCCCCCGCCCCCTGCTTCCCAGAGCTGAATACAGTATTAAAAACAACAAAAAAACATACAACTTAGATGAACATCAAACAATTATACATACATCCCAAAAACAAAATTTAAATACTTTAACTCAATACATAAAAGCAAAGATACTAACCATTACCCTTAAACATAGATTACTCAAAAGCTAAATAATATTTTCTAATCTCAAATTTATTCTGTATAAAATTCACCCATCTTTTCCACACCAAAATATATTTCTCTTCCGATTGATCTTTCAAATAAGCCGAAATTTTTGCCATTTCAGATAAATAAGAAACTTTAAGAAACCATTCTTCTAAAGTAGGCAAAGAGTCCTTCTTCCAATATTGCCCAATCAGCAACCTTGCCGCTGTAATTAAATTCAACATTAGAATAATTTCTTTAGCATCACAATCAACAATAATGCCTAACAAAAACAATTGTGGTGTAAATTTTATCCTTCTATTAAAAATCTTCTGAATATTCCACCAAATCTTAATCCAGAAAGCTTTTATATTTCTACATGACCACCAAACATCTTCAGCATTTAGGCTGCACATTTGAATACATACGATACATCTTTTGTGGATCAAGGTGCCACCTATAAAACATTTTATAAAAATTTTCTTCTAAATTTTGAGCCTGAGTAAATTTAACATTCCTCACCCAGATTATCTCCCATGTCTCTAATAAAATCGCCTCATCAAAATTTGGAGCCCATTTAACTATACAATCTTTAACTAATTCTGTTTCTGAATCCAATTCCACTAAAACACTATAAACTCTTTTTATATGAGTTCAACTTTGATCTTTAATTTGTTTCATCAAATTCACATCCTTCCTAATAAAACCCACTTTTTGATTTATTCTCCACCTTTCTAATAATTGCCTATACTGAAACCAAGAATAATTAATATTTTCTTGCGCTAATTCATTCATAGATTTTAATTGCCAATTATTCCCATCCCAATTAAGCAATTGTTTATAAGAAATACTCTCCATTTTCACTCCTTTCCTTATCCCTTCTATTGCATGCCCTGGAATTCCCCACAACAGTATTCTAGAATCTGATCTATAATATTTCTTCCAAACTCGCAATAAAGAAATTCTCAGGATATGAGACTTAAAAACCCTATCCACCTTTTTATTATAAATTAAATACGCATGCCATCCATATAATAAATCCCATCCCTCCCAAAAAAGTATATTTAAATTTGTTAAATTAATCCAATCACTAATCAATGTTAAAACCACCGCATCATAATACAATTTCAAATTTGGCACCTTGAGTCCACCTCTCTCTCGAACATCTTGTATAATTTTAAGCTTTACTCTTGTTTTTTTCCCCGCCCAAATGAATTTATTGATACCCTTCTGCCATTCTTCTAAATTTACCTCTTTCTGGGATTCATGTTTTTAATATTATTACTTTTGAATGGTTTAGGTGACATTTTCCTTTTTGTTTCCTTAATGACTTGGTTCCTTCTTAACCAGTTCTCTAAGGGATATTTTCCTGACTGTTGTCCATACTGCTTATGCGCATGCTTCATCTTTAGGTATGGCAGCTTCAGCCTAGTTTCACACTTCTCTCCCTCCCTCTTTCTTTTTCCTGCTCAATCAAGTGATTCCATAAAGATTATATTGCTTATCTAGAAAAGTGTTTCTCAATATTAGCAATATTAAGATGCACAGACTTCATTTCTCAGAATTTCCCAATCCAGCATGCCAAGTTTTTTTTAAAAAAACTAATTTATAGATTGTCGGGCACAGGTGTCAAACTCACCATGTCATGTGACGTGTCACGACGTATGCGACTCTCTTTGCTTTGCTGGCAATGGAGTGGGTACAGCTTCGGTATGGTAAAAACTGGCCTGTGGGCCAGCAGTTTGACACCCCTGTTGTAGGGGTCGGATAGTGAAAGTACAAGCTTTGGCTCAATCCTAGCTAAGACTATGTGGCTGTGAGGTGTAGAGGCTTCTGGGTATAATTAACACCAATAAAAATTTTCATTGCACGTAGTTCTGTGCATTGCCTGATTAGTTCTGTTTGTCCCACCTGATTTAACATACTCTGGGTTGGCATGCTCTGGGTCCCTTCTATTGATCAATGCCACCTGACTCACAAAGTGTGCATTCTTTGCTAAGGTGCCCACCCTATGGAAGAATTTGCTTCCTAGATTCAGATTCCCCCAATCTTATTGATCTAATATAAGGCTCTTAAAACCTTACAAAAATTGGAGAAGAGGTTGTATTTAATTTAGAAATCTTGGAAAGAAGAATAAGCTTTGATTTAGTACAGTGCCATGTGAGCCTATTGAGGAATGGCATACTGCTCTCAAATGACTCGGCATCAGATATTAATATCATTATGCAAATTTGAATGGAAAATTAGCTTTGTTCTGTTTCAAGTATATGGAGTTGTGAAGCATTGCAAATGTTTTGTAATGATTTATTTTCCCACTGTCCTGAGCAGTACTAACATGAAAGGGGAAAATGAACTTATGTTTACCACCTTCAGAACATGTATAGGTTTTGTAGTAGTTTGAGGGCACATTGTAGGCACAATTGCCCCTGGTATCCAGGCGATTCATAGTTCTCCTATGAAACACTTCCTTTTATCTTTTTCACAAATACTGCCTTTTGAAATGGGGAAGACAGAAAGCAGATTATTCCCCCAACCACAATGAGATCAAAGCTTCTTGTCAGACTTTGGTCATGGAAAATCAGTTTTTGAAAGAACTGTAACAGTTGCAGCCTCAGTGGTTAAGAGTTATGGTAGCACTGAGGTTAGAATGCAGTATAGCAGACTAATTCTGCCAACTGCAAGCGGTTCAATTTTCACCGCCTCAAGGTTGATTCAGCCTTCCATCCATCTGAGATCAGTAAAATAAGGACCCAGATTGTTGGGGCAATATGCTGACTCTGTAAACCACTCAGAGTGGTCTGTAAAGCCCTATGAAGTGGTATATAAGTCTATTGCTATTGCTACCAGACTAGAAATCAGGAGACTGTGGTAGATATGGAAGCCTTAGGTATGAAAGTTGGCTGGGTGACATTGGGCCAGTGACTCTTTCTCAACCAAAAAAATTGGAGGATCAAGGGCTATGTTTGTTGACCTTCAGTTATTTATAAAAAAAATAAAAGTGGGATAAAAAATGAAATATAAAGAAATGCTTAAGAACATTCAAAATGCAAATACTTGTCATACATATAGAAATATTGTAAAGTAATTATCTTACCCTATTTCAGATGAGTATTACAGTTGTAAGTATAGTATTATGCTCCCTATGTAACCTGGGAATATGCCTCATTAATCTCTATAACATTTATAAGGAAGACATACAACAGAATGGGTGTCATTAATAATATACAATATTTCATCAAACTAAGGTTTCTAAGTATTCCCTTGAAATGCTTGGGGAAAAAAACCCTTGAGATTTCTTTTTAAATATTCAAGGAAAGATTGCAATAGTAGAATAGAATTGAATTCCTTATTTGCCAAGTGTGATTGGACACAGAAGGAATTGGTCTCCAATGCATAATCTCTCAGTGTACATACAAAGTGACAAGTCATAGATCATAAACCATAAGATACAATCATAAATCATAAGATTCAAATAATAAGTGATAAATCATAAGAGAAGATAGTAGGAAAGATGAGAAAGATGGGAAGATGACAAGGTTAATAGCAATACGGCCTACTGCATGAGTAAATATCTTTAGGCATAAGATACTGTGTTTTCCTGAAAGTAAGACCTACCCTGAAAATAAGCTCTAGCTTGATTTTGGGGGGTGGACCTAATATAAGCCCTACTTTTGGGGCAAGGAGCATGCCTAAAAATCAAGCGAGGGCAGGAGTGGAGGTTACCATTGCAGCCAGGCCTCCCACGGATCGACACTTGCCTCACCGGCCCACTTCTTCTGTGGCCGAAGGAGCAGCTTCATTCTGCAGCTGAAAATGGAGCTCAGGCCTGCATTTCACTATCAGAGGCCTTTCAGGAAGGCCTGTGCAGCTGAGAATCTAGCTACTGATTCAATCCATAGCTACCTTCTTTCTTCTTGAAAGGCCTCTGACTGTGAAATGCAGGCTGGAGCTCCATTCTCAGCTGCAGAATAAATAGGATTAATGTCTTTTTTCATCACAAGGACAGACATATATGTAATCAAAGCATTATAATTGCAAACACTTTGTTTAATTACAGTTTCTCATTTTGAATGTAAAGAAATGCACAGTGAATAAAAAACAAACATGGGGAACAGGTACAGACTTACCCAGAGTCAAAAGGGTCAGATAAGAATGGTTCAGAAACTTGATACAGGTCTCTTGGATCTATCACCTAAATCTTCCTATTGAACAAGTAAGATTTCTGAATAAACATTAGTGTCACCTTCTGGGCATCTATCTGTCTTATATTTCTCCTTTTCCAAGGAAGCAAAGTGATGAGGTAAGGAAGCCAATGAGAAATTAAATGGTTCTTGCAGCTTATCTTGAACATCAGTAAATTCCACCTACATCCATGGGTGAAGAAAATTCCTAACTGGAAAGCTTTTTTTAAAATAGAAAGCATCACTTTAAATTTTGTATTGACTCTTCCTTAAATATAAAAACAAAGATCTATACATTTCTCAAAACTATTTGTTTTGTTTAAAAAAATCACAGTAAGAACACAATGTAAGACCTTCAACTCACAATTTATTTATCTTTGCACCTAGAAGATCATCTTATATCAAATAAAACATGTTTTGAAAAGGTCCAATGCACATTCTCCTCTCTCTCTCCCTCCCTCCCCCCCTCTCTCGCTCTCTCTGAAAGGAGACAGAGCTATTTGAAAACAAAGTATACCCAGTTTGCTGAGCCCACATTCATGCTGATTATATTGCAAATTATACAATATAGTTCCAGCTATATCTTATAATTCCACATTTGTATGCTTACATTTTCTTGTCTACTCTTTTTTTTATATTACCAGTACATGTCTGAAATTATATTTCTATGCTTCATTCATTTCAATGCAGCTCACTCTCATTTGCCATAACAACAAAGATCAGAATAGTCAAAACAGTATTTCAATGATCATATATGGCTGTGAAATCTGGACACAGAAAAAAGCATAAGACAAAGAGATGGTTTCAAACTATCTAGACAGTTACTAAGAATACCACAGACTGAATCTACCCTAAACTGCTGTCATGTGGTGATGATTAGCAAGTGGAAACTCATAATTAGGGCATGTTTTGGGAACAGATGATTGACTAGAAAGGTTGACAAGGTTTTGAGAGAAGAAGGTAAATAGTTGGATAAGATGTTCCTGGAATGTTCTTGAAAGATCTATAAATTATAGCTAGAAATATATCAATATGATGAAAATTTGTTCAAGCAGTTATCAAGTCAGTATATTATACCCATTTGTTTTCCTTCAAAAATAGGAAACTACTCATTAGGTCCTGGTGGCAAAAAGTTTCATACCCGATATCTAAGCCAACATCTGAGCAACAGGGTTGCTTTTATATTTCCTTCAGTAACAGAACACTTAGCTAAAGGAATATTAAAATAGAATTTGTTTCTGATCATTGCAAGGGCACCATCCTCATAAGGAACTGACCAGGGTACTGATTCCTCTCACTGACTACCTTTTTCTGCTCTATTGATAATTCTTGTTGGACTTCAAGAAACATCTGATGCCTTGAGACCAGAAGAATTAATGCTTGTCCTAAGAACTAATTCACAAGACAGTGAAATCACAAATAAGTTATTTGCCAACATTGGAGCAACATCAAAAACAAGCATCTAATTTTTAAGCAATCTCTTTTATGATATGTCATGGCTCCTAACTTTTTATCATTATCATATCGCTTCTGATATGTACTTTGATCTTTTGTTTATTTTCTGAAGTAATTCTTTCCAAGATCAGAGTGATTAAAACTGATTTCATTCACTTCACTATAATTAATTATTTATAATTAATGAATATTTTTGGGGAAACTCAAAAATCTATCCTATCATTACCAATCTTTAAAATAAATATATAACTGTTTTTGTTTGTTTGTTTTTCCAAATGATCACTCTTGAGTTACATGGTGCCATCTTATATTTGAATCTATCTTTTGAATCCTGTTGAAAATGAAGTCTGTTGTTAAACTTCAATCTTAGTTTGTGGAGGGAGATGGGTCCAGATTATCACGAAAGCAAAAGCTGGAGCATCTTCATTTTCCCATTATACAATGACCAATTAACAGAGAAATACTTGATTGAGGTAGCTTTGTGCTGTTACAATGAATTAAGATATGCCTGATATCCACATAGACATATCTGCTCATTTCAGCCTCCAAAATCTTATTAGTCTAGTCTGCAATTCTGCCTACCCTTACTTTATTCTTCTTCATTCATCTGTTAGGAACCACTCAGGTATTATAAGCATTTCTTCCTTGGCTGTCTCTTTCATTTTTCTTTGATGGCATTCTATTCACTGAAACATCTTCCCTTCCTTTCCTTCTTCCAAGTATGTTCTTGAACTGGAGCTGTCTGTGCAGGAATTGATGGGTGGCGCATCAGTGACTTGGTACTCAGCAGGAGAGTATCAAAGGCCAGGCTATTCAGAGGCTCTTACAAAGTTGAATTTTGATCAGTCCAGCTGGAGATATTATGGTTGTGACCTTAATGTGTAAAGGCAAAAAGTGAGGGGATAAGGTGAAAAGATAAGGAAGTTTGATTACTTTGATTTTCTACTAGAATAAAATAAATATACTTTTCTTAGAATATAAATATAAAAAGAATAAGAAGAGACATGGAAAATTATTACTAGATTATTGACTTGTAGGCAGTTTTTTTAAGTATTATTTGATCTCAGTATAACATCTTTATTTTATTTATATCTTGACTCTATACAGGATTCTCAGGAAAGCCTTTACTTTTGATTTTCCACAGATTTTTTTTGTTATTATCATTAAACCTTGTGCCTGAAAGATGCTAAGTAGAAATTATGGAAAAAGGAGAAATATACATGTACAATATGTTTATAAGCTGCCTATAAACTACTGTGTTTTTTTTAAAGCACTGATATTTAGAACAGAGTCCATTTTCATAAGACCCTGGCTCCAGTTTTTGGGTTTCATTTCCATCTTTAATACAACAGAAGGGGAAATTATTAAATACAATATGGGAATTTTTTCTGATGTCCTTTTTTATGGATGTATGTCTATCAAAGTGAATAAAGTTCTGAGCATAAAAAAGCATACTATTGCTTTTTATTATATAATCATTTTTATTATATAATGGTTTAAACTCAATGCCCAATCCCTTGCAGAATGTAATAATAATCTACATTGCATGTGGAAGAACTATTCCATTGAGATTTCCCACTGAGATTTTTTAAAAAGACACTTAGTCTGGTACTTTAGTAGAAAAATGAAAAGGTTTATTTTCATTTTTTTCCAGTTCTTTTTATCCCTGAGACAAATGCTATTATTAAAGTAAACCAGTAGAGATTTCCATACCGTTTTCCAACTTAAATCTCTACACAGTTATATTTCTTAACACAGTCGCCTCAATTGTGAATCTACTCTGAAATGAAAAGTGTTGGTCTCCAAGGATTACAATTCATGCAACTGTCAAGAAGTTTTAAATGTTTTTGAAGAGAAGACAAATGTGTAGGTTTAGATGAAAGATAATAATAATAATAATAATAATAATAATAATAATAATAATAATAATAATAATAATAATAATAATACCCCCAGTGAGGCACTACCTTGACGTGGTTGTGGGGCTTGTGTACTCTGAGGAAGATGAGAGCTATGCCAGAGGTTCAACCATACTGGACAGGTCTCATCAGAGGAGTCAGACAAAGAGTGTCTCTCCCATAAAAAATATGGTGAGACGTAAATTTCAGAATGCCATACCGGCTCGGACGTCGCCCGGGTTAACAAGGTCCGCACTAGATATTGGAGTTCCTGGATATCTGGTGAAAAATGGGTTACAGGACTCAGGACTGTTGGCTGAGCAACCAGGGCCAGCAGCTGCAGAACTACTGGAAGAAAAGGTGTTTACCCGTCGCAGGTACACAGTGATGGAAAACAAAGAAATAATGATCTGTTACTACAGATCAAGTCCAACAAGGCGAGGATATCTAAAACGAATGCACCAATTCTGGAAAGAACAACATCCAGAATCAGAAATAACAGAACAGAGACTAGCAGATCAACGCCGATTTATAACACGAAATAAAGTATTTACAGAAACAGAATTGGACGAACTGCAAAGGTTTACCCAGGGCAAAGAAATCAAAGCCTTACAAGAAGTAATTCAGAATGTAGAGGCAAACCAGGGGGAGTTGGCAGTGAAAGAATCCAGTAGAGATATACAACTGTTCTCATTTGGAAACCAGGCACCTCTTCCTCAGGAAGAACAAAACCCTCTAACTAAAGAAATAAAAGAATTGAAACAAAGAATAATTGAGCATCTAGAACAGCACAAAAACAACAGAATAAGGCTGCCTGCATTGAAGCTTGTTCCAAAGAAACAGCTAGCACAAGCATTAAAAGATGCAAATACTGCAATAGCAAGTATAAGCACCAATTCACTGCAAGAAACAAACCAATTAATGTACAGCACAGCTGCAGTTATAACAGAATACCTGGGATGTAAAATCAACAAAAAAGAAAAACAAACAAACAGTGCACCACAAAAATGGAAGGTTAGACTAGAAAATAAGATCAGCAAGTTAAGATCACATGCAAGCAAGCTAGAACAGATGAAAGAAAAGAAGCTGAAGAACAAGAAGACCAAAGAATACCTAATCAAGAAATACCACTTAGAAACAAGGAAGATCAAGGAAGCACTGGAAATAATAAAGCAACAAATAACAGCTATAGCCAGGAAAATCAGTAGATATGAAGCTCGAATTGCAAACTATAGGCAGAACCTCCAATTTCAATCCAATCAGAAACGTTTCTACCAATCCATCAATGGAGAAACTGCAAGGAATCAGTCAGTACCTGACAAGGAAGAAACAGTGCAGTTCTGGAAGCAGATATGGGATAACCCAAAGAAATACAACAAGGATGCAGCTTGGTTAAAAGAGGTGGATGCAAATAAAACAGAAGTTGAAATGAAAGAACTAGTAATAACAACAAAAATGGTAGAAAAAAGAGCAAAGAAAATCAAAAATTGGTCAGCACCAGGTGAAGATGAACTGCATGGGTTTTGGTTGAAACATCTAACTGTTATACACCCACTCATTGCCAAGCAATTCAACAATATATTACAAGGAGGAGAAATTGAAAAGTGGCTAACAACTGGGAAAACCTACCTAATAATGAAAAATCCAGCAAAAGGGGCAACACCAGGTAACTACAGGCCAATTACCTGCTTACCAACAACTTTCAAATTACTAACTGGTGTGGTAGCTGATGCAGTACAACAGCATCTAGTTGAAAACAATCTCTTTCCACCTGAGCAGAAAGGAAACCGCCCCAATAGCAGAGGAACAAAAGATCAACTCCTAATAGACAAAATGATCTTGGAAAACTGCAAGAGAAGGAAGACCAACCTGAATGTGGCATGGATTGACTACAAAAAGGCATTTGACTCTCTGCCACATGACTGGATAATCAAGTGCCTAGAAATAACAGGAGTAAGTAGAAACATCAGAAAATTTGTGCAAAGATCGATGGCACAATGGAAGACACAGTTGCAGATCAATGGTGAGAGCTGGGAGAGGTTAATATCAAGAGAGGAATATTTCAAGGAGATTCATTATCACCATTACTATTTGTTATTGCACTGTTTCCTCTGTCAACAATACTGAATAACTCAGGACATGGTTATCAAACATCAAAAACATCTGCTAGACTATCCCATCTCCTTTACATGGATGATCTGAAGCTGTATGGAAAAACATCATCTGAAATAGAATCGCTGCTCAACACTGTCCGTATATATAGCCAAGATATTGTAATGGAGTTTGGCTTGGACAAATGTGCCACACTTACTATCAAACAAGGAAAAATAGTGAAAACTGAAGGAATCAAGATGCCCCACGAAAATAACATTAAGAGTCTGGATGAGGAAGAGTACTACAAATACTTGGGTATCCTTCAAGCTGACAACATCAAGCACACTGAAGTCAAGAAAAAGATTAGAGGTGAATACATCAAGAGAGTGAAGAAGATCTTAAAGTCCAAACTCAATGGAGGAAATACCATAAAGGCAATCAACACCTGGGCAATCCCAGTCATTAGGTACACAGCTGGAATAGTGGACTGGACTCAAGCAGAACTAAAAGCAATGGATAGGCAGACCAGAAAAATAATGACAATGAATCATGCCCTTCATCCACGCAGTGACATTGATAGACTTTATCTACCAAGGCAAATAGGTGGGCGTGGAATGCTACAAGTACATCAGATGGTTGAAGAAGAAAAAATGGCTTTGGAAGAATATCTGAAGAACAATGATGAAGATGCACTGAAATTAGTATATCAGGAAGGCTTACTAACTACTGGAGAGACCAAACTGGCCTACAAGAAAGACCAAATGAAGAACAGAATAGAGGCATGGGAAGACAAAGCACTACATGGCCAATACATTAAAAAAAATAGCTGGGAAAGCAGATAATAATAAAACCTGGCAATGGCTAAGAGCAGGAAAATTGAAGAAAGAGACCGAGGGACTAATTCTGGCTGCACAAGACCAAGCCTTAAGGACAAATGCATACAAAGTCAAAATTGAGAAGACAGCAACAGACAGTAAGTGCCGCCTATGCAAAGAAGCTGAAGAAACAGTGGACCACTTGGTAAGCTGTTGCAAGAAGATTGCACAGACTGATTACAAGCAGCGGCATGACAAAGTAGCAACAATGGTGCATTGGAAGATCTGCAAAAAATATCATTTGCCTGTAAGCAAAAACTGGTGGGATCATAAAATAGAGAAAGTCATAGAAAATGATAAAATTAAACTGCTCTGGGACTTCAGAATTCAAACAGACAAGCACCTGCAACATAACACCCCAGACTTAACAATTGTCGATAAGAAAGACAAAAAAGTCTGGATAGTGGACGTGGCAGTGCCTGGAGACAGCAGAATAGAAGAGAAAGAACTGGAGAAGATAACAAAATACAAAGACCTACAAATAGAAATAGAAAGACTGTGGCAAAAGCAAGCAAGGGTAGTACCAATAGTCATAGGCTCCTTGGGTGCAATCCCAAAACAACTGGAGCACCACTTGAACACCATTGGCATTGACAAATTCGCTATTAGTCAATTGCAAAAGGCGGCCTTACTAGGAACTGCTTCCATCCTGCGACGATACCTATAATACCATCAAACATCCACATCTGCCTATCCCAGGTCCTGGGTAAGGACTCGATAGGTAGACAAAATGCCAAATCCAGTCTGAACATCTGGCTGACTGTGCGATGATCCATAATAATAATAATAATAATAATAATAATAATAATAATAATAATAATAATAAAGTTGGAAGGGACCTTGGAGGTCATCTAGTCCAACCCCCTGCTCGGCAGGAAACCCTACACCATTTCGGACAAATGGCTGTCCAGTCTCTTCTTAAAAACTTCCAGTGTTGGAGCATTTACTGCTTCTGGAGGCAGGCTGTTCCACTGATTAATTGTTCTCACTGTCAGGAAGTTTCTCCTTAGTTCTAGGTTGCTTCTCTCCTTGATTAGTTTCCACCCGTTGCTTCTTGTCCTGCCTTCAGGTGCTTTGGAAAATAGCTTAATTCCCTCTTCTTTATGGCAGCCCCTGAGATATTGGAATACTGCTATCATGTCCCCCCTTGTCCTTCTCTTCATTAAACTAGACATACCCAATTCTTGCAACTGTTCCTTATATGTTTTAGCCTCCAGTCCCCTAATCATGTATGTTTGATACACACACATTTCTCCAGAAGGTATTTAAGAAAGGAATATATTAATAGATCTTATCAATATATCCCACTAAAGCAGTTTGAGTCAGTGTTTCAAGAATGAGGTTTGTAGTTTTACAGTGTTTGTGAGATCCCCTAATAAAACATCATTTTTTTGTCTTGGGGAAATGCAATTCAGTGTTTGCTCCAGAGAGAAGGGGGAAAATTAATGTTAGAAGACAGCTACTTCACTATCATTAGTAAAGGTCCTCCAGGATTATCACTATACAGTTTTCACCTTATACATGCATGTATTTGCATAAAAAAATTTCCAAATTCAGAATGGACAAAACAAGCCTGTATGCATTTCTGTTAGTTTATAATGCAAAAGCAAGAATGCTTTATAAGATTCCCAGTAGAGATATATTACATCAGTTCATTGCCATCCCAGTAGGTTGAAATCCCTTTTCCAGGCTCCATTCTGAATGCTAAGTCCATATTAGCATATAATCAGCCTGAAAGATCATTTTCACATGCTGAGGTCTTAAGATATAATTGTGAGATTCATCTTCACATTGTATTTGTGTTGAAAGTTGGCAACAAGTGAAGTATGTTTCCTATGGACAGTAGCACCCTATTTTTTCTTATGATCCTATTCCCTTTTCTTTCTTTGGCTACTGAGAACTCCAAAAGTTAGCAAGAAAGACAAGAAGAGAACAGCAATCAAGAAAGAAGAAAACAGGACCTTGGACAGCTCTGATTGCATTCTGTTGGTTCTGTGTGTGTTGGGGGAGGGTTCCCTCTATTGACTAATAGGACTGCATAGCTTTGACTGGGTGCACATCAGCAATGCTTTAGGAGAAGCATTTCTTCAAAGCCTCTTTGCAGAGCGAGGCCCTTCTAAGGAGCAAAATGAGGCTGCTACATTTTGCTTTGCTCAAACAGCATCCTCTGGAAATTCGCCCTTCCAGCAACCTGAAGTGAAGGAGAACATCAAGGTTGATACAAATCATTTCAACAATGTGAGTAATGTCATTACAAATTGAATCAACAGGAATAGTTTTTTCTGTGTGGCTCAAGCAACCTATAGAGAGCGAGAGGCAAAAGAGGATTTTCAAACAGTTCTATTAAATAAAAGCAGAACACTTATACTGAAAGCATTCTGAAGACAATTGGAATCACTGATACATCACCAGGATCTATACCACCTTGAATTTCACCTACATTAGAAGGACTATTAGAGTCTCAGTTTTCTGCAAGACTAAAGAGTTTGAGGGTTATGCTCGTGGGTTCATCATGTGACTTTAGGGATAACATCAAGGCTTCTCAGAGGAATCTTCTATTATATTCTTCATCGTTTAAAGGCCTAACAATTTCAGTATAAAGTGGAAACAATTTTGGAACATTTATCTAGTTTTTTTTAATCAGATTTCAAGTTTGCACAAGCAAACAGAGGATAGTTAAAAAAGCCTTAAAAGATCTAACAAAGGAGATGGTAAGAGAGATTGAAAGAGAGAGATTGAAAGAGAGATTTCTTAAAACTAAGAAACTGAGACTTTTTTCTTTGCACTTACAATTTCTAGTCCTTAGGATCACATGTGCCCCTCCCTAAGTTCTACTTTTGTGATTCTTAATCAAACTATCTAGAATGTGAGTGCTTTCCTGGACATGTTGTAATAAAAAAAATATCTGTTTCATTTCTGCCTCTAACTAAAAGGTGAAGCCATTTATTCAAGGCAATGAATCCACTGCTTCCAAAAATCTGAGCAATATTAATGGTATTATTCCAGAAAATATAATTTGAAAATAGTGAAATGTCTTTCCTTGCTAAATTGTTGGTGCAATGATTAGAATATAGCACTGCAGGCTAGCTCTGCCCTCACACCAAGAGTTCAATCCTGATCTGTTCAAGGTTGTCTCAACCTTTCATCTTTCCGAAGTCAGTAAAATGAGGACCCAGATTTTGAGGGGCAATATGCTGACATTGTAAACTGCTCAAGAGAGTGCATATACCATTAGAATTATATACTGATATATAATTCTAAGTTGTTGCTATTGCAATTGTTCCTTTTATGTCTCGGGAAAAGCATGTCTGTATTTTAAGAGCAATTAGAATATTAATCATTAGGATTTAGGTACATTTCTAAAAATAAATGAAACTGAGATCCCTCCCCCCAATATAATATTTGGGATATTATACACCATTTGTTTGTTTGTTTTACTTTCAGTATGGCAATCTTGGGATCTAGATGATGATGATGATGATGATGATGATGATGATGATAATACCTGAAAATAGAAGTAGAACAACTGTGACAAAAATAAACAAAGATAGTATTAATAGTAATAGGAGCCTTCAGTGCAATTCCAAAACAACTGGAGCACCACTTGAACACCATTGGCATTGACAAAAATCACCATCAGTCAATTGCAAAAGGCAGCTTTACTCAGAACAGCTTACATCCTGTGATGATACTTTTAACACCACCAAACAAGAACAGCTGCCTATCCTGGTCCTTGGGAAGGACTTGATAGATGGATTAAAATGCCAAAATCAGTCTAAACATCTGCTGACTGTGCAATGAACCATCATCATCATCATCATCATCATCTCTTCCAACAATGGCAAATTTACTACCTGTTTACCTTCAGACATAATCCTGATTGTGAAGTCCTTGGTGCTCTCTGAGTGTGGTTGTTTGCTTGCAGAGGTTTTATTACTTGACTAGGCAACATCATCAGTGTGATTGAATGTGGGGTTTTCCCCTGTTTATATACAATAAATTGCCATGCAGGTTTTGGTGGGTGTAATATAATCCTGATTTCAGGAAGTTTTAATCATCTCCAAATTCTCTCTGAGGCATTCATTCTTTCTGGGAAACAATAGAAAGTCTAATGAAGTCTAAAAGCTGAAACTAGAACTCCTGGAAGCTAGAGCCAGTTTGGTTTAGTGGTCAAGGCACCAGGATAGAAATTAGATGATTGCAAGTTCTGGTCCTACCTTAGCATGAAAGCTGTCTGGGTGACTTTGGGCCAGTCAATTTCTTTAGCCCAATCTGCTGCCCAGTGTTCTTGTTGGGAAAATAGGGGGAAGAAGGAGCATGGGTATGATTGTCCCCTTGAGTTATTTATAAAAATAATAAAGGCAGCATACAAAATCAATCAATCAGTCAGTCAGTCAATCAACCAACCTATCAATCAATCAATCAATCTGATGCAGGGGCAAGGCCCACCATGAAAGCCTCCAAAGAATCAGTCCATTTTTCCAGGCCCCAGAAAAACCATGCAAGATAGCCCTTTGCCTCTCCCTCTTTAAGTGTGAATTGTTCTAGTTGAAATACAGAGGTTTCACAATCCTTAAAGAATGAATCCATTTTTGAAAAATCATTTCTCTATAGAACAGCTAGCACATCTATGAGAATACAATAATTGTATTCATTTCCCCACTGACAATTGCACTTTTGGATTAGTAATCTTTCTCTAAACAGAAAACCAGACCAAAATGTAGCACAAAGACTTTTTTCCCCTTGATGGTCATAGAAAGGACATAATTGACTCATCCTATGTTTATGTCTGTGTGTGTATGTTACAAAGCACCAGTTGTGAAAGATGCCACTTCCATCTCCAAAATGCAGGTTTTCTAGCAAGCACTTTGAAAAGAAAAGAAAAAAAAAATTAAAGTGTTGCTTATCTAGCAAGGCATTGTCAAATAACACATAATTTCCCCCTCCTCAGCAACCACAAAGATATTTTGCTCATGATGGATTTGAATGACAATGGCACCTAAGTCAAGGCTAGGCATGAAAGCTGAGTGACTGTGTCTTTGAACAAGTCATACAAATTATAATTTTGTCACAAAGTCAGAGACATTTCCTATAATCAGACAACAATCCAAGATTTCATTAAAGGAAAGAAGAGAGACAGAGAAAGAGAGAAATGAACTGATGCAGTGGACATGGATTAAATCTCTTAAATGTAAGACTGAGAACTGGATGGGAATTTTTTCTCTCTCTCTCTGCTTTTGCCCCGTTACACTCCACACACAAAACAAATCCAGTGAATGAGGTGCTTGGGGCTTCATCTGAATAGAGCTGTTTAGCAATTTGTTTGTCCTGCTCTCTGTCCCCCCCCCCCCCCCGCACTTTTTCTTTTTTCATTAAAAATACGTGGTTAACAGTGGCTGAGCTGATTTGCATGCGTGTGTTCCTGATTTGTTCACCACTCGGCCTCCCATCTTCCACATCTTAATCACATCTAGGCATCCGCCCCATTACATTACCAGAAGGAAAGTGATGGACGTCCCTTGACTTCCTCCATGACCCCTTGATAATCCTGTTTCACAGACAGGCTCCCCGCTGGAGGGAACACAAAAGCTTCCAGTGTAGTTCTTTACTTCCAGTCGATATTCTGACAGACTTGATCTAGCAAATTAGTGTGCTGTGGTAGGGGCTCGACAAAAAGACCCCTTTTGACACACTCTGAATCAATACAAAGGCCAAGAGAGAGCCATTTCACCACAGTTCTGTTATTTTTCCCCTTTTGATGACCCTGTCTTTCCTTAAGGGGGGGGGGGGAAGAGAAGCTTGTGTGACCTTGTCAGATTTTTTAAAAATGTAATGTTAGAAAAGTCAATGTTGCTGAAGCACAAAAAGGGGGGGGTGAGAAAAGGGGGAGGATAACTCTAAAAGGCTGAAATTCAAGAGAACAGATGAAATGGTCTTATATTTTTTTCATGTTGTTTTTCTTTATTACCATCATCATGATTATGTCATTCTTATTCATCATCGATCAATTTTCACATTTCTGAAATAGCCTCATGCTTCAAATGCTGATGTACCAAACCAGGGATGTAGGATTTGGGGCAACCCTTAATGTCACTTCAAACAATGCACAGTTCTCAAATAGAGTGTCCTATTGCGCCATTTTACAGCATGTCTTCCGCATAGGCCCCAAGATAGCAAGTGCTAAGGAGCTTCCCACTTCCCCACCCACTTGCCCGTATGCCAGCCAACTTTCTTTTCAATGCTTCCCTTGCTGAGCCAGGAATGCTCAGGGTGCAGTTCAGGAGAGTAAATACAAGAAATATGATAAATATGAGATGTGGTGCCTGCCTAAATACCTGTTATATGGAGACAATGCTTGGGCTTTTAACTTTATTCCATAATTCACAGAACAGCACTATAAGAAGTCAATTGTGGCATTTGTAGATTTCTGCAAACTTTTCTTGAGAGAGAGTTCTATCATCATCGTCACTACCACCACCATTATAGTTTGTCTGTCTGTCTGTCTGTCTGTCTGACTCTCTCTCTCTCTCTCTCTCTCTCTCTCTCTCTCTCTCTCTCTCTCTCTCTCTCTCTCTCTCTCTCTCTCTCTCTCTCTCTCTCTCTCTCTTCCCCCTATGCATTTTAAAGGACTCGCCCAGAGCACCATCCTCTACTTGTTAAGGCACTTCATTTCTTGTTTTCTTTACTTTGGCACAAAGTTCTCCTTGCACAAACAGAAAGATTTTTATATTGATTGGAGGAAATAAATAATTAATTTTCAATAATACCTTCAATCTTCCATTCCTCAAATGCAAATGCAGTTTCTTACTGGAGTTTCTTTGCAAAGGATCTGTAATCCTTCATCATGTTTCTCCCTTCCTCAGATGGCACAAAAGGGTACCATGAACAGGCAGCAGATAGGGTTGTGTTTTTTCCCACAAGCAGAATTCTACCTGGATTAGTTGGAGCCAACTGAGATAGGTAGGTTAACCTTATTCACAATTATAACTCATTCTCATTTAGACGTCATCAGTAAAATTGGACCTATGTTGTTAAGAAGCTACTTTGTTCATGGAATAGTTTTACTAAAATATTGGTTGTAGCTAATGCTGCTTCTCTTTAAGATGCAATGCATCCCATATATGCAAGTGTGAATTTACTGCTGTGTGCTCCTTCATTGTCAGCTACACAAAAGAGCCCAGTTTTTTTCCCCTCAGGCATTTGGCTATTAGACAGCATGCCAGGTGCCCTGTCCCAAAAACTAGGTGGAGTCAAGATAAATAAATAGGTGGAGTCAAAAAAACATAATTAGTTGAATTAAATTAAATTTGAATGCAATGATAACTAAGGAAGGAAGGAAGTAAACCATTTCTAAGAATGTTGCCAGAAATAAAAATAAAAATTGGAGGGACATGTCCAGGCAATTGCCTGGAGTCAAGACTGACTTGATGACACAAAGGAAATTGGGGGGGGGGGGAGAGAAATAAACTCAGCTAATATTACTTCATAGATCATGTCTTTCTTTTTCTCTCTTGCACTCTTCTTGAAATTAAAAGGATTCGGAGGTCACATGCTTTGCAAACTTGGAAGCTGAGGGGAAACCACTGCATGACTATTAATTCATCCAGTTTTTATAAAAATGCATCACATTGATAATAAAAGATAACTAAGATAAATTATCTTTTTAAAGCTGCACTTTACAAATAGAAACTATGTCATCTATTTTTGAAATTTGACAAAAAGATTAAAATCTTGTAGATATAATGGTTTCTTTCATAATCGCAAACCTTTTGAAACAGCCCATTCTTTTAGCAGCCTCCTCTTTGCATTTTAAGAACTCCTAGCACTAAAAAATAAAAAACCTAAGTCAATATCATATGAGACATTCCTAGCACTTGAAAGCACTTTTCTTTTTGTGCAAAAATGAAAGCTCTTCCAAAAATACAGGTGGACAAATTACCTTTCATATTTGCCATACAGTATGTACATTTAACCTCTGCTGCACTTCACCATTTTTCAATATATATACCTTGTTCTCTCAAACAGAACAACCCACAGCCACAAGGGATATGACATATTGCATAAGAAATCCAGACCACTTCAGACAATTCATCTTGAGAACACAGAAGGAAAATTATATCAGCTCTTCCAGCCATAGCTGTCAAAAGAATTTCTTTTCTTCCCTGTGGTCGTTGTTTCAATTCAATCTGAAGGAATACTAGAGTATATGTTGAATTTATTTATGTGGTCATGACTCCATGAAATTAATGGGATTTAGCCAACCTACATAAGAAGAAATCTGTTCTATAAATGTGGAACTTCACATTATATTAATATTCTCGAATGGTAACAGGTTGCATTACAAAGCCTTATCTTTAGATTCTTATTATGTTAGACCTGCTTGTGAGATTCTTTCTGAAGTTCACAATCACAATACAGCTGGTCACACCATTCACAATCACAGTACAGTTGGTCACTACCAATTTTAGGTCATTACAAAAAGAGGAATTGCTACTGAAGTTTTGCAAGGTTTTTCTGGGAACTATGGACCTTCAAAATTCTCTAAGCAACATGACTACTCTTAACCTAGGTAAATTGGGTTCATCTGAGTCCATAAATTATATTTCCCTAGTGTAGCTGGAGGGTTACAAACTCACCATTACTATATTGGAATAATGGTTTTGAGAATAAAATATAGGTATCTCATTTCTGCTTTAGAGGGAAGTTGAAGAAATAGATGGATAATAGATATTCTCTTGCATAAATAGATTTTATTTCTACCCTGCCTTTCCTCTAAAAACTCAACAACATGCACACGAAGGTCTCTACAATGTATTCTCATAAATTTAGACCTATGAGATAAATTGGTTTGAGCAATGGTAACCAGACCAAGTCATCAATGGCTTATGGTGAAGTGAGGACTTGAACCAGACACTTTGACCACTACACAGACAGCATCATGTATCATTTGAAAGGGTATTTCAGCAGTTTACTTCTCAAGGGTGCTATTCTGCTTCTAAAGTGTCTATAAAATCATTACTGACATGGAATGAAATAATTCACAAATATGTATAGAGCAAAACATTCTCTCAACTGAAGGTAAATATATGATAGCCACTGAAACATGCCATTTATATTGGAAATTATATGCTAGTCACTAAATGAATACTAATAAGAAATAATTGTAAAAGCAAAGCTTCCCACCCTACTCTGTGTAGAGAAAATTAATTGTTTCAAAATAATCACAATGTCTGATTTCATAGGTTGCCTTAAAAATTGCTGTGGTATGATCAGATGACTTCAACTGTGAAGAACAATTATATTCCTGACAAATCAGTTGAAAATTACTCTCCTATTATCAAATACAGTCTTGCTCCTCTTCACATTTCTTCTCTATTGAAATGTAAAATTTTCTGTGATAGAATAGTCCAAATTAACAATTGCTCCACACTTATAGACAGTCCTTCATAGGGAAGTCCACTTCTTATTTTATTACACACACACATAGACACACAAGATTTCTTCCTGCCATTCTCTCTAGTTTCTCAGAGGAACATCTATGTTGCTACCCTTTTGGTTTTATTTTTCCCTGGACAGGAGTGCACAGTGTACCATCATGCTTATCATTAGAAAATAAGACTGAAGCTAAGAAAGCACTACATTAAACTAATAATAATAATAATAATAACAATCATTATCATCATCATCTACCAAGGCAAATAGGTGGGCATGGAATGCTGGAATGCTACAAGTACATCAGATGGTTGAAGAAGAAAAAATGGCTTTGGAAGAATATCTGAAGAACAATGATGAAGATGCACTGAAATTAGTATATCAGAAAGGCTTACTGACTACTGGAGAGACCAAACTGGCCTACAAGAAAGACCAAATGAAGAACAGAATAGAGGCATGGGAAGACAAAGCTCTACATGTCCAGTACATTAAAAAAATAGCTGGGAAAGCAGATAATAATGGCCAAGAGCAGGAAAATTGAAGAAAGAGATCGAGGGACTAATTCTGGCTGCACAAGACCAAGCCTTAAGGACAAATGCATACAAAGTAAAAATTGAGAAGACAGCAACAGACAGTAAGTGCCGCCTATGCAAAGAAGCTGAAGAAACAGTGGACCACTTGGTAAGCTGTTGCAAGAAGATTGCACAGACTGACTACAAGCAGCGGCATGACAAAGTAGCAACAACGGTGCATTGGAAGATCTGCAAAAAATATCATTTGCCTGTAAGCAAAAACTGGTGGGATCATAAAATAGAGAAAGTCATAGAAAATGATAAAATTAAACTGCTCTGGGACTTCAGAATTCAAACAGACAAGCACCTGCAACATAACACCCCAGACTTAACAATTGTCGATAAGAAAGACAAAAAAGTCTGGATAGTGGACGTGGCAGTGCCTGGAGATAGCAGAATAGAAGAGAAAGAACTGGAGAAGATAACAAAATACAAAGACCTACAAATAGAAATAGAAAGACTGTGGCAAAAGCAAGCAAGGGTAGTACCAATAGTCATAGGCTCCTTGGGTGCAATCCCAAAACAACTGGAGCACCACTTGAACACCATTGGCATTGACAAATTCGCTGTTAGTCAATTGCAAAAGGCGGCCTTACTAGGAACTGCTTCCATTCTGCGACGATATCTGTAATACCATCAAACATCCACATCTGCCTATCCCAGGTCCTGGGTAAGGACTTGATAGTAGACAAAATAGCAAATCGAGTCTGAACATCTGGCTGACTGTGCGATGATCCATAATAATAATAATATTTCTGGAAGACCAGAAAAATAATGACAATGAATCATGCCCTTCATCCATGCAGCGACATTAACAGACTCTATCTACCAAGGCAAATAGGTGGGCATGGAATGCTGTAAGTACATCAAACGGTTGAAGAAGAAGAAATGGCTTTGGAAGAATATCTGAAGGACAATGATGAAGATGCACTGAAATTAGTATATCAGGAAGGCTTACTGACTAATGGAGAGACCAAACTGGCCTATAAGAAAAACCAAATGAAGAACAGAATAGAGACATGGGAAGACAAAGCTCTACATGGCCAGTACATTGAAAAAATAGCTGGGAAAGTAGATAATAACAAGACCTGGCAATGGCTAAGAGCAGAAAAACTGAAGAAAGAGACTGAGGGACTAATTCTGGCTGCAAAGATCAAGCCTTAAGAACAAATGCATACAAAGCCAAAATTGAGAAGACAGCAACAGACACTAAGTGCCGTCTATGCAAAGAAGCTGAAGAAACAGTGGACCACCAGGTAAGCTGCTGCAAGAAGATCGCACAGACTGACTATGAACAGTGGCATGACAAAGTAGCAACAATGGTGCATTGGAAGATCTGCAAGAAATATCATTTGCCTGTAAACAAAATGGGGTCATAAAATAGAGAAGGTCATAGAAAATTTTAAAATTAAACTGCTCTGGGACTTCAGAATTCAAACAGACAAGCATCTGCAACATAATACCCTGGACTTAACAATTGTCGATAAGAAAGACACAAAAGTCTGGATAGTGGGCATGGGAGCGCCTGGAGACAGCAGAATAGATAAGAAAGAACTGGAGAAGATAACAAAATACAAAGACCTACAAATAGAAATAGAAAGACTGTGGCAAAGGCAAGCAAGGGTAGTACCAATAGTAATAGGCACCTTGGGTGCAATCCCAAAACAACTGGAGCATCACTTGAACACCATTGGCATTGACAAATTCACCATTAGTCAATTGCAAAAGGCGGCCTTACTAGGAACTGCTTCCATCCTGTGACGAGATCTGTAATACCATCAAACATCCACATCTGCCTATCCCAGGTCCTTGGGAAGGACTCGATAGGTAGACAAAAATGCCAAATCCAGTCTGAACATCTGGCTGACTATGCAATGATCAATAATAATAATAATAAAGTTGGAAGGGACCTTGGAGATCATCTAGTCCAACCCCATGCTCAGGCAGGAAAACATATACCATTTCAGACAAATGGCTGAAATTTATCTGAAATCTTATGCAAAGGGGTATAGAGGTTTCAATATCTACTTTAGGATATATGTACAAACATCTTCCTATTATGTAGTATTCAACTGTTTTCAGTGAGAGATGGAGTTTGATATCTGAGATACAAAAGCTTTTAGTTATGATTTTTCTCAGGATAAGTCTAACAGTCACAGTCAAGAAGGAATTGTGGGGCATCTAGAACAGGGCTTTTCAACCAGTGGTACTGGTATCACCTGTGGTACATTGGCACCTTGCAGGTGGTACACGACCATCCTAGAAAAGTAGTAGTGGGGAGGGGAATGAGCTGAACTGGTGGCAGCACCGCACAAGCCTGGGCAAGAGATGGCTGGAGCTGCAGGGCTATCAGGGCTCAGCGGAAGTGCCAGGATCAGAAGAAGAAGCGCCGATCAGCTGGAATGTTGCAGCATCTCCAGGGTCTTGTGATTTACATTCAGATGCTTGGCAACTGATTCATATTTATTTATTTATTTATTTATTTATTTATTTATTTATTTATTTATTTATGAGACTTATATACCGCTTTAAGTGCAAGCACTCTCTAAGCGATGTACACCAGTAAGCAATGTATATATATATATATATTTACATTGCCCCCAACAATCTGGGTCCTCATTTTACCTACCCCGGAAGGATGGAAGGCTGAGTCAACCTTGAGCCAGTGAGATTTGAACTGCTGACCTGCTGAACACAGTCAGCTAAAGTGGCCTGCAGTACTGCACTCTAACTGCTGCGCCACCTCGGCTCATTCACTATGTCATTCACTATGACAGTCATAGTGTCCCAGGGTCATGTGAAATGACCAAAACCTGCTGCAACCACCCAGCAGGTGGGGAAATAAAAACCAAACACCCCATCACCCCACCCCCGCTGCCAATCCTCAACAGAAATGCTCACAACAATGAAAACCTCGGACAGGAAGAAGAGCGCCGCTGGGTGGGCAGGCAGATGTCTTGCTTAGCTGTGCCTTGGGGGGCACTTTTTTCAGTGCCATTGTAACTTCGAACAGTCACTAAGTGAACTGTTGTAAGTTGAGGACTACCTGTACTTTATCACTTTTTTCCTTTTGTTTTTTGGTCATCAAGTTTTTGACACCTTGCTAGGTGACTGACTGGTGGTACTCGGATATTGCCATATCCTAAAAGTGGTACAATGGATGAAAAGGTTGAAAAGCCCTGATCTAGAAAGAACAATGGTTACAGTAACTATACTGTATTTGCCAGAGATAAATACACTCTTCTGTCTCATTCAGGCTGGATAAGAAATAATATCTCAAAGAAGGAATGAGGTGGGGGGAAAAAAGGACATGGTTTACAATCATTGCTCTGACTCAGGCAGCGAAATGGCTTACGTCTGCTCTGCTTTTCCAAGAATTTTGAGCTTCCTAAAGAAACAGCTATAATCCCTATAAATAATTCTGGAATGACACCACAACATGTTTCTTTCTTGGAAAGAAGATGCTCATAATTTTTCACCAGATACCTGGGGGTGTCTGTGTGTGGAATTCATCCCATTGGATTGCATTACTCCACAAAAGGCAAGAGGCTATCTGAACAATTATTCCAGCCAAATTATAACCCAAGCAAGAAAGCTGGACAAACTCCTATCATGTTAGAGCCAAGCCTTCCTTTGTGGAAATAGGCATTGCCCTCAGATTTTCAAATGATCACTTCTTCATAAGCTGTAGTAGAATTTTGTGTTCATTTTTTAATACTGTATGCAGAAGTTGGGCCAATTTCTTCTACTCTGATTATTTAGAGGATATCTTAACTTTGCTCACCAGAAACAAACACCAATCTTCCTGATGTAAATGATGAAACAAATAATGTTCAGGGTTTATTGTCCACCAGAGGGACCTAGTGGATAGGCTTCCTGTATGTTTTAAGGTTAGGGGAAGAAGGAATTGTATGAGGTATAATTGGTTATTTGAGAACTACCAATTCTTTGCTGCCAACATTTTTGTTGTTGAGCCATTCAATTGTTTCCAACTCTTTGTGATCCAATGGATATTGTTTTGCCAACATTGCCTGTCAACATCAGCTTCTTTGAATTCTTGTGAACTCATGCTTGTGTTATCAATGATCACATCTAGCTAAATTTTCTGTTGGTCTTTTTTAAAAAAAAGATTCCCCCCCCCCCCAAGCATCAGGGTCTTGTGGAATGAATTTTCCTTTTGCATTATGCGTTTAAAAATATTTAGTTCTTATTACTGAGTCTTGTGTAGCACCAAAGACTTTTCTATATATCCTTTTTCCAACAAGTGGTTTTCTGCATTTCTGCAACCCAGATCTGGTAGCCCTAATTAGTGTAGATACCTCCATTGAATAGGACATAGACCAGTACAGTGAAGTCATGATTCACTGCAGTCATCCCTAGCTGATCTATATCAATAAATTCTGCAAACCACTATATAATTGGAGCCATGTTTGTCTTGCCAATGCTGAATAGAAATCAATTTCCATGTGATTGAGATAAATTTCAAAAGAATATAAACATCTGAAAATATGAAATGTCCATCCTCAGATAATAGGTAATTGCTTCTTATTGAAATAGAACAATACATTTAAATAAAGCATTAATTTCACTGCATCACCAACAACACAAATGTAATGAAGTCATTTTTAAAAGATAGTTTCCTGTTTGAAAAAAGTGTAATCTAAAACAATATTTTATTTATGTTAAGGTATGCACCAAGGCTAAAATCATGCTCCCTATCTTGTTAATTTATCTTTAAGAAATTCAGGAAAGATTTGCTAGGGAAGCAGAATTTATAATTCTACACTATACAGATGATAGTTCATGCTTCACAACTAGAGCAGAAATGTCTACTACTAATCTCATTTTATTAATATTTGAATTTGATATCCTATCAGATATTCTATTAAATGAAATGAATCTGATTTAATATTAGCAGTTAGGGCCATAATGATCAAAATGGTAGTTCTGGCAGCACAGTCAAATCAAGCTAGATAAAATAAACTTTTAGAGAGGACATCCAACAGAATGTAATTCTGTAACACTTATTTAAATCCATACCTCTTTTCTCTAAACTGAGGGAGCAAGAAACACAAGCACCTTATCAAGAATAACTTGAAGACCAATCAAAGAGTTTTGAGAAAGTATTTAAGTGTTCTTTTAATCAGCCTGGAGGTTAAATACAACAACGAGGGATTAGAAAGTAAAAGGCAGGCATGATATTAAAAATCACAGATAACAATTTGCAGTACGTTTAAGATGAAGTACTAGAGGAATTAATTAGATTAGTCCCTGCCAAGAACAAGAAAAATGTCAAGATGCATCTAAGGATAGATGACGCAGTATTTCCATGAAATTAAAAATATACTCTTTCAAGGTTTGCTTTCACCTGTCAAGAGATCACACAGTCCTTTGGGAAACAAAGAATCAAGGAGAGAATAATAAAATTTATATGAGTAAAGATGTAAATTAATTTTGGAGTGTTCAGAGGTGAGAATGGATAATAAGAGATGGGCAACATGTTCTTGAAACCTAGTTCTTCTCAGTCCTGTCAGCAAAGGCCATGGTGAGGAATACATATTACTGATCTCTGAAGAGAACAATAGACGCCATACTGGGTAATATAGATTAACAATTGGATGGTATGAAATGACGCTTATTTCTGAGTAATACAAAATATCATCCTATTAGTTTAAATTGCTATTTCTTTGTCAATTACAAGCTGCATTCATATGCTAATCATAAGAAACAATATTAGACAAATGCAAATAGTATAATATTTTTATTGAGAACAATCACAAATTACCAGTTACACATTTAAGATATTGAACAGTCCCCTAAATTCTCATTTGTGCATCATTTACTATTATCTATCTATCTATCTGTCTGTCTGTCTGTCTGTCTGTCTGTCTGTCTGTCTATTTCTATCTTCTATGCATGTACACTTACACATAGCTGTTTAATTCTGGTTTGGACTTTCACCAAATTGTTGTATAAAAAAGACATTCTCAGTGGTGTTTATGTGTGTGCCTTAAAGTCAGTGTTGACTCCTGGCAACCCTCTGGATAAATTGCTGTAGTTTTCCTGGCAGTATTTCAGAAGTGGTTTGCCACTGCCTGCTTCCTAGGGTTGACAAAAAGGGTCTGGCATGAGGTCACCCTGCTGGCTTAGTGGCTAAAGAGAGTCTAGAACTCACAGTCTCCCAATTTCTAGCCTAATGCCTTAACCACTACACCAAATTGGTTCTCTTCATAGTGACACTTAATAATATCATTAAATTCTTTAAGTACACCAATAGCTGTGCTTGTACTCAAAGCCATTATAGGCCAATATAGACTCAAATATCTGATCCGGCCATAAATGGCAGTGTGAATAGCCACATATTATTCTAGAATTAATATCAAGATATGTAACTATATGTTTGGGAACAATGCACTGAAATACAAAGGGTTTTTGAGCTTTGAAGAAAATGGTGACATATCTGAATATGGAACAAACTAGCTTATTATTGCCAGTTCAGTGAAACACATCAGTGCTATTCATTAATTGATCTAGAAGTATAAACCATTTCTATCAAGGTTTGGGAAAGAGGAATAAGGTTCCTAGAACTTAGTTACATATCTAACCAAATATTCATAAGCATATCAAAAATACTCTTTAATTTCTTATTTTTTAAAAAAGATCAACATATGGGGACTATGCATATTTCCTAACAATGAGAACAATTAACCAGTGGAATACTTTCCTTCAGAAGTTGTAAGTGCCTTTAAGGGCCTTTAAGAAGGTATTTAAGAAGAGACTGGACAGCTACTTGTCTGGAATGGTATAAGTCAGGGGTGTCAAACTCAATTTCATTGAGGGCCGCATCAGCATTGAGGTTGCCCTCAGGGGGCCAGGTGGGTGTGGCCAGGGTGGGTGTGGCCTACTGGGCGGGCATGGATGGAGTGGGTATGGCCTACTGGATGGGCGTGGCCAGCTCTACATCGTTCGTGTCAAGGGTGCCTGTGGGGGCCTGGGCAGGAATGGGACAAATCTGAGGGTCTCTGTCAGAAAGGGGTGGGACCGGGGTAAGTGCCAAGGCATGGTCAACTGGAGGACCCTCACTTCCTGCTGAAACCCCTCCATTGGAGCCCATCAAGCCAGATATGTGAAGTAGATGAGGGCCATTTGCTGGCCACTTCCACTTCATTCACCCCCACAAAGGGTGACACCTCCCCAGCATGCAATCCAGGGGGCGGGGGCGACGTGGCAGGGGCTGGTTCCTCACTGTTTCCAGATGGCCTTGTGGAGCTAAGACTGAATGTGTTTCAGCATAGAGGACCACCACAAAATTGTACATTGGCTCCTGGCTGGCCTGGGCCAGGGCCAAGTCAGTGGGGGCTGTTCCCTCACTGTTTCCAGGATGGTTTCACGGGCCACATGAAACCACTTTGCGGGCCACATCCGGCCCCAGGGCCTTGTGTTTGACATGACTGGTATAAGGTCTCCTGCTTGAGCAGGGGGTTGGACTAGAACAGGGCTTTTCAACCTTTTCAGAGATTGTATGACTTTTAGGATATGGCAATATTCTAGTACCACCAGTCACCTAGCAGGTAGGCATGGCCTGCTCAATGCACTCACTGGACACAGCTGACTCAAGACAGCTGGTTTGGAATGTAACAAGTCGCACTGGCTAACTCAATGTGGGGACAACTCAGTTCCCCACAAACTCCTTGCCTCCCAAACTGCTAGCAGCCAAGCACATGTGTGTGAAAGAGATGTTCTTTTCCCAATCTCAGACATCGTTGCTGTTTCCCTGTTAGGTGCTCCCTCCTGGCAAAGCAAGAGGTGGAGGATGTTTGCAGGAAGCAGTTTCCTCCGAGTCCAACTTATGTCTTGACAGATCTCTGGAGAGCAAGAGGTGGCGGAAGGGGAGCAGAGCTCCCAGGTCTTGCACAAAGGAGGCTGGCCCTTCTCAAAAGGGAATTACCATTTCCAATTGTGCGTGATAAGGGTGCTGACTTGTTGGGGCAGCCTTCCTTCACACAGCTCCCCTGCCACCTTTTCCTCTTTTCTAGAGATTTGCAGGGGAGACAGAGATCTGGAAGGCAAGGTGCAGCCTCCATATTGGCCACTTCTACCTCTCCAAACCCTTCTTGATTAAACATACGTTATATATAAATTAAAACACAGACAAAAAGAAAACAGTTAAATCACTAATTACAGCTTTTCACATATTTTCTGGAAAAAACACCTTTATTGATATTAGGAAGGAAGAGCAAATCTTATTAAGGAATTCTTAACAGGAAGGGAATTGAAGACCCCCCCAAAGATCTTGTTCTTTCTAATCTGCCTTCCCTTTGAGCTTTTAGTTCTCATTATTTTATTATTAGGTATTTAAGAAAAAGATCTAAGGCCTCCATAGCTCAGGATGCTCACCTTTAAAACAGAACCCAGAAATATTTAGTTAATCCACAGCCCTATGAAGAATGAAGATAATCTTTGGGCCCTGAGAGCATGCAAATGTCCAGTCAGAATATTAGTGGCACACCTGACAGCAACTGGAAGTACATAAGTCCATGTGCTTCCCTTCCCTGTCTCACAACTCCATCCATACTTCCTTTAATTTTCAGACACATCTTTTTCTCATAAGCTCTTTAAAAAATCAACAAGATATTCTGTAATTAGCAGGAAAAATAAATCTATTACTCCTGAATTCTTTCCCCAAGGGGGAAAGGAAAGCTCACAGCCTGCAGGTTGCTAGCAAAGTCATCAAAGAATGTAATAAAGTTGGGCAGCCTTTGAGCGCCCCTGACAAGCTGCAGATCTGCTATAGTCTCAGCTGCTTCCCCCCTTCCTTGGCTGGGTGAGGCTGGAGCTCATGGCCTTTAGCTGCGGCTACCGGCATGGTGGGGGGAGCACCGGGGGAGCGCCGCTTTGCAGGATGGAGGTACTTGCAAGTCCTGCCCCAGCTATGATGAGGAGTGGTGACTGCATCTATGCCCAGGGGAAAAGAGAAGGAACCGGAGGGGCACAGTGGCTGGACTGCCTTCTGGCCCACTGGATTCAGGGTTTTCCTTTGATTGCAGGCTGGGATGGACTGGCCCCTCACTGTCTCCAGGGTGGCCCCGGGCCAAATGTAAACACCCCGTGGATATGTCCATCCCCTCTTCCTCCTTTTGTCTTTGGTGTAGTTGCAACTGACTCCTTTCCCCAGGCTGCGCGCAGCTTCCAGAAGCACCAATGAGCTGGAGCCTGGCGCAGATCCTGGGAGCTCAGCAGAGCCCTGGCAACACTGCAGTTCTAGCTGGCTCTCCCACAGGCCTGTGCTGCATTGCCGCCACTTCAGCTCATCCCCACGCTATACTTTTACACTTTTTAACATTTTTTTAACAGTGCTTTTCAACCCATTGTAAGCATACTACCTGCCAGGTCCTGACACACCACCAATGGTACGCATACCAAGGTCTCTTTCAACTCTGTTATTCTGTAATAATTCACATGCTGAGGGAAGCTAGAAAAAGCTTGTCAGACTGTTTAACTTGCACTTTCTATTCCTTACAAGCTAAATGCGTCCCCAGATACAGTATTGGTCAACATGCCTCCAAACAACAGTATGAAAGCTGCATGACCTAAATCCCCATACAGGTTTTTTGGAAACAATTCAGATTCTCCTACTTACTTATACTGCCACTTTTCTTTTCCTTCATGCCCTTGAACAGTCAGGTCAATAGCCATACTGAGATTTGGCAGCAACTATAGTAGATGTCAAGTATGAAATATATACTTTTCCAACAGTAGTTTTTTGGCAGGAGAATGATCCTCCGCATGGATGCATGGCTAGTGATGTAATTTTTTTTATAATACCTCTCCTAGGAGAGAATATGAACAGTGGGAGGCGTTTCTTTATAAAATCGGCTTCGTCATTTTCCTCTTCAGCATTTTTTTTCGATCCTTTCTTTATCCCAGAAGCTTAAAAGAGTCTCCATTTGAAATACTCTGATCTCTAGGAATTCCCGCAGGAATTGACATCCTCTGCTACACTCAGAGATAGGACAGCTCTAGTGGTAGGAGTGGAGATATATGGAAAATGCTTTAGGAATGCTTGTTTTTAAGACCCTTTCGTAACTCTTGGAATATCTTCCCAAAGAACATGGAGCTGGCAATTGAAATAAAACCACCATTTCAGCAGTAAAACTAGAACTATACAAAAAAAATAGATCTGGATTTTTTTGAAGTTGTTCTTTGATTTGATTAAAATTACTTTCAAAATGTATTTTTTAAAGATCACTGGTGAAATTCATGTGGGAAAGTGTGATGCTCTTGCCATTATTTAGCTAGAAAGTGGCTGAGAAATGGTAATGAATGGGCTGCATGATTTTTCCTGTGTAGCCTACCTGAATTTCTACAATTTTTGTCAAATCTAGGGAAATTCCATCAATGGAGCTTTTGATCAGAGATTTTGGGAATGTATTTTTGTTTTTTAAGAAAAAAGAAAACAGAAAACACAACCACCTCAAGTCCCATAACTACCTCCAAGAAGAAACTGAGTTCAAAACCATAATACTTCAAACCAAAATATGTTTTAAGCCAGAGGTCACCAACCTCTGTCGGTTGGCAGACCAGAGGAAAAGGGAGGGGGAAGCATTTTACGTGCATGCATGTGCATGTGCATGGAGTTGTGAGCACACATGTGCCTCAAACGGGGCAGCACCTGCGTGATACTTGCTAGCCCTGTCCTGTTCTTGCATGGTACAGCACCTTGTTTCTGTGCTTTGCAGTGTGGCAGTGGCCCGTTTTTATGCCCCATGGCATGGTGGTGCCCCCTTTTTGCACCCCGTGGCATGGCGATGGCCCATTTCTGTGCTACAGCATCCATTTTTGCACCTTGCAGCATGGAAGTAGCCCGTTTTTGTGCCTTGTGGTGCAGCAGTGCCCATTTTCATGTCCCATGGTGTGGCAGTATTCCATTTTTGCATCCCAAGGTACAGTGGTGTCCCATTTTTGCACTCCATGATGCTAGCACAACTAACCAGCCTGCCCCACAGCCTGGTGGCCAGTAGGCCATGGCCCACTACTGGGCCATGGCCCACAGGTTGGGGACCCCTGTTTTAAACAACATGAGAGTATGATATAAAAAGAAAGTTTATTTCAGAGACTAAAAGCAAATTTTGGTGCTACAATGACTAGAATACATATGCAGGTATTCTGCTATACAACAGAATAATAGAAGTACAATATTTATAGAATAAGTGTGCCTGAGGTCTTTTCAAAGGATTGTATCAATGGGAGACTGAAGCAGGGTTATTTCAGTTATTAAACTATTCTTCTGAAAATCACTTTGAAGACAGAACCATCTGTGCACCTATTTCTATTCATTTATTTAGTAACCAAGATAGAAGGAAGCATGACAAAGAAACTCAAAATAACCTTGGCTTGATTTTGTTTAATGTAAGATAGGAGAAGGCATCTGTAGTATAGTCTATGACAATATGCACTGACTTAGGAAGCTTAGTTCAGCTATATAACTGCAAGGGGTCATGCCTTCATTTTGCCATTATCCACCCCATCACTGAGAAGAGAAAAAGGAGATGATGCCTTCACATCAAAAAAAATGGACTTGGAAAAACATGGCATTGAAGTGTCTATCAACAAATTCAACCAAATAAATGTTTAGTCAGTTTTCATATTGTAAGCTTTTACCAATATTAAGATAAATATTGAGATGGGAAACAGATGATGATTGCTAAATGAATACACAGTGTTCTCAATGGCATGTTGTGCGATTATCTTAATCCATGCAATAATATCTGTATAAGGCACAGCTAAACTATTTAATATTTAAGTAGATGAGAAGAAAGACTCTCTTATGAATTCTTTCCATTCTTTCTTCAGATTCAAGAATAATATGTAAGCCAGATTCCAAGATTACATATTAGCTAGGGCAGGGATAGGGAACCTTGGCTCTTTTATGACTTGTGGACTTCAGTACCCAGAATTCCTGAACCAGCCATGCTGACTCAGGAATTCTCATAGTTGAAATCCACAAGCCATAAAAGAGCCAAAGTTCCCTACCCCTGAGCTAGGGTAATATATAATTTAAGAGATTGACTACACAACTAGGGAGATTAAAGTTGTCATTTACCCTCACCAGTGAAAGCTTACTGGAAAATTTTTAGCAATCATTGTATTACTTCCTGGAGGAAAGCTGGGATCTCAATCTAACGAACAGATTTATTTCTGTATAAACAAATGAACAAGTAATAGATTTCAGCATTCTAGCATCAGATCCAGAAATGAAATATATGATTCCATCTTATACATCAACATTAGTTTCATATCAGGATGTTTTTCAAAAATAAATTCCAAATCATATTATATTTTTCGAACATCAAACTTGGTTCTTATAGACTGAGGTCAACCTTCATATAGATTTGAATATATGTTTGATTTCGGCTTAGCATGTTGTTTATATTTAACTGATGTGAGTTGTTATACTGTATTTAAGACTTATTTTAAGTGTGATTTATGTAATAAATTATAGTTTAACGTGATAAATGAGGCTATTAGGTTTCTGCCCACTAGTATCCTGGAGTTTCTTTTTTTTTTATAAACACATTTTATTAGTTTTTTAATTTCTTAAGAAAAAGTACTCAAGACCCACCGTGGTGTTTGGGTGGTCAAACATTCAAAAGTAAAGACAATATATAAACAGCTCAGCACAATACATTTCGCTATCCCCTCTCTATTTCCCTCGAACAACATAATACATTTAAAATATTCCATTTCTATTTTAAATTTCTATAACTGCTCAACCTGTTTTATAACTTTATCAGTTTACAATTACCATAGTTTAGCTTTAAAACAACAAATTATCAGTTCTAATTCTTAATCTCTCACATCCCTCATTTTATCGCCAATCTCATTTGTTTCTTCTTCCACAACACAGTAAATATCCTAATAGCAATAAAGTATTAATCAACCCTATACATATAAAATCCCACAATCAATCCATCTCTTTAAAATAACAAAATAATATTAAACCTTAATTCATTCATGTTCATTAAAGAGAATTCAAATTTTCTCCAATTACTTATCATGCCTTATCACATCTTTGTTGTCATACAAAAAGGTCATCTTACTAATTTAAAACACTCCATCGATTATTGAAACCATCCAATCTAAATAGTCATCATTTTTTCAATTCCAATACATAATGATTTTCATCAAATTGAGTCTATTATTCAGTACATGAATACACAAATCCAGCACATTCTTAATCTGTTTAAAACATCTATCAGCCTTGATCCTTAAAACAGTCCATAAATCCAGCATTGTCTTTTATTCCATTTGTTGTTGTTAATTGCGAAGTCGTGTCCGACCCATCGCGACCCCATGGACAACGTTCCTCCAGGTCTTCCTGTCCTCTACCATCTTCTGGAGTCCATTTAAATTCACACCTACTGCCTTCAGTGACTCCATCCAGCCATCTCATTCTCTGTCGTCCCCTTCTTCTATTGCCCTCACTCTTTCCCCGCATTAGGCTCTTCTCCAGTGAATCCTTCCTTCTCATTAGGTGGCCAAAGTACTTGAGTTTCAACTTCAGGATCTGGCCTTCTAAAGAGCAGTCGGGGTTGATATCTTCTAGGACTGACCGGTTTGAACGCCTTGCAGTCCAAGGGACTCGCAGGAGTCTTCTCCAGCACCATAGTTCAAAGGCCTCAATTCTTTTGCGCTCAGCCTTTCTTATGGTCCAACTTTATTCCATTACACCATTTTAAATTTCTCTTTTCAATCTAATTCTGGCTTTTTTCCTATGCCAGATAGGTTTCCATAAAGACGCTTCCCTTTCAGCCAATAGATCTATTTTTGTTGCTTGCAGTAAGCTTTGAAAGAATAAGAGTCCCATCCTCTGTGTTAGGTGTCTGTTTCTCTCTTTAAAATATTGTTGCTTTGTAGTTTCAAATCTCAGTCTTTGCTTCTTCTGTTCCTCAAAGTTACAAATAAGAGATTTATAAGGTATGATGAGTTCCTCTTTTATCTCTGTTAATTCCTCTTCTGGTGTGTTTTGATTTGTCAAATAGTCAGATGTAGTCTGAGCATCCATTTGAATGTTTGACGTGAGATTTCTGGATTTTAGTTCTGTAATAGGTTCTTTCAATATGGCACAAATTTCTGCAGTGGCCTCATATATCTTTTCCAGAATAAGATTATAGTTTAGTTGTGAATGCGATTCCTCCATTTTAATAGCAAGTAGAAAAAAAAAATCTCTTTTTTCTTTTTCTTTTTTGTGGGACTGTATTTGATAAAGATTAGTCAGTGTCCACCCCCACAGTTCCCAACAGCTGCACAGCTTATCTTTTTTCAAGAATAATTTGAAGGTCAAAACTTTTCAAACAACAACCAGAAATTACAATGTTAAATTTTTGCCACTAGATGTCCTCAGTAGGTTAAAAAAAGGTCTTTTCCAGTCTTTAAAAGTATAGTGTGAAAGAAGAAATAATCTTCCAACACCAGATGATAGTACAATTCTTAGAAAAAAGGAGGGAGAATTTTCTGTATCCCAAAAAGTATGAAAATAAGATATAATCTTAAAAAAACCCGCCTTCTTTCCCAAACACGTAAAAGCTGCCTTCTTAAGCCAGGGAAATAATTCCAACAAGGCTCTTACAGGTTCCAAAAGCAAAGTAAAATAGAGAAAGTGACAAGAAAAAGTCTCACCCAGATTCACCACAGGGGTTCTTACAGCTTAGATGTTCTTTGACTTGTGGTTTGAAGCAGCAGGGTGATCTGCCATTTTACTGGCCAATCTTCTTCTCTGTCGGCCCTCAGAGATCGCCTGGACAGCTGGAAGAGCTGCTGCTCCTCTGCAGCCGAGCTGAAGCCTCCTTGATGGAAGTCGTACCCTCCAGAGCAACTTTTGACCCGTATAAGGGTCGACCGGCAGAGGGAAAGCTAGCCGACGAGGAGATGAGTCTCTCTATATGACTAGAAGTGCTGCGAACCGGAACCGGAAGTCAGCATCCTGGAGTTTCTGAAGGACAAATTACATGATATAATATTATCATTCAATTATTAGAATTGGAAGGACTCATTTCACTGATTGAATCCAGCTCTTTGATCAAAGTCTCTAAAAAAACTATCATTGCTCTTCGGGAATACTTCTACTAAAAAGGAGCCCATTTCTTTTTTAGATATCCTGTCCACTAGGATTTGTTTTTTCTAAGAATCAACTAGAAACTTCTTTCCTGTATTATGTCCTTCCCCTGAGATCGTAAAAGAAGAGGACAACACTTTCTTCTACGCAATACCTCTTGAAAATACTTAAAGTGTACTATTAGCCACTCTTTTCCCTCAAGATTAAACATGTTAATTTCCTCTTGTACAATTAGTTGATGTTCTGCTGAACATCCTCATTGTCTTCTTTGTGCTTTTTCTACATATGTTTGCACTATCACTTGTGGGAGGGAGGAGAACAATGATCTCCACGAATAACTCTGTTTTTACAGCTGTGGATCTGTCAAAAATAGAAGATTTCCTCCTAGTACTAAATATAGAAAAGTTTAACTTTTCATTCCAGGAAAAAAACCAATTTATATTCCAGTATCCCTTTCACCCTCCACAAAAGAGGGACCAAAATTGCTAGCAAACAGTTGCTAGTACCTCATGCGCTAGTAATGCAATACTCAACTTTTTGCAATCCAAACTTTAACAATATAAGGAAGGAGAACTGCCAGATGTACAAGCTGTGTTCAATACGAGTAGAAACACCTGAGATCATATTGCTAACATCCAGTGGATAATGGAAAAGCAAGCTATAAACAAACCATACTTTTGTTTTAAAACAAAGAGCAACTTTATTATACAGAGGCATTTGACAATGAACAAATTATAGATAGTCCTTAAAAATATGACTAAACCTGAGTATCTCCTCCCCTATTGAATAATTTGTATAATGACGAGGAAGCAACAGTTAACTAGTATATAGAATAAACATGAAAAAGGGAATGCACCAAGTTTATATATTGTCAACTCATTTATTTAATTTACATGCAAAATGTATCATGAAGAATGATGGACTAAAGGACATACACAGGAAAGACTTTGGATATATGACATTTACAAATAATGGAGACATGTGGAATCTGTTGCTGAAGGTGAAAGAAGAGATTACATTAAGAGACAAAGAGAACTCAAGGCAAATAGTCAGGTAACAACAACAGCAACAACAACAACAATAATAATAAAGTTGATGGGGAACATGGAGGTCATCTAGTCCACCCCCTGCTCAGGCAGGAAACCCTATACCATTTCAGATAAATGGTAGTCCAGTCTCTTCTAAAAACTTCCAGTATTGGAGCTTTCACAACTTCTGAAGGCAGGTTGTTCCACTGATTAATTGTTCTAACTGTCAGGAAATTTCTCCTTAGTTCTAGGTTGCTTTTCTCCTTGATTAGTTTCCATCTGTTGCTTCTTGTCCTGCTTTCTGGTGCTTTGGAGAATAGCGTGACTCCCTCTTCTTTGTGGCAACCCCTGAGATATTGGAACACTGCTCTCTTGTCACCCCTAGTCCTTAATCTTCATTAAACTACTTAATACCCAATTCCAGCAACCGTTCTTTATATGTTTTAGCCTCCAGTTCCCTAATCATCTTTGTTGCTCTTTGTACTCTTTCTAGTCTTTTTTACATCATGGTGACCAAAACTGGATGCAGTATTCCAAGTGTGGCCTTACCAAGGCATTATAAAGTGGTATTAACACTTCACGTGATCTTGATTCTATCCCTCTGTTAATGCAGTCTAGCACTGTGTTGGCTTTTTTGGTAGCTGCAGCATGCTGCTGGCTCATATTTAAGTGATTGTCCACTAGGACTCCAAGATCCCTTTCACAGTTATTACTATTGATCAAAATACTATACCTGTGCATTTGCTTTTTCTTGAAAATGTAGAACCTTACTTTTTACACCACTGAAGCTTACCTTCTGAGCTTCAAATTTCACAAGGATGGCATCTAGCTAGGACATAAACCTATGTCTGCTACTTGGCATAAAAATTATGACACATCTAAAAAAAATAATATGCAAATACTGTATATCATCCAAAAAACAAGCATATGCACTATTCAAGGCAATGGGTTTCCCATTCTTGAATCTATGGCTGTGAAAACTAGAATGTCAAGAAAGGTTAAATAAAGAAATTGATGGTTTTCAACTATAATGCTGAAGATAAATAGTGAAACTACCTCAGACCACCAGAAAAACAAAGCATTCAGCACTAGATGAAGTAACACTAAATCGCTTATTGGAAGTTTTAATAATGAAGCTAAAAATTGTGTCTGCGTGAATCTGTATATGTGCACGCACATACATACACATACACACAATGGAAAGCAAGAGTCATTGAAGGAGATTTGATCTTTGGAAAGCTGGAGGCAATTGAAGAGAATCTCAAGAGAAGACATGTAGAATACATATTTCAATATGGCTTTAGGCAGATATTTATTTTCATGTTCCAATGGGATGAAATGGACTTATATATGAACATAAAGTAACTGAAATGGTCTAGTGATGGACTAATGGTCAATACTAATTGCAAAAATATTCCTAGAACCAACACAAGGCTCCTTTCAAATGATATATAACTCTGATTTCTTTTAAAAGGGACTTTAACTTCATTTGTACTTCCATTTTTGCTTCTTCTATTCAGCTGTAACATGTATTACAAATAAAGTAGCTTGAATAGTCTCTCATAATTGCCATTTGCTTTTTTCCTTTCCATAAAGCAGAAATAGATCAATAGCTTATGAAAGGAAGAATAAGAATCTTCAATACTCCTTTTTATTTTTATTGCTTTTCTCAAAGGATTTATTATTTCTTTGAGGCTTACATCAATGGACTAATTCAAAATTATGATTGAGCAATTTTTGGAAGTAGGAAATGAAAATTAACAAAAGGAGATGTTTGTAACTTGAGTGTTTCACAACAGCATGTATGAATAAGCATGTAGAAACCCACTTTCAAGTACTTAGATACCTTAATAAAGAATCAATATTACAATATGGCCTCCAAGTATTTTACATGTTTTTCATGAAAAGGGCCATATGTGTTTGTGTGTGTGTGTGTGTATGTATGTATGTGTGTGTAGTCCTCAACTTATAGCTATTCATTTAATGACCATTTGAAGTTACAATTCCACTGAAAAAAGTGACTTACAATTGGTGTTTGCACATATAACTGTTTCAGCATGTCCACGGTCATGTGATCACAATTTGGGTGCTTGGAAATCAGCATGTGTTTATGATGGTTGCAGCATCCCAGTGTTACATGATTAACATTTGCAACCTTCCCAGGCAGCTTCCCACAAATAAGGTTAATGGGGGAAATTGAATTTGCTTAATGACCACACTATTCACCTAATAACTGCAGTGATTTGCTTAATAAACATGGTAAAAATGTAAAAAAAAATCTGGTGCAACTCACTTAAAAATCTCCTTACTTAGCAACAGAAATTCTGGTCCCAACTGTGGTCATAATTCAAGGACTACCTATAGTTTTAGTCAACTGATCAGTGTTTCTTGATTAGCTTTAATGAGATTTTATAAAGAGGACATGAGCCATTCGCCTGACTCCAGCCTATTGGATCATCCTTTCTTAAAAATGGTCTCCCTACATTTAGTCATTTATAAAACAATATTACCCTTGGAGAAAAATGCTGATTCTTACTACATTCTTTTGATTCATTAATATATGGAAGTACATTATAAATATACCTATGGAGAAAATAGATACTGATCAATCAAAGTTATCAGAAAGTAGTGCAGCTGCATTTACTTCATTGCTTTCATTTGTTTTAGTGGAAAATGGATAGAAAGCTAAAACCATTTCCTATTATTTTGTGTTCGTGATGCTCTTTTTGAATTGAGTGTATGATACAAATCACTGTGAATTACGTCTATGAGATGGCCAGACAAAATGGTGAAATGGACAGTTAAGGATTCTGGTTTTGGTCATAGAAAGGTCACTGAAAGTGAGAAAAGAGAGAGAAAGAATGAAAGAGGATGATTACAGGAGGAAGGGGAAAAATTGAAATGACCAACAAACACTTCTTTATAAAAGCATCAGGGGGAGGGGGCAAAATGTCAAGATAGCTGTCCCAAAGATGCTTTTTCAAAAGGCAACTGGACTTCCTTTGTTTTTTTGTTGAAGATGTTCCAGCTGAAGAACTGAATCAAATTGAAGAAGCTTCTTGGATATGAGAAGTGAAATGTTTTTTAAGGAAAAAACAAAGAAAGCCAGCTACCTTTTGAAAAAGCACCTTTGGGACAACCTTGACCTCAAGGACTGAGAATCTCCATAGACATCAAATAGTTGCTACCACAACATTACTGAAACCTCCATTTAAATGTGACACACGCATGACATACAAAAAAAGAGGTATGTATTTCTTTCCAAAGCCACCATCTTGGTTTTTTTTTGCCCACTGCTTAGATGCCTGTGCCTGTTTAAAGTCCCACGATAATACCCCGATTACATTTCCCTGGGTTCTCAGCCAATACATCAAAACTTCCAGGAATTCTAGTTTAATAGAAGACAAGTAAAGATCAGAGACTAGTTAATTATTTTTAGTTAGTTAATTTTCACTGCTATTGGATGGGAAATATCAATGTTATACACCCTTAGAAAATTGTCTATTTAACTCATAGAAATCAGTACAATTAAAATGAGTGAACCAATCATGAGAAAAACCTCATGTAATTTGAGCAGCGGAACATGACCTGAATGAAAAAGTACACTCGTAAAGGTAAATACAAATGATTTTATTCTCACATATGCTAATTGCATAGGCCTCTGAAAAGCACAAAACACTTCCTATGTTTTTAAAATATTTCCCCTGTTCATTTGTTGTGTGTATTAAATATGGCTTGGCCAAAAAAGTCAAAACACAGGGTTGCAAAAGGGGTTAATGTGAGTAAAGTCCTTCTCTTTGAAGTGTGAAGGCAGTGCATCTTTTACCAGCCTCCAGCAGCTGCTTCCAAAGTAGTCCTCAGCTGTCTCTCTGTGTGTGCATGCGCAGCCGCTTGGCTGATGATCTAGCAGATGTATTCTTTGTTCACGCAGCTGGGGATAACTTTCAGACCAGATGTTATTTTCAAGATGAACTTCAGATTCAGGATGTTTGAATACTGGCAAAAGTGCATTTCAGCCTGGGGGAAATGTGGGAAGAAATTCCATGTCCATCTGATACAACAATAGTTCCATTACTGAGTTATCACAAGTATTGTCTTCTGTTCACTCAAAAGGCAATGCCTATGATTTGAATACAGAAAATGCTATTGCATATATAAATTTTATACACACATTGTTTTTTCTAAATAGGGCTAGTCTTGTGATTTAGATACCAGCAATCTCTCACTTTGAGTAGGCTATTTTGTAGCCTTCAGGGACAACAATTTTGAATTGGAAGGCCAATGAATATAATGACTAAACAATAAAGTTAACCCTCAAACACCCCTTTCCTAACTAACAAATATGATATAGTCTAAGTCCTACCCACTTTATGGCTTTCAGTCACCCCAAAAATGTTACTTTTGGCTCTTGGCCACCAAAGAATTGCCCATAACACAGTGGAAAAAGTAACATTCAAATGACATAGGACACTGCCAGAGACCACATTGTTGGTTTGTTTGTTTGTTTAATAGATTTGTTTGCTGCCCATCTCACCATGAAGCAACTCTGGGTGGCTTACAACATTGAAATGGAACCATACATGACCATACGACATGATTGCAACCATCATGTTGTTTGTTCTTGCCTTCACTCCTCTTTAAACGTCCTTTTTTGAGTCCAGACTCTATTTTTCTTGTCTCTCCACAACAACATTTGATTTTTGACTACCTATATCATTTACTCTATCCTGAATTAAGGGATTATTGGGTCATAAAAAGGGAAGTAAAAAAGGGAGGATGTATATATATAGAGAGAAAGATGAGAATGCATAATTAGACCCATTGAATAATAATCAGAAGGAAGGAAGGAAGGAATGAAGGAAGGGAGGGAGGGAGGGAGGGAGGGAGGGAGGGAGGGAGGGAGGAAGGGAGGAAGGAAGGAAGGAAGGAAGGAAGGAAGGAAGGAAGGAAGGAAGGAAGGAAGGAAGGAAGGAAGGAAGGAAGGAAGAAAGGAAGACAATTATTGTTTTGGACTAAACAAAATATTTTGTTTTGCTTTGTTGCTAAGGGTTGAACTAGGAAATATCTGTACCAATTTTTGAATATTAGGAGATGACAAAATGCTATTGGTTAAATGACATACATAAACTTCATTTGTATATAATCAGCCTGAATAAGCCCAGTGCAGAATAAAAGTCTCTTCATTGAAGGTTATAAACCATAATCTATCACTGGAGACATATGAAGAAAGGCTGCAAAACTTGGCTTTGGCTAGTCTAAAGAAAAGAAGAAATAGAGGAGACATGATAGCAGTATTCCAGTATTTGAGGAGCTGCCACAAAGAAGAGGGGGTCACATTATTCACCAAAGCACCAGAGGGCAGGACAAGAAACAATGGTTGGAAACTGATCAGAGAGAAAAGCAACCTGGAATTAAGGAGAAACTTCCTGACAGTGAAGACAATTAACCAGCGGAACAGCTTGCCTCCAGAAATCATGGGTGCTCCATCACTGAAGATTTTTAAGAGGAGGCTAGACAGTCACTTGTCTGAGATGGTATAGGTTTTCCTGCTTGAACAGGGGGCTGGACTAGAAGATCTCCAAGGTCTCTTCCAGGTCTATTCTATTCTACTCTGATCTAATGTGGGTTGGTAGAATTTCTTTTTTACTTCCCAGTCAAGGGCTAGGGAAGAGTGACCCAACCAGCTTCTGTGCCCAAAGGATAGAGTAGAAATTGTGTGTCCTTGCTGCAATTCTGGCACCTAGATTGATGTCTGTGAGTGTGTGTGTGTGTGTGTGTGTGTGTGTGTGTGCATATGTGTGTGTCATTTTTCCAAAGAAGACAAAAAAAAAAAATCCTCTCACTGATCCTCTTCTACATTTTTGAACACTCTCTACTAGGTTTTAGATCTCTCTTTACCATTTAACACACTTCTCCATACCATCCTGTGCAAACAGAATCTTCATTATCTGTTTTCCAAATTGGCATATTCTCTAATCATAACACAAGTATCATTTATTTTGTGCTTATAGATTACAATAATTTCTCTCTTTCCGTATAGATAAAATGAGTGAAATAGCCATAATTATTCCAATTATGTAATAATGATTTACTTTGCCTCTCACAGTTCATGTGTAAATATTAGACCAATTTATTTACAGTTATTCTTTGGCTGATCTATATCCTGCAAATAAAATACTAATTACAGCTGGTATTAAGCAGACTGACTCAGAGTTAAATCTCACTAAAATTTTACTCCTCTTTTTGGCTGGGACTGATTTCTTCACAGATCTGATAAAATTAAGCAGAAAATTGTGAGGTTTTTTTTTTAAAGTCCTATTCTGAATGCTTCTTGTTAATATTTAACTTAAATTTGACAAAAGGAAAAAATATGGAAATTGAGTAAAAGAAATGATTAAAGAAAAGTTTGAGGCGCCCTAGATATTATTCCACTGATATATGCTACAAAATAGTGAAACACTGGGAACATTAATGTTGTCATTCATCTTTATTTCAAGCAGAAAAGACACTGTAAAGCAGGCATGTCAAACTGCCGGCCTGTGAGCTGCATGCATCATACTGAAACCACACCCACCCCATTGCTGGCAATGGAAAAAGTCATGATACATCATGCAATGTCATGTGACATCATAAGTTTGACATGCCTGCTATAAAGCAACAGCATTTGATGTGCTGCAAAAGGCCCACAGGGGTCCACATCAGCCTAAGCTCCACCTTCAGTGACATTATCAACAGGGATGAACTGCCTCCATTTCTCCTCTGAAATTCCAGCAGCTGTGACATCATAAGACTTCTGAGACACCTGGTTTTACAGCCCAGAAGTCCCATCTATATAACATATGCTGTGAGCAGAAAAAAAATGGAAACCTCTACATTACTGTAAAATATAGGCTGACACAGATTTAACATCATAGAAGAAATTTAGAGAAAATGGTGTCCTTCCTGAAAATTCTGGCCTTGTCTATGTATGTAACAGGTGCCTATATATTTTCTATCTCCACACAGTCCTCCCCTGCCCCATTGATTATATACACAAACCCCATTTCTATATTTTTGCTTCCTTTAAAACAGGCATTGCTAATTTCTTTTTCTTGAGAATGCTTCTTTTCATTCAGAATGTGTGTTCTTTATAATTCCTGGTATTGTTCTGGGGTTGCTAAAATATTTATTTTGAATTTAGTGCACAGAAGAAGTCTTGCTATTTAGTTTTTCTTTGCTCTTTGAATTTACTATGAAATTGTAAACATGGTGTATTTTTAAGGTAGTTTCTCCACTTAAGGCAAGGCAACAGCTATTTTCTGCTGTGTTCCCATGGCATTGCTTTCCTCCTGTCCCCTGCTCAGGGGAGAGGCAGGCTTAATTGAGATGGGCTTTTTTTTTTTTTTTTTTAGCTTTGCCAGGGCTAAAATAGCATTTTCCAGCATATTCCAATATAGTTCAAATGGACTCTCAAAATATATACAATCTGTTAGGCTTAGTCACCCATTCTTATGAAGGGAAATCAAGTGACTGGAAACAGAAACAATAGAGGCAGATTAGAGGCTTGTGGATAGCAGTTTTCTATTGATCGGGTGAATAGCGGTCTAACTCAACTGCAACTGTAAAAGCCAGAGTAATGTAGTGGTTAAGACATTGCACCAAAAGCAGGAAAATCCAGGTTTTAGACCTGCCTTAGACAGAGAAGCTAGTTAGATAACCTTAGTCCAGCCTTTTTTTCAATCCTACAAAGAATGGTAAATCAGTTCTGAAAATGCTGCCTAGAAAACTGCAAGGACTTCTCTGTGTAGTTGTCAGACTCAAGGCCAAATAAAGGCAACCAGAACAAAACACCAAGTATCCTAAAAATAAGGAAAATTCTCTAGATTTATGTAGCATCCTGCAACAAGCTAACCTGCCTATCTCCATTGTAAACAACAATGGTCTATGTGGCATTCCTTCTTACTGCAATGACTGAAAAGGAGAGACCTTAGTTCAGGGGTGTCAAACTGCTGGCCGTGGGCCAGATGCATCATAGTGAAACCACGCCCATCCCATTGCCGGCAATGGCAAAAAAGTCACAATATGTCACGACATGTCACATTGCGAGTTTGACACCCTTGCCTTAGTTACTGGAGCATCTTTAGGAAGAAGATACTCGGGGACTATTATTATAAGGATTATTCCAACTAAGGATTTGGAAGCATTTATTTGCAGAGTGAGTTTCTGATAATGTTAGAGAACATCACTGATGGGTCAAAGGAAATTTCTAAATACTCTTGTTCTTAAATTCATCCACTAGGAAATAAATATGAATGCAGGACTTATAAAAAAAGTCTTACATCACAGTGCTGCCTCTTCCCAGGGGAGCTGCGGTGCTACTCCTAATGTTCTCCCCTCCCACTTCTTTAGCTGCACTTTCCATCCGTGTCTGAAATAGGGTTTCCTAAACTATGAAAGAAAAATCAGAAATAATATCAAATAAAGTTCAGTACCTCCGTTGTCTATTAATGTGGAAGAGTATGAGATTTAAAGCAAGATGAGCTTCAGCAATCATTGTTAAATCTAATTGTCTCTACAATATCTGTCCATAACTTGATATTTCACATCTTCCAGCAGTATATCCTTGCCACTGTACCTGAGTCCATCCACGTTGCTACTGTTAATCCTCTTCTCTTTTCTTCTATCTTTCTTCTAGTCAGGGAAATGGCACTGAGGGAAAGATAAAACAATGCTATGCCATAAACTGTAACATGATTTCTCAAATGTTTTCTTCCCTAGTGAAGGAAATTTGATTTTAAAAAATTCTCTTGGTAATATTTTGGGACTTCCTTTACTTTTAACTTATAAAAGGTTGCAGAAGACAAGTGCTTTTCTTTTATGTTGCAAACTGCTCCATCATTTTGAAGCCTCTTTAGCTACTCACCTTTCCTGATCTGAAAATCCTTGTATCATGGAAGCCTTTACTGAAAGTGTGGGAAGCCAAAGAGGTTCCAGAGTGGAAAATGGAATATATATTGAAATATCAGACATTCACACAAACTCATTGGTCACCTTGTAATAATATAAATACAAGAATGCCATATCTCAGCCATACAAATTTCACTGAGATTCTCCTTTTGTTTGAATTAAATTTCGAAAGCAAATTCTCTTATCAAAATGAATTAGAATTATCAGAAATATATTTAGGAAAAAAAATTTTAGATGGTGCTAATCAAAGTTTCCTTCTCCAGTTTTTGTGGAGAAGTTATGTTGATCACACACAGCATGTCTAGCATTCATCAGGACCTAGATGGTCATCTTCATCTAATCCACCATTGATTCATCAATACATACTATTTGAATACCTCTGGAAAACGGCATTAGTGTCAATATTTTTCCCACTATATTTCTTTTGACATAAATATTAATGTGTGATTAAGACTAACCTAATTTGGTAACAAAATGTCTGGCAAGCAAATAACCAGTCATTCTGGAGGCGATTAATGAACTAAGGTAAGATCCTTTTCCTTCCCTGTGTGCATCCTGCTCTCTTCATTCCCATTTTATCAATTGTAAACTAGTTTTAATGTTAATATTAATTGTTTTAATGTTTCAATGTTTCATCTTTTTTATTATTGTGAATGCCTAGAGTTGCCTTTAGGCAATATGGGCAGCATGAAAGTAAAACAAACAAACAAACAAACAAACCATGGTCAGAGAGCACCAAAGACTCCAATGGTCTTTAAAAGCATGTGTTTTCATTCTGTTCTTCACATTGATTGTAGCAAAAAATCCATCCTGAAATATCCCTGAATTTTTTTCAAAAAGCAATTGGACTTTGTTTTTCCTTGAAGACTTTTTGCTTCTCAACCAAAAAGCTTCAGTTCTGAGCTTCTTCTGTTCAGAATGGAAGAAGATTCTTGGACAAGAAGCAAAATGTCATCAAGGAAAAATCTAAGTCCAGTTGCCTTTTTAAAAAGAAGCTTTGGGATGATTTATGACCTGGATGACTGAGAATCTCCATAGACATCCATCCTGAAATATTTCTTCTCTTATAAATAAATATTCCATTTTTCTACCACACTTTCAATGTATTTTAGAATTTCTTTCAGGAGTGTTTTTAGATTGATTTTAATTATTTATTCAACATATATGGTCAACTATCTTGCAAATACAGGTCTGGACAGTCACAACATGCTAAAACAAATTTTTAAAAACCCGTATTAATAAAGCATAAAAAAACCAACAAAACCAATCATTTTTAAGTTGTGAAGTAGTGGCAGAAGACATGGCACATGTCAGTTTCTGTGTTTATGTGTGCATGGGGGTATGTTTTCTTTTCTCTCTAAAAGTCTGCACTCTTCCTAAATTCCACCTCTGCCTAATTAGAAAAGTCCTTGAGGATTAACTGAAGCATTGGGGGTCAGACTATAATGCTCGCATCCCTTGGTAATTTATAGATAAGTAAAATGCACAAACCTTATCACTGAGGAATTGACCACAAAAGGAAGCCATTTCCCCCAATTAGACTGAAGACAAATAGTTCCCCAGAGAAAGCTAGAGAAAATTTTAGCAGAGTACTGCTCTGAACTGAAGTACATTTATCACTCTTTTAGTTATAAACCTATTCAGAATAGCTGCTGCTTCTTCTTCTTCTTCTTCTTCTTCTTCTTCTTCTTCTTCTTCTTCTTCTTCTTCTTCTTCTTCTTCTTCTTCTTCTTCTTCTTCTTCTTCTTCTTCTTCTTCTTTTTCTTCTTCTTCTTCTTCTTCCTCCTCCTCCTCCTCCTCCTCCTCCTCCTCCTCCTCCTCCTTCTCCTTCTCCTTCTCCTTCTTCTTCTTCTTCTCTTTGCTGCTGCTTGCAGCAGTGAATATTCTACTCAGCAGGGTATAGTGGCACCTGGCTATCCAGACACAGTGTAGCACAAAGCCATCTGGGGGTAATTACAACAAGGTATTCTTTAAGAACAGATGGGTCCAAGGAACAGAAGCCCCCAGTCCTCCCTGTCATTTACAACATAATTCCTTTCAATGATATACTTAATCCTCCCACCAGCTAAGCTTTTCAGCTCCCCGTTGTCACTGTTCCTTTATGTTAATTCAGCAGAGAGACAGGAAGGGGGAGTGGGAGGGCAGGCCACTGGTAACTCAAGAGACTCAAAGAAATTATTCATGTTTAAATTCTTTCCAATGCATCAAATACAGTAATATTTTTTGAAAAAAAAAAGAGAGAGAGATGAAATTATCATCAAGAAGGTCATTGCTAACTCTATGTGCAATGCCAGCTGAGGTTTATTCAGCCACCTGTTTGCTGGAAGGGTCCTGCATATGCTTGCCAAGCATTTACCCTGTTTAAAGGAGCTTTTTTTCCCCCTATTGACAGGAGGGTCTCCGAGATTCAAAATACGCTAGTCACGGCCCTGCTTTGTGATCGTATGTGGCACACGCGACTTAATTCAATTATGCTCTAAGCCTACCCAGTTTGCTTTGGCACCCTTTTGTATAATTTGTTAAGTGTTTTGCTTTTTTGTCTTTTTGCTTTTTAATTAAGAGTGAAAGGTGTTTCAGAGACAATTGTCCCCATTTATTTATTTTTCTAGTCATGCCCACTCATTTGGGTTATGCTGTAGATAGTTCTGGCATGCCTTATCTGAATAAGAACGTCTTTGCTTCTTTATTATATTAAATAACGTGTGTTGGGTTCCTTTTAAAATAATAATAACAATAACAAGAAGAAAAATCTAATGAACTTTCCAATAGTATTTGAAAACAGATGCAGTATTTAGCAATAGATTGAAACAAAGCGTGATTATTATTGTTGATTTATATATGACTTTTTAACTTATGAATTATTATTTTCATGTTGTTTATTTTCCTCATAGGAATATTGTCAATAATAACTGTGACAGAACAGTCATTGTGGGGTTTATAAATTACAGCATGGATACAAATATTTCCACTGCGGGGCAATTTTTACATAATAACAAAAATAGATTATTATTGTCATTTTTTACAAGCTATCACTTGCAGGAATTGGGTTTGTCTTATCTAATGAAAAGGAGTAGATGTGACATGATAGCAGTGTTCCAATATTTAAGGGGCTGCCACAAAGAAGAGGAGGTCAACCTATTCTCCAAAGCACCTGAAGGCATGACAAGTAACAATGGGTGGAAACTAATCAAGGAGAGAAGCAATCTAGAATTAAGGACAAATTTCCTGACAGTGAGAAAAATTGATCAGTGGAAGGACTTGCCTTTAGAAGTTGTGGATGGACATCCACTTGTCTAGAATGGTATAGGGTATCTTGCTTGAGCAGGGGGTTGGACTAGAAGACCTCCAAGGTCCCTTCCATCTCTATTATTTTGTTATTCTGAACCATTCTAAAGCTTTCAACCTGTTTCTTTATAGTTATATTTCTATCTTTTAATATCCAACAGATATTAAAATGGCCCAAACAATGCAATCACTGTGTGACAAATAAAGCACACCTTACAGAAGCAAGGACACATAAATAATCTATGTACAATCCATGTCAGTTTGGGATGTCTTCAGTTCCATGTTTTTTCCATCAAATTTCCATTCCCAGAAGCATCCTAAGAATATGCCATTTTCAATTTCTGTTTACCCATGAAAATTCAGCGAAGCAAACAACCCAGTTTAATTCGATCAGTTCAATTTAAAAGGTGGACAAAATATTATTTACCTTATCATTAAAAAATGTTAACTCTCTGCTCTGCTGCCTGCTTCCTTTTAAAAGAAATGGAGGCAAGAGAAGAGGCCATCCATCTCAGGATACAAGAGGTTAAAGCTTTTGTTATTTGCTCTTGTTATTTTTATCCTGTGATTTGATCATACCATTTGTACCAAGTTCAGAGAATATAAAGGTAGCATCATTACATCCAGTAAGCTAATTTGGAACACAGAGAAAATTGCACTGAACCAAAAATACAGACAATTAGGTTGGATAGAACAGGAACAGCTGCGATAGAAGAAAAGCCAACAGTCTGCCCATATGAAGGCCTTTGCACTTTGAATGGTTCTGTACACCACGCTGCATCTTGATGCACTTCGCAAAGAGGTTGCATTGTACTACAATACAATCATTTCACCATGCAGGAAACCACTGAGATTGTGAGAAAATTCACCTTTTTGTGATGTTCATCAACCCAGCTCTTTCTGCTAGGAGCGCTACTGCTTCTTTCCTGGATTAGTTACAATGTTCAGTCATGATAAAGATGGGATAATATGCCTTTTATGCAAGAAAATGTATGCAGATTTGGTCTAAATTATAACAGATTTAAGACAAGCGAGGATAAGGAAATGAATTGTCAATCATAGTTCATGACGACATACAAATACTTTGGCACAGCTCCTAGATTAATGTTCTATAGCAGTGGTTTTCAACCTTTTTAATGCCGCGACCCCCAACCGGTCGTAAGTCAAGGACTACTCAACCGGTCGTAAGTTGAGGACTACTCAACTGGTGCAGCACCGTTTGCAGAATGGGACTTTTGGCAGGCTCAGCAGGGCAGAAACAGCCTGGACAATTCCTATTGGCTTTTGAAAGCCAATAGAATTAGGCTCTATTCAAGAGAGTCTATTCTATTGGCTTTCAAAAGCCAATAGAATAAAAGGGAGTAGCACAGCTAAGGAAAAGGGGGGGGAATGGAGGACTGCATTGTTTGGCGATCCCCGTGAAATGGTCGTTTGACCCCAAATGGGGTCCCGACCCACAGGTTGAGAACCACTGTTCTATAGCTTTCACTGCTAGGCTATTTTTGTTTCACTGTCATGAAGTTAATGATTGTTGTTTCTTATTTCCTTCAAGTTTCTTGGTATTTGATCAATTCTTTCCTAATCTGGCAAGTCTGTAATTATATTTCAGATGTTGGAATTGATGGAAGAGAGTGGTCAATGGGGAGAAACAAGTCGGGTAGGGGACAGGGGTTGGGCTTCCTGTCCTATCACTCTATCACAATGATTCTGAAATTATAGTCCACAGGTAGTCTGTAGTAGTCCACCTCAGTTTGCAAAGGCAAGTCCCAGCCACTTCTTATCCCTGCTTTCATGCATTCATTGCCAGCTAATAGTTTAGCAAAATAAATAAATAAATGGATGACTGACTAAAAGTTGGTTGATTTAAGCTTACAAGTGATGACATACCAATGAAGGAGAATAGTTGTAGCTCAGGCTTGAAATGAGGAGTCCTTGGTTCTCTCTGAGCTTGCTTGCCTGAAATGTCTTCAAGAAAACAATCAAGCCCAGAAAGCACCAAGGACTCCTCAAGTGATGATATAATAGTAAAGTAAGCACTAATTCAAAACTGACTGAAGTGAACCAATCTTGGAATAGAATATGATCTGGCAAAGAAAATCCCAAATAACATATATGTGAATAACAAACACAATGAGGAATATCTAAAAATGATTTTGCACTGGATTTGAAATTCACCCAGCAAGCCATTTAGTATTCAAATGTTTCTGCTGAAGACCGTTACTGACCAGCAAATTTGAGTTAAGAGTTGTTGCTGATAAAGCGCAGGATATGTAAAATAATTCAAATGGCAAATACTTATGTTTGGCTAGTGGTAATGATTATTGTCTAATGACATTAACAGACTGGGTACTTAGGCAAAATAGTTGTGAAGAAGAAGATTTCAAAAATAAATATTTTTAAAAGGAAGATAAAGTTTACTCCTCAACTATTTTTATTAGGAATTTTTGAGGATTTTGATGTTAAAGAAACTATTTTAATGTTGAATTTAATTACAGCAGCAAGGTTATTGATAGGTCAATATTGGAAGAAAGATTCATTGCCTACATTAGAAGAATGGACACTTAAGGTTTCTAATTTAGCAGAAATGGCTAAAATTTCTGCTTATTTAAAGGATCATACACAAGAAAGATATATTATGGTATAGAGAAGATGGATAGATTATATTCAGATTAAATATGGAACTAAAAAGTTCCATTTATTTTATGATTAAATCTTTAAAAAAGAAAAAATAATAAGTATTATTTTTTATAATAATTGTTTATATAATAATTGCTTACAAATGGATTTGTTTATAATATGTTATTAAGGTTTAAAGGGAATTAAGGGTTAAGTATGATTTTAATTGTTGTATAAATTGTTAAATTTAATTAGATTATGTTTAATATATTCGTTAAATTTAATTAGATTATGTTTAATATGCTTGTAATACTCTGTATTTGGCTCTGGGAAGTGGGAGGGCAGGGGGGTGGGGATGGGTGGATTATTTTGTTAATTATTAATAAAACTTTTTAAATTAAAAAAAAGAAGATTTCAAGCTAGAGAAATACAGAACAATGGTTGATTGGGAAATGGACTTATTGTATGGAAATGAGGTGGTTGATTGAGGAATAACAGATCCCACCTCCTGCCCATTCAGCCCCAGCCCTCCCCATGTGTCCTTGGTTTAAATGTCTCATTTCAACTTTTTATGTTTTAACTGTATATGTAACTGTAAACTGCCCAGAGTTATCCTGTGGTAAGATGGGCAGCCAATAAATTTTATAAGTAATAAATAAATATTACAAAATCCATCCTAAAACCATTTTTGTAATGTGAAATATCGTTACAGAATGACCATTTGCTTTGACTTAAACAGATTAATGAAAGAAATCTAGCTAGATCTGCAGCATTATGAAAGCTGCTGTGTCATCTTGCATCAGAATTATTAATGGATTGCAGAAATTTAACAATTATAACCACCATGCAATAAATTATAAGGTCAAAAAGACGTTTGCAAATGTAAATACATTTACATTTATGAAAATATATTTGGGATTAATATGTTATTTATAAGGCTACTTTTCCTGAGATTACAGTATACTATAAATCAGAGATCCCCAACCTTTTAAGCACCAGGGACGGGTTCCGTGGAGAGAGGTTTTTCTGCAGATCAGAGGGAACATGATTTCATGTACTGCCTGCATCTCACAGATGAGGCTTTGCATGTTTGTGCAGACTGGTTTCTGGCATGCCATGGCCCGGTGCTAGTCCACGGACCAGAGGTTGGGGACCCATGCTATAAATGGTTTCCAAAGATTTTCCATCTGATGTTGTTCAAACCCACCATTGCTGCTATCCTCAGCAGTCAAATTATAAATGTTAGTGAATTTTTCACTAAGTCATTGGAATGTTTAACTAAATAACAGCTAGGTTCACCCAAGATGGTAAACCAAAAGCAAACAAATCATACTATGGCTTACTGAGATATATGGCGTGAATTGTTGATAGTCTGTGTTGTTGTATCACAGCTAAGTGGTCTCATTAGGACTTAATGATTAGGCTCACACATTTCCCTAACCATATTGTGGCTTATTTGGTTTTGGCAAGTAAACACTGTATGAACCCAATCATTATCTCATCTAACTGGAAGCAGCACTCTGATTCTCAGTCAAAGGTCCTTCCAAACACTGACTATATCATTAGCAAGACTGAGACGTGTTCTTACTAAATCTTCACTGTAGAAAAGGAACAAGTGACCCTTTGGTGATAGAAGATTTCTTTTTAATAATTGAGAATTATATGGAAAAGGGCATGATTCCAAGTTAATGTGGCAGCTTTTATACAAAGTTTAAAGTATCCAAGACAACCCTATAGCCTGTTAGGTCATTCTTTGAGAAAAAGGTAGAACAGTTTGATGTGACCAGAATGAACATAATGTTTATATATATATATATATATATATATATATATATATATATATATATATATATATATATATACGGGTTTTCTCCCGCATAATATAGTTCGGGTTTTCTCCCGCGTAAAATTGGAAGTGTCTTGGCAACGTTTCGACGAAGTCTCATTCGTCATCTTCAGGCTGGTGTTTTCAGCTTCGTGCTTCGAGGAGCAAGCACAAGCTGAAAACACCAGCCTGAAGATGACGAATGGGACTTCGTCGAAACGTCACCAAGACACTTCCAATTTTACGCGGGAGAAAACCCGATATATATATATATATATATATATATATATATATATATATATATATTTGTTTTCGTAGATTTTCATGGGTATAGGTATGCAGGTCTTGGCGTATTCGGGTCTTTTCCTGTGTAAGATTGAGAGTATCTTGGCGACGTTTCGACGAGGTCCCACTCATCATTTTCAGGCTGGGGTCTTTGGCTTTGTGCTTGTGCAAGCAAAGTGTGATCGGAGCTGCCGTCTCTCTATAAATATTGGTGGGGGTGTGTAGAGTGCTGGCTTAGTTGCTGTAGGAGGGTTGGTAGGCTGTGTTGGAGTCATTGTTTGTGGATTGTTCAGCTGTTTCGTAACATCCTGAGTAGCTGAAGTTCTGGCTGTGTGCCCATTAGTCTTTTGTGTTGTAACGACCTGGGTAATGGGTTGTGTGATAACATCCTGAGATATAGTGTAATGATATCCTGAGTTCTGTGTTGCACCATCCTGGGTGGTAGGCTATGTTGTAACATCCTGAGCTTTAGCACTGTAACCTCCTGAGTTCTGTGGTGTGATGTCCAGGGCAGAAGGCTGTGAAGTAACATATCGGGCTTTGGTTTGGCTCCGAGTTTGTGGTCTAGCTCTGTGTTCATGGCGTGTGTCTGTTTGCTTTGTGTGGGGTTCGGAGGGAGGTGAAGCAGCTGGTGATGTCATCATGGTTTGGCTTCTGGATGGTGGTTGCATTTCATCTGAGGGATGGGTTTGGGCTTGGGTTTGGGTCTGGTGAGGGTGAATGGTGGTGGCATACTGTGTTGTTCTGGGTCTGGTGTCAGTTTTCATGGCTAGAACTCGTTTCTTGATTAGGGCTAGTTTCCAGATGTCTGGTAGGCGGGAGGTATCATCACGTTTATTCATATTGTGGGGGTGTTTTTCTATTTATATATATGTATATATACAGTATGTCTTTAAAATACTAAAAATGCAAATCCTGGGCATTATGTTAACCAAATAAAAGAAAAAACGAACACCAGGATATAATAAACCAGACTGTTTAATATAAACAAGCCTGTGGTTAAGAAGAGTCACTAAGCTTTCGTCCGATCAAAAACTGCCGGCGTCAAGCCTGGGAGGTGGTTGGCTTATCAGTTACGAAAGAAACAGAAAGCTAGAATTATAGAGAAAGTGAAATATAAAGGTACTGAGGTTTTTCAGCAAGATTTGATTAAAAAAAGCTTTTTGGACTTTTACACAAAATTATATTCAAGTGATAATATAAGGGGTTTGGATATAGATAAATATTTACAATCAGTACATTTTCCTAGACTTTCAGAGGAACAACAAAATGGGATGAATAGTTTAATTACTGTGGAGGAAATTGGCTTAGCTATTAAGCAGTTAAAGGTTGGAAAGTCTCCTGGAACAGATGGACTGACTTCTAGGTATTATAAGATTTTATCTGAAGAAATGATAGAGCCACTAAAGGAACTCTTTAATAGTATTTTGTTGGGTATGCAAGTTCCTCCTTCTTGGAAAAGAGCTTTTATATCACTGATTCCGAAGGAAGATCAGGATCTTACAGAGCCTAAGAATTATAGGCCAATTTCATTATTGAATGTTGATTATAAGATCTTTACAAAAATTTTGGCAAATAGATTAATGCAGGTTATGAAAGACTTGATTCATAGTGATCAAGCAGGATTTATAACAGGGAGATATATGAAACATAATGTTAGACAAATTATTAACTTAATTGAGTACTTGGATAAGAATAATCAGATTCCTGTGGCTTTTATCTTTTTGGACGCTGAAAAAGCTTTTGATCAATTGGACTGGCAATTTTTATTTTCTTTGGTAGAGAAAATGAATTTTGGGGATAATTTTTTACATGCACTTAAAGCTATATATCAGCAGCAATCTGCACAAATTGTTGTAAATGGGGGATTGACTGAGAATTTCAATATTCAAAAAGGGACAAGACAAGGATGTCCATTATCCCCATTGTTATTTGTTTTAACATTGGAAATTTTATTGATTCAGATTCGGGAATCGAAGTTAGTTAAGGGTGTAAAGATAAGGAAGAATGAGTATAAATTGCGGGCATTTGCGGATGATTTGGTTTTAATTTTGGAACAGCCGAATCAGGCGATTGATGGTTTATTAGAACTTATAACACAGTATGGGAATGTTTCTGGTTTTAAAGTTAATAATTATAAGACTAAGATATTATCTAAGAATATGTCAGTTAAAGAAAGGGAAAGTTTGATTAAAGCCACAGGTTTTCAGATGGTAAAAAAGGTTAAATACTTGGGAGTATATCTAACTGCTTCAAATGGAAAATTGTACAAGAACAATTATGAACCACTATGGGCAAAAGTCCAAAAGGATTTAATAGATTGGAAAAAATTGCAATTGTCATTGTTGGGGAGAATTTCAGCTGTAAAAATGAATGTTCTACCAAAGTTTCTTTTTTTGTTTCAGATGATACCTATTCTTAAAAAAGAGGCAAATTTGGAGGAATGGCAAAAGGGTATCAATAATTTTATATGGGCCGGGAAGAAACCAAGGGTTAAATTTAAGATATTACAGGATGCTCGAGAAAGAGGGGGACTTAAGGCACCCAATTTGAAATTATATTATGATGCAGCCGCCCTAACTTGGTTAAGTGATTGGCTTAATTTAACAAATATGGATATTCTTTTTTTGGAAGGTTGGGATTTAATATATGGTTGGAATGCATATTTAATTTTTAATAAGAAAGTTGATCGGACTTTTAAATCACATATTTTGAGGAATGCCTTACTTCGTGTTTGGAAGAAGTATTATTATAGATTAAATTATAAAATACCTATCTGGGGGATTCCCAGACATGCAATTGAGGGAACTTCTAAGGGGACAAATTTTGACAAAATCTCGTATAAAGAATTGTTAATTTGTTCTGGTTCGAATTGGCATTTGAAATCCCTAGATGTATTAAGGCAGCAAAATATTCTACAGTCATGGTTTCAATATTTACAAATAATGGATAGATGGACTGTAGACAAGAAAGAGGGAATAACACTAGAAGATAGACAATTGGTTATTCAGATTAAAAACCAAGGTCCGGCTCATATAAAAAGAATATATAATGTTTTATTAGAGTTAGATTCGGAAACAGAATTGGTTAAAGATTGTATGATTAAATGGGCTCAGAATATACAGGAGCCGATCTCATTGGATTTATGGGAGATAATTTGGATAAGAAATGTTAAATTTACACAAGCTCAAAATTTGAGAGAAAATTTTTATAAAATGTTTTATAGATGGCATTTAGATCCTAAAAAATTATCTTGTATGTATTCCAACATACAGCCCAAATGTTGGAGATGTGGCAATAATGATGCGACATACTTTCATATTTGGTGGAATTGTAAAAAAGTAAAGGCTTTTTGGATTATGATTTGGTGGAACATTCAAAAGATTTTTAGAAAGAAGATAAAGTTTACTCCTCAACTATTTTTACTTGGTATTTTTGTTGACTTAAATGAAAAAGAAACTACTTTGATGTTGAATTTATTAACTGCAGCAAGGTTACTAGTAGGTCTATATTGGAAGAAAGATTCTTTGCCTACTTTAGAAGAATGGATATTTAAAGTATCTAGTTTTGCAGAAATGGCAAAAATTTCTGCTTATTTAAAGGATCATACACAAGAAAGATATATTACTGTATGGGGAAGGTGGATAGATTATATTCAGAAAAAATATGGAATTAAAAAGTTTTATTTATTTTATGAATGAATATCAAATATTATAGAGAATTGTTTTATAAGTTATGGAGTTAAAGGTTAATTATGATATTTTTTTTTCTTTCTCTTTTTTTTCTTTTTTTTTAATTATTATAATTTTCTTTTTCTTTTTTTTTCTTAACCCTGTATTCTGCTCTGGGAAGTGAAGGGAGGGGGGGTGGGGGTGGGAGGGAGGGTAAGGGGGGGTTCTCTATTTTAAAATTTTATTGTATTTTTATAAATGATTGTATGTTTTAAAAAATAAAAATTTTCAATTAAAAAAAAAAAAAACTGCCGGCGTCATCAGAGTTAGAATAGAAGGAGATCGGGAAGGCAGCTCATATAGTCGCCCTCCAAGTGCTTGCACATGCTCTAAAAGAGCACTTGGGGATCATAAAACAACCAGTGGAGCCAAGGACAGTTTGCCTGATGTGGAACAACTCTGCGCGATGTGGATTAATACAATCAACAGGCCGATGACACGTTCAAGGAGCTGGGCACAGAGGCAGGAGGCTTTTTCAGCTGCCTTCCCGATCTCCTTCTATTCTAACTCTGATGACACCGGCAGTTTTTGGCCAGACGAAAGCTTAATGACTCTTCTTAACCACAGGCTTGTTTATATTAAACAGTCTGTTTTATTATATCCTGGTGTTTGTTTTTTCTTTTATTTGGTTAATGTGTGTGGGGGGTGGGGGGGGGGTGGGTGTGTGTCTTTTAGAATACTAAAAATGTGAATCCTGGGCATTATGCTAACAAATAAAAGAAAAAACGAACACCAGGATATAATCCTTGAGCGCGTCATCGGCCCGTTGATTGTGTTAACTGTTAACACAACTGTTAACACATATCCTGGTGTTCGTTTTTTCTTTTATTTGTGTGTGTGTGTATGTATATATATATATATCTCCTTAATAATACTAAAAATCCTGGGCATTATAATACAAATTAAAAGAAAAGCGAACACCAGGATAAAATAACCCAGACCGTTTAATGCAAACCAGTCTGTAGATAAAAAGTCACTAAGCTTTCATTGGCCAAACTGCTCCCAGATCTCCTTTTATTCCAAGTCAGATGACGTCAGCAGTTTGGTCAATGAAAGCTTAGTGACTTTTTATCTACAGGCTGATTTGCATTAAACGGTCTGAGTTATTTTATCCTGGTGTTCACTTTTCTTTTAATTTATATATATTACCCCAATGTTGGATGGTCCTATGGTCATCTAAGGTAATTCAAATAAAAAAAGAATTGGAGTAGTAAATGAATATCAATAATGAGTCAAATAGAATGACTACAGGTGGCAAAAAAGCAGTCAGGGTGAGAGCGACCTCTGACTTCCTGCTGTTTTTCCCATTGACTTTGTTTGTGTGAAGCTGGCAGGGACTGTTGGAAATCATAATCATGTGACCACAGAGATGCTGCAAAGACCACAACTCTGTGAATAAAACTTTCCTGAATATCATGGAAACTTCAATTCTGTGGGAATAATGGAACCAGATCTGCTATGGAATTTTTGAATTTAGTGGGTTTTACTTACCTTGATTCTCAAATTAGTATAATGCACAATTTGGGCTATCTTGAAGGTATAAACAGATACACACAATTAGAGTTGTAGTAATAAATAGATAATAAATGATTCATATACATCCCTGCCACAAAGCTTTCTTATAACAAAATAAACTTTAAAATGAGAAGCCACATTGTTTCCTTTGTTGCAATTTATGCATCACTAAAAGAAGGGAAATATTCAAGAATATGTGCAAAAGCCTGTAATAGAGGGTCAGCTTCACCTGCCAATGGATGGAATTCCACAATCCTGACACTGTCTTACTAAAATCCTTGCCCTGATGCCAGCCAGCCTCACTACTAAATTTTGGCTACCATAGATTTATTTCAGGAAAAAGTAGAGAAGAGATGCCGCCTTGCAAAAACAAAAACACCATGCTGCTAAAAAATGGAATCCTTGAAGAGCAGCTATAACCTCTTCAATCAAGTAACTTGGTTATTTTAAAAAATAGATGTCATGGTTCTCCTACTGAGGATTTTTCTTTCAAGGAAAGATGAATGGACCTCAGTTCTGCTAGTTGTACTGAAAACAAAACACTGATATTCCCTTCCAAGAGATTACATCCTGCTGTCCTTTTTGCTACTCTCTTTATTTTCACCAAAACCCCAATGTGGAAATAACTGCAGACCATCCTGTGAGCTCAAGGATTTTGAATACGTAGAAGTCTGTCAGAGGTAGAAACTGTAAGTTCTCTGTCATCATGAAGGTATTGCATAGCTGTGTGTCTATACATCAGCAATTGATACCTACTTGCAATAATGGTTAGTTAGTAATTTGGCACGAGTGTCCTCTATTTGACTTTTGCTGTGTCTGGGAGGAAAGAAAAATAGAAAAAAGAGCACGAGGTGATATCATGGAGATTGAAGCCATGATCCTCATGTGTGAGCACTAGAGATGTTTAGGGTTTCTCCATAACATCAGCTCTTCCCATTCAGGTTTTCAAAAAATATCTTCTTCAGTGATTAGCAGTTAGACAACAGGCTAAGCAGTCACTGAGATAATGGGATGATGATCGTCCCCATTCAGGTGCAAAATGTTACATTTAATATAAATTGTAGTAAATATTGCTATATTGCCACTGACTCATACCTATTAAGACAGGTACATTTTCCACATCTTTTTGGCCTTTATTATTGACTTTATTTGAGATGTGCAAAAATAATCACCCAAAGCACGGGGCAATTAAACTGGTAGAGAGGACCTAAAAATGAATAAGGAATGAAGGTTAAAAGATTTCTTAGACTTTTCTATCATCTAGACAGCATCCATAGCTGATTGAAAGAACTTAGAAATCATCAAATAAACCAAAATGGAATCCAGGAATTGGTGGTATGTTTCAGTGAATTTATTCTTTTTTAAAAAGTGATTGAAATCTTGTGAAATTATCAAATGTGGTAATTCTTCTCTAAAACCTCCAGAGTTCTTGAAGACCACAGGATTATAACACTTGATGTAAAATATATGTACTAGACACAAATATTTGATATATGAATAAAAATTAAGCAATGTAGTTTTTCTATAATATCAGTTTTTCTTTTAATTCCCTTGAGATACACTGTTGAAAGATTTTTCCTCCAGCTATAAAAAATTAGATTGGAATTTCGACTCATCAAATGTCTTGTTTTCCCATTATAAAGTAACATTAAATTCAGTCAGAAATTTACTTGTAAAGAAACAGTTCTGTATTGACTCTGAAAATTTATTTTCCTGTTTTTCTAATGAGAACATTTTATGCATCTCTTTGTAATCTCAAGAGATTAAATTGGGATATTTTAACAACTTGGATCTAAAATTCCTAGGGGAAGAGAGAAATATTTTTCTATTCAGATATAGCTCTTTCTAGAAGTAAGCAAGAAAGTTGATTGCCTTGAAGACACTAAAGTGCATTGTATTACATAATTTTTTAAACTTTTCTTCTTTTTTCTTTTCTTTTCTTTTTTCTTTTCTTTTCTTTTCTTTCTTAAGCCAGCTCATAAATATAAATACTCCCTTCTAAAGAAGGGTAGTAAAAAAAAATAAAAAAATAAAACCTAATCTGTAAACTGGAACAACTACAAAGGAGCAATAAATTGTTACAGTAATGACATGCTAATTAAAATTTGGCTTGTAAGTCATGTAAAGCGTTTGAAGCGCAGCAAATTTCTTCTTTTCATTTGCTGAATATCGAGGTAAATTGCCTGGTGACAGTGGGACATTGCTAACAAGAACAAATTGAATAACATGTGAACTTCTATTCTATTAAGCCTGCCTGAATTAGAAATGCAGCACCCTCTCCCATTGTAGGCTTGATTGATAAATGCTAACGGAAATTTGTCAAAACACCATGGGCTCCACCCAGTGGGACATCAATATGCTCCATTTAGTCACCCACCCGACACTTCCTTCATAGGATTGTCACATAAAATTAAGACTAGCCGCTAACCAGCCATCAAGCTTGCATCCCTCCTGACATCAGTCAGCCCGTATTCTGTATGTATATTAGTCACATGTTTAACAATTTGGCTTGTCAGGTCTAAAGCATGTCAGTGACCTCTGGAGCAGCGGCTGGCCTTTCTGAGTACACAGAGACATCATGCTCAGCTGTTCAAGATTTTTATGCCATTTTCTGCCAGATTCGTGCACAGATGCACTGCCCTAAGCTATAATCTGCAGCCGGGAACCAAAATGACAAATGGCAGAGCACAGATTATTACATTATATATTAAGTAACTACAAGTCTGTAAATTAGAGTGAAGTACTATTCAGTCCAAATGTCTCTCTCAGCTGGCAGCATGTTTTCCTTTTTTCCCCTATGAGGCCTAATAAATATCAGGTGCACCAAGAGATCAAGAGCACCCTTAGGCAAAAATAAATTGTGTCTATTGCTAATTAGCTGCTTGAATATGAAACAGTTTGGTGCCAACTGCATAACTGAACAGGATTCTGCAAGGTTAGTTCAGCTCTACCAGCACTGCTGGCTGTTAAAAATTGTTGACCAAATATGCATTTAATGTGACAGCTCTCTAAACAATGGCCAACTACTTGCCTCCCAAAAGCCTACCAACCAAGCACAATGACATTTGTCGTACATTGTTTTGTCCCCCAAACCAACATCTGATTAGATTGGCATTGTTCCTTTGAAAATGAATGGTGTTTTTTACTACAATTTGACTATAATTCTAATAAGTTTTGTGAGTCAATCTTTCAATAAATTTTTTTTTTCCAATGATGGTGGTGGTTAATCAGTCAGCATTCTATCAATTTTGACTAGTTGTGATCCGTGGCTGTCAGTAACTGCTGCTTTGAGTTCTTGAAAGCTCATGCTTTGTACCCTCAGTGATAGTAACTAAACACCTTGTCTTTTGACAGTCTTTTTTACAAATTATGTTAATTTTTTTCAAGTATCAGATCATTTCTAATGCTTGCTTTCTGCTCTACATCTAATCTTGCAGAAAACTTAATCTAAATCTGAACAATTTGTTATTATTGTTGTTTTTGCACAACAAACTATTCACTACAATTTTATGCAGGCATCAATATTTATTTGTTCAGTCCTTCTCTTGGTCTAGTTTTGATGGACACATGTTACGGCTAAGAAAACCATGACATTGATAATGCACACCTTTGTTGCCAGTGTGATGTGTAAGTAGTGTAAAAGAATATTTTAATATTTGTTGTATGCAAACGTTTAAGCACTCGTAGTCAAACTGCATCTTGTATACTCTTCTCTGCTTTACTTCATTTGAGACAGTGATAAAAGCAAGTAGTGAAAGTGCATTTTGTTCACACTCATTTCTTTAATATGACAAAAATATATACATGTGTAACCTTCTAAAAAGCCAACATATTTTTCTAACTTGCTAAAAGATACTCTTGCCTCTGGCTATTCAAGGAGTTTGTTCAAGAAATCTGCCAAATAATGAATTCTCTTGTTAGTAGACAGGGTACCAGTTTATCCCTGTTCAGTAATGATAAAACATAAATGGAAAAGTGATACGTTGGTTTTTTGGATAAAGCTTCAGTATGCTGAAAAGAAAGGGTTTTGGTTTTTTTTTGCTATCTTTGGTTCAACATGTTAGCAAATTATCACAAAAGCAAAGACTTAGTGTAACACAAATGTACTGTAAGTAATAATCTGTACACTGATAGGGTTTAGATTTCTAGTTTTCTTTTTCTCCCAGCCTAGAATGGAGGAAACTCATCCAATATTCTTAGGAAGCTGCCATCAAAATTTGTTCATACAATTTCTGGGGACTTTAGAGCTGAAAAATGATAATTTGGGGAACCATATGGTCTTCTGGCTGTGGATTGTCTATAGCTGATCTACATGGTAGTTATTCATTGGCAAACAATCCAGTGCTATGATTGATTTGAAACTGCAGTCTACATCATTTCTCTCTACCATTTTATTGTTTTTTTGGGGGGGGGGGCTTTTATGATTAAGTGTCAAAATTGTTGAGTTGTAAGCAACAATTTAAAACAAGGAATGTATTTCTCTTTCAACCACCATTTCAAGAACCCAATTTAAAAAAAGAAAAAACTGTTAAGAGGTTGTTATCTAAGTTTCTGCTACAACACATCTTGTGAAGAGAAACCTACAGCCTGTATGGGTAATTGGTTATACTATTGAATTGTTTTTATTATAAGGAATTTTTTCCCCCTAACCTCGAGTTGAAATCTTCCTTCCTTCCTTCCTTCCTTAACTTAAATCCATTATTTCATTTGCTATAATCTGGAACAATAGAGAACAAGTCTCAAACTCATGTGTGACATCCTTTAAAATATATGGAGAATGGTAGCCCCAATCCCTCTTAATGGGACTTAGTTTCTAGTCCTATAATCATCCATATAACCTTTCTCTGCCTGCTCCAGTTTGTCTGGATCCTTCAGTTACCCAGAAATCAATAAAATATTGATGGTTTCTGAACACCGAGACTAAAATCAAACCATTACTTTCTAAGATTTGTTGAAGTAGCCTAAAACTACATTAATTTTTTTTCTTTTTTTAGTCACATCATCACAAAGTAGACTTCTATTAAATTTACAATCAATCCCTATTCCAAGTTTTTGTCAAAATATTGTTGCTTTTAATGCATTTGATTCTGTTTCATAACTAACGAACTTTGCATGTCTCTTGCTACGTTTTATTCGGTCAATTTCAGCCCATTTCTCCAAACTTCTAAGATGATCTTGAACTTTGAAAAGCCACAGGTTCCTCCATACAGACTATGGAGACAAATGATATAGATGATACAGATATAGAGTTATGATATTAATCATTACCAATTTGCTAATGAAAATTTAAAGTATAATTTATTTATTGCTATTTTAATATCTCTAATTTGCCCTGGAGTCCATGAGGCTTGAGATGCTCAATAAATTGCACAAAAGTTGCACTTGTTTCAAAGGGGTTTAAAGGTAAAGAGAAAACTGAAGATATTATGAACCCACCGTGAGCTGCTGCAACAAAGGAATTATAAATCTAAAACATTGAATAAATACATACAAAAAAGAACAAAACACATACAATTCTTTTTATTATTATTTTATGACAGTGTTGGTTACCAATTCACTTCCAAGACAATTCAAGGTATAATCTTAACTGATTTAGGACTGAAGGATCTGAGAAACCGTCTGCTCTCATATGAGACTGCCTAGTCCCTTGTACAGTTAAAGATTGTGATTTCACTCTGAATTCCCATTGCCAAACCAAAATAGATAGAGTCTCACTTAATAATCAGACAGATGCAGGGATTTTTCTGGCCATTACTATACCATAAGATCTAGTTTGCCTGAAGTCTACATGAAACTATTTCAGTGTAGGAGGAGGAGTGGCAGAACATGGGGGTGGATTTAAAAGAGAAATAAGCCTAGAGACTCTACATAGTGATAAACAAACTTCATCCCCTCTTGAATTCTGTTGATCCTTAGCTAGTGCCAAAAATAGTGCTAACAGTTAGTTTAATAGATTCTTACACATAGGCATGAGCAATGATAAATCAATTTCATTGGAACTTCATATGTGGTCCTGATTTTACGGGCCTGATATTCAGTTTTCAAGAGTCAGACAAATGTTAGTTTTTCTGCTGTCAAATTCAGGTTGATATAAACTGATAGTTGATGTTCATAATCATGGCCTATATATCATCTACCCTCTTTTTAATCTTTTATCTATTCCTGCTCTAAACATTTTCCATCAGAAAACTGGTACAGTCATATTTCATATAATAAATAAAAGAAGGTACTATGGTTCTGAACAAAGATGAAGGAAATAAAAACTGAGGTATTCAGTGCTGTAACTCTGACTTTAGAAGGAAAAAAAAGTGAATATGGATGGATGGACTTACTAAAGCCATATATTACTCCAAAATGTTTCCAGGTTACATTACCAAATGAAATAAGAATTTGGTTTATTGGTTTCCTTATTGACTCCATCAGATGTAAAAAGTTGCTTCAGTTTTATGGAAGTAGCAAGGTTATAAAGAAACAATAGCCTGTTTTTGCTGGCAAAAGTTATAGAGAACCGTCTTTTTTTTCTGTTCCCTTCATACATACCTGCATGTCTTTTTTTTTGTTTGTTTAATTTAACTTAGGTTTTGCTATAGCAATCTTTGCCTAACTCATCATAACAATTTGCTTCTTCATTTGATTTAGTCACTGGTAAAGGAAAATGTGTAAAACGTATATTTAATGAATTCATGTTTGTGTAGATCAGAATAACAAAAACTCTGCAAGTCTGATCCAGTTTGAACTTTTGATTTACGTTGCACAATCAATTTTATTTGAACCATCAATTTGACTTGAAAAGTTAGATAGATTTCATGACTGGAACCAAATTAAATTGCTATACCAAACTAATATGGTTAGAATCAATTCAGATTTTAAAAGAGCATGCCTGGGTGCAAAAGTATTCCAAATCAATCTAAATTTATTGGAAGTTGACCAATTCAATTCAATGCATTGAATCAATTCTGTTACTTTATTTGGCAAATCAACTTGATTTGTAAAAGTGAAGGAATAACCTTCCAACTGAATCTCTCAATCACAGCTTTGTAGTCCCCTAATAATGATATAGTATATATAAAAAGCTACATACCCCTGTTAAAATGCCAGGTTTTTGAGATGTAAAATAAATCAGACCAAGATATATCATTTCAGAATTGTTTCCACCTTTAATATAACATATGTCCTGTACAAATCGATTGAAAAACAAGCTGAAATCTTTTAAGGAAAAAAATAAAAATAAAATTTTAACAGCGTGAGTAGACTTTTTATGTCCACTGTACTTGTAAAAGCAAAACAAAAAACAAAAAACACCAACCCACAAAGAAAGTGCTTATCTTACTAAGGATGTTGCAGCATGCAACAATGCAGCATCTAAAGAGAGAGAATTGCTCAATAGCTAGAAGAAAGTAAATTGCCAAAAATTCCAGAAACATTCAAAACTATGTTAGAAGAAAGAATAACAATGATGGAGATATTAGAGACTATAAAACGACAAAAAAATGGGAAAACACCAGGCCCAGATGGGCTACCGGCGGAACTTTGTAAAAATCTACAAGATACATTAAGTGAACTACTGAAAGATGTTTGTAATGGACTATTGTTAGAGGCCAAACTTCCAAATACATGGATAGAAGCAAATATTACTTTGATACCAAAAGAAGATTCAGACTTGATGTATATTAAGAACTATAGACCGATTTCATTACTCAGTGTGGATTACAAAATTTTTACTTCAATAATGGCAGAGAGATTGAAAAAATACTTAGTTGAATTCATACATCCAGATCAAAATGGCTTTTCACCGAAGAGACAAATTAAAAACAATTTAAGGGTGATAATGGACGTATTAGAATATTATGAATTACATCCAGGGAAACAATTAGCATTAGTGTTTTTAGATGCCCAAAAGGCGTTTGATAATGTTTCCTGGCAATTTATGGTTCAGCAATTACAAATAATGGATTTTGGAAAGAATTTTATAAATATGATAAAAACAATATATAGCAATCAGACAGCAAAAGTGATAGTGAATGGAGATTATACTGAGAGCTTTGAGATAAGAAAAGGTATGAGACAAGGGTGTCCATTATCTCCATTATTATTTATCTTCACTTTGGAAGTACTAAATAGAAGGATAAGACAGGACACAGAAATTAAAGAATTGAAAATAAAAGATGAAACATATAAGTTACAAGCATTTGCTGATGATTTAGTGTTTATCTTGGAAGAACCTTTAGAGATGATTCCTAAACTATGGGGAAAGATAGAAGAGTATGGAGAAATGGCAGGACTAAAAATAAATATAGAAAAAACTAAAGTAATAGTAAAGAACCTCACAGATAAACAAAAAGGCAAATACTAGAGAAAACAGAGGTACAAATAGTGAAAAAAGTTAAATATTTAGGTATTCATCTTTCGGCTAAGTGTTCATCAATAAAAGAAGACAATTATACAAAATTATTGAAGCAAATAAAGTTAGACTTGGAAAGATGGAAAAATCTGCAGCTGTCAATATTAGGAAGAATTGCTACAGTAAAAATGAATGTGTTGCTGAATATTTTATTTCTATTTCAAACGATTCTGATAAAACTTGACAGAAAATTCTTTCAAGATTTAAATTCATTGGTTTTGAACTTTATTTGGCAGGGGAAAAAAGCTAGAATTAAGATGAAAACATTACAAGATGCTAAGGAAAATGTAGGTTTTGGGTTGCCGGAATGGACATTGTATTACCAAGCATCTGTGTTAACATAGGTGAAAGAGTGGATAACACTTAGAAATAAAAGATTATTGTATCTAGAGGGACATGATTTACAATTGGGGTGGCACACGTTCTTATGGTACGGGAAAAACAGAGTCCATAAGTACTTTCAAAATCATTTTATAAGAAATGCCTTGTCAACAGTATGGGAAAAAATTAAAGCTAAAATATATTTTAAAATTCCAGGGTGGTTATCAATGATGGAGGCATTTATACATCTGAATATGGTAGACTTTGAAAAGATATGGACATATAAAGATATTCTAGATACTGATGGGAAATTCTAAACAAGAACTGGAAAATCAGGGAATTAATTTGTCCTGGTGGGCACATTTACAGATACAAAGTAGATATGAAAAAGATGTAAAAATGTATGGATTTTATAAGGATCAAACTGTGTTTGATAAGATTTTGTTAACCTCAGATGAGAAATTAATTAAGAAAATGTATAACTTTTTGTTAATTTTGGATATGGAAAGTGAACAAGTGAAAGAAACAATGACAAGATGGGCAAAACTTTTTGGCTATAATATAGAATTAGAAAAATGGCAAATGTTATAGGAGAGAAACTACAAATCAACTTCACACAAAGAAAATCTGTATAAAATGTTTTATAGATGGCACCTGCCGCCAACAAGATTAGCAAAAATGTTTAAAAATATGTCAGATAGATGTTGGAAATGTAAACATAACATAGGCACGTATTATCACATTTGGTGGACATGAGGTAAGGCAAAGGTCTATTGGAGAAAGATACATATGTGGTTAGAAAAAATATTGGGTGAACAAGTGGATTTTAAACCTGAACTTTTTTTACTAGGTATTATGCCTGAAAAAACTAATAAGCGGAAATTATATTTAATCTTACACAACAGCAGCGAGAATAAGTTTTGCACAATACTGGAAGAATGAAGGACTGCCATCAGAAGAAGAAATAACCAGGAAAATATTGGAATGTGCAGAGATGGACAGATTAACTATGAGGTTGAAAGATAAAGAAGATACAGACTACTATCAAATTTGGAACCTATTTTATTCTTGGCTAGAGGAAAGAATGAAGGAATAGGAATTGAACATGTATTAGCATAGCAAACTTGTTGATTGGAAAAACTTGTTGATTGGAAAAATCAACATATGTTGATGAAAAAAAAACCCAATAAAATCTTTATAAAAAACAACAACAATGCAGCATCTATTCAACTAGTAGCAAAAGGCGACACTGTGCTTCCTTTGCCTAAGGCCATATGCAGATAATGGATAACATAACAGATGGGAAAGGCCCTTCACTTTTCTTCTAAACTCTCTTCTCTAATTGTCATCAATATCACCAGTGATACCAGATGAAGCCAGGACTTCAAGTGGAGAAACCTTCATATCCCACATCTTGAATCACTGTCACTGCTGCTTCTCTGGAGGGCTGTCTTTTCTGCTGAGGCAATCTGTGGCACTACTTAGCACTGGAACTCTTGCTGTGTGGCTTCAGAGAGCAGCTGACTGATATGGATTCCCAGTCAGGGGGGCTGGACACTAATACAGGTCTCTTCAGTTTTGTATTTGCTTTGTATTTTGTATTTACAGCTGGTGGTGGCCGAACCCGAAGCCATGTCTCTAGGCAAAGTAGGTGGGGAGGTAAATGACAGCACATTAATTCACCTTGCAATATTGATGTCTCCCCCCCTGTACTATTATGCTTGGGTATGTACTGTATGTATGCATGTGTAATACCATTTTCTATCTCAACTCCATTATTCATGCAAGTTGCATATTCGGACTCTGCTTTCCTTAAGTTAAACTCTGCCTTTTCTTCTTAGATTGAGAAAACACTGCACTTATGTCTGCCTAATCATTTACTTTTAGTTGGACGAGGAAGAGGAAGAGTGTGGGGCAGAAAATCACCTCTGCTTTGTTTAACCCTCTACCCCTCCTGATATCTTCAAGATGCTTTAAAATGCATTTTAGTTGTACTTTTATTCCTATTTTATTGTTGCAGGCTAGCAGTGAGTGCTAGTTATTTTGTTTGGTTTTTACCCATGTTTCTTCTCATACTGCAACCTCCTGACTGCTTTTTTTCCTGATCTGAAAAAATTCCAAAGAAGGAGTGCCCTCGTTGTGCTTTTATTTACTGGATTTTGGGAAGATAAACAAGCTATAGTGGAGAGTTGATTGTACAGTGACAGAGAACGCAATTCACACAACCTTTCATCTCTTTTATAGCCAATACAAGAAACCCCCTCTTATTCTCCTTTGATAGAAATGTTGAAAGCAGCTGTATTTCCTTTCAACTAAATGACAATGATCGGAAAAAGGAGCCCAGTACTAATTTCAAAATATAGAAAATAGCTATCCTTATTGAAACTAACTAAATATGTACTGATCAGTTCTGAGTGGGACACCATTATACCCCAGTTTCAGATCCATAGGAGACATCAGGCAGGAGAGAGTAAGAGAGAAAAGGATGCCGTACGAATAAATGTTCATTGATCCTTGTCAAGCCTTAAAGTTGCCAAGGTTGGACACCCCTGGCCTAAACAACATGAAGATGAGTACAAAACAAAGACCTTGTTTTATGGGAGAAGAGAAGAGAGATTTCAATAACATATTGCTTAAAGTAAACAGCAAGAAAGTAATGTGAGGATTCTTTCTTAAATACTACACACTGTATATTTTGCTGTGTAAGTTAAGCATTTCAGACATTTTAGGAACCTTTCTTTCTCTAGTAATGAGAACAGAGCAGCTCTAGAAGGTGACCTATACCCAGTCTTACCCTAAAAAGCGCCATAAACCTTAACCCAAATAGTCAAAAAAAGAAAAAAAAGAGCAGAGTACCAATATAATTCAGCCCTGGAAGAAGGAATGCTGTCAGCATGATTTTTTTTTTTATTTTTAGCAATCAAAAAAAGATAGAAATAGAACTACTACCTCTGGGAAATGCTCCATGTTCATTTCTATTTTTAACTCTCCCAAGTTCTAAATAAAGCAGAAAAAAGCCACTTTTTGGAGTGCATTTCAAATCAAATTTTTATTACAGTCATAGACCAGCATAAAGGAGTCCATCTCTTCTTCTTCGCCTGGTGGTAACTTAATTACCTTCAGTGAAAATAAGTTTGTCACACCATTGCTCTGTACTAATGTTATTCAATGGGTCTGTGATACATATATCCTCATTCCAAGGAGGTGTTTTGAAATATATATATAGGACATAAATGTTGCACTTGTCTACAAGAAGTCGCATCTTTTTCTTCTCTGAGATTATATGGTTGCCCTATGCAGCTGCCACAGAATTACTGGGGCAAAATATATATCCCTGATTTAAAGACTTGCAGACTGGTACTATGTTCAGACCCCTGCATGAACTGAAGATCTTTTTGGAATTAAACTGTACAGCCCTATATTTAGGTGAATAATTGTAAGCAGAAGGCAGGATCCTAGATAAGGATCTGTCTCTTAACAGAAATTCTACTGCTGTAAATGTAATCTTGGACTTTCGTGCATGCCAATATGTCATACTCCTAGAGAACCTTGAGGAATCTGGAGTGCAGGAAATTCTTTTATACATTAGCCTATTTTGCATCTGTGAAGAATAGAAAAAACATGGTGTACATTATATGCTTCTAGAACATAGAATAATAGAGTTGGAATGGATCTTGGAAGTCTTCTAGTCCAATCCCCTGCTCAAACAGGGGACCTTATACCATTCCAGACAAATGATTGTCCAGTCTCTTTTTGAAAGCCTTCACAAAGCTGATCCATTGGTTAATTGCTCTCACCTTTAGGAAATTAGAAAATAATTTGATCCCTCTCATCTTTGCAAGAACCCCTCAAATATTTGAATACTAGTATCATGTCTCCTCTAGTCCTTCTTTTCATTAGACTAGATATACCCAATTCCTGTAACTGTTCTTTGTATGTTTTAGCCTCCAGTTTCATAATTATTTTTGTTACTCTTCTCTGCACTCTTTCTAGAGTCTTAACATCTTTTTTATATTGTACTGAACAGGACTGGATGCAGTATTCCAGAGTCTGTAGTGTTGTTTCACTTCAAAGAAAAATGTTACAAATGTATTGAAATAATGCATTTTTAGATTAAATGTGTTTAGACATATGTCTAGATAGGTTTTTTTCTCACAATCCATATTTAATTTTTTTATTATTATTTGCATGTTTATACTATATTTTCTCTGTGGACTTAAGGAGACTTATAGGGATTTTTTTTCTGATTTAATTTCCTATGACAACTACCGTAAATGCCGGCGTATAAGACGACTTCCGCGAGCGCTGAAATCGGCGCCAAAGACGGGGGTCGTCTTATACGCCGAGTCGTCTTATACGCTGGAAATACTGGTAGTTTCTGGCATATAAGACGACGTTCTAGGAATGCGGCCCGGCTATAAAGACGGGGGTCGTCTTACACACCGGGTCGCCTAATACGGCGGCATATACGGTATTTTATGAGGTGGTTTTGCCTGAGAAAATTGATTGGTCCCAAAATAACCAATATGATCTAGACCAGGGGTCCCCAACCCCTGGTCTGTGGCATGCCAGCAACCGGTCTGCACAAACAAGCAAAGCCCCATCTATGAGGTGCAGGCAGCACACAAAACCACGCCCCCCTCTGGTCCGTGGAAAAACCTCTTTCCACGGAAGCAGTCCCTGTTGCCCAAAAGGTTGGGGACCTCTGATCTAGATTGAAGAGATTATATGAATGTCTTTCAAATGTCTATGGAGATTCTCAGTCATCCAGGTCATAGTTATCCCAAAGATGCTTTTTCATGAGGCAACTGGACTTTCTTCTTTTTCTTTGTCAAAATAGTCAAAAATTTTCTATGTCAAAATTGAACAGGCCTCTTTCAACAGAGGGAAAGAAATACAACATCATCTATCTCCAGTCTACAACACAGTCCTTTCAACAGTTCCAAGAAGGCTCCACACCCATTTGCACTACTCAAGTGACCCTGAAGACACATAAGCTTCCACGTAGCATTAACAAGTTGCTAAAAGAATGCAAATGAACAGCTGTCTGCAAGAAGTATAACTCTTTCCATTCCACACTATCCAGTCAGAGCTGAAGAAGCTTCTTGGATGAGAAGCGAAATGTCTTTGAAGAAAAACAAGAAAGTCCAGTTGCCCCGTGAAAAAGCATCTTTGGGGTCTCATTTCAAATCTCTTAGCCATGACAACTTGTTTGTTTGTGTTTTGGTAAGCAAATTAATGCAAAACAGGAAGGACTGGAATGAAAAAAGGAATGCATAGAAAAATGGCTCATCAGAAATAGACAGATTTATCCTTTCTTCCTAAACTGAGCTATGAACTTTCTTGTAAGATCCCATAATTGGCAGGTCAGCAAATATTCCACTCTGGAAGTCATACGTATAAAATCAATGTGAATGTAACCAAAATAAAATTATGAAGTAGTTAAAGTTATTCCAATTGAACTACAGAAACCTTTTGAGGCTGCAAATATACCTGATTACTGAAAAACAAATCTAATAAAATTCATCAGAGCTTGCTTTAGAACAGGTGCACATTGGATTTAGAAAATACTGTATTTATCTGACTGCAAAAGCATGTTTTATCCAAAGGAAACTCAGAAGAGTGTATGCACAACTATTTAAACATCTTTCATCTTTAATGTTCTTGAATCATTGAAGAGAATCAAATATAAAACAAACTTCCATGGTGCGGAAACCATAAATCAGCAAGAATAGAGACATGAAAGCAGTCTATTTCAGAATGGCAGATTACGAAGTTGTTAGGTCCTGAAGTAACTGGTGTCTTCAAGGGAACAAATTCAAGACCTTCTCATACCCTTCCTCTTATCTACCATCTGAAGAGAAATTTATAATTATTTCATCTTTACAGACCCAAAATATGACTTGACCCTCTTTCCACAGTATATTACATATTCATTGAAGAAGAAAAAATAGAAGAAAAAACAGCACATCAATCCTCAACTTAAAACAATTTTTAGTGAGAATTCAAAGATATCACGACACTGGAAAAAAAATGGCTTAGGATTAGTCCTTGCACTTTTTACCACTGCAGCATTCCCCACAGTTACATAATTAAAATTTGGGTGCTTGGAAACTGATATGTATTTATAATGGCTGCAGCATCCCAAGATCACATGACTGCTGTTTGCAACCTTCCTAGCTGGCATCCGATAAGCAAAGTCAATGGGAGAGGTTGATTTGTTTAATAACCATGTCATTCACTTAATAACTGCAATGATTTGCTTAACAATGAAGCAAAAAAGCAATAAAATTGCCTCTGACTCAGTGGTTGGATTCAGCCAGTTTGCACCACTTCGGCAGAACTGGTAGCCAATTTTTTGTTGCCCAGGCCCAGAATGGACTTCCGGAAGCGGCATCCACACAAAGAACTGGTTGTTCACATATTTGAATCCCACCACTGTCCTGACTCATTTAATAACCATCTTGCTTTGCAATGGAAATCCTGGTCCCTGTCGTGATTGTAAGTGGAGGACTACCTATACGGTTAAAATCTACTGTTTGTATTTCTTGAGCTTCAAACCATGTCATAAAATTCTGGGAAAGGCAAGTTTTGGTATGCAGACAAGCTGAGTCACAATAGATTTGGGTGGGGCAAATTCAATCAATTTGCAAAACAACAAATGATTAAGGATGGGTGAACACAACTCCCATCCATCCTTAATAGTACTGAGCTGTAAGTATATTTTAGAGCAAGTTTCAGTAGCAGTGTTTCCACTGGTACATCCTAGGGCAACTACTATCCACTTAAACAAAGTTAGAACAACAACAACAATGTAATTTTTTTTTAATTTAGCGATTTTTTTAAAATTCCCACCCACTTTTCCAAAAAAAGGCTAAAATATGTGAAGCAGTCCCCCCCCCCAAGGGTTAAACTTTACTTCACAAATGAAGATCAGTTTAAGGGTGCATGCAGGTTAAATACACTGATTTCTCATCCTATACACAGTAAGGCAGCAACAAGTCAAACATGGTGACAATGCTGATTAATTAGGTACTTCTTCTCCCTGCCCTTGAGAGTGATTTATTCAGACACATCTCCTACCTGATTCATTGTGCTGACTGGATTAATGAAGTGCGCCAAAGAAAATTCACTGGCAACATTAGATGAAGTGCAGGGAAACATTTCTTCTTAGAAGTTTCTTATCTAGCTTATTGACAGAATATTAATTAAGACAAAATATACATGTCTTAACTCATTATCTCTTGATAGCACTATGCACATGAGGGTGTGTTTGATGAGTGTGTGTGTGTGTATGTGTGTTCACAGCATATAAATCTATTCCAGGAGAGAAGGGAAGTGGTTGCACACATTTAGCCAATAATTTGAAAACCCAGATATACAACAACAATGCTTATTTCTGTGACATATAGAGGTAGTTTTCAAGTTACAACAGTTCATTTAGTGACTGTCCGAAGTTACAACGGCACTGGAAAAAATGACTTATAGCCATTGTTCACATTTACGACCACTGCAGCATCCCAGGGCTTATGTGACCAAAATTTGGATGGATGGCAACTGACTCATATTTATGATGATTACAGTGTCCTGGGATCATGTGATCACTTTCTGCGACCTTGTGACAAGCAAACTCAAGGGAGAAGCCAGATTCACTTAATAACTGTGTTACTAACTGAACAGCTACAGTGATTCACTTAACAACTCTGGCAAGAAAATTCTTAAAATGAGGCAAAACTCACTTAACAGTCGTCTCATTTAGCAACAGAAATTTTGGGCTTAATTGTGGTTGTAAGTTGAGGACCACCTGTATTTATATATAGGCTTGCTTCAGGGGATTTTTTTTTCCTCCCTGCATTCATCTCCTCTATCAAGGAGTTTGGTGCATTATACAGAATATTCTGCTGATTCTAAAAATCGCAGTAAATTCAGCCTAAGCAAAGCCGCTGGGTCATGTTATTGCTGTGCACAAGCAAATATGGATCTTGGAACACACTTAGCATTTCTCTGAGAAGCTCAGTGGTGGCTGGCAAGCCATTCTTCATCTCCCTTCCATTACTGCCTTCTGACTGGGGGCGCGGGGGAGGGGTCACAAGAACAGCATATAGACAGCATTGAAATGTAGGATTGCCTAAATTCCATTTCCTTTCTTGACCTATAATTCTAAACTCGGCTTACTCAAGTACTGTCCTATTGCACTCTTTTTAAAAAATGAGCCACCTAATCTGAGATAATAAGGAGCTAAAAGAATGTAAGCATAAACAGTGGCTCTAGATTGGCATACATTAGCACTTTAAGGTTTCTGCATATCAGCACATTATAAAAACAATAATTTCTGAAAGTTAAATGGGATCAACCAATTCCCCCATCTCTTCCTCTTCAGCCACCACCATCACTCCCAACTTAGTATTCTGGACAATGCACACCATAGATGCAAAGCTAATTATCCTTTTCATATGTAGAAGGCTTCGCAGTCATTTTAAGGGGGAATATTCCATCAAAACAAGTCCATGATAAGAAGCTTCATCTTCCTGCATTTCAATTTGCCCTCAGCCATTCCATTATTGAGCATCTGTTTAATGTTAGCAGAGTATCTGAATAAGCAGATGGAAACTAGTGACTTAAAAACTTGCTAAACTTGACTCAGCTTTAGAAACAAAGCAGGAGTTAAAGGATTTTACAAATATTTTCAAGCAGCAACCCAAATAAGAATGTAGACTAACAACAACTACAATGCACAGTTTTAGCACACTATTCCAAACAAAAGTGCAGATCAAAAGACACATTTCTCTTACATGTCTATGTAACATACTTACAAAGCTGTTAATGAAAATTGCCCTCAAAGTAACCCTTACTATTTTGTTCACAATACTTTTAAGTAGAAAAGTATCCTTTGTTCACTCTTAATATAAACACCTGCCCTCTCTTTTCTGAAATTGAAAATATCCATTGCCGTAGCTTTCTTTATATTGGAAGAAGAAATTAAAATTAGAGAAAGAGGAAGATGGCAGACAAATTGTATGACTGTACAATCCAAAACCTTCAAATTTAGAAACTTGATCTGGTCTGGTCAGAATAGGTTCTGTATCTCATTTGCAATGAAACAATTTATCATCACACAGGATACAGAAATTAATAATTTGGATTATTTTATCATATTTACCACTTCTCCTGTTTTTTATTATACCTTTGGGTAGGGTTACACCATTAAGATTTTGTTTTCCATTCTTATGTATCTCTAAGCCACCCTTGATCTGAATAGTCCTTCACATCAGGAAGATTTCCATGTAGAGAACTGTTCAAGCATTTATACAGATGAAACTAGCCAGAAAGAGAAAACTTCCTGAATTGTTACCCAGTCATACCCTGATAAATTCCTCTAAAGAATTTATTGAGCCAATTTCTCTGGCTGAATTTGGTGGAGATTTTTGAGAAAACAACTCTATTCAATTGTGTTCAGTTAGATTGGAGATGCCTTCATATAGGCATTATTAATCTTATAGCATATGTCCTATAAAGCAAGACTCATGGTTGAACACAGAAATTGTGACGTGTTTCCTTTTGTGTTTGTGCTTGTTTATGTGTGTTTACTTGCTACGGTTTGACTCAGAATTTAGAAACTTCAGACACAACTGTTTCAAAGAGAACTTTGGCCAGAAAAGCAGCTCAGAAGATGGGAAAGCTATTAGTCAATTCCTGGTTGTATAACAGACTTTGTTAGCAATTGGAGGGTGGGGTGGGGAGGACTGTAAGTGCTACTAAAAATATTGGCTCTAGAAATTAGAGATAGGAAAGCATCTGTCAAGGTTATTGTGGGCTCCATAAAAAGAATTTGTGTATATCCCATTGCCTAAGTATTTATCAAGTAATTTGGCACACCACTGCAAAGTAATTGCTCATATTTGAGAGGGGCAGAGGTTGCTGTTCAACTTTAGAAAAAAAATATTTCCTGTGAAAACATAATTTTTGTCTCTCATTGTTGCTCCCTGCTTAAAAGAAATCAGATGTGCCTATAACTGAATGTAGTTCTACAGAATACAGAAGGGAAAGAAGCTGTTGCAGAAATGCAGAGCATTCCAGAAATTTTCCTATCAAGAAAACAATGTAAGTACTACCCTCTTTTCGAAAGAAGTGATTCACACAATATTATAGAAAAGATTCTTGTCGGTTCATTTTCCTTGGAGATGTCAAAATGTTATATTTCAGCTTGCCTAAATAATATACTGTACATTTTTTAAAAAAAAAAAAATAAGAAACACATATATACACAATCTAAAAATATCATGTTTGGGGCCCATTTAATATTTCATATCAATGAGACTTCCTGTTTATTCCAATTGGTAGCCATTCTAACAGTAAGAAATAACATGTTACTTGGGAATGCTACTCAAGGCTCTTAAATGTCACAAACTCTCTACAATTTTGGGAGGTGTGAATAAATGCCATGAAAATTGTGTAAGTGAACTAATAAGTCACCCTCACATACATACTGATATACTTATTGAGATACATAAGTAGATAGATAATCCACACTCCAAAGCTTTCGGTAATCAAACATTGCATAATGAATCAAGTTAGGTGATATTTGAAATCAAAAATATCTATTTTCCAGAAATACAAAATATTACCAGCAGGAAAAATCTTAGGTTTTGGGATGTCATCTTTCAACCACATTTCTCTTTTTGTGCTATCCCTTTACTACCATGTGTTGCCTAGATCAGCTTTTCAAGCGATATTTAAAAAACACTTGGGAAGAAAATACCAACTGGAAAGACAAAAAATAATAATAGACTGACTTTTTATCATCTTAAATAAGGTAAATTTAAACAATAAATATGCATAGATAAACTGTAAGGAGATGGAGAATCAATGCTGGTATTCTTCATATTAACATCTCAGGGGTTGCCACAAAGAAGAGGGAGTCGAGCTATTCTCCAAAGCACCTGAAGGCAGGACAAGAAGCAACTTGGATGGAAAGTAATCAAGGAGAGAAGCAACCTAAAACTAAGAAAAAATGACTGTTAGAACAGTTAATCAGGGGAACAACTTGCCTCCAGAAGTTGTGAGTGCTCCAACTCTGAAAATTTTTAAGAAGAGATTGGACAACCATTTGTCTGAAATGGTATAGGGTTTTCTGCCTGAGCAGGGGATTAGACTAGAAGATCTCCAAGGTTCCTTTCAACTCTGTTATTCTGTTTGTTTGTTTGTTTGTTTGTTTCATTGCACTGCTATTGCAGGACCCTAACTTGAAACTGTAACTCTTAGCTTACGAATCAGTACAATTTTTGTTTGTGTTTGGGAGCCAGTGAAACATGGAACTGATCATTAGTTAAAAACAAAATCTGTGGACAAAACCAGAGATTTGGTTTCAATCACCTGGATTGATTTAGACCAGGGGTAGTCAACCTTGGTTCTTTTATGACTCGTGGACTTCAATTCCCAGAATTCCTGAGCCAACTTAGCTGGCTCAGGAATTCTGGGAGTTGAAGTCCACAAGTCATAAAAGAGCCAAGGTTGACTACCCCTGATTTAGACTATGATTATGGCTCATATTTGATGTATTATTATAACTAATGACTTATGGTTTTAAAAAATTCAAATCTTACAGGTTTCATTTCCCTTTAGTTCTTTAGGATTAACACACTCTTGCTCCCTTGTCCCTTCTCAATGGTCTGTAAGAAAGGGCAGATGATTACTCTTGTTTGAGATCTGAACAAAATAATAGTTTTTGTTTCTGAATTAAAAATCAAATTACTTATTATAACAGTTGAATTAAAAATCAAATTACTTATTATAACAGTTGTTAATTTCCATTTTTCAGATAATATTGGCACTGTCTTGCCAGTGTTAGCATACCTGGATTTGTAACTCACACAGACATGCAGAAGCATATTCAGAGGCCTCTCCTCGATCTACTTATTGATACTGAACATGCCTTTCTTTTCCTCTCTTTGTAATCCGTTTCATGAATTGATACCCAACATACATGCCAGCTTCCTCCCATCATACAAGACACTAATTTAATATCCATATATATACCCTATAAGGCTATGGGCAAGAATCTAACATAACTCTTTTGAGCATTTCCAAGATATGCAGTGTATTCCCCAGGGAAACAGGAAGAAACACAAGATGGGAGGATCTGAACTTCTGAGAAATGTTATCAAGTTTAAAATATAATAGTTTTAAAATGAAGATCTAATGCAGTGGTGGGATTCAGCCAGTTCACACCTCTTCGGCAGCAACTGGTAGTTAATTTTTTGTTGCCCAGGCCCAAAATGGACTTCCGGAAGCAGCATCCACACAGAGAACCGGTTGTTCACATATTTGAATCCCACCACTGATCAAATGGACTAGGTAGAGTATTTGTGGGTATTTGTGGGCTCACAGGACAGGCAGAAGTAAGTAAGTAAAGCCAGTAAACTAAGAAGTAGAAATCATTGGTCATACAGTGGAAAGACTAGAGTATGTGGGGAAAAGTGAGAGACTATATTGTGAAGTGGATGTGTGGTAGGCAGATGGTGAGTGGACAGACTAATGGGAAGATTGCTGGCAGATCCCTAGGAAGATGATCATATGCAAAAAAGCAGTTGTGTTTACCAGACACTTGGGTAGAGAGGTGTGAAAATTTCTGAAAATGTCAAAGAGAAGTTATGATGCCACAGAGTTTTGGAGTCCCTGCACTAATAAATTTAAACTACTTGCAAAATTCAACCAAATGAAAACTTGAGAACTCAAACTTTCAGCCAAATTTTAGGGGATTGCTCTCTTCCAATCTTCCCCAAAAGAGAGTGGATGACTTCATGATTTGATATTTTGAATGGCTTTGAAATATGGAGATCCTGCTGGATTCCTCTTTTGGTATTTTGTTTGTGAAACAAATCCAATATTTGTATTATTGTAAGGTTTGAAAGTCTTTCATAATATGACTTGCTCATTCACTATGGCAATATATGGTCACAAATGTTGATATTAATATTTTAAATATTAGCAATATGATATGGCTCAGAAATATGATATGGCTCAGAAATAAATAATGGCCAAGAAATTGGCCCCCCAAAAATCCCAGATCATATATTTTCCTTCAAAGCCCATAAAAAACACTTGTTTTAAAGCAATTAAACTAGTTTTTTAGACCAATCATATATGTACACACATTCAAGCTCCAAAACAAAAAGAAATATAGGCAAATCTCTCTCACCAACTAGGCACGCTAGATAAGATTTATATTTGCACACATCTGACAAATTACCAAACAATACACAAATGTTCAAACACAAAGTAAGCTAGTGTTTTTCAAACCTGACAACTTTGAGATGTATGGACCAGCTCCTAGAATTCTCCAGACAACATGTATGTATACATAGTCAAGGAAATCTGATCATATCCTACCTAGCCTCACAAAATATCCCTGGGTAGCATTTTGGATGCTTTCCACAATGCCTGGTTTACCTTTTCTTTTTTTTCCCTTTGGCTAGTTCAGCATTCTTCAACATGAAACTCTTGGCTGCAAATGCTCACTACTTTTCTTTTCTATAAATGCTTCTGGAGCTTTTCTTGGCAAATCAAGATGTTGCTGGAGCCAGTTCTTCTCTTATAGCATACTAATCTTCAGTTCAATACATTTCTACTGTTTAATCATACATATTAAATATGTATTTAAAAATTAGTAGTGATGGAACTCTTTTAGACCATGGATTGAGGTTTAGGTCATGTGTAGTCTATAGGTTTTTGTTATCAGCAGATTCCTGAATATGGAGGTTAAGTATCTGGATAGTGATGGTTAACTGTGCTGTCTTAATATATATGCACAAGCCACTAGAGAGTAGTTTGGTATAGCAGTTAAAGTGTTGAAGTAGGATTGAGGTGACACATGTTTTAGTCCACTCTTAGCCACGAAAGCTTACCGGACGACTTTGGGCCAATTACTCTATTTCAGACTAATCTACCTCATAAAACTATGGGAACAATATTTTTTGTGTAGGCATAATTGCAAGGCATATCAACAAAAAATATCACAATTTACTAAGGTTCACAGCTAAAGGATGAATCAAGCACAACACTGGAAAAGATATATGTTACTTATTTTATTAGACTAAACCTGGCAAATATGCAATAATGATAGGGTTAGTAGAATATATTGATAATACAAAGACGTTTTAACCAAATTAAGCAAGAATGGCTTCCATATATATTACATACTAGATTATGCAGCAAGAGAATGCCAGTTTGCTGTAGTGGTTAAGGCATCAGTTTAGAACTTAAGAGACTCTGAGTTCTAGTCCTCCTTAGGCACAAAGCCAGCTGGCTAATCATTGAACAGTTACTTTCTCACAGCCCTAGGAAGGAGGCAATGACAAGCCACTATTGGGTTTCTATAAAGCAAAGACAGTGTGTCACTTTAGGGGTACTAAACAGGACACAGTAGCAACTCACCAAGTTTGTTTGAAATCTTCCATTTCTTTACTACATTATCCAAGAATGCATAACATAAATTTGAATTAAAAAATCATGTGCATCCAGCTTTCTTTTTTAAGGGCTTGATCTGCCAATATGTCCTTGAGCATTGCCATAAAATGTTTCAGCAAAGGAGCACAATTTGCATTACCTCAAACACAAGAGTTTGAACTTTTACAAATTTTAAGATAACAAAGGTAAAGCCTATCCCTGAGGTCAATAATATTTGCTTATAAGCTGGCAGAAGCTGGCTGATTAGCAATCTTTCACAGAAGCAAGTGAGCATGGCATATCTTTTTTTTTTAAGAGTTTATTAAGCAAATTGACTGTTGTAATTGCTTATAGAGTCATAGAAAATGGTTGTTCTGTCCTCATTATTGTTTTAACCAATAATTATGGAGCGTGTCAAGTGTATGGTGAAATAACAGGTGTGAGGTAAAGCAGAACTGTTTATAATGGCTGGCACAGCTCCCAGAACTCAACCCATTTTTGACTTGTCCTGATCTCCCCTGAGCCAAGTTTGCTTGTGTTTTTTCCTGATGGCAGCTCAAAACAGGGCGTAGAAAAGGAAGGAGAGAGCCTGAAGAATGAAGCCAGGGGTGTCATCTGTTTCTAGAGAATATCTCTTCACCTTAAATGCTCCTGGATATCTGATTTCCATCCTGGCTGTCATGCTCGGGAGGTTTCAATGAGCTGTGCGTATCCTTCATAGGAAGGCAATAAAGCATTGCAAGGCTAACTTCACACTTTGCTCGTCTATCAAGGAGGTTAGCTCTGCTCAACAATGCTCCAATGTTTTGGTAGGCCAGCTCTAGTCCACTTAGCATGTGAGTAGGCATGGATGGAATGTCAGGTATGTCTGCACAACGAAGCCGCACAGGCAGGCTGACGCCAGGAGAGAATAGCCAGGTACCTATTGAATTACAGGATTTCTACAAATCTAATCCATATGTAACATGAGACTTATTACACAGCCAGCCTTTGCCAGGGCTATGAAAGTGTGAGCCTAGAGCAGCCCCAGAAACAATGATCCCACTTAACTCATTCTAACCCTGTCTCAGCCATGTAAAATCAATGTCCTTTTCTTGTCTTTTCTGTTCTGAAAAAAAATCCTTGTAATTCTCCTTATAAACAGTAGCAATTATCAGCAACATCTTAACTTTCTTAATAACCATTTGATGCTTAGCATGAGATAAGACCTTTCAGAACAATTTTATCCCCATGGTAGCACAGGAAATTTTGTGAAAGAGGCCAGAGAAGCGAAAAATAAAGAAAAAAAATAATGTAAAACATAGCACCAGGAGCTCTTAGCCCCTTTTTGTTTGTCTTAACTTGTGGTTTGCAAAAAGGATCTGCTTTTACATGTTTTTTTGGTATTGTCTGCAAAACACTGACCATAAAATGAATCATAGATTTTTCAAAATGTTTTTAAATTATTAATTTCCTTTTGTAAGGGCAGACATAGATCATTTCCCTTTCATGTATATGTGTATATATGCATGTGTATATGTGTAATTCAATGAATGTTAATTGACAGTCTATTGTTATTTATTTAAAGATTTATACTACTTTCTATACTTTAAAAAAATCCAAAAGATTTACAACAATTATAAAATGTAGCTAAAATGTCCTGTAAAATACTAAAGTGATAAAGAAATGTTATAAAGAAACAACAATATCAATGCTTAGAGCAGCTAGCCAAATTAAAATTAAGAAAATATTATTCCATTTTGTTGAAAGGCCTTCCTCAAAACATTTTGTACGTTTGTGTGCTTTCAAGTCATTTTTTTACTCCTAGCAACTGCTTAGGACTAATCCCTGCAGTTTTCTTGGCAAGATGTCAGGAGTGATTTGCCTTTGCCTTTTTCCTAGGGTAGAGAGAGAGCAACTGGCCCAAGGTCAGACAGCCTGCTTTGTGCCTGAGGCAGGATTAGAACTCAGATTCTCCCAGTTTCTAGCCCGATGCCTTAACCACTACATCAAACTGGCTCTCAGTAGGTTGCCATGAAAATGTATTGATTATGGGAATCTTCTAGTTGTTCTGTCCCTTTTGGCAACCTGTACTGTGTACTCTGCAGCTTTGTGTGTACAATTGAGTAGAAGGAGAAAAATCATTTTCAGAATAGTTATCCTACCCTGTAACAAGAATGTGATATAGGTCACTCTATATAACAAGAATGGGACTAGGACACTTGGTTATACATTAAATAAATACAACACTTGGTTCAAGTGCCTTATAATTATCACATTTTTATATATATATATTTTCCTCCTTTTTTGCCTGGACTATTTCTACAGTTTTCTTAGCAATATTTTGGAAGCAGTTTGCCATTGCTTCCTTCTCAGGGCTGAGATAAAATGTCTGGGCAAGATCACCCAGCTAGTTTTCTGCTTAGGGAGAGATTAGAATTTACAGTCTCCTGGTTTATACTCTGTTGACTTAACCATCACACCAAATGGGCTCTTTAGAAACTTGAGACATCATAATTTAACCAATTTATCATATTTAAGATATTACATTTAAGTATTTTGCCATTTTCAAATTGTTTACTTCATCCCACTTTCCCTTGATGCAAGATACATTTGTAGAACACACCCAAACTTTGAGAAGATCCATCAGTATACAATATTTCTCACAAATATCACCAAATAAATATTGTTACCATTTTTGGTAAAACGAATTTACTGAAAAATGTTACATTTTTCAAGGCACTTATTAGTAATCAATTACGAACAATTATCGTTGTTTTGCTGCTGTTGAACTATAGGAAATTGCTTGTGTGGTCTTTGCATGCTGCTCCTTCATCCATTGATCCTTGATCCATTGATACTGCTCATCAAAGAGAATCATCACAGAACCTCATATATGAAGTACCAGGAAGGTACTAAGTATCTTCAAGTAGGAAAAGAAAGATCTCCCTGACAGGCCAGAGCAGAGATTCTTGACATTTTTAGGCCAGTATCCCCTAGGAGCTTTAACATATCAAAAAATGTATTTAAATGCATAAAATAAAATAATAAAATTTAAGTTGAATTTTTTTTCCATCAAAGTAAATGGACTCCCCTAATGGTCCCAGGTTAAGTACCTCTGATCTAGTGTGTTATAGTTCCTTGATATAGTCTATTTTGAGTTAAATGAACTGCAGGATAAAAGCAGACAGAACCGGGGGGCAGAGTCAAATGCATCATCCATTGAGAATCTTTGTGTTCCCACAAGCGCTTTACGTCCAACCCTTTCTAAATTCCATTGAAGCTTATCTGGCGTCAATTTAATGTTGAACTTTAATTGACCAGGTCCTTCTGTGTAGGCTTGAATAATCTTCTATGCTGCAACTTTGCAAATGGTCCTTATTCTTTGTGCCTGACAGACACAATGTAAGGCAACACCCTAAATTCCTAAAGAGATTATGAACTAGCCTTTCCTTGTCCTATCTCAATAGTCTAATATAATGATGGAAAATATGTAGTTCTCTAGATATTGTTCAATTATTCAGTTTGTGTATCCGTACATGGAGCTGAAAGGAGATATAGTCTAACTATAGATATAGTATCTGGAGTGCTTCATTCTGTTTATCCCTTTATTCATCACATGACAATGGTGATTACATTTTTTATATGTCTGATGTAAATCTGAGCATTCCAAGCTCATTAGAAAATCTACATGGGGGTATTTAGTAGACAATTTTGTGAAAGGTGAATTAATTTCAACTTTATGCTATGTATGGATGCACAAACTGAATGATTTTCTTCGATTTGTTTTTTAAAATCTTCCTTTCTATAGTTTAGAGAATTTTGCCTAGCAGATTTACAAGAGGGTAACTGAACCATGTCACATGTAATATGGACTTGAGGTGGATAAATCCATATACATTCATGATGGCTATTGAAAGACTATTTGTTGGATGATTTGCATAAGGTGATTTAGTGTGTTTTAATCTGCTACAAATCACAGCACTAGCTTTCCCTTGCCTCTCCTTTTTTCTCTGTCAACCCCCACCCCACCCTTGGCTAGCTTTATCCCTGCTTAACCTCTGTTGTAGGTAAGAAGACACTGTTAATCAGTGCTTGCATTTGTGTAGACCTCTTAAAAACAGCATTCAAAACCTGCCAAAGCAAAAATGCAGAGGGTAATCTACTATAATCTTCTCAGTGCTGAAAACACTTTTGATTAAAATGATAAAGCATTTGAAAAAGAAAAAAGCATCTTCTATTATGGTGTTATTTTAAAAATAAGTATACTAAACTGAGAAGACTAGGAAGATTTCTTTTCTAAAAAAAGAAAGAAAAAATACTTTCTAAAACCATCTTCATTCATTTTCTAAGAGTACTAAATGAGCCATTGATTTCTGCTTAGTTTACTAACTGTTTTTTCCCCCTAGACTGCATTGTATAGAACAGCCTCTTTCTATGGCTTTTACATTTGTGTGTCCATATAATGTTTCAGATATTGAATATTACATAGTAGTATTTATTAATTTATGAATGGTTACATGTTGAATATAATATTTAAAATGTCCAAAGTGCTCAGCGGAATTAAAAAAATCAATAGCCACAGGAAAATGAGACATCTTATAAAAATCCCTTATGAGATGAATTTGCATGAAAAATGTGATGCCAGGGAAGGACTATGCAGGTATATTAGTGAACAGATTTCACAGATCAATGTTAGTAACCATGAAAGGACTTAATTCAGAATTCCAGAAACAAGGACATCTAAGGTTGGCCTCCAGGTCAATCCTATTTCAGCAGAGAACAGGTTTTGTGGAAGACATAATATCAGAAGTGTCAAGGCAAGAATTGTTCCTCAAGGTAAATTATCCTGTCAGGCAGCACTATCACATGTACATGATTGGTTGTTCACCCACAATCAAAACAAAGCCAAGACAACTCCGAAAATCTTTGGAGGTAAAAAATGTGTAATTTTAGGTTCAAAATCACATATAGATAATCCTCAACTTACAAGTTTCATTTAGCAACTGTTCAAAGTTATACCAGCACTGAAAAAAGCAATTTACAACTGGTCCCCACATTTATGTCCATTGTAGCATCCCACAGTCACATGATCAAAATTCAGACACTTGTCAGCATGTATTTATGATGGTTGCACATCCTGGAGTCATGTGATGGCCATTTGTGAGCTTCTCAGCCAGTTTCCAACAACCAATGGTCAAAGCTGGATTCACTTAACATGATTCACCTAACAACTGTAGTGATTTGCTTAACAACCATGACTCAAAAAAAGGTTGTAAAATCAGGCATTACTCACTTAACAGCCACCCTGCTTAGCAATGGAAATTCTGATCTTAATTCTGGTTATAAGTCAAGGACTATTTGTACCCAATGGTTAAATCTAAGGTTGTGGGATGGAGCCTTCTGTTCCCTCATCTCCTTACATAAATACTATGGGTCAGCTTTGGACTAAAACCTATCAAATGTAGGAGACCATCTTTGAAGAGTTGGAAAGGAAATGTATTCAAGCCCTATCCTATTGGGATTGGAGATTGCCAATGCCACTTGCCAATGGCCTATGCTAGTGTTCAGGCCGTTTGTCAACTGTTCAGCAGACTAGAACCAGGCTATGCTTGCTTTCTTCCAGTCCTTTTCCCTCTTTGAGGAAGCACAACATTTTAGTCTAAGCATTTTTATAGGAAGGAAGTTCTCTATTGCCAAGAAGCAACAGAAGGGGAAAGGTTATTCAAACAATTGCTCCTGTAACATCATTGGGAACTATAATTTTTTAATAATATTTTTATACATTTTGTTTGTATCCTTGTTGTGCACCACATAGAGTCACTTGTTTATGAGATAATCAGCAATATAAATTTGATGAATAAATAAATAAGTCTTCAATTCCCTTTCCTCCTACTTCTTATTTTCTCCTAACACATAATGTAAAAAATAGTCCTATGTTTAGAAAGAACAGAAGTTAAATCTGTGTCTACTGCCATGACAGATCAGGGAGGCTTATTCCTTGAAGACATGACAGGTAATTCCTGAAATTACCTACCACATCATAGCACATTCATTTCCATTCAAAATGTCAATTGGGGCACAGAAGCCAGCTGAGTGTTTTTGGACCAACCAATCTTTTTCCAGCTGAAGATCTCACTTGTGCAGTGTCCATTCAGGGCTGTATTCAAAAACTGATGGCAAGCATGTAGTCCACATGTTTCAATGCACAACCACTCTTAAATGTGAAAATGGTATTATCCATAATTTAATAAGTATAATAATAAGAGATAGGGAAATTCATTCCCCAAGTTAATATGTAATAGATTACAACCTACATGATTTTAGATTTCAGTATGTCCTCAAATCATAAATGAATATATTCCTACTTAACCAAGCACAAAAATGGAAGATTTTGGTTGATTCAGAGTGTGATATCTCACCCCCGCTTAAGAAATTAGAATAAGTGGAAATGACTAGAATTGACCAAAGCATTGTGACCTGAAACTGAATTGAAAACACTGCATCCAAAATAAACAATCCATTCACTGCAGTACTTCAAGTTTTATTATTATGGCTGCATCCTTTTAAGATTGCAATGGTTTGAAATTCACCGTAACTTTGCTTGAACAGACATATTTGGCAGCAAGTCCCATTGCATCATATTGTATTCTTAAGGAGGAGACAATTTTCTAACAGTTCCTGATTTCTATTTTTTTTTTTTATTTTGGAGAGAACATTTAAGTTCAATCCTTTACTTTTTAGATTTACTGTTAAGGGAACATAGACTTGTAAAATTGGTTGTGTAGAGTTTGTATTGCACTCCTAGACTTAGTGTATGCTCTCTTAAAATCAAATGACTTTTGAGTAGAAATTGATTGATTGATTGATTGATTGATTGATTGATTGATAGTAACTGCCCATCTCAGAGATATGACTCTAGGTGGCTTTCAGTAAAATAGGTAAAGCAAATAAAATATATAAATAAAATAAAAACATATAGCAGCCAAGCATCATAAAATAGCCATACAATAAAGCAAGGGATGTGCTCTATCAGGGATCTAGGATTTCAATATCAGGCACAAAACTAAGTTTTAGAGCTCTATGAAAGGATTGGGGCTAACCAGTGGTGGGATTCAAATACATGAACAACCAGTTCTCTGTGTGGATACCACCTCCGGAAGTCCATTCTGGGCCTGGGCAACAAAAAATTAGCTACCGGTTCTGCTAAACTGGTGCAAACTGGTTGAATCCCACCACTGGGACTAACCTAATCTCAGATAGAATGATATTCCACCAAGTCGATACCACGACATTGTACATTTGGTAACAAAATGTTTGTAAATTTGTGATGGTAGGGAGACCCTAAAATTTTAAAGACTTGAAGGATTTTTCTTCAGATAATTTGTTCTCATTTTTCCATGTTCATTCTAAATTAAGGTTCATTTAAGTGACCCCCATAGCACACATGAAGATAAAGTGAGGGAACAAAAAAAAAAGATAGTTCCTTGAAAATAATTTTTTTCAAAAGTACATTTAATTAAATTCACTGGGATAAATTAACATAATATTTTAATGCCAGATCAGACTTAGATTTTCCTTGACTTAGCCAAGAATGGTTTTAAACTTCTTAATTTTGTGAGAGGCTGAGTTTTTCAAAAGAGGCTGAATTAAGGAAAAAATGCTGGTCCTTTACAAGACGGTTAGCAAGTTGATAGTTAGAAATAACCAAACATATGCTTAAATATTTTAGATAAACCATCATTTGGGGGTTTTATGTTTTCAGAAGGCCACCCTTTATACTTCTTTGGCTTTCTCTTGGCTGTGTCTTAATGAATGGATTATGATGGTCAGTTTGTAATACCATGAATGAAAGATTTAGGGCTTGTGATCTTAAGAACACTGCTTGGCGCCAGTAGGCAAACAATGCTACACAACATATTGTCTTAGCCAGCTAAGCTTTCACTTCTTACCTTCTTTCAAACAATACCAGTTCACCCACAACAAGACTCAGTTGGTTCAGAAGGTAGCTTGTATTTCCTATATTTACTAGGAACATTTTTAACAGGACTATTTTTTAAAATGAAAACAGCATTTGTTTTATCTTTCAGGAGCCGTCACAAAAGAAGCATGTCTAAAAAAATATGTTTTGAAGGAAAGGGCCAAACCTGGTGACATATACAAAAAACTATAAAGATTTTAACTACTTTGTAAATTTAAAATTATACTGAGTACAAATATATCTTTGAAAATTATCTGAAATATTTTTTTAAAAAAATTGTCACATCAGTTTAACAAAACAATCCTATGCAAATAGTTTATACCAACATATTGAATCCAAAATTTATTATGTCATGGGATTTGTAATGGATGCTCATGTTTTAAAATAAGTATGTGTCTATATGTATGTGTACATGTATATATATATGTAAGTATACATTTCTCTGTGTGTGTATACATTTATATATATATATATATATATATATACATAATGTATAAAATAATAATGTAAATTTGTTTATAATATTAATGTGAAGGTACAGTAGATACCATTCTGCATGGTGTTGATCAGTTTTGAATGATATAATAATTGTTTCCTGAGATAAAATGTTTCAATCATGTTCAGACAGTTGTCTGATAAACCTCTATGCATATCTGTATGAAGAACCAGCCATGGACCCCAAGCAACATAAAATATAGTGCTATATTCTATAGAGTTGTCCTGAATTTTAAAATGTATGATGGTGTTTCAGGGGAGTAAGGCATCTTTACATCAGACCTCTAATCAGATTATGCCACAATGGTTTTTTTTTTCCACCTAATTTTCTAATTTGGAGCATGCCTACTAAAAAGGAATGTTATAGGATTACCTAATAGTAGCATTTAAAATAGAAAGTTTTGGATATAGTCCTTTGGTATCTCAAAATATTGATATCATATTGTAATTTTAAAAGTTGATGAAAGAAAGTTAACTATATCATTGGAGGGTAATATTCATTATTGGAAAAGAATATCTATTTTATTTAATTTAAATTAAATGTAAATAAAATATACAAATCACACTTTTTTATCTTAACTTTATTTACTCCTTTTAGGAATGAAGCCTCTGGCAGGTGGAACAACCTCTCAGCTCAGTAAAACTTGCACATTCCTGGTTTAAAATATTGAAAAGGCAATGAAGAATGGTAATTATACATGGTTATAAATGGGTTGAGACCTGTTTTAGTTATTCCTGCAATTAGTGGTTTTTTTATCATTGCAAAAGCTATTGGATACATATCAGATACAGTCAGAGATTATGTTGTAAGGTTATGCTTTAATTGCACTCTCAGCAGTGTGACCCACTTTTTATTATACTGCTAAATGACAGACTTTGTGCTAAATAATAAGGATTTGATATTCATGGCACAGCAGAATTGTGTATTAGGCTCTTAGACAACAGTCTGAGGACCAAATAATACATTTCAAAATCATGAGCCCTTTGTCATCTAATATTCAGGATCAAGATAAACAGGGGACTAAACTGATCTTTATCCCTGTTTCAAAAAAAAAAGCCCATCTAAAATTTAAATCATGATGGTTCCAGCATTCAGATATAGTTATAATGATAAATAATGCTAAATAAATAAGGCGATGTTTTGTTTAACTGTAGCACTGTTTTCTCCCAACAAACTGAAGTCTTATTCAATCTTTACAGTATACACTTTGATCTCAGCTATAAAACACTATAGCCATTTCACTCCAGTGATGGCAGTGCGGATTATTGAATTAGAATTCTCAGTTTTGAAAGCAAAATATACATCAAAGTCAGAATGTAGAAGGGATTGACAGATGAATGAATTTTCTACGGCTGTATTGTTACTTCATAATATAAAAACAGCGCCCTCAGGAAAATAATACAGTGTTCAAAAAGTCAGGGTCTCTCTGGACAAAGAAATAGTTAATTTATTTTTGGTGAATTTAAAATGCTTTTTCAAACAAACATAAACTTGACATTGTTCAATAAGCATGTAATAGTTCCTGGAGATCTACTTTTGGCACTAGTAAAAAAAAGTAAGGTTCTATATTTAGGCAAGAAAAACCAAATGCACAGGTACAGTATACTGTAGATGGTACCTGGCTCAATAGTAGTAACCGTGAAAGGGATCTCAGAGTCCTAGTAGATAATCACTTAAATATGAACCACCAGTGTGCTGCAGCTAACAAAAAAGCCAACACAGTTTTAGACTGCATTAACAAAGGGATAGAATCAAGATCATGTGAAATGTTTATAATGCCTTAGTAAGGCCACACTTGGAATACTATATCCAGTTTTGGTCACCTCAATATAAAAAAGATGTTGAGACTCTAGAAAGAGCACAGAGACAAGCAACAAAGATGATCAGGGGACTGGAGGCTAAAACATATAAAGAATGGTTGCTGGAATTGGGTATGTCTAATTTAATGAAAAGAAGGACTAGAGGTGACATGATAGCAGTGTTCCAATATCTCGGGAGTTGTGACAAAAAGAGAGAGTCAAGCTATTCTCCAAAGCACCTGAGGGCAGGACAATAAGCAATTGATGGAAACTAATCAAGGAGAGAAGCAACCTAAAACTAAGAAGAAATGACAGAATAATTAATCAGTGGAACGACTTGACTCCAGAAGTTGTGAATGTTCCAACACTGGAAGTTTTTAAGAAGAGATTGGACAACCATTTGTCTGAAATGATATAGGGTTTCCTGCTTGAGCAGGGCATTGGTCTAAAAGACCTCCAAGATCCCTTCCAACTCTCTTATTTTATATTCACCAAACTATGAAAATTGAAGACACTATCAAAATTGTTTTTCTGTTAACAAGACAAGAAACAACGGATGGAAACTATATTTAATATCCAGGTATTAAATATAAGCAAGTTCTATAAATAAATAATATTTCTTCCTGAGCTGTCTTTATTGATTGTTCCAAAGATGCTAGAATCCTTGGAAACATCAGGGCCATCAGGGCCATTGTTCTTCTCAATACACTGGAAGTGAAACTGAAATATCTGTTTTGCATGGTATTAATATTGTCCTGCATTATCCAGCCACATCCTCCCCCACAACCAAGATCTTTATCCTTCTATGACATTTAATCACCAGTAAGCTCCATCTGGCAAAGATAAGTGAAAGCTCTCTGCTCACAGGTCCAATTTTTTTTCATTGCTTCTTATTGATCCAAACCAGATTAATGATGAATCACTTGGGATTGATTAATTGATTGAATTTCTATGCTGTCAGACTCTAAAGACAACAACTTATATCATAAAACAGAAAACTTTATCAAACCATAAAACACCATAAATAACCAATAGATAAATATTAGATATAACTATGTCGAATAATGAGAACCTCAATCAGTTCAGTCTTCAATAGCTTCCTGGAGATTAGTAATGAGGGTATTAGTCTAAATTCAAGAAGGAAGACGTTTCATAATAAAATGGGGATGAATATAGAAAAGGATGCCTATAAACACTTGCTCACTTCACTTCACTGGCCTGTGAGTGGAGAGGAGCATTCAAAAGCAATTGATACATTTTCACTCATCACTTGATAGATAGATGACAGAGAAATAGAAATGCATTATTGAATACTACAGACATGATTGTGTGACATACATTTTAAGTATTTTATTTATATAATTTTTTTCATATTGAAGGCAACTCCCATCAGAAGAAATCAACATGCAATGAAACACATCAATATTCTTCAGTGATCAGTGATCAATGAAATTAACCAAAAAAATTCTGATGATCCAGCTAGTGACTTGAAACATTAATCAAGTTCAAATCTTTTTGACCAGATTAAAAAAAAATCCAACAGAATATCATTTTTTTTAGTTAGTTTTAAAACAACAAGATAAATAATGGATATTAATTTTACAGTTTCTGGTGCATCTAGAATATTTTAAGTCCTGGACCTTATGAGATGCAGTAATACGTACTGTTATATTGTATCAACAGTGTCTCCCTCAAATTCAGCTGTAAAGAATATCAATAAAGAATATCCATGAAATATTATTGTCAACAGTTGGAAAGTACAATGGTTTAATATTAATATATTACTTGGAAATAAAAAATACTTTATTTTATAAATAAAAATAATAAAAAGTGTATGTTGTTATACAGATCTTAGGAACAACAGAATTCTTATGCTGGGAAAATTCAAGATCAGAATGGAAAGAAGATTAGATATTTTGAAAACAAGATAGTAAAATACCAGAAATTTGCATGGATTTTTCAAGAATAAGTCTTGCCAGAATATGTTTTCCATATTTTGATTGAGTAACTTCTATAATACCTGGTGGACATGCTGTTGAATTAATATATCTTGATCTCAGCAAAGTATTGATAATCACACTTGTGAAAAAAAATTCTTGAAATTCACTTCATTCTGCATCAGTAAAAATATGGTTTCCATGTGGTCAGACCAAAAGTACTGTCTCTAAGAAAGATTTAGACAAAGTGGAACTTATTCAGAAAAAGGCAAAGTAGTTTAGCAGGAACCAGAAACATTCTACAAAGACACTGAAGGAATTGATCAATATAGACTGGGGAAGAAAAACGTGAGGGGGGGGGGTATGATAACTCTCTTCAGATACCTGAAAGGAGAAGGTCAAGACCTATTTTCTGTCTTCCCAAAAAAAAGGTCATGGAATAATGGATTGAAGTTTCAGGACAGGCAGATTTTAAATGATGATAAAGAAAAAGAAAGACTTCCTAAGAGTAGGAGCAGTTTGACAATGGAATCAATCACACAGGTAGGCTGGTAGACTCCCTTTCATTGAATGTGTTAAGCAGAGCTAGAAACTTATATGTGGGGAATACTTTATTTTAGACTCCTGTCCTAAGCAGGAGCTAGGATTCAAAGTCAATTTTTCTATATACGAGGCTATTTTCTCCATGCCTACAACATGCTGTGTTTTTTTTAAAAAAAAAAGAAAAATATATTGTTTTGAGCAAAGGCAGCTGATTAGGGCTCGGGGTGGCAGTGTCAATCCCAGTACTGTTGATAGATGTGTTTGCTACTAAGAGTGGCCACTATCAATAAGAGGTTATTTGGAGGGGACTTCAGAGCTGTGCATTTCACAACTGACATCCTGTCCTGTCTTGTTCTGAAGTTCACCACTGCTTACATTATGTTTCTATCCTTTGGCATAGTCAACATTTGGCCTGGCTTTATTTGGGTAGTCCATTCTGTACCATTGCTTCTCTTTATTTATTTCTATTGTTCCATTGCATTTGATCAGGAATATTCATTTGATTTCATTCATCCAGGTTGATATAATGTACTTGGGTATGTATTGATTGCAAAGAAATCGGTCTCACGACAGCACATGCAAACTGGTTTGGAAAGAGAAATCCTTTTGATGATATAACAACCTCCAAATATGATTTGATATGTCTAACATGCTTGTAATCCTTGAAAACAGTGGGGAACCTTTGAATAGATTTGTATGGGATTTCTTTGCAAAAAGGTAGCTTCCAGATTTTGATGACCAGTTGCACATTGGTTTTGTGGGATCTGAGCTTGTTCTGGAAAGCTCTCAACTAACATTTTTTACTAGATGCTAAATGCAGTAAGGGCTGGGGAAAAAATAAGCATTCTACAACAGATAAAAGAATCCAATTTTGACCATTTTGTTGCTTAAAGCTGTGTCTGTGTTACCTGTTTAGCATGTCTTGGAATTATTTTCTTTTCTTTAATAAAAAGAAGGAAGGACAAAAGCTCAATTTTGAAAAAGGTGATTGAAGAGAAAAAGGCATTAACGACAGTGTCACAAACAGGGCCATCCTTTGGAACTACATAAGATCACACTGACTTCATTTCTTCAGCTTGCGATCTTTGTGTTCGTTGATTTTAGGTAATGGAAGGGAAGAAAGATGCCATTACTGGAGCATACTGAGTAAAACCAGTGTGATTTGAATGTATTGGAATGCTAGGTTTGCCTGCTGAAATGAGGATTTCAGTGGGAACCCAGTGGGAGCTAGAAATACAAGTGAGGAAGGAAGGAAGGAAGGAAGGAAGGAAGGAAGGAAGGAAGGAAGGAAGGAAGGAAGGAAGGAAGGAAGGAAGGAAGGAAGGAAGGAAGGAAGGGTCAATTTACACAGTGCCAAATAAAGGAAATAGATCAATGATATCAAAATTTTGTATTTGATTTAGGAAAATCATTACTTCAATTTATGTAGAAATGTAATCTGTCAATGGGTGGCTTATGTAGTCTTTCTGCTATCAGGATCCTTGTACTCCTATCTTATGGCTCTTCACATTTAGATTCTAGTTTAGTGATGGCAGATTTAAATTGGTATGAACATAGTTTATTATATGTGCAACACATTCAACTTATACCTTCCTTCCTGATAGTACTCTTTTGCAGCATGGTAAAGATTTTGCTTTTTGAAGTTTTGCTGTTGCCTGGACCCAAGCATTTAGGTGTCTGTCTGTCTATAACAATTGCTTATGCTAGAGATAAATTAAGGTTTTCCAGAAACTTTATTGTGGCTTGAGACACTGATGTGATGAAGATAATTTAATAGTTGAGCAACAGATATGTTAGAGGCCATAGCTACAAATGCTGGATTTTTTATTCTGAATGCTATGATAAAAGAACCTGTGCCGATTGCTTCATCCTAAAGAAACTACCAAAACATAAATGATTTAAAATGGGGTTTCTTCTAATATTGTTGGAAAAAAGCTGTGTTATTTTATAGGGGCAAAAAAAAATCAAAGGAGTCTGATAGTCCTTTTCTGACTAACACATGAATTTATGTTTTTTAATAAATTGTTTTAACATAATGGAATGTGTGGATGACTTTAGGAGATGAAGGAAAGAGATTCTGCCTAGGAAATGATCAGATAAGAGAGGCAGGAGGCCACAGTTGTTTAATAGTCATAGAGAGAAACTTATGAAAGACCTGCCTTTATTGATCAGAGGTGATGGGAAATTTCTAGCTTCAGACTTGCAAGATTCTGATAATGTAGCCTTACAGTAAAGTAGATTTAGCTCATCTAGTCATGTTATCCAGGAGTTGGAAAAGGTACTACAGACTGCAGTTTCTTGGCATCCAGTAATTTTTAAACATACAAAAGGGTTTTGCTTTGTAGTGGTTAAGCATCAGGCTAGTAATTGGGAGAATGTAAATTCTAGTTCCACCTTAAACACAAAGCCAACAACATAATCTTGGGCTAGTCACTCTCTCAGCCCTAGGAATGAGGCAATGGCAAACCACTTCTGAAAAACCTTAGCAAGAAAACTGGAAGAATTTGTCCAGGCAGTCTCCAAGAATCAGACACAACTGAATAAAAGAAAATAAAGCAGCAGCATCGTAGTGTCCTATCACTCTCTTTGATCATGTAATTTTTCAATCTAACTCTATTTTGATTTCCATTTTTTCCCCTTAGTTTTCCAGCAAGACTTAATTTGATGGAGGTATAAATGTTCCAGCTTCTTAGCCCAAACCTGTTAGTAATATACACCTGTGCACTTAAAAACTGTTCTCCAAGAAACTATGAGAAAAAAATCTAACCATATCTTATTTTTATTTGTTGACTACTCATAACTCAGCTGTATCTCATGTAAAACGTTATTCATTTAGGAAGTCTTAATTTGATCTGTACATAATACCAGATGAAAAAGTTTAATGTCCTAAAAATTTACTCCTGTAAAAAAAAAATAAGTGAATTGAATCTACCTAAAGTAGTTACGCATGATTTAGCAAGCTAACTTAAAAAAAAAAGTCATCCATTGGTACTCATGTTTCGGTATTCATACCAACAGGCAAAAATGTCAACCACAAATTTTGCAGTTTTATTTGTGGAAAAAGCTACCTAAAGTTATGAAGAAAAGTACTGCCCACCAAACAGCTCAACATAATGAAAACGTGAGGTCTCAGCTGTTTGAAAATCTGCTTCCAATTTGTGGGTGTTGAAGCACACTCAAAATCTGGCACGCAATTTATAAGAGATGGAAAGCAGATTTAGCAATCTATACAGTTGTTCCTGTATAATCACGTGAAATAAGGAAGCATGGCAAATGAGAGGGTACCATATAAATTTCCTGTAACTGAAGAAAAACTGTAGGGCATATGTTGCATTTAGATCAGCCCTTTGAGTAGGATTCAGTAACCAGCATCAAAACTTATGGAATAAATCAGAGCTAGACAAATCTCCAGGACTCTCCACTCTTCAATCATTCTTCAGTTTCCTTTGGCAGAAACCCCATTTTATGTACAAGTTCATATTGAACAGAGCACAACAGTATGAGTTGGGTGACTTCCTAGAAAACATCCCATTCTGACAATCATACAAACTGTAAGTTTTAAAACATTACCATGATACACTTCATAAATCAACTTAATATGATCAGTGTGAATAGCAATGTATGGAGAACTGGAGTGAGCAGAAGCTATGCTGCTTCTATTTGGGGGAGGATAAGAATGCATAAACACTCTCAGGGGTCTCTCCCCTGGTTGAATTAGACCCTGATTCATTTTTCTCACTGTGGTGGCCTCTGCTTGCTCATTTCCCTATTTCTCTGGATTCTATCACTTGTCCAGAAAGGAAGAACAAGGCATGTAGATACTCCTGTTCCTTATTCTTTTCTTACTATTTATCGGTAAACCACAACCACATTCAGGAGGAAGGCAAGACCAAGAAGTCCCTAAGACAACAATGAAGCCCTTCACCCTATTAGAGCATGAATCTCAGTGGGGCCCCTGTTGATCTCTAGCACTGTCAAATATCTATGTAAATTCTCAATCATCCAAGTCATGGTTGTCCTAAAGATGCTTTTCCAAAAGGCAACTGGATTTCTTGTTTTTTTCTTTGAAAGTATTTCACTTCTCATCTAAGAACTGAAGAAGGGGACAGCCATTGGAATTTCAAATCCAGGTTGTAAGTAGCCCTAGGGATGCCATAGCTTTGGTGGCTAAGCAGTCTTAACTTGAGGATTAGATTGAGGCATATTATACAACTTCCAAAGCTATTCAGTGAAAGAGGGTTTTGTTTTTCTATCTTTCTATCTTTATGTTTTTTTATTTATTTTTGATGGTGTTTTTGAGATAATGTGATTGCTGTGTGGTGAGAAAGTTTTCCTTTTCTTAATTTCTTCTGTTATCTGATTATTTGAGTTGAACAAAATAATTGGGTCAAGTGCACAGATACATGAACCACCAAGAGGTCATTCAAATAATTGGGTATGTCCATACATGGGGTATAACCTGCCAACATCATCATGGAATGGTCTTCCAAGATATTACAAACTCAAGGAGTTGAGTGATGTCTTGTGTAACTTGTCCAATAAACTGTAACATTAATCTAAGCACAATAGGGAGCTTAGCTGTCTTGTACTGGGGAAATGACAGATCTGGTGAACTTCCCTGAAATGAAACAAGCAACTTTATCTGTCAGTGACATGGACTTCTAGGATCCTCACAACCTGTGATTGACAAGCTGGAGGCACTTGTGAAACTTGTACTTCAGGAAAGTATTTTTAGAATTACCTTTTGTCGTTATTTAAAATAGAAATAAGAGTCATTACACCCTTAAAAAAAGGGCTTATTTGTAGAAGTGTAAACCTTCCAAAATAATTTGTTGTGGTTCTAATTGCAACTCTCCTGTTATAAAGCTTTTTTTTATTATATTTATGCTCTCTAAACAATCTTTGAACTTCTATTAATGTATAGCAAATCCTTTCATAGCTTTTTAAAGCTACCACTGGATTATTTACACATATTTACTATTTTCCACCAAAATAAATGTTTCAGCTAAAAATGGAATTGTGAAAAGATTGTCTCTTTTTCTCTTTTGTTATAATCATAAGGAGAACATTAACATTTTAAGTGTCTGCTCCTGCATAGTAAATATTTTTTTTGTTCAAGAAAAAGACAAATTAATAGATTGATAATACCAGATGTTTCATATGAGAATGACATCTGTTTGTAAAACATAGCTGACCCTTTAAGCCTGTTCTCTAACACAATGCATTTTTGCCTGACTCATTATAAATAGTTGAAGAGACTGTTCTCTAGATATTGGTCTAAAGGATTAATTTTATTAAATAAAGATGAACAGTGAAGGCTCCATTACAGTTTGCAAAATTTTTGCTCATGACATTGATTGAACATTCTTCCTTGCCTATATTCCTGTAATTTGTAAATATAATATTTGAATGTATATCAACTTTTTTAAAAAGAGGATATCCAGATAGTCCTTGATTTACAACAGTTTGTTTAATGCTGTTTGAAGTTACAACAGCACGGAAAAAAGTGATTTATGACCATTTTTCACACTTATAACCGTTGCAGCATTCCCATGGTCACGAGATCAGAATTGGGATGCTTGGCAACTGGCTCATATTTATGACAGTGGTGATGCCCCTTTTGACAAGCTAAGTCAATGGGGAGGCCAGATTCATTTAACAACTATGTTACTAACTGAGCAACTGTAGTGATTCATTTAACAACTTTGGCAAGGAAGGTCATAAAATGGGGCAAAATTCACATTCTGAATCTGGAAGAACAAAACCAATTTCAGCATAATAAAAAACATCAGGATGTGATGAGCAGCAGGAATCATTAGCTAACAGATATCCCATCATCTGTATTTATCTGCTTTGTAGATACACATTAATAAAGTTTGTACTCAAGCAGCTGTAGACTATTAAGTATGAGTACAATACATGGAAAGTGCTATACTGTAAGCATAAATGACACTGGTCATTGGATACACCACTGTTTCTCAACCTTATACTTTAAGATATGTGAACTTCAACTCTTCAGCTAGCATAGTTTTTTTAACATTTTAGAGGTGTACTGCATATTAAACTGGATTGAGTGAGAGATAACTGAGTGGACTTCCAGTTTGCTATCGCAGCGTCTACGGATGCATGGAAGCAAGCTCTGTCTTCAGTGTCCAATTTTCTCTCTCTGGGGGAGAAACTCACCCTGTAGGGGCGATGAGCAAGGAGATGAGCCCCGCTTGATCGCGGAAGGGCGGTAGCCCTGCCGCTTGATCTGAGGCAGCTCTCCAAACTGGTGGGGAAAAGACCGTCCATAGCAATATGGCTCATCACTACGCTGCTGACAGCCAAAGTCAAAACTATTACCAAGCACCTTAAAGCAACGTGGATGAAACTGGGTGAGATCTGATCTTCTCTTTAAGACTTTAAATATCTTTCTTGCAAAAGCTGCCCAAAGTATTTCTCCCCCTGTGAGGGAGAGGGAAGGGAATTCTTACCCCACCCTCTAAGAACAGCGGCAACTGACTACCCAGGGGAAATAGATCAATTATAAGAACAACTTTATTTTAATTGGATGCAAATGCCTTTGAAATTTGGAGACTAAAAGTTTTCCTATTCTTACTGGAGATGTTGTTTTTTATCTAAAAAGAAAAAAATAAACCTTGAAAACTATTATTAAAACTCGGGAACTTAAAAAATTTTAAACGGCGTTAGTGACATCTTGTGGTGAAGTATGGTACTACAATTGTTATTGACTTGGCTTGAAGCCCAGAATTTAGGAAAAACTATCTTGACCTTGACAGATACCACCTGTGAAAAACCCAGCTGTAAAGAAGGAACTGCAGGGTGGCATATCTGGCCTGTTTGAAATATGAAGATAAATCTTTATTGATTTTCAGAGTTATATGTGGGAAATTATTTTCCTATTTCTTTACATGAGAAGTATCTGTTATTACACGAGATGATGGAATACTTTGGACTATAAATTCTTACTTCGCAAACAATTTCCACTATAAAGACTACCTACAACATGTGAAATAGATTCCCATACCTAGCTATAGAAAACAAAAAACTATTTTTAATGTTTGATTTTAAAATCTTCAACTTAATACATTATCAAGAGAATATGAATGAATAATAGGAAAAAATCATTTTTATGTTGAAATCAATACACGAAACCATTCTTTCAGCATGTGACAAAATAAGAGGCAATATAAAGGAACAAGATGCCAGCTTAGATATACAAACCCAGATCTTGACTACAACCAAAGAACTAACAATGCAGAAAGTAACAGGAGAAGTGGAACAACTAAATACTAAGACAGAGGACCCAACAGGCCAACAGATCCAGCCAATGGGAAAATTAGAAAAGAGAGTGACAACATTGAAAATGGAAAAGACTTTTTACATAAATTAGAAGAAATTTGAGGAAAAGGAAGAAGAACATATTGAATGGAAGATAAACTTATCAGGACAATTGTGAAAACTTGGAGTAATAGGGAGGCGATAAAATGAATACAATTGGGCTAGTTCTTCCAAAAAAAGTGTAATTAAATGGTCTTTCTTATTTCAAATAATACATACAATAATAGAGGGATAACTGTTTGAGGATTCAAAAGTACTGACATGGAAGCTTAGTTGGCAAAGGAAAAAAGCCAGAGTAAGGCTGAAAGAAACTAGGGTTTGGTTTATTAGAGGGGATTCTATACTATTGATTAGAGGGTTGAATATGGTGGAAAATAGATATTTTTTTAGAAAATAAAGTAACATTATAATTGAATAGGTAAGATGTATAATAAGATTAATAGACTTTTGGTTTAATATGGTGAAAAATAGATATTTTTAGAAAATATAATATTATATGCAAATAGATAAGATGTGTATTTAGAATATTAGATTTTGTTATAAAAAGGGGGAAATGTAGAAGTTGAAATAAGGGAAACTCTGGTCACCTAAAGCTTGGAAATTATAAAATACCAAATGTTAAGTTGAATATTGAGAGGAAATTAAAGCTTGGGAAAAAAGCAATAACAGAACATTGATTGTATATAAAGATTGAATGCAAACACAATTAAGATATGCATAAGTTAAAATTTATTGATAAATGTAACAAAGATGGTTTTGCTTAGTTGATAGCAATAAGAACTATATTAGTTCAATATGAGATAGTAGATATTAAGGAAAAGAAAGGAAATATCTGATGATGCAACTTGAGATTTGTACTAAAGATTTATATATGTTATGGAATTATTGATTACCCAGTCACCAAATTGCTTTTTAAATGTTTAATTGTAAAATTAGAAAACTAATAAAATATTATTTTAAAAAAGTTAATAACTGAGTGATAGTAAAACAGATAATTTGTGAGATCCTTTCTTCCTCTCTCTTTCCTCCCCCAAATACCTTTCTCATATACACATGATATCCTTTTTCATTTGCAGAGAACCAATATATAGACAAATTGAGAAATAAAAATCCATATTGTTAATTTGCTTAAAAAGGAACTTAACTATGCCTTTACTGGCTTTTCACATCAACAGCTATCGGCTGAACATAACTATTGGGAATGAAAAAAATGGTTATGCTCACAAGTAGAGCAGGGAATTGAGCAAAACTCTTGATTATTCCAAAACATCTGTAAATAACTATGCAGTCATAAACTATTTTCAAATACCATATAATTAATTCTGCAAGCTTCTAAAATGTAGCTACTATAGACCACAGGGGTTTTTTTCAGTTTTTATGTAAGAAAACCAAATGAGAATTTAAAACAAACACAGATTTTTAAGAAGGAAATGCTGCATTGCTTCCCAATCCTTGATGACACTAGATTAATGCTACTGTCATGGTTCCGACAGACAGAGAAGAATAAAGCAGAACTCTGAGGCTTGAGAATTCCTCAAAGAACATGTTTATTAGTTACAAAGCACTGGCACATCAAAAGTGAAACCAAATCTGGAGACACACATAGCAATTTCCCAATACAAAGTTAAATGTCCCACCCATAAAACTATGCAAGCAACTATGTTCCCCAATATGATTATTTGGCGGGCTTTTTATGCAATGCTCCCTAGTCTCCGGAGCAGCTGATGACCTTGGTTCCCATGGGACAAAAGATTATTTTGACTAACGAAGCACCTGGGCAACCCCCCTTCATCTGTTCTATGTGGCAACCTAGAATGAGAAGAAAAAATGGCTGCAGCCATGCTCATCTGTAGAGTTGACAGCTGCTCTATCTTCTCATAAAATGGAAAACTAAAGGCAAATTGGGAATAGATGACCTTTGTCAAAATGTTAATATAAGGTTAATTGCTTGGGTCACAAAGGCTTTTATCTCTCAGTCAGCCAACCACCTATAGCATAGCATGCCCCCATTGTTAGCATATTACCAAACCTATATTGGATTCTCTTTGAGAGTTTATCCATGTGTGTTCATTATTTAGGAGCATGTGCCTTCTGAAACCTTGTAGGTCAGACATGTCAAACTTGCGACGTCACATGACGTTGCACAACATATCAGCTTTTTCGCCATTGCCGGCAATGGGGTGGATGCAGCTCCAGTATGATGAAACCAGCCCGTGGGCCGGCAGTTTGACACCCCTGTTGTAGGTAGACTTATGATTGCAACTGAGCCTGAAATTTTGATAATAAGTCATTGCAATCATAATTCAAGTCACCACATGATCAGACTTGATTTTTGGCTGCTAAGTGAGTTACACATGGGACTAAGTCCTAATCTAGTTTATCCAATGGATTGTTTTTGGTAGAAAATGGCAAAAGGCGCAAAACGTGATCACATGAATACAGAAGTTGTAACTTTGAAGATGGAGTCATAAGTTGTTTGAGTCTCTCATAGCTTTGAATAATTATTAGAGTCATTTGGTGGAGAGATAGATGTCAGACAAATTTAATAAATAAAACAAATTATTGAGGTTGTGTATCAAATTTTACAAATGCACATTTCCAGAATAGACCAGCTGTGTGTTGGACAAGCTGAGATTACTATTATATCTGTACGTGATGAAAAATCTTCTCTGTTAAATGATTTGAATTATACAATAATACAATAATATAATTTGCAGAGCTACTGGAGCTTTTTATTCATAGTAGTTTTAGTCACAAATAATACAGGCCTGCAATTGTATTTGGGCAAGTTAAAGAAAAGCAAAGCACCACTCCAACATTTCCAAAAGAGACTCTTCATTCTTTTCCTCAGCATATTGCTGAAGTGTGATACAAAACAAAACCACCTGTCCATGAAAAGACTGGGATATTCGTTAGTGATTAGAAGAGAAGGAGAATAAGAAAGGTTCAGTACCTGCAATTAAGAGAACATTGAGCTATGATAAAAGCAATACAACCTGTCTTCTTTATAATCATATTAGCAAGCATACATAGTTGCCAATTTATTCTGGGCCCTATAACAGTTGAGAAAGATAAAAACATCTCAAGCAAATAAAATCAGTCCATTCTGTTGAAAGAATATAATATTGTTCATCCTGGCAAATAAGTCTCTCCTCTCCGGAGGTTAGAAGTCAGATGACTCTCATTAAGTCAATCATTATTAACCTGGCTTGACCAGCAAGAACAGAAGGAAAGGCAATCTCTCTTTTTTGTAGGCATGGAGTCTAGACAGCGCTATTATGCTCAACACCCCTGTAGTGTGAAACATAACTACTTAGATTGCTTGGATAATAATGGCAGCCAGTCAGCTAGCCATTTTACAAGGGCTATAGTTGCTTGCTTCGTGGTGTAGTCAAATAATATTAAATCTCCCTGTCAGCATTCCATCATGAAGCCTATTCAGCTGGGGGATAATTTTTTTTTTTAACTTCGAGCAGCTGTAAGGGTATTACAGGAAAGCTAATATCAAGTTGTTTAGAAGGTGTTGCTCCGATATGTATGGCTCTCCCAGCTCCACAATAGCATCACACAATTTGTAGCTGTCTTTAAACCTGAAACATAAAGGGCTATGTTAGCAATAGTAATAACCAACAAAATTCAAGCTATTTGGGTGCCCCCCATAGGAGCTCATGGGTTGGGTGCATGCACCAGAAGGCCATAATGTCATTTCTTTAGTTTTAGCTTAATGGGATTTCCTTTGCAGTTTAGTATTTTGGGACTGTCAATGATACCATTCAGTGGAAAGCGCACCCTGAAGGAAGAGAATGACAAAGGTACCTCTGTCTTATGCTATTAATAAATAAATAATGGAACAAATCCAGATACAATAGCTAGCAGAAGTCAAGCTCATCCTAAAGGAAATATAATAAAAGTCACTGCAGTATAATAAATAAATCCCTGAATTTTTAATGTTATAGGGCAGAGGAAGTATTCAACCAAAGCATTGTTTAAAATGGTACTGTTCTACTCTAAATGCTAGTTTCATATATTTGCTTTTATTCTGTGCATATACTTGAAAGCTTTTTTTTTTTTCTTTCAAGCTATGTGCATGGTCCATCACTTATCCATTTCTCACCGTTGGTGAGTTCAAAGGAAGCCAGATCCTCAGTGATGTTATTTTATCCCATGCTATATAAATTCTCACTTCTTCTTTTTTTCAGTGTCCAATTTTTGAACAATATGATATATTAGCTAGATAAGAAGGCTTAGCATGTGCTTAGAAAGTAGTTGAATTATAGAAATTAGAAACAAATATTTTACATATAAGAGCAGATTTACCCTGTGGTAAGATGGACAACTAACAGGCAGGCAGGCAGGCATAAATCAATCAATCAATCAATCAATCAATCAGATCTGACCTTCTTAGTGAATACCTAAATAAATCAGTCTCAGAAACCTCACATGATGCTCTGGATATATCCTATATATGAATGTGTTGTGCAAATATTTTTCAAGAAATTGGAAATATTGTTCAGATCTTTAGATTCCCATGTATGGAGACCAAATAAAGCATATCTAATTTTTAATTTCAATATACAATCCTCCACCCATTCACTTAATGTAACAAGAGTTGTAAAGGCTGAATGACATAATTAAAAGACATAATTTAAATTAATTTGAAAAAGTGACATCAGGAACCATAATAGTAAAATAAATAATTTGGCCTGATCAATCAACTAATCAAGAAATTGGAAACCAACAGGGATGTACAGATAAGGAATGGTGTTAAAAATGGATCCCACGGTCAGTATTGATTGAGCATTTGAATTTTGGGGTTGGAGAAGACTCCTGAGAGTACTGTGGACAGCCATGAATCCCTGAAGTCTCACTCAAGGGGAAGAAGACAACCAATGGCAAGGTGGATTGATTCAGTTACAGTGACAATGAATGCACCATTGGGAGTCATGAAAGACCAGGTTAAGCATAGATTGGCATGGAGAATATTTATCTGTGTGGTCAACAGCAATAGCACTTAGATTTATATACTGTTTCATAGTGCTTTACAGCCCTCTCTAAGTGGTTTAAGAGTCAGCATATTGCCCCCAACAATCTGGGTCTTCATTTTACCAACCTTGGAAGGATGGAAGGTTGAGTTAACCTTGAGCCAGTGAGAGTTGAACTGCTGGCAGTCAGCAGAATTAGCCTGCAATACTGCATTCTAATCATTGTGCCACCATGGCTCTTATAAAGACTTGATAATCACATGATGGCTCACAATCAAATATGGGGAAGGTCAATTTAAGCCAACAAGAAACATGTATCCTTCTGCTAAACAAACAAAAAAACTAGAAGGGTATCAAAAAAATGTATTCTGACTTAGAAAGAGTAAAAAATGTGGTTCTTTCATTTTCAACTCTGGTCTCAGCAGCTTCAGCTCTCACCACCCACCAGCCCACAAGTTGAACAGAAAGTTGTAGGCAATAGTCCAAATGTTTTAAACCTTTTCATTAGAATGTTGAAAGCCTACTGCCAAGTTTTGGTATTTCTAATAAGCTGGTGCTTTGTTTTGTTTTCATTTGCTTGTTTTCACTGAAAAATCATATATGGCAATACAGAACTTGCTGGAATAAATTAAAGAGACCACAACAATTAAAATAATATTGTGTTGGCTTGCATTTCAGAGTTATTTTTTAAAATCTATTGTTTAAGTGTTGCACAACATTCTAGAAAATTGGGCTTGGAGTGCTCCCCTGTAGCTAATAAAGTCAGAAATGTATTGTCAGTGCCACATTTTTGAGCCTATTAAAAAATGGCATACAGGTCTTCAATTCAGTGTAAACAAGGACCCTCAATAATCACATGGAATGCTGCTTCTGTGCTTTGGAAAGAATACAGAGCAAGAGTCAAATAAAATCCAAATCCCTTTAGCAAAATAATTCCACAAATCACTCTGAATAAATTATACATATAAAGAAATAGCAGCTCCAGTTTTTTTCCCCTTTTATATACTGTAGCATACCACCAAATGCACATCTGATAAATTGATATAGCTTCAATATTTCTCTTTAAAACTGTACTTTTGAAAAAAAATATCATCACACCTATTTTACTTCTTTAAATTACAGTATGCTTAAACAGGAAGCTACTTCAGATTGTTCTCACCTTTCCCTGGGATGTTTGTTCCATGAAAATAGGCTCAGCATTATTCAAGTCAATGCCTGAAAATGAAACATCATTAGATAGAAATAAGTGGCAACTAGCATTATTCAAGAAAAATTTCAAAGTTTCTTGTGATGAAATATGATACAATTGTTCTGTATACAGGTAGTCCTCAATTTATGACCACAATTGGGCATATCAGATAAATTACCAACATTATTTTTTTTTTAAAAAAATGTATTATAAAATTGGATTGCCGATTTCACTGCAGATAAGCATTTTTTAAAAAAAATTATATTTCACATATTTCTGAAATTATTAAAACATCCACATATTGTTTTATACAATGAATGTTTTAATTATTTTAATTTGCTTTTTTCAGACAGTTTTTCAAACAGAATAGTGAATTATATGTAATTTGAAATAACTTCAAATTAACATCAATATATCTTTATAATTTGTTATTTGTCTATTTTTCTATATGAAATTCACTTAGATTATTTGTAGTCTCTAGAAATGTATAGTCTGAATTTTATTTTTCTTATATTTGGAGCCATTTAAAAGGACAATATTGCTTTAAAACAGCAATAAAATAAATCTGAACCTGTTTATTTTAACTGTTATTTAAATATACGTATGCATTTATATCATACATCAGGAAATAATATTTTTAATTAACTCATTTTTATGCCTGTCCAAAGGGCCTGTAACAGCATATATAATTTATGCTTTGTTTGTATATTAATAAAAGGAATTACTTTGCATAAGTAATAGCTATGGTTTAGATATTTTGTCTAGCTAATATACACATTTTAAAAAATAGCAATTTGAAGGTGAATTTTGTGGTCAATATTAAAATAAAAACCACATAATTGAATTCAACAGGCTTAGTCATTACTCAAGGAGGAATATCTATTAATATTTTTAAAAAACATTCTTAATTCTCCAGTGAATGTAGCCTATCAAACATTTTATATGCAACTTGTGAAATCTTGCCAAGAAAATTGAAGAGACAGGTAAACAGACAAAGAGATGGACAGTCCTTCCTCTTTGAATAACATAGCTAGATTTAAAACTTTAACTGTTGCAATACGCCTGCATCATTCTACTGTATTACCCTTCAGAGTAAGGAATATTATGTAAAGTGAAGAAAAGGAATGAGAAATAGAAAACAGAATTAATGATATGGCATGGCATGGATGACATGGCATGAGACAAAAGAAAATGAGAGAAAATACATTGTTACACCAACATCAGCAATTGCCATACCTTTTGAGTCTTGCAAACCACTGTGGCTTCTACTATGTCCATATGGTAATTTGTGCATAGCAATAGCAATAAGACTTAGACTTATACACTACTTCACGGTGCTTTACAGCACTCTCTAAGCAGTTTACAGAGTCAACATATTGCTCCCAACAATCTGGGTCCTCATTTTACCAACCTTGAAAGGATGGAAGGCTGAAATCAACTTTGACCTGGTCAGAATCAAACTGGTGGCAGTCGATAGAATTAGCCTGCAATACTGCATTCTAAGCACTATGCATCTTATTCTTCAAAAGTTCTCACCATTGTTGTGAGGATCTCAGCAACTCCATTCAACCTTGTCTCTCCTTCCTTTCAACCTATTCAGTCTTCCTTTATTTTGCTGTTAGATAATCAAGCATTCTTTCTATATAATAAAATCTTCTCAACATAGTTCTTTTACTGGTCATTCAGTTTAGTGTTCAACACACACTTTCAGCAACTATTATTTTTGACCCCATTTCTTCTCATTTTAGCACACATACTTCTTACGAACCCCATTCCTGATGTATTAAATGTTTATTCTGGCATATGCAGCTCTCACGTCTATATCACTTGGTGGCTGGAACATTGAAAGAAGCACATTTCAAATACACTTGAAAACAAGAAATACAGTGTATGCAGTCCAATATATAACAATATATAACAAGGAGTATAGACCAGCATTTATTTTTAAGTGAATACACTGCATTTATTATTTAGAATAACATTTGTTCACGCATGTTTTGCAATAGACAATGTGAGAGACAGAAGAGAGAGTGTTTCTTTTAAAACGGACTATGACTATTTTAGAGAAGGTCCTTGACGCAATCATCAATAACATATAAACAATATAGAAAGCATGGAAAAACCTTGGCCTGGAGGCCTGAGTTAACTTGATGATTTGTTATCAGGTATTCCAGCAGCTCCCTTTTTCTCACCAAAAACTCACATCCTTTCCTTTTATTACTTAAAAGTTGGAGATAAGCAGCCCAACATACTCAGTAATGTTTTGGCAGAAAGAATTAAGAAATTATCTGTTTCTTTAAAACGTATACTGATGGCCCTGGCAATGGAAAATGAAAACCTGATTAACTTTCAACTGGATTTCAGCAATATGGTCACCCGAAGATAGCAAGGTCAATTAGTATAGAATGGGCAAAACAGAGTGCAGTCAAGGATAGCCAGTACTTTATGCCTGTTGGTTGACTGATTTGACCACCAGTCAGCTTCTGAGCCCAATTCAGAGAGCTAGTTATCATGTCCAAACTCTATACCAGTGGTTCTCAACCTGTGGGTCGGGACCCCATTTGGGGTTGAACGACCATTTCACGGGGGTCGCCAAACAACGCAGTCCGCCATTTTTTTCCCCTTTTCCTTAGCTGTGCTACTCCTTTTATTCTATTGGCTTTTTAAAGCTAATAGAATAGACTCTCTTGAATAGAGTCTAATTCTATTGGCTTTCAAAAGCCAATAGGAATTGTCCAGACTGTCTCTGCCCTGCTGAGCCCGCCAAAAGTCCCATTCTGCAAAGGGTGCTGCAAGTTGTCTGCAGCGAAGACGAGCTGTCTGGAAGTTTCCACCCCTTCCTGCTGAATAACTACTAAAAATGTAAGTAAAAGAGGGCCAGGGGTGGGAGGTGGGAGGCCGGCGGGCGCAGGGAGGGTTGCTGGCGCGCGTGGGGCCCTGCGGGTGCTTTACCTCCCTTGGGTTGGGCCAGCTGGTGGCCCAGCCGGTGGTCGGCCTGCACCATCTCTGCTGCTTGCCAGCTACGCCTCGGCCGGCGCAGGGGGCAACACCACGCATGCGCGGCGCTCCTGGGCAGGGAAAGTCCTCGACTTATGACCGGTTGGATAGTCCTCAACTTATGACCGGTTGGGTAGTTCTCGATTTACGACCGGTTGGGGTCACGGCATTAAAAAAGTTGAGAACCACTGCTTTATACAAAGAACAGGATACACCTGAAAGGGCCTTACCAAGTATGACTATACCCATCCACTTCAAACATCAAAGGAAATCCTGCTACAGATTCCTGCCCCATGAATCAATGGAATCTGAACTAGGAAGCTATTTTTCCTGGAAATAGCTCCCACATATTATGAAATATCTTTTTCTAGAGGTGTGGTGGCCCCTGTATTCTTTGCATTCAAGGAGGCGCTTAAAGTGTTTTTATTGAAATCTTTGAAATGTTGAAGATTTTGTCTTGTTTGCTCATGTTCACAATCCTAAGTTAGTCCAACTAGGACAATTTCTAAATGCAAAAAGGCAAATCCAATAGGTTAAAGCAATGAATTAGTCTACCTTAAAATAAGCTACACAATTCAGTAGAAAATATAAAATAAATAGATCCCAGAAAATGATCTTACAGAATGGATAGGAACATATAGCGAAAGGCATTATTCGGCCTACTGTGGTTGCAAGCCATGAAGGGCTGTAGTGGTTCAACCTAAAATCTTACATTGAACTAGAAACTAATTGGGAGCCAGTGAAAATCGCAAAGAACTGGAGCAATCTGCTGTGTCATCCACTTCCAGAAAGTATAGGTAGTCCTCAATTTATAACAGTCCGTTTAGTGACTGTTTGAAGTTACAATGGCACTGAAAAAAGTGATTTATGACCATTTTTCACACTTACAACCATTACAACATCCCCATAGTCATGTGATCAAAATTCAGATGCTTGGCATATTTATGAGGGTTCCAGTGTCCCAGAGTCACGTGATCACCTTTTGCAACCTTCTGATAAGCAAAGTCAATGGGGAAGCCAGATTGATCTAACAACTGAGTTATTAACTTAACAACTGCAGTGATTCACTCAACAACTGTGGCAAGAAAGGTTGTAAAGTGGGGTAAAATTCACTTAAGAAATGTCTCACTTAACAACATAAATTTTGGGCTCAATTGTGGTTGTAAGTTGAGGACCACTTGTACTTGATAGTCCCATGTATAACACATTGGACTTATATAATAATCTAGATAATGGGTTATTGTAGTGACCCATAGCTGACACATGAATCTGACTTGGTGAAAGATGCTTCATGCCACAGTAGGCACTAGTCAAGAATGGACAATGTCAAGGATGGATCCAGAAGCAACTCAAACTTATAAATGGCATCCTTTAGGATACAAAACTGGTAAAACTTCATTCATCCAGTACTTGGGGAGGACATCAACCCTTCCAGCACTGGATTGTGTAAGCAATCCAGTGCTGGGGATGGATTTCCCCAACCACACAATACAGAAGCATTTCTCAGTATGGTTGATCTCCAGGTATGTGAATTTAGCCTGTGTGGCAGTTGTTGAGAATTTTATAAATTGAATTGCACATATATGAAGCATGGTTTGGTTATGGAACACTGCTTTGGAACACATAGATGATAAAGGAGAATATTTGTACTCAGGGTTGACATGAGAGGTCCTTGGTACTCTCTGAAAAAATAAAAGAGAACTTCTTCCTAAATACATATCTTAAAGATCATCTAATGCTGGCTGGAGAATTCTAGGAGTTGAAGTCCACACATTTTAAAGTTGCCAAGGTTAAGAAACACTGCCCTAGATCATTTATTAAAGAAAAGCCTTTCTGGTAGACATTTCAATGTCATGTCATTGGAATTCCAACCATGCAATATTTCGATTAAAGCTGATTAAGGCAACTAAAAGAAGCAAACTGTTTAAGAGTGGTTGTGCCTGCTTCCAATTATGAAAAAGAAATAATGATGCTCTGTCTCTAATTCCACTTAGCAGTGGCATCAATTATTACATTCTGGGATTGTGATTTATATAGATTGCTGGTGATCATTTAAAATCATGGGTAACTAATTGATTCACATAAAAAGGATCGTTTGTCCATGTTTGTAGGATGCAATCATATTATCCCCCCCCCGAAACCAATGAACAAATATTTATTATACAAACACTGTCATCTGGGCACTGAATTTCATGTGACTAATGCGAAGGTCATACTACTTAACTGTTGCAAATTTTAGCCCGTGGAACCCTTGACATAAGAAATTGAAATATTAAACCCATAACATTCAGATATTCTCTTGGTCAACCGCTCATATTTCATGGAGTATGAGGATTTTTGCATTCTGAAAATATTCAGTTCCCAAAGTGATTGGTTGGGGAATGGAGGAGAAGCTAGGAGAAAGATGAACAATGATCTGAACTGATATTTTTAGGAAAAGGTACATAATGTCTAGATCTGGATCAGGTGCTACTAAAAATAACAAAAAGTATTTATTTAAAAGGGAACTTTGTACATTTGAGATGATGTGGTCCCAGAATGGCATCTGATTAATAACACTAAGCTTTATTTGAGAGAGGCCTGGGCAGGGGAGGGGGGAAGCCCTAAATAAAATACTGTATGTCTGAAATACTACAGTAAGTTGCCAGAGCTGGAAAACAAATGTCATGAGACCTTTATCTTCTCCCACTCTGTAGCCTCCCCAAATTTCTAGAATAAATTTTGAGTATATCTGGGGGATTAAAAATTAATAGGAAATCAAAGAATTGGGAGGGGCCATTTAGCTTATCAACCCACCTTGGTGCTGTAATCCACTTAAAATATTCATAACAGCCTGTATTTGAATTTATCCACTGTATATCTGAAGAATTGGTTTACTATCAGAATGATTTTACTATTAGGAGATTTTTCTCTAGCATTCTTTCAGAATCTGCCCTCCTAAAGCAAATTCTCTGTCATGGAATTATTTTATTTTTATTTATTAACCTGCTGATTTTCAGTGACTCTAGGAGGTGTTCTAATTGTTAAAGAAAAAATCTTGACCTTCTTCTGTGTAATGTCACTTCAGATGCTCAAAAAGACTATTCCTCAATTGTTTTGCTAAATATATAGATCTCTCAGATTCTCAATTTTGCAGTTTCTGATCATCCTTATCACTTTCTCTTAGTGTGATGCTGATTGTTTGAATTCTGGTCAGAAATGAACAAAATATTTGAGAAGGGTTTGGCAAATATAGAATTTAGCAGAACTATTGCTTTGTAAGCCATGTGATGTGCATCAGATTGATGTGCAGCCTTAAATTGCATTTGACCTTTGTGTAATTCTATCATTTTGATGACTTCACATTCATTATATTCAGTATGTAATGAACTACTATCCCAATATATTTTTGACATTTAGCAGCAAATGTAGAACTTGTTCTCTCTCTCTCTCTCATTCTCTCTCATTCTCATTAGTCCCAAGGTTCAGATTTTGGTCTTTTTTTCCTGATGTTTCAGCCAACAAACTTTTGCCTTTTCTTTACTGGATCTTGACATTCTCTGGCATTTATTTCTTATTTACCAAGGGGTTGTTCCTGCTGTGAGAATCAGGGATCTTCATTTCACCTTCACATTTAACACTAGGTATCTCTGTGTATCTCTGACTAATAGAGCTGAGGTGGCGTAGCAGTTAGAGTGCAGTACTGCAGGCCACTTTAGCTGACTGTGTTCAGCAGGTCAGCGGTTCAAATCTCACCGGCTCAAGGTTGACTCAGCCTTCATCCTTCCGAGGTAGGTAAAATGAGGACCCAGATTGTTGGGGGCAATGTAAATATATATATACATTGCTTACTGGTGTACACCACTTAGAGAGTGCTTGCACTTAAAGCGGTATATAAGTCTAATAAATAAATAAATAATTCTTAAACAAAGATATTTGCATTTGTTTTCATTAAAGTTCAAATACTTTATTTGCTTTATTCAATATGGCCAATGGTGCACTCTTTTGCTAAATTGAAAATACCTTTTCCATCAGTGGAGCAGGGGTTTTTAGCGGATAGAAGGACACCTTTGGATTTAACCCCAGCATTATTTTGATTTCAAAGCACATTCCAGCTACTGTGAGATCTTTCAAAATCTGGGTTAACATCTGTGACTAGAAAGTAGATTCTTCTTTTCCTATACAAAACAGATCATTTGTTCTTCACCAATAATAATAATAATAATAATAACAATAATATCTGAAGAACAATGATGAAGATGCACTGAAATTAGTATATCAGGAAGGCTTACTGACTACTGGAGAGACCAAACTGGCCTACAAGAAAGACCAAATGAAGAACAGAATAGAGGCATGGGAAGACAAAGCACTACATGGCCAATACATGAAAAAAATAGCTGGGAAAGCAGATAATAATAAAACCTGGCAATGGCTAAGAGCAGGAAAATTGAAGAAAGAGACCGAGGGACTAATTCTGGCTGCACAAGACCAAGCCTTAAGGACAAATGCATACAAAGTCAAAATTGAGAAGACAGCAACAGACAGTAAGTGCCGCCTATGCAAAGAAGCTGAAGAAACAGTGGACCACTTGGTAAGCTGTTGCAAGAAGATTGCACAGACTGATTACAAGCAGCGGCATGACAAAGTAGCAACAATGGTGCATTGGAAGATCTGCAAAAAATATCATTTGCCTGTAAGCAAAAACTGGTGGGATCATAAAATAGAGAAAGTCATAGAAAATGATAAAATAAACTGCTCTGGGACTTCAGAATTCAAACAGACAAGCACCTGCAACATAACACCCCAGACTTAACAATTGTCGATAAGAAAGACAAAAAAGTCTGGATAGTGGACGTGGCAGTGCCTGGAGACAGCAGAATAGAAGAGAAAGAACTGGAGAAGATAACAAAATACAAAGACCTACAAATAGAAATAGAAAGACTGTGGCAAAAGCAAGCAAGGGTAGTACCAATAGTAATAGGCTCCTTGGGTGCAATCCAAAACAACTGGAGCACCACTTGAACACCATTGGCATTGACAAATTCGCTATTAATCAATTGCAAAAGGCGGCCTTACTAGGAACTGCTTCCATCCTGCGACGATATCTGTAATACAATCAAACATCCACATCTGCCTATCCCAGGTCCTGGGTAAGGACTCGATAGGTAGACAAAATGCCAAATCCAGTCTGAACATCTGGCTGACTGTGCGATGATCCATAATAATAATAATAATAATAATAATAATAATAATAATAATAATAATAAAGTTGGAAGGGATCTTGGAGGTCATCTAGTCCATCCCCCTGCTCAGGCAGGAGACCCTATACCATTTTAGACAAATGGCTGTCCAGTCTCTTCTTAAAAACTTCCAGTGTTGGAGCATTCACTGCTTCTGGAGGCAGGTTGATCCACTGGTTAATTGTTATCACTGTCAGGAAGTTTCTCCTTAGTCTTAGTTCTCTTCTATTTTTCAGTTACACCACTAACATCCTCTGACTACCAACAATGGCCAATAAAATTCATTTTTCCATGGAAACCATGTGACTTGGAGTAATGACATAATAAATACAGTCATGTTCAATTCAGAAAGGAATAGACCACAATAACCTAGAAAGGACAACCACCATGTTAGAAATTATAGATCAGAGGTAGCCCGGATTATGCAAAATTTAAATTTTACATGTTTATTAGAATGTATTTATTCTTTTTAAATAATGTACCTTAAATACTTGCCCTATTCAAAAACTATATAGTATTCTATTTTTAGTGGTTTGCTCAAATACTACTACTGTATTTTGAAATTTAATAACAAACACCAGTTTTTTTAAAAAAAATACACAACCCTACAATTTTAGATTTAGGATTATGAGATTATCTTTAGTATGCTTGTTTAGGAGAATGTTTACTACTACTATGCTTTTGTGAATTGTATAAATGATTTCATTATTATTTCGCAAGAAAAGCTATATGCTTTACTTCTATCAATTGATGTAAACCAATTTTTAAAGTTTTATTTTAAACAGCAGTATTTTTACTAATCACTGGCATCCTTCTCTTCTGTTCCTGGACATCTTCCACTCTTAGCAGTACAGGCAGGAAACAGAATTACTGTATCCTTGATCATCCATTTCAGCTAGAACTGATCCTCTGCGCCATTCCAGTTCTGTTGTTATAAATTCTGGCCACAATAATCTTTTCTCTAACTACTTGTGGTATCACTAAGTTGTTTAAATCAAGGCGTGATCAGTATTTCTTCTTCAGAAGGGTGATTGTATAAAAATAAATCTAATTATAATAAATTTTCTTTGAAAAATCCAGAGTCTCAATTGCATTTAGAACAGATTGTCACTTTCTACATTTGTGTACTATTGGGCTAGTGATAACATCATTAAGGGATCAGTCTCAGTACTCAGTTTATTTACTTATCAGTCATTTATTTATTTCACTGACTACTGAAGTACATAATCTATCAAGTGATGCCCAGGCTTTACTGCAAAGCGAGCAGATCAGCATATTTTCGTTTCTGAACTAAAGTCAGAAAGAGAGATCTCCACCCTCTGCTTTGTTGCTAAGATTGGCCACTTTTGCTAGAGACATAGAAATATCGCACTGTCTCAATTATTTAAGAAGCTGTACATTAGTTATTTCCAAATAGCTCTTCAAGCAGACATTGATGCATTTGCATGACTTCCTTGCACTTTCAGAGATGTAACAAAACATGTTTACTTGTCAAAACCTGAATTCATTCAGACTTAATACGGCAGAGCAGCAACACTGACATTTCCTTGCTTGTAGAAAAATAAATTAGCAGGTCTATCTGTATGTGAAGCTCCTAAGTAATGGCTTCAATATAGCTCTCACTATTTTCTTGGCAAAGGAAATGAAATCTGGCTACATTTTTAGAAGAAATTATAGTATACGAAAATCAGAGTGAAACTGTAATTATTTCACTTATTCATAATATTAGCTTACAAATAGTCCTTGCCTTACAATCACTCATTTAGTGGCCAAGTTGTGATGGCACTGAACAAAGTAACATGACCAGTCCTCGCAGCATCCCCTTGGTCATGTGATCAAATTTTGGGCATCTAGCAACAGGCATGTATTTACAATGGTTGCTGCATCCCAGGAATATATGATCACTGTTTGCAGTCTTTCCAGCCGGCTTCCAACAAGCAAGTCAAGGAGAGAAGCTGGATTTGTTTAACAACAGCACAATTCACTTAACAACAGCACTGATTCACTTAACAACGGTGGCAAAAAAGATTGTAGAATCAGCATGACTCACTTAATAACCCTTTGCTGGGCAATGGAAATTCTGGTCCATTCGTGTTATAAGTTGAGAATTACCTAGTAATTTCCATCAATTGTTCATAGTATGAAAACAGAGGCTAGCTTGTTAGACAAATCCTGGCTCAGGAGTTTGAACACTGTTATAAAAGGTAAGTTTTGTATTAATCCCCAGTCCTTCACTTGCACATATAAACTAACTAGATATAAACTAGCTTTTCCCTTGCTAATGTAAAGGCAAAAATAGCTATTTTGTCCTGGTATCAATACTCCGAGGAGCTGCTGAATTCCCCCTATTCCTCTGATTTCTAGAGTGGATAACTTGCCACCCTTGGGCAGCATAGAAATTTGACAAATTTAACAAATTTATAAAATTTGTTTTTCTCACCATGCAACAACTGATGCAGTACATAGATTCATTCAGTGCTCAAAAGAATCCTCAGAAGAATTCCCTATTAGTTTTATATATGTTTCCTGTAGAAAATTGGTGACTTGAAGGTATATACATGCATGCATACTCCGCACCAGAACAATATGTCCAAATATCAGCCGTTTATTTATTTAGCATATGGTTATCAGTCCACAATTAAGTACTAAACAAAGAATTTCTATCAGGGCTTGCCCAGCAACATAGCAACTAGCTTCAGAAAGCTGCAGGAGAACACATAAAATTCAGAATTGATGTTTCAGCCTTGAATTTACTCTGAGCAAAATGCATCATGTTGCCATTAATTTTATTGGCTCCCAATCCACTTCCAGGCAAGAGTTGACAGGGCAATTTTTCTTCTGAACAGTCCTCTAAACCCTGAAGAAATACTTGGTCTCAACTAAGTATCATGGCTGTAGATATAGTTAGATCAGAGTTCCCCAAACTTTCCAGCTTTGTGGTCCAGCCGGGCGGGGGAGGGGATGGTTCTGTGCAAGCGGCGGGCAAGTGCGTGCTCAGCTCCATTTGTGTGAGCAGCAGATGCACATACCTTCCACCCATGCAAATAGAGTGATTGCAATCTTTTTCCCACTGCTCATGCAAGTCGGGATGCGCTCACTTGCTCACCAGTTCTATGGCCTGGTTCCAAATGGCCACAGCTAGGGATTTGGGGGTGTACTAACTAGTGGCTGCTGTTAAGTTAGTTAATGCTTTTGAGTCCACAGTAGTTTGTGTTGTTTGAGAACTGTAGGGGTTGACTGTAGCTTCTGCAGACTATAGTTTTGTAGCAGTAGATTTCAAATAAAGTTTGAGAACTGGATGTATTGTTTCCATTTCTCCTGCTGTCTAAACAGCAGTGGTTTCCATCAGCAGTTCTTCTCCATCACCACTGTTATCTGTGTTATGTACATGTCTGGTAGTTGAGACCTTTATTTGAGATCTTTTTTCTTATGTGGAAGGATGTACAAGGCAGAAGGATTCTTCTGACTTTCCTTCCATACGAGGGAGACCTTCGGTTGTTTGGTGAGAAAAGAATTACATTCCCTACTTACTTTAAGATTTAAAAAAAATCTGCTAATTTCAGCTGATTAGATCCTTAAATACTAGCAAGTGAGCACAAGCAGTAACTTAGAAGCAGTAAACTCCAGCTTTTAAACTCTAAACACTGCTGCTGACTCTTTGGGTGGTCTTAGCTTCTCCAACGACTTCACCCTCTCCTTCATTTTATAGTACATCTCTCCCTTTGATCTGCAAAGCACTTATATAATCGATCATTCCATAATGCAATATACAAATACAATAATGTCTTTTTTTTCTTTAACAATCAAAAATGCTTGCTTTGGAAAGATGAGGAAAGCTATTTGTTTGAAGGGGATGTCTCTTTTTCAAGTTACTTACATGATTTATATTCCACCCCTTCCATTTCTTTCTTTATTTGAAGTATTGATTGGACCACTTTCCCAACTTGAGGGTCTTCATTCTTCATGCAGGCTAGAATGAGAACAATTGTAATACCCATTTAATAATAATAATAATAATAATAATAATAATAATAATAATCCACGCAGTGACATTGATAGACTTTATCTACCAAGGCAAATAAGTGGGCGTGGAATGCTACATCAGATGGTTGAAGAAGAAAAAATGGCTTTGGAAGAATATCTGAAGAACAATGATGAAGATGCACTGAAATTAGTATATCAGGAAGGCTTACTAACTACTGGAGAGACCAAACTGGCCTACAAGAAAGACCAAACGAAGAACAGAATAGAGCAGTGGTTCTCAACCTATGGGTCAGGACCCCATTTGGGGTCAAATGACCATTTCACAGGGGTCACCAAACCACGCTGTCCGCCATTTTTTTCCCCTTTCCCTAGCTGTCCTACTCCCTCTTATTGGTGGCCACACCCACTTGGGGGTCACCACAACATGGGGAACTGTATTATGGGGTCACGGCATTAGAAAGGTTGAGAACCACTGGAATAGAGGCATGGGAAGACAAAGCACTACATGGCCAATACATGAAAAAAATAGCTGGGAAAGCAGATAATAATAAAACCTGGCAATGGCTAAGAGCAGGAAAATTGAAGAAAGAGACCGAGGGACTAATTCTGGCTGCACAAGACCAAGCCTTAAGGACAAATGCATACAAAGTCAAAATTGAGAAGACAGCAACAGACAGTAAGTGCCGCCTATGCAAAGAAGCTGAAGAAACAGTGGACCACTTGGTAAGCTGTTGCAAGAAGATTGCACAGACTGACTACAAGCAGCGGCATGACAAAGTAGCAACAATGGTGCATTGGAAGATCTGCAAAAAATATCATTTGCCTGTAAGCAAAAACTGGTGGGATCATAAAATAGAGAAAGTCATAGAAAATGATAAAATTAAACTGCTCTGGGACTTCAGAATTCAAACAGACAAGCACCTGCAACATAACACCCCAGACTTAACAATTGTCGATAAGAAAGACAAAAAAGTCTGGATAGTGGACGTGGCAGTGCCTGGAGACAGCAGAATAGAAGAGAAAGAATTGGAGAAGATAACAAAATACAAAGACCTACAAATAGAAATAGAAAGACTGTGGCAAAAGCAAGCAAGGGTAGTACCAATAGTCAATAGGCTCCTTGGGTGCAATCCCAAAACAACTGGAGCACCACTTGAACACCATTGGCATTGACAAATTCGCTATTAGTCAATTGCAAAAGGCGGCCTTACTAGGAACTGCTTCCATCCTGAGACGATATCTGTAATACCATCAAACATCCACATCTGCCTATCCCAGGTCCTGGGTAAGGACTCGATAGGTAGACAAAATGCCAAATCCAGTCTGAACATCTGGCTGACTGTGCGATGATCAATAATAATAATGTTGGAAGAGACCTTGGAGGTCATCAAGTCCAACCCCCTGCTCAGGCAGGAAACCTTATACCATTTCAGACAAATGGCTGTCCAGTCTCTTCTTAAAAACTTCCAGTGTTGGAGCATTCACCACTTCTGGAGGCAGGTTGTTCCACTGGTTAATTGTTCTAATGTCAGGAAGTTTCTCCTTAGTTCTAAGCTGCTTCTCTCCTTGATCAGTTTCCATCCATTGCTTCTTGTCCTGCCTTCAGGCGCTTTGGAGAATAGCTTGACTCCCTCTTTTTTATGTCAACCCCTGAGATATTGGAACACTGCTATCATGTCCCTCCTCGTCCTTCTCTTTGTTAAACTAGAAATACCCAATTCCACGCTGACAAATTTTCACTGTCTTGAGAAGGTTATAGACAGCTGACAGGAATTTTGAATAGGAGAGGCCATGCTAAAACAAGAGGGCATATTTGTGTTTTGTTTGCTTATTTTTACTTAAGCCAGTTCCTCCTATTTATTTCTAAAATTTACAACGGCTTCCTATGTTAGCCATGACAAATAATGCTTTCTTTGCTGGGTGCTTTGCTGAAAAAGTTTGTTTTGATATTGATGCTTTTTAAAAGCATCAAAAGTTTGTTGTATATGCACAGTCACACAAAGAGAGTTTTATTTGTGTTCTTCAACAGTTTTCACATGCATCACCATTATGTCAGTTTTGAATATACTTTGCTAGGAGAATTCCAGAATTCCTAGTCAACCTAGGGCAATGTTTCTCAACTTTCAGCTATGTGAACTCCAACTTTCAAAATAGGGAAACAGATCTAGAAAAAAACAAAAGAAAAAAATCCAAAAATCTCTGAACTCAGAATTTTTTAAAAAAAAAAAGTTGGAAGGAATATCCTGAAATTATGGGGAAAATATCTCAACATCAGAACTTCTAGTAGTAGAAGATGGAATTAAATCAGCACTCCAGTAATTATCAAATCAGAAGCATGAAGACCTGAGGAAATACCAACAAAATAAGAATCAGCAAATTTTCTAACCAAACTATTGCCAGCAAATCTAGAGAAAAACAAATTTATGTACCAAATGTCACCAACATTCCTGCTGACAAGCTCAGCATTTTTAACTGCTGAGCCATTGTGCTCCTTAAAATTATATAAAAAGAAGATTAAACTAATGACCACTAGCACAATAGTCAGTCTTAGAATTGGCAACGAAGATCATTAAGGTGGTAGACAGCTTCTGCAATTCATGATCAATCATCAGCATATAAAGGAACAAGCAGTCAAGAAATATGTCACAGACTAGCCCTTGGTAGGGTAGTCATGGAGACTTTGAAAAAGCTATCCAAATGCCATGATATCCATGCCTACAAAGGCCAGAATCATGCAAGATTTCCTGAAACAAACAAGGAATTGAAATTTGGACTGAAATGAAGCAAGAAAGGAAGAATATTGATAATCTGAATATGGTATTGAAGAAAACTCTTGAGATTCCTTGGATAGCAAGAAAGCAAACAAATGGGTCATCAAACAAATCAGCACAGAGTTCTCATCTGAGGCACAAATGATCACACTCAAATTATCCTATTTTGGACACCTTATGCAAAGACCTAGCTTTCTAGAAAAGACTCTAATTCTAGTAAAGATGGAAGGAAAAAGAAGAGGACATCCAGTAGCAAGATGGATGGATTCAGTTACAATCCACCATTGGAAGACTTAAAAGACCAGGTTAGGGATAGATCATCATGGAAAAAGTCTATTTATGTGGTAGCTAGGAGCTGGCAATTGTTTCATGCACATAATCAAATTTGTTTCCATCAGAGTAAAAATAGATCTGATATGCAGAATGACACATTTAATAAAGTGTTAAAAACAATAGAAGAGGTTAAAAAAAGAAATAAGTGAATCCTACAGAACTGAAATCTGTATCATTTGATGTAAACATTGAGAGTCTTAGAGTACAGGTTTACTCAAAAGTAAGAATGAAAGCCAACTATGTTATGAATGAATCCCATAGCCATTGATGGAGGAATAAAGCAAATTGAATTCATTGAGATTAATCTCTGAGTAGATAGATATAGATATTGCTAATTTCAACTGATCTAGATCTGGGTTTGAAACTTGTATTTTAAGTGACCTTTGATAAAGTCCCCAATTTCAAGAAGTCATCGTGTCACTAACTCCAACATAAAATAATTTACTATATGGTTAAAAATAATATTGATCTATTCTGCATAATTGTTATAGGGGAAATTAATTTACATGCAGGGTTTGAACACTTCTGTGCTATACAAACACTAGGTAACATTAGTGCTGTTTAAAATCTTATTCTTATATTTCTCTCTGTATCTGCAGATATGTAACAGTTCAGCAGAGTATGTGAAAGTGAAAAAGTGTTCTGAAATAAAGAGTTGATATGGAAAAGAGTAAAAATAAGAGGAGTTCTCTTCAGTATTTAGTTGCCTTGCCAACAATGAATCTCCATAAATTTTACCACCTTAAAAGTTATTGTAGGATATCCTTTTGTCTCATAGCATAATAACTCTACCAATGTTTTCTTTTTTTCTTCTTTTTTAAAAGAAGAGACTTTGTGAAAGCCTATAATTAATCATTTAAAGAACTGATTAACTTCACTGGTGTAATCTGCTAACAATTACACACAGTATCTCAAAACTGAAGCATTAATTACACTGTACATTGAGACAGGCAGTAATAAGCATATCAAGTAGCTTTGCATATTAGAATCTTTCTTGTTCCTTTGTTTAGAGCAATCCTAAACATGCTTATTCAGAGATACACTTACTCACTGATGCTTAATTGCAGGCAAGTTTGCATCAAACTCTCAAATACTCAAATCAGTTTATAGTCCAGTTTAACTAAAATATCTGGATGCTCAAAGGTTCCCACTCTTAATGGTTACTTAAATATGATTTATTTTCAAGTAACCAGCCAAGCTCATTAATTAGTTATAGTGAAGAACCTTGGTTTGCCCCAGTGATCTTGTCATGGAAACAGGATCAAATCTTACCTAGAACTCAGACTCCAGATGGTATTTCAGATCTCCCTAAATACCTGTTTAAAAATCTTTAAAAATCCCTTCCACCTTGTTCTAAAATGTGGAGGTGCCCTTATGTATTCCTGGTTCACAACCTCAAAGTCACAACTGCATGGAGTATCATTAGATAGCTATCCAGAAAAACTATAGTCCAAAACTTCAGCTGATGGGGACAGCAAATGTCCAGCTTCTGAGGAAGCAAATGCGAATCAACATTCCAGGAAACATGTTGACCTTAAATTGTTTACTGAAGTCAATTCAAGTATGGGATGTAATCCAGAATGTGATTTTCTTTCACATTCTTCAGTTCAATTCATAAACAACCCTGTTTATGCTAGCCTCCCTTCCTTCAGCACCCTCACTATCCACATAGATTTCTATTGGTTCCTTACTTCCTGTAATGGTATGTGGAAAGACCTTGGGAAGTGGGTGAAGAGATATTGCTTTGGGATAAGAGACAACACAGCCCATAGCTGAATAGTGGACTGGGTAAGAGGCTTAGGAGGGATCATCCCTAGTTTCTCGAACTTTAAGGAGATGGCAGGAAATTTGTACTTTCAGGCTTGCAAGATTCTGTTAATGTAGCTGTACAATAAAATAAAATTGGCTTATCTGGTTGTGTTTCCTGTCTGGTCTACCTGTCTGGTAAGGCTGACCCTTTTCCATTTCTTTTCCTAGGCCTTTTGTTTGTTTTATGTCCAATATATGCCACTTCCGTAACTCCCGTGTGAATTCCTCTCTCTCCCATATTGTTTTTCCCAAATTAGTTTTAATTGGTTTCAAAGATAAATTTAAAAAGCTACTCTCTCTTGTCCCAGCAAGCATTGTTTATCCCAATTTATTTGCAGAAATGGAGTCTTTCCAGGATTTGGCTGATATTAAAGGTAAAGATAAAGATTTCCCATCTCAGGTCGACTCTAGGGGAAGTGCTCATCTCTGTTTTTTAGCCAAAGGAGCCAGAATTATCTGAAGAAGGACAACTCAGCACAACCAACAGCCAACTCACTGTGGGACAACTTACTGCAGGACATTGTGTCCTGCCTCCCATACACACTCGACAGTCCCCAGTTTGCGTACATAGCAAAAAGATCTACAGAGGATGCCCTAACCATCACTCTCCATACTGCTCTGGCTCATCTGAAGCAGCAGAGGACCTAGATAAGGATGCTCTTTGTAGACTTTAGCTCTACATTTAACACAATTCTTCCATACACACTGCGTGTCAACCTCAGACTTTCACATTCAATCTGCCTTTGGATTATGAACTTCCTGTCTGGCTGCTCTCAGAGAGTTAGATTAGGCAACTATATTTCTTCAGCCCTTATTCTTAATATTGGCTCTCCACAGGGTTGAGCCACCTGCTTTATACCCTTTACACTTATGATTGCACCCCCACTCATCCCAGAAATATTATTATTAAATTTGTGGATGATATAACAGTGGTGGGGCTTATCTCCAAAGGGGATGAGTCTGCCTACTAGGATGAGGTGGAGTGGTTGCAGAGACAATAATTTGGTTCTCAACACCACTAAAATCAGGGAGTTTATAGTAGATTATAGGAGGAATAGATCAGACATTCAGCCCTGATCATTAGCAGAGACCATGTGAAGTGGGTGGCTAGCTTTAGGTTTCTGGGTGTTACCATAAAGGAGGACCTGGCCTGGAGTGCTCATGTTATAGCATTGGTTAAGAAGGCCCAGCAGAGATTATATTTCTTGAGACTTCTCAGAAACAACAACTGAAAAACTGCTGGTGACCTTCTACTGTTGCTCCATAGAGAGCATTCTAACCTATTGGATTTGTGTGTGGTTTGCCAACTGCACTCCAGACGGTCATTACTATCACCCAGAGGATTATTGGCTGCCCTTTCCTCCTCCCCCCCCCCCAGACAAACTGTACAGTTCCTGCTGTCTTAGGAAAGCTCAAAACATTCGTAAAGATTCATCTCATCCTGGACATTCCTTTTTTGAACTATTACCATCTGGCAGATGGTACAGGATAAAAAAACAAAGACAAATATGCTGAAAAATAGTTTTTATCCCATAGCTGTAACCATATTAAATACTACTGTATAGTGCAACATTAAAGTGCAATATTAGGGGCAGCACAATGGTGAATAGAATGTGAAGGATGTGTGTATACTTATGTAGTGTGCATTGTGGACAGCACTTAATTTTGTTGTGAGATACAAATGACAATAAAGGTATTCTATTCTATTCTATTCTGTATTAATCATTTCATTCAGTTACTTTTTATTATTGGTGACCACGTTTTCAAACAAATTATTGTAACTCTTATATTTCTGACTTTATTTTATTATTATTGGTCACAGGTCTGTTGAAATTAATCTAACTTTTGTATTTTTTGAACTGTCTGGCAGAGAGTTGTCCTGTGGTGAGTTGGCCATGGTAAGTTGGCTGCAGTGAGTCCAAAGACCCTTTCCATGGTCATGTGGTCAGCACAACTACTTATGCTGAGGCTCATGGAACACTGTTACCTTCCCACCAAAGTGGTACTTATTTATCTACTCACATTTGCATGCTTTCAAATTGCTAGGTTGGCAGGAGCTGGGCCAAGTAATGGGAGCTCACCCTGTCACACAGTGCTCGGGTCTTGAAGCAGGGCTGTCAGCTTTTCAGCTGATAAGTTCAACGTCTTTAACCACTGAGCCATCATGCTGATATTACAGGATCAGAGATTGCCCTGTACCGTGGTACATTGCCCCCTACCTTAAATAATTTTATCTTAGCTAACATCCCTCCTCAGGGCAAATCTCAAAGTTTTGTCCAGATTGGGATGCAATACTCATAACTGAGTGAAATGAAAGAGCCCTTGATAGGATGAAGTCAGGACTAGGTACCTGTAATTGTACCAACTGCCAAGGTATTTCCTTATCAATGGTATTGTGACCATCACTCAGGACATTATTTTAAGCAGCTGTCACCACAATTGCAACAGCATTTCACTGCTTGTATTTTAAATCCAGTGCTCTGACTGGGTGGATTGCTTTGGTCAGCCCCATTTTCCAGTTCCTGCAATCTCACTGAGGTAATATGAGGGCCTGGGAGCCAAATAAAGAATAGCCACTATGTCTGCATAAGAAACCTGGGAGACAGAGAAAAGTTTTCCCACAGAAACACCAGCAATTTTCCCTCTTCTTTTCTTTTTAAGAAGGGAAAGGAATGAATGAAATTGAGGAAGGATGATGAGGCACTCAGCAACTGGCCAGTATGCCAGTAATGATTAGCTGGCTTTTTAAATTTTTCATGTGTTAGCCAAAAATGGCCAGTGCAACTTAAATGTGGTTGTTTTGTGAATTATAGACTTGCAAGCATGTAAGTAACATGTTCACAAGATCTCCATGTTAGCAAATAGCAAAACAGCCCAGATCAATCTCAGATGTGTTTTAAGATGGAATCAGAAGAGTTCAAAAACAAATAGAGGTTATTTGATAATTCTTCTCAGTGGAGATATATCAAAATGTTCCTATCATATATAATTGGCCTAGGTAATATCTGTCCCATTTCACCCCACTCTTTCCTTTGTCCTCCTTCAATGGATTCTCTTTTGAAGAGGAGCAGAAGACTAGAAAAAACATACATATTTCACTTAATACATGTGTTTTTGTAGCAATAGTGGGTAGGTGGAACTGGCTTGTTGTACTATTCAATTATTAAAGATATTTAGCTATTACTACCATTCCACTCTTAATGGAATTAACCATTCTGCTCTCCAGGCTGAGTATTATGCTAAATATTGTTCCACTGCAAATGTACTATTTTATGCAAAACCTGGTTATTATTAATTACCAAATGTCTTACTTTGGCAGAAGCTAAAATTTAGAGATCACATTATGCTAAAGCCAAGCCAATGCCATTCTTTTGTACAGCAATGTGTTGCTGTAGATTGTGTTTCTCAATTTGTCAGCATTAATATGTGTTCAGCTACTGGAACTTTCCAGCCAGCATGCCAGCTGAGGAATTATGGGAGTTGTAGTCCACACATCTTAAAGTTGCTAAGGTTAAGAAATACTGCTGTAAATGATTGTTTCTTTTGAGTAGGCAAAGACATTTTTTCCTTCCATTTAAAGCAGGGAGAGGTAACAAGGATTTTTTAAAAAAGATACGGCACAAAGGTTCTGAGATAACATCTGCCAGTTATTTAATGTAGCCCTGAAATTGCCTCTCTCCACTGCTATCATTTTATTGATGAATGCTGAATCAATATAGATCCCTGATCAAATATTTGTATGGAAAATTATCACAAGAATTAGCCTTCAAAGCCTTTTTGTATTCTTAAAAACTAGGAAATAAATTGAGGGATTCAGCAGTATGGACATATTTTTGTTTATTTTTTTAAACACCTGGAAGGTTAAGAAGCAGAACCTTTGTCTGATCCTACACAATCAACTTTCTTTCCACTATATTTTGTACTTATAGATCTATTATAGTTTGTCCTCAACTTACAACAGTTCATCAGAACCAGAAAAAGAAAGTATTTCTTCTCAGAATACTTTTTAAACAATGGGATTTACTGCAATAAAGTAGCCATGAATGACTCCTGGATAAGTCCCTGCAATATTTTTGGCAAAAGTTTTGGAAGTGTTTTATCCTTGCCTTTTCCCCAGGGCTGAGACTGGCCCAAGGTCACTCAGCTGGTTTTGTGCCTAAGCCAGAACTAGAATACACAGTCTTCCAGTCTCTAGCCTGGTACCTTAACCACTATACAAAACTAGATTTCTGAATTCCAATTTGATGGTTACAAAGGGAATTGGACTTATTTATGACAAATCAGAGTAGCTACTTCTATATATATATATGCATAGCTAGATAATATTTTCTGACTGCCAAACCAACAATGTAGGAAGTCATTTGTTAATTTGCAACTCCTTACTCACTGTATGACACAAAATACTAAAGTTAGTCATCAAACTTTGGACTGACCAAGAAGGATGTTGTTTTACAATTGAAGATAATGGGACTTTTTCTGGGAAAAGCATGCCTGGCTGAGAAATTCTGGGAGTTGAAGTCCACAAGTCATAAAAGGGCCAAGTTTGAAGACCCCTGTTTTAAATCAACATTTTGACTTCAATAGGCTCCAAGTAGTTACTAGAGAAATTGCTCTGTCTAAACTATTCTGTTTTGTAGTTTGTATAAGGTGCACAACTGGTACACATATTGAATTCCAGATACAATGAAGTAAGCATATATTTTCAAAATAGGATTTTGTTTATTCGTGTCAGAAGCCTCACAATTAAAATAAGGCATACTATTCTATAAAATAGAAGATTAAAATATGTACAAGTTAAACATATCTTGCCCAGAAACTACGGTGTTTCCCTGAAAGTAAGGCCTACCTCGAAAATAAGCCCTAGCTTGAGTTTGGGGGTGGGCCTAATATAAGCCCTACCCCAAAAATAAGATCTAGTTTGGGGGTGAGTCACACACTTAAAAATCAAGCTAGGCACGGGTGGGGGTGTGGAGCTGCCCCACGTGGCCCGCAACCACTTACCTTGCAGCCAGGCCTCTCTTCACCAGCCCAGCTCTTCTTCTGAGTAATATTTTGTAGCCATGCCTGCATTTCTCAGTCACAGGCCTTTCCGGAAGACCACTGCAGCCAAGAACCAAGCTATGGATTCAATCCATAGCTCGGTTCTGCAAGACCTCTGCAGCCAAGGACTGAGCTATGGATTGAATCCATAGCTCGGTACTCAGCTGCATAGGCCTTCCAGAAAGGCCTGACTGCAAAATGCAGGCCGGAATGCAGCTGCACAATGAAGCTTCTCCTTCCAGAAGAAGTGGACCTGCTGGACGGGGCTGTCGGTGCCGGATAGAAAGTTCACATCAATTTATATCATCACAGACACCACCTTTTTCATTGGACTTAAAGATTTAGCTACAAGCCTTCCAGCAAAGAAAAAACAAAACATGTCATATTTACATTTGAGTTAATTGACACACCTAACATATATCCCTCTACTGTTCCTCGGAAAGAGGCAGTATAACTTTAAAATAATTCTTGCCATATCATTCTACTTAGGTGAATTTTAAAATATGACATCCAATTTATCAGGGACATATTTTATCATTACAAAAATACTTGAGAATGTATGAGAGAAATAAAAAAGTGAATTTGTAGCACAATATGGTGAGATCCAGAAAACGATATCATTTTATACTGCTAATTGACAGTGTTTTTAAAGAGTTTGTTAAGAACTATATTTATTTAGATATCCACAAAACCAGAGAATTCCAATCAGCGGTTATGTTTTCTATAAGAACAATAAGAATTTTACTATCCATGTTGTAAAATAGTATTATATATGTAAACCTGACATATATATATATATATATATATATATATCTTGCAAACTTAAAATCCGACCACCCACTTAACTATAGACACTGCTATGGCATTAAACCCAAGTGAATTGAGAATTGCCTAGCTTTTCTGATGTGCTTTGAAAAGTAGAGGGGAAAAAAAGCAGATTAGGAGGATACTTTCAAGTGGCAGAGATAGAATGAACTGAGCCTTATACTATGAAAGAAGTGAAGGAATGCAAGCCTCGAGCAAGGCTTAGGATCCTCCCTGAAAGCAGGGTAGGAGGGAAAGGGAGAGGAGAAAGAAATTGAAACACTGGCTTCTTGAATAGAAAAGTTTATGGAATGTCCTTATCAGTGACAAAGATGGGAGCTTGTTCTTCATTAGTGGCTTTGATGTTTATTTATTGGTTTTATATGCTATTTCACTTAAACCAATTCTAAGCAGCTCACACTTTCTACAATGCAATGTGCAAGTCAAAAGCAAGAAGATCATGTACATTGGAAACTAAACAACCTTCCACTGCTATGGTCACACTCTTGGGCAAACATCCTCACCACTACCATTCCTCAAATTTTCTCTAATATCCTAGGTCTTAACTGACTTCTAGGATACTAATAAAGAGAGAGCAGCCTTTTATCTATTGGAGAAGTTGCTCCAACAGAAAGGGCCATCACAGGGAAGACTCAACCAGTCAGGACTTCTGAAACTGATGGAAAAGGCACAGGAAGTTCTATCTTCTTGATCTAACCAGATGGAAAGATCCCATTTGTGTCAGGGATCCCACCTAAATCCCAGAGCTAATAGGTTGGAAAAGATGTTAGTAAAGGGCTTTTTTCTGCTACTTCTCTCCTTCTACTTAATTGTGGAGTAGAAGATGTTACAGGAAAGCTAGCTCAGTAGGATGACCCATACATCACATGTAGAGAGCTCCAGATTCAAACTAGGACCAAATTTCTACATTCACACTAAGGAAAAGAATAGATTGTCTCAAGCTCTAATTTGCTGGAGGCATCTACCAACTCTTGAGTTTGAGATAAGACTATGCAATAGTTGGGTTTGTGCTGGTGTATGTCCTAACATTTTGAAGCAAGCAGCAGCAGATGTAACAGCTACATATATTCATTCAAGAGTAAATCTGTCCCAAATAAAACAATATAGAACTATCATGAGAATAGTGGCGGTCTCTCAGTGGACAAATGTATCTCAATCACATATCTAGCGCCAGTTAGTCCATTCAGGTACCCCAGAGATAAAGATAACAGGTCACATTTTTCAGTCCTGGCCCAAATGTTTAACTACATTTCCAGGTTGATTTGTATATTGAAAATATATTAGTTTAAAAATTGAAGAGGTTTTTCCCCTCTCTTCTATTTGTTTTGATTTTATTTATCATCACTACTCAGTTCTACAATAGTTCTACTATTTCTTAACCAGAACCAGCTGCTGCTGATGGTGAATCTGGAAAGACATTGAAGTGGGTAGCTGGAACTGTCTTGGCAGAAAACTCCAAAGCCTCTGCTCCCTAGTTCTGAAGGTTACACTCCCTCCCGCCCTGTTTACTTTGCAGTAAGTCTAGTGCAGTGGTTCTCAACCTGTGGGTCGGGACCCCATTTGGGGTCGAACGACCATTTCAAGGGGGTCGCCAAACAACACAGTCCGCCATTTTTTCCCCTTTTCCTTAGCTGTGCTACTCCCTTTTATTCTATTGGCTTTTGAAAGCCAATAAAATAGACTCTCTTGAATAGAGTCTAATTCTATTGACTTTCAAAAGCCAATAGGAATTGTCCAGGCTGTCTCTGCCCTGCTGAGCCTGCCAAAAGTCCCATTCTGCAAACGGTGCTTCACCAGTTGAGTAGTCCTCGACTTACGACCAGTTGAGTAGTCCTCGACTTACGACCGGTTGGGGGATCGCAGCATTAAAAAGGTTGAGAACCACTGGTCTAGTGAGAGTCATCTCTAAGTGTAGAAGTTCATATGCTAGCTTACCTGGTCCAAATCTTAAGCTAAATCCTTTACTGTAAATCTCTAAAGTGAATCCACAAAATTGGAATTAGGAAATGACTAGCTTGAGAGCCAGTTTGGTGCTGTGGTTAAGACATCATGCAGAAACCAGTAGACTGAGTCCCATCTTAGGCACAAAGCCAGCTGGATGGCCAGTCACTTTCTCTCTGCCCTAGAAAGGAGGCAATAGCAAACAATTTCTGAAAAACTTTGCCAAGAAAACTGCAGGAATTTGTCCAGGAGGTCTGCAAGAATCGGACATGACTTTACAGAAGGGGGGAGGTCAGAAACTGAGTTGTTGTTTATTTTGAGATTCGACTTGGAACCGAACACAAAGAAAGTGTCCACTTTGTTCTCTTAAAAGTTGCATCCTGTGACATCCAACAACAAAACTATTGGCTATGATGATGATACAGATAACAGTGATGCCAGGATTAGCAATAAACTTTACTGCCATGTTTTTTTTTTAATTGAATTATTTAAAAAAAAAGTTTGCTTGAAAGAAAGTTGAAAGAACCGGCTGACAACATCAACTTCGATTTAAAGGCAATTCTCCTTTAGAGCAGCTTCTCTGTCCACCACGGGCATTTCAATCGAAGCCAACGACCTGCTTTCTCCCGTCCCTAAACTTTTCGGGTGCCCTTCTGATCTCTCCGACTTGGCGGCTCTTCTCCTTCGATTCGAGATGCGGAGAGGATGCGATTTTTCACCCAACGCGGTCCTTTCCCTCCTAAGCCAAACCGTTATAAGAAAATTCTCCTGTCAGGAAAAAAGGAAGACGACGCTTTGTGCGGAACAGGAAGAGTTAACCCTCAGCTATCCCCACCTCCACAGCAGAGAACCGCATCGAGTAGCCCGCATTCATAACCCACCCACCACTAGCAAGTAAAGTACACGACCACCGAAAACATCAACAAAAACAACAAAATCCGAAGGGTTGGTTGGTTTTGATTCTCAGCATCTGTGTAGCAAGCTGAAGTCATCTTTTTAGTCCGGAAGAGGCAAAGTGATTTTAGAGAGCCTATTTCTGGGAGAATGGCTTTCAGAGGCTTCCTTCCATTCTGGCGCAAATCTTTTTCTCCCAACCGCCGAGACAGGAAAGGAAAAGGAAAGAAACGTTTAACCTAATTCCCAGCATTTCTATTTACTTATCTGTCTGGGTTCCGGCATTTTCCACCACGAGCAAGATATATTTGCATTTGCTCTGAAACTTTTTTGTTTTATTTTATTTTACTTTAATCCCTAAAAAAACCCAGCAAGCTGCGGGCATTGCACTAGCATTCTTTTCCGCGGTCCTTTCATCCAAAGGAAAAAAAGCAGTAGCCAAGCAGTCAGGCGGGGATGAAGAAACAACCGTCCTGCCGAGACCCGAGCCCTCCATTCTCTTCTCTCCGCTCTTACTCATCCTTGCTTAATGTTCATCTACCAAGGCTTGCTTCCTTTCCCGGAAAAAAGTCTTTCAAAGCACAGAAATAACAGCCCTAAGGTGGAGAAAGTGAAACGGCAATTTTCTGGCAATCGGGAGAAGCTTAAAAAAAAAATCATACCCAACGAGCTCGCTCCAGCCAACAAGAACGCACTCGTTTCGGGCAAGGCAGAAGAGAATAAAAAAAAAATGGCAAAAAAATTCGCATATGTGTTTAAAATATATATTCGCGCCCGTCGATTGTTATATTAATATCGAGCGTCGTCCTGTAAACGCTTGGAGCCCTTCCCTTTTTCTTTGCTCCCCATAAAGACCTTTCACTCTGGCTACCCTGGAGGGAAGCGGTTCCTTATCCCAGAGTGTTTAATGCTTGTGAAAATAGGGAAAGGCTATCCGATTGTCTCTGGTTTATGCTCACTGAGCAAGAGGACCGTTCTCCTTTCGGACACAAGGGGTCGCTGTTGCGATCGTGTGAAGGCCAAACTCTAAACAGCATAAAACCTCCCCTCTCGGCGTGGAGATAGTGGTGATGCTCGAGGTGGTGGAAGAATTCAAGGCACCAGTATATACACGGAATAAACATGAGCCTCGTATGTGCTCCAAATGCTGTATATCCAGGGTAGGAAGTCTATAATAGGAGGGGGAGAAAAACCGGCTCGTGAATACTAAAGAGACAATCCAAAGAGTGTCTTGCAAAAATTTGCGGTCTCAGAGGCGCGTGAATGCAGAAACGTTCTGCATAGAGGTTAAAGATCTACTAACAGTCCTTTCACCTTTGCACTGTTACCCCGATCGGGGCCAAGGAACGAAAAACGGAACGCTTTACTAGAACTAGGCAGCGGCTTCTTAAAGGAGAATCGTAGTTAGTCGATCGGGGCGTAAACGCTCAAATGTGACTCGGAGAATACGGGACTAGTCATTCAACCCGACTCTAAACCAGGTTAGGGAAGGTGAATTAAAGCAAAGGCACTTCCTTTCACCTCCGAAAACCCGAACGGTTGGCATTTGCCCGCATTGTGCCTTTAAAGGGGAGGGCGGAGAGCAAGACGACCAAGACGCCCCCTCGGTTTTCATCTGCGGAGCTTCCAGGGACCTAGAAGTTCGCCCCGTTTCCCACCCTTGCCTACGGGATCCCCGCTGGTGTTCAGCTTCCTAGTCAGGCGAGAAGAAATCCGGGGAGTCGTTTCTGCATGTCGAGCTGAAGCTTGCCGATGGGTTAGACGGCATTTATTTTGGTTAAATTATCTGGAATGAAAGGCCCCTCCTTCTTTGGCGGTGGATTTGGGTCCCCCGCGCCTAAATCCGTAGTGTTACTCATCTTGCTGCTGTTGCTTTACAGACTAAACCTAGCAATGTCGCGGTGAGGGGAAGGCGTGTGGGGAGGGGGGCAAGAGTGAAAGAAAGAAACTGGGCTTCTGTCCGCCTCTTTCCTGGATGCGATGACATTCACCACGACTATCTGGCCCCCATCTGCCACTGTGTATGTGCCGAATCTTGAAATATACCAGCCATGTTTGTTTATAGTCCACGTTTGCCTTCTGACCTTCTCGGAGGATCATTTTCAAGACGGCCAACTGAGTAAGCTCGGCTGGACGCTAAATTCTTCCTCCCCTTTGTTTTTTTTTTAGCTGAAGTTGAAAAGCGGGTTAGGTCCACTTCTTACAAATCTCAGTAGCAACAACCACAGCAACTTTCAAGTGATGCTGTTGATGATCTCTTTCGTTTAGATAGAACGCGCTTAAAATTCATGTGCACCAGGTAATAACGAAGGTTGGGCGTCTTGAACGCATTTTTACATTTACACTCGTGGAAAGCTTTGGGAGTGGCTGGGAAATGGGGCGATTTTATTTACTGAGGCTGGATAAGAGATGGGTTACATCGACTCCCCTCAATGAAGCCGAATCACTCCAGAAAGAGACCCAACTTCGTATACAGAGTGTATATTTTCCTTCTTTGTTGATTGATTCCCCCCCCCATCTCTTCAGAGAAACCCCTTTTGATATATAGACTTTGTCCAACTGTTAGGTAGAGTCAGGCAGCATTGAAAAATAAAATTTCCCTAATATTTTAGGAGTCAAAAGGTCCACTTATTCTGAAATCGTTGGAGGAAGGGGAGACCTGGGAGCAAATGCTGCGTGTATGCATGTGTCTGTGTGCGCAGGAAGGAGTGGAAAGTTAGAATATGAGCTAATAATCTTTCTACCAAGAGACTATCAATTGAACCTTACTTCTTGCTCACTTAACAGGATGATTCTATGCCGTGTCAGGAGAAATCAATGCCCACCTTCCCAAGGTGAGGGGTAGCACTTCCCTAAGTAGTGATTTATAATGTCTTACAGCGCCATCCAACCATCACTGTGTCGATAGAACAGTAAAGCAGACTTGCTTTGTACTGTATCACAGAAAGGATTCGTCGCTATATTTCATTCAGCACGAACCGGCATATTACCACGTGTATTTTCTACGCGTGTTTAGGATTAGGTGCCATTAGTCTAACCAGTGATTAAGATTAGATTCGAGTTTCAACGTAGGACGCCAGCGGTGTTTCCACACACATAGGCAGAGATTGTCTAGAAGTCATTATTAATCATGGGGATAGAAACGGCCTTTATCGCACTTCCTAATGGACAACTGAAGTGGCAAAGTACTTCCAGGTTCCTACCGACAGTAAAAGCAGTAGTTGGGAACTAGAAGTATCAGTAGGTTTGGTTGGGGAAATGATCTGCCAGTTTTCTCTCTAAAAAAAAATCTACGGGCAGCACACAATAGCAGTAGTTGTAATAAGATTTTCTTTCCAAAATAGTAGAGCCACTGGAGGAAATGTTTCAGTCTAGCTAATTTTCCCTTCGTCTATCCGCTTACTCAGGAGTAAATTCCACTGAAATTCCAGGGGGGGGGATTTTTACCTGGGGGCCTGGGTGGGGTGGGAAAAGCACTACTTTCAAGCGCTAAACACCTGCGAGTAGCTGCGATGTTATCACTTTCCCCCCGACGTCCTTGTCACTACTAGGGGAATAGAAAAGCCGCAAAAAGAAATGAGGGAAACTGAAGCTTTACGGGCAACCAGGATCAAGCCGCTGTCAATGCCCTGTCAACCGGAGTCTCGCTGACGCTTTTATCCTTCGCCTCAAATAATAATTAAAGCAACAAAAAAAATAACCCCTCCCCCGTCCAAAAAAATAGCGGGCGAAAATCTAAGCGGCTAAGCCTTTATTGCCCCCTTTTTGTGGCATAAATCAGATTGCATGGCTTTTAATCCGCCGCTCCTCCTCCTCCTGCTTTTCCCCTCCCACAATATTTGATCAGTCACCTGATCCATATTTCCCTCTCCCACCCCACCCCCCACCCCTCAAACAGCCTGCAGAGTTGAGGGAGGGGAAGCGTTCAGAGAATAAACCGTCTTGTTTCTTTCTTTTTCCTCAAAAAAAAAAAAAATAAAAAGAAAAGAAAAGAAAAGAAAGAAAAAAAGAAAAAAAGAAAAATCCTGCGCGACTGTAAGGGAGAGAGGGGTGGTGATCAAAGGCAGCTGCTTGCTTTAAGCCAATGAAAGCGGAGGCGTGTTGATGCAAACCGGGGGGGAGTAAAAACGGATTAAGAGTGTGGAGGGGGGAGAAATCAAATGAGGAGCGGAAAAGTTGCCTCTGGTTCCGTCCTCCCTCCCTCCCCCCCCCCCCAATATTTCTCTGCGTCTGTCGCGGATTTCTCCAAGCAGCCGCCTCGCCAGATCGCCAGCCCCTGAAATATGATAATCAGAACAGCTGCTTCTGTGTTCCCTCCGGCCAATCAGAAGACGGCAGGTTTGACGTCCCCGCGGCCTACGTCGGCCAATGACGAGCGAGCTGAGTTGGAGCAGAGAAGTTTGAGTAAGAGATAAGGAAGAGGCTCGTGGTCGAGGCGCGCGGAGTTCTACGCACTGGGCAGCGCCTCCGCCGCTCTCTCGCTTGCCTGGACCGGCAGCCCGCGGGGGGTTTTCTTCGAGCGGAGCCACCCTCACCGCAGGAAGAAGGGAGCCCGGCTACCCCGCCTTCTTGAGGCCGATTCCAAGCGCGGCGGCAGAGCCAGCAGCATCCCTGCCGTCCCTTGACAGCATCTTCTTCTTCCCTCCCTCTCCGGGGCAAAAAGCAGCCGCCGGTTTATTTTTTTATTATTATTATTTTCATCTTGGGAAAGTTCCTGTGCAGCCGTGCACCATTTCACTGTGGACACTATACCCTTGGGTAGAGATGGGCGATATGGGCGACCCACCGAAAAGTAAGAAAGCGACGGTTCTAAAGCGCTTCAGTCGGTTATTAGCTGGTCCTCGCGAGCGTGAAGGCGAAGTAGGAGCAGCGAATAGTTTGAAGTAGGAAAACAGGGTGGCCCCCGGCGCGTGTTGCGATCCGTTTCGCCTTGGAGCGTTAGATGCTGGAGGGCTCCCCAGCGGGCTCGCTTCTCCTTCAAGGGGAAAGCCGCCGCTTAAAAAGTCGGAGATATAAACGAGGGAGCGTGGAAACCGGAGTGGGGCAGCGGGGGGAGATGTCTCATTTTTACGTACTGAAAATCTGTTCTGCTGAAGATCTGCGGGAACCATCTTTTCCCTCCAATACGAGGGGAATCTGGTGTCCTGCCTGGGGGAGGGGGGAAGGGGAGCGAAAGGGTCCCGCTCAGAGGCCCGTCCGAGTCTCGGCAATGACTTTGAGCAAGTTGCGGCGCTGCTACCAACCTTTCGGATGTCCAGGAGTGCCACCCTAAACCCGAAGGATCCAATTTGCTCTCCAACAATAGATTTCTCTCCCTAGCCACATTTGATTCGGAACGAAATCCCGGCTGCGGTCCGCCCCAACTGGGGCAGACAGTTCGCTTCCTGCGCCGGCTGAATCCAAATTCTGGCAAAAGGGGGAGAAATTGGGGGGGGGAGCGAAAAACCACAAATCAAAGCCCTCAGGCTGGGTTTGGTTGGCGCATTCTGCTCCCTGGATATGTAAAGCATGTTGCCCGTGCTTAATTTTTCTGACCCACTCCTCGCCCCCCACACCACCCCACGTCTCAAAATTACCCCCGAGCGTTTTTTGGATTGGTTGAAAAGCGTGGAAAATGAGCACACTTCTCCGACCCTCCCCCTCTCTGTAAATTTAACTTTTGCGTTCTGCCTTTTCCCTCAGCCTGGGAAGCCTTTGATGGAGCCACACACACCACCTCATCCCGACTGCTGTCCTAAAACGCCGCGCTCTCTCTTGCACCCGCTCCCTCCCTCCCCCTTTCTCTCCTTTCTGGATTTTTTTTTTTCCTCCCTTCTCCCCCCCCCCCCTTGCCCGAAAATGCAACGCGACCTCAACCGCTGCGGCAAGCAGCGCGTTTCCCAAAGAGCAGCGAACCGAGCTCAGGCGGCGGGGTTGGCGGGGACTAATAAAACGCGTTTATCTCAGTAGGAGTGCGAACGCTTCGTCAGTTATGTCTCTTCTCCTCCTTTGCCTTTCAGAAAAACGGCTGATTTCCTTGTGCGTCGGTTGCGGCAATCAAATCCACGACCAGTATATTCTGCGGGTTTCCCCGGATTTGGAATGGCACGCGGCGTGTTTGAAGTGCGCGGAATGTAACCAGTATTTGGACGAGACTTGTACGTGCTTTGTAAGGGATGGGAAAACCTACTGTAAGCGAGACTACATCAGGTATGGAGCCTCTCTTGCTTGCGTGGTCTCCCCTCCCCCTCCGCACCGGGCAGGGAGTTATGGCGACTAGTAGATCCGGGGGAAAAGAAGGGAGGACGTCAGTGTTGGTTCTCTTCCAACCGAACAGCCGAGATTCTTCTGGTTCTTACAGGCGAACCTGATTCTTAGGTCAGAATCTTTCTCGAGCTCCATTTTAGCCCTTCAGAAGCCTGTATTGAAAAAGGTACACACAGGCTCCCGAAACACACACGCATACACAAAACACACACACACGCACACGCACACACACACACACACACACACACACGCACGAAGTTTAAGACATAAGCATATCCCGTGGTTAGGAAGGGGGAGAAACAGTAAACAGCGAGGGCCGAGGAAAATAAACAGATACAGACAAGAGATAATTACAGAGGGATGGGTTTCCCCCTTTTTAATATTTCAGGTTTATTTTGTTATCTGTATGAGGTGGAGGCAAGTTGCATAAAAATATTTTCCCCTTCCTTTTAAAAATAAGCTCTCCACAAACAGGCCGGTCAGTCAGATCAGTTGAAGGCCGCCTCTTTCTGAATTCTTGTCTGTTGTGTGCATTTACTTCCTGGGTAATTGAGGAAGGACTCTAGGCCAGCTGCTTTGCCATAGTCAGGATTATTAACTTCTTGGCGTCAAACGTATGCAGGTGGGAAATAAATGTATTAATCCCACTTCACACCCTCAAAAGAAAAATTTAAAGATAAGCCTCTAGATAGAAGAAGCCGAACAAAAGTGTCCTAGAACTGTCTACGTCGAGCGCGATTATTATTTTTTAAAAAATGTTCCATGGTCACTAAATTGGCTGGGAAGGAAATATATGAACCTCTTTCGGGGGCAATCAGAAGAGAGCTACTGACGCTCCGGTTCTCTGGCCTGGAAGCTTCATTCGAAAGAAGATTCAAAGCATCAAATAGCTTAAGAATCCGGGTTGGGGGGTGGTGTCTCCCGGCTCCTCTTTTTCGATTGTTCTGGTGAGGACTAGTTTGAGGCTTGTGTAATATTTAGAGGGGCAGCTGCAATTTGCTGTCATTCAGAGGGATCCAGCCCTCTTTCTTTAAATAAGCGTCCCTCCCCTGAACTCTTAGCTAATTAAGTGTATAATTGAAATGAGGTGGGAGGTAGTGGGGGTGGGAGGTTTCTCCTGCGCGGTATGGGGGGGGGGGGGAAGAAAGAGATTTTCTATTTTTCAAGGAAGTGCGTTAGGAAAAGAAAATAACCACCACTCCCCTTAATGCCCATTCTAGCAGGCCTCTTCATCTTTTAGAAAATAAACCAAGGATGCGGTTGCGATTTGTAAGGCTTCCTTCCTCATACAAACCAGTCCTAACTCGTGGGTTAAGGGAAAGGTAGAGGACAGCTATAAAATAGTAGCAACGATCATTAATACTAGCAATGGTATTTAAATAAAGTCCCGCTCTGTGGTCGAAAAAGCAAATTGCTTCGAAGGAGGAGGGAGAGGAGGAGAGCAAAACCCACACAAAGACTTTGTTTGCAGGACCCCCTTGGGTAGGTCTACTCAGGAGCCAATCTTTTCAGTACCCTTTACTCTCAGGTAAGGCGTGTGGGTAGGATTACAGGCCTTCATCTTTTTAAATATTAACCCTTTGGGAGCTCTAGGACCGCCTCTCCTTTCTTATCTTATCTGCCTTGATGAATTGGACAGAGGAGATCAAATTGCCCCTCAGCTGTTAGCGAACAATCGCTACATTTAGATAATGGAAGCAGCTTCCTTCCTACTCTGAAAATTTCTCTAGGAAGCTGATTCTATTATAAAGAATATATATAATATAGTCATATATATAGAGATACTCATATAGTATATATATATATATATTATAGATATGATATATCATATATATCAGTATACTATCAATATATATATATATATATATATATATATATATATATATATATATATAAATCCTGCTTTTCTGGCCACCGCTGACTTGACAGGTAAACCGACAAATATTGGAGAAAGGAAAGAAGCCTTTATTTCCCATTTCATCGATTTTTTTTCGACGATCGAGGGGGCCGGGAGGGGGGGTACGAGGAGACGCGAAGCTACTGTGTACCCTTACCGGGTTTGATCTTCGCGGAGGGGGCAAAGGTTGGCGACTTGAGGCGGGCTTGCGCCGAGGACACAATCCAGACGGAGTGGGCGCTGCTTAAGGTTCCCTAACCAGGAATGGCAGGAGCAGGAGGTGGTGGTGGTGGTGGTGCTTTAAACGACGCTCGGTCTTGACGTGGGCGTATTTTTTTTTCGGGAGCAACTTTCCACTGGATCGGAACCTTCTCTCGGGTTCCTTTGGGATTCCCCTTTTCTCCCCCCCCTTCCCCCTCCCCCTCCCCCCCCAAAAAACCCGGTTTACGACTTGGATCGCAATTCTGAAATGCGAAGACTTGAGGTCGCCGGCGAGAATTCCCCCAATATTCCCCCTCGGAAAGGCCGCTAGAGAACGAGCTCCAGATTTCCCAGGTTCTCTGCCTGCCCCGGTTCCTGGAAGGCGGCTAAGCCCAGAGCTACGGGCCGCCTCCTTTTGGAAGGCGGCGTCTGCTTAATACATTTTCAGAATCCAGGGCTTTCTGAACCGGGGGAATTTTTAAAAAAAAAAAAAAAAAAAACGAGGCTGGGCAACGGGAACAAATATTTTACGTAACAGGCACGGTATCTCCCAGCTATTCATGTGTCTGTCCCCCTCGCCAACATTGTAGCAGGTTGACTCGGGAGTAAATGCCACTGGCGCCTGCGGTAGGACTGTCCTAGCCCCTCTGCTTAACACTGCTGCATTTAATTCGGCCTCTCTCTTTTGTATATCTCGATTTGGAAGCAAATCCCGTGTCTTTCCAGCTGACGCCAAACGTTATTTCGGAAGTGCTTGTTACTCAAGTGTAAGTCAAGTTCAAGAGGTTAGATAGAAGCACATTTGCTTGAAAGGCTGATTCGTGGACCTGGACGGTCTTGCCGGCTCCCAAGAAACGTTTTCCAACGGGGGCTTTTTCCCATCTTTGGTCTTTCCAGTAGTTCATTCCTGGCCCAGGGCCCAAAGAGAGTTCTACCCCTTCTTCCTTCACTAAGAAAAAAACAGCCGGTAGTTTGGGCCTTTGTAATTATTATTATTATCCATTCTTTTTCTCCCTCGGGTTTATTTTTAAGAAGAGACAAGAGATTGCGCAGTGATAAGATAAGGAACGACTGATATATAGAGTCTAACCGCGTCCCTACAGAGAAATTGTACTGACTGGCGAGCAAGGGAGCGAAGCGAGAGGGTGATAGAACGAGCAGAGAAGGCTGCCCATCCGCTTTTTCATGCTACCCTAGCCACATCGCTCGGTTGAGCGGTGCTCCAGAAGTTTCGGACACGTCCCTGCTCTTGAAGCGCTTCGGATCTATTTTGGAAGAAAGCTCGAAAGATTCGGCGCACGCTTTTCTCTTTCTTTCGAAAGGATAGCTTACATTCCGAGGTAGAGAAGAAGGCTGAGCTAAATCAAAACGATTCGTTGCCCTTACAGATATTCGGGAGTGTAAAAATAAAAAAATCGCGGATTTGCTAGCGGCCGCAACTCTCTCCTAGAAAGAAGCGAATTAGGTGGGCGTCCTCCAATTCGTATTAAGCAAACCTCAGCCTTGACGGAAAGGTAGGCCTCGCCACTCGCTTTTGCTAATCCAAAAGCCAGAGAGACTTACGTGCCCCAACCGGCCACCATCTACAAATTAATAAACGAATTTCGCGATTTTCGCGAGCAACAAACCAAACACGCTTGAAAAGTTAAGCCATAGCGCTTCTTACTAACAAGCCACCTTCAGACCCGTGTTTAGCCCTTTGAGGCTTACTTTCCAAAACAGAACCCCAACTACCGCAAATGGCTGCCTCCAAAATCCCATTTCTGGCCCATTCTCTAAGAGGAATGTTTCTCCGTTGGGATTTTAGAGCCCGTGAGATTTTGGAGCATGCAAAGGCATATATATGGTTTCTGTGCATCCTTATAAAGAGAGGGTAAATTAGGAGCTCAGCGGAGCTTTGCTTTGAAGTGGCCCCGGCCTGAACCAGCGTGTTTGTGTGTGTTTAAAGGATGAGGTGGTTTAAAAAAAATAAATAATAAAAAAATAGGACTTTACACTTTAACCTCCCTCGTTCTAATCGGTCCAGAATTAACCGTAGGCGATTCCCTTCCTTGCCATTCTCTGCTCATTCGAGTCAGAAGCGCAGCTACACTTCAGAAGGTTCCTTTAGCGCCTTTCGCGGGGGAAAAAAAAAATCTAAATTCTACCTGGGAATCTGTAGGGCAATTCTCCACTGTTGGCGAAAGAGACACTCACAAAAATAAATTAAAACCAGAATCTATTTTTAAATAAAATAAAATAAAATAAAAATGCACCCCTCCCCCAAAGTTTTTTCCCTTCCCGCCGGGCAGGAAGTGCATCGGCGGCCTCGATTCTTTCTTCAAGCATCGAAAACGGCAGCTCCAAATTTGGACTGGGGTCCTCACCTGCCTCCCTCCATTTAAACGGGTGAGAGAGCCAACTGGATTGGTTCGATAGAAAAAGGTTGCTTTGGGCTGGCGCCTAAAAACGCGGGGTCTGGCGGATCGGGTCGGGTCGAAAAAGGACTTGATTCGAACAGGGGTCTGAAATGAATTTTGTTTCCCCTCTCTATTTCTCCTCCTCCTCCTCCTCCTCCTCGTTCCCTTCCCCTCCTCTTTTTCTCACCTCTCTCCCCGCCGGGGTCCGGACTCAGGTTATACGGCATCAAATGCGCCAAGTGCAACATTGGTTTCAGCAAGAACGACTTCGTGATGCGCGCCCGCTCCAAAGTCTACCATATTGAGTGCTTTCGCTGCGTGGCCTGCAGCCGCCAGCTTATTCCAGGGGACGAGTTCGCGCTGCGAGAGGACGGCCTCTTTTGCCGAGCGGACCACGACGTGGTGGAAAGAGCCAGTCTCGGCGCCGGGGACCCCCTCAGCCCCTTGCACCCCGCCAGGCCGCTCCAGATGGCAGGTACTCTTAGGCCTTTCTGGGAGAAGCTGGGTTGGTGTTGTGCTCCGTTGTACCTACTGTCTTGCCCGGTCCAGTCTAACCCTTAACTGCCCGGTTCTGTATTTAGCTTCTTACAGAAAAAGGAGTTTTCTGCAGGAGCTCCAAAGGATGGACCCCAAGGAAGGGTGGAATCCTGTGGTTGGGGCTGCAAAGCAGCAGCTTTCTTCACAGTACAAGCAGCCTTGGGACCCCTTAAAAACTAACGCATTTCATTGGGTCATGAGCTTCCATTATCCATTATTCTTGATTTATCAAATGTGAAATTAGAAGTATGGAATTAGAAGTGGAAACAAACAAAAATGAGGCTTCCCCCCCCCCAAGATGGGACAAGCTACAGGTCCGGTCCTGAAGAGCCAGCTCCATTGCCCACTGAGCTTTAACTTCAGAACAAATAAGATGAAGCTATTTCTAAGTAGTTATAATTATAGCAGAGGTATGTTAACAGACATGAAAAGACATACACTAAAGGGCATGAAAGTTTGCTTGGTTTGGGCTAGATATGTGCCTAAGAAAGATGCATTTGAAGAATGGTAGAGAGAAATAAGCTCTGCATGACTGTTGGACTCTCTTCCTTTCAAGTCAATGAGACGGACAACAGAGTTCTTGGTTTTTTTTAATTTTTATTTTTTTGGTGCCTTCAAATTTCAATCAGTTATATATATGGCTGCCCATCTCATCACAGAGACTTTGGGTGGAATTCAAAATTAAGCAAAAAGTAAGTGTCGACTTCTGGTGTAGTCTCTGCAGTTTTCTCAGCAAGATTTTTGGAATGTTACCCTGGTCTTCCTCTTAGGGTTGAGAGAGAGTAGTTGGTCCAAGATCACCCACCTGGCTTTGTGCCTAAGGTGGGACTAGAACTTACAGTCTCCTGGCTTCTAGCCCAGCAGCTTAACCATTACACCAAATAGTTTTCTCCACATTAAATCTCCCTATATAGAGTAAAAAGGTTCTTTCCAAATCAGTTTCTTCCCTCTGTATCAAATCTCTTGGAAGCCAATGAAAATTAGTGGCAAAATCCAAAACCACAGTTAAACAAATATCATTGCTATATTCACATAACAAGCCTCAATCAAACAGATTGTCCTTAAGTTAAAAGTCTGCTTTCCATGAAATACTGAACCACAAGCTTACCAAGTTCACCCTACTCCTGTCTAATACACTAAATTAATTAGACTGGGCAACCATTGTCTAATAACCATATTCTATTTTTTAATCTGAACTTCCCAGAGGCCCTCCCCAAGGCCTAGTTGGCATGGAATTTGGTGTGAGGATTTTGGTGAAACCAATAACACAATTCTAGTTGTATTTATGGAGAAAAGATAGGACAGGAAGGAACCTTGTGGTATCTTCCAAAACTAACATGTTTATTGCTGCATGAGCTTTTGTAGATCACTTCCTCTTGAAGTTAAGTTCAGTAGGATTTATTCCCAGGAAGAGTAAATGTAGAATTGCCATCTAATTTGTCTTAACCCTAAGATTAGGCACTCTGCCTGACAAACCCAAACATTTGCAAATACATTTTGAACTATATTATATTTTCATTCACATTATTTTGCACAACTAAGGCCTGTTCAGGTTTGCTTAGAAAAGTTCCAATGATTTGAAAGAATTTTATTTTAACGTTTATTTTAAGTGCTGACATAGTTTAGAAAGAAGTTTCAGAACAATTAGTGGCACTAGTATTTTTGGATAACAGGTGCAGATACCGGCACTGAAGTCAGGATCTGCACCTGCTGAAGTTAATGCATAAATCCAACTTATTCAGTATGTTTGCAAACCCTTTTCTGTGAAAGTAACAGTGTAATTCTACACTTGTTCACTCAAAATTAAGTTTTACTAAATATCCATGGGATTTATTTCCACATGAATTAAATGGCAGCCTTAACTCCCCTGTATTCAGTAGACCTTCCTAATGAGAAAATACAACTGGGATCACATCCCTCCAGTAAGTGTACTTAGGATCCAGAGATGAAACATTGTTTATATAAAGTTAACCTGTGAACCTGAAGGCATTCAGGAGAAGCGTTTGAATTGGTATAGTTTGCTTGTCAGAGACAGAAGATTCAATCCATCTCCTGTTGAAGTCAATACAAAACTTTAGTTGGCTGATATGGATCAAAAGTCCTCTATAGTCCAAAGGTAAATAAGGTGTTATCTTTGGTAGCTTATCAACTGATTATTAAGCTACTAAGCATATTTTAAATGGATAAACAGAAATACTCTGTGTGTGCTTTCTCTCTGTGTGTATCTTGTGCTGCCAGGTATATGGTGTAGGTTAATCAAATACTAATTGCAGATAAAAGTAGGGGGATCACAGAGTCCACTATTGGTCTTATTAAAGAAAATTATATTGGTCTCTATTGGAGTACTGTACAATTTCCTTAGATGTCTATTCAAACATTAATTTCAGTGAGGTCAATAGGGCTTCCTAGAATGGCTGCCTAAAAAGAATTATATATTTTTTGAGCAAATCTATCTCAGCATCCCCCAATGGGAGGATAGGGAGAGACTGAGTGAATAGAGAGGGAATGTGCTCCCAGTGGGATGCTGCCAATATGTCAACCACCCACTGATCTCTTCCAAGGATGTTTCTTTTGAATGAAGCATTGGGATGGGAAAGGCTGCTACAAACAGGGAAACTCCTAATACAGGGAAAACTCTTCCAGCAGTAATTTACAACTGTCAACAAGCTAATCTTTGGAATTGCTTTCCAGAAGACCCTGTTGCCTCTTTCGAAAGCTTTCTATGATTTGGGTAGGAATTTTAGCTGAAGGTTTTAGAGTCAGTTTAAGAATTGGCATTATTTTGCTTCACTTCTCTTCCTCCTGTGCCTGATTCCCACCCCCACTCAAATTTTGAGAAAAACTTTCCAGCCCCTTTGCTGTCACCCTTCTCTCTACTTCAGATTATTTATTTATAAAGGCATTTTCCCCATCCGTCAGAGTAAATAAAACCTCTGAACCAACCTTTTCCCCAGTCTGTTGGCAATGGAGGGTGGATATGCTGCATGGCAAAAAAAAAAAAAAAGCAATCTACATCCAGAGGGCCCTAGATTTTGGGGGGGAGGGGAATTACCATAGTAGGTAAAGAAGGTGGTTCAAATTTTAAGGCCTGTTGTTTTCCTTTCACGTGGCCATGACTAAGCCAGGACATGACAATAGTGTGATGCAATGTATTCTCAGGCAGGCTCCTTTATAGGCCTACTTGGAAGTAAGCCCACTGATTGTAGCACAATTTCCTTCCCAATAAATGTGCGTAAAAACCACGGAGTCAGGTAAGCTCCACATTTGGACTACTTTCTTTGTTTCTATACCAGACAGACTGCTTTGATGAATAGACAAATCTGAGAAAAGAGGTGGGTATTTGAAAGAAGAACCCTCACATAGACCAGATCTAAACCTATGATAGTTTATTTGACATCAAGTTGTTTACTGGTAGGTATGGTTGTTTTTAATCTCTTTGTAGTCTCTTTAAAGTTGGAAGCAAAAAATATTTCAAGAAAAAGTTGATTGGAAGAGGTATATTTTATACCTTTTATTTTATACCATTTTCTGCCAAGTGAAAAGAATATAAGACTAGAACTTTTCTTCCTTGCAGGTTGCTTTACTGACTAGTTGACCAGAGAGAAGCTATTTCTGAGTAAATGGTTGCATAGGAATGCAACTTACTTTCCAATGAATAGGATTGTTTTCAAAACGTATTTATCTGCATTCAGTTAGAAATAAGAAACCAGAATGTTCATGAAGGGCATATGCTACTGCAATCTTAAGAAAGGTGTCACTTGAAAATATTATCTTTTAAAATTTTAATTAACCCCTGCAGGGCTTTTGGTTTGACTGGTTGGGTTGGTGAAATAGCTTTTCATAAAGAACTGCTTTTTCTTAAACCTTTCTTTCTAGCAAGGGACAAAGATTGACATTTTAAAAAAATCTCACTTTCAATAGATATTTCTGTGTAATATCAAGGTGCATAACTGGGTGTGGAAGAGCCATCATAACAGTGAAAGGAGCATGGAATCTTATAACAAAGCAGCTGGATCATTGTCTTGATATTCCTCTGGTTGCATTCCACAGACTAATTCCTTGTTTACTGATTTAACCCAATTACTGAAGGCTGCAAAACATACTGAACCACAACAGAATCAGTCTATCTGGCTTCACACAATGCATTGAAGCATAATCTAGCAATCCACAATTAAACAGAGGGGGGGGGGTTGTGTGAACTCAGCCTTGGCCTGCATTGTACTTGGGAAGGACAAATGTTTTGAGTGTTAGGAGTAAGGCTTAAGGACCCCATCAAGAGATAGATGTGATAGCAGTTTTCCTCTTCCTTGGGGTTTTTCAAATCCATCAGTCACAGATAATAAATGAAGCTTCCAGCAATTGCCTTTCAGATTCCCACAACTCTCTAAAAACTTGGCAGAAATCCACATGTTTCTTCCTGCCCCCTCTGCAGAAGATTTGGTGTGGGGTGATGGTGGTGGTGGCTGGGGCTGAGCTAATATGCCAGAATTTTACTTTGATGGGATGCCCACTAAATGGACTATGAGCTCACTAAGAAAAATGCATGTAATTGGGAAATATTCCTTCCCAAGAAGTTGACAACTCTGCTTGCAAATAGGGGTATCGGCAGAAACTGGGTTAAAAAAAAATCAAAATGGTAGTTGTGTGTCTGTCATCTTGACTTTTTTGACCATACCTCTGCTTGTCAACACTCTAGGGTACTAGAGGCTTCCAGGCCAAGCAGAACAGTCTCTTTAGGCTTGAGAGGCAGCCTGGCTATTTTGTGAGCAGCTCAAGGCACCGGGCAAAGGGAATTGCTTTGGAATGGCCAGCTGGATTCATTCTGAGAATGTGTGTTTGTGTGTGTGGAGGGGTGTTGGTTAAGCAGGTAAAGCTTCAAACTAAGCTGTAATTAGTTTAGTTAGTATAGTTTAGGTCACAGTGTTTCTCAACCTTGACAATTTTAAGGCATGTGGATTTCAACTCCCAGAATTCCACAGCCAGCATTGCTGGCTGTGGAATTCTGGGAGTTGAAGTCCACATGCCTTAAAATTGTCAAGGTTGAGAAACACTGGCAGGACAGTATAGTTTAGGACAGGGTTTCCCAACCCTGGCCACTTTAAGACGTGCGGACTTCAACTCCCAGAATTCCCCAGCCAGCCATTCTGGGAGTTGAAGTCCGCACGTCTTAAAGTGGCCCAGGTTGGGAAAGTCTGGTTTAGGAGCTGAAGGTGAACGAGTCTTTAAAGGAGGAGCGAAGCCTGGGGGGGGGGGGGAGTTTTCCAGCTGATTACTGAAGACAGGCGCTTAGACTACCCCCGCAGGGCAGGATCCAGTCTTTCCGCTGGACTGGGCAGAAAGTGTCCCCAAAACTCCAGGGTTACTCCTTGTGCCTTTGTCTTCTGGTCTTTCCCAGCCACTGACCAGGCGCCTCTCCTTTCCTCCCTCCTTCCTTCCCTCCTTCCCTTACAGCAGAACCTATCTCCGCCAGGCAGCCGGCTCTCCGGCCTCACGTCCATAAGCAGCCGGAAAAGACTACTCGCGTCCGGACCGTCCTCAACGAAAAGCAGCTTCACACTTTGAGGACCTGCTATGCCGCCAATCCCCGGCCCGACGCCCTCATGAAGGAACAGCTGGTGGAAATGACCGGGCTCAGCCCCAGAGTGATCCGGGTCTGGTTTCAAAATAAGCGTTGCAAGGACAAAAAACGGAGCATCATGATGAAGCAGCTGCAGCAGCAGCAGCCCAACGACAAGACGGTAAGCGGGCGCGGCGCCTTCTCCTCCCGGCCTCTAGGGGGCAGCCGTCTTCAAGAGAGGCTTGCATTTTCAGGCGGAGCTGAGGGCTGGGTTCAGGGTGTCGTGAGAACCATCCCCTCCGCAGTCACCGCCTCGAGTTTGTACCCAGCTCTCTTGAATTAAATGGGTTTGCATTCCGGTCGAAGAGGATGTGTTCCTGCAACACACTGAACCACAAATGACCTCCTCCAAATTTTAGCTTAACCTGGTGGAGAAACCTGTCTGTGTGGTTAGCTGTAATGTGGGTAGTTACAGTTCATTGAGTTGTGATAAGCAATTGGTTACTGTAAGATTGATGTAACCGAAATAGATATGTACGTGAACACAGCCATAAACTAAGCTCGCCTATCTTCTGTTCAGTTATAAGAGGGCTTGTTCAGTTTTGACTTAGTCTATAGTTTGGTATGGCTTTAGGTGTAACCTGTTGTATGTGTGGCTTCAACCATGACTAAACCATGGCCTAGGGGAGTGTTTCTCAACCTTGACAACTCTTAAGATGCGTGGACTTCAACTCTCAGAATTCTCCAGCCAATTCTCCAACACACAATTTAAGAGTTGTCAAGATTGAAATACTGCCTTAGGATGATTTGTAAATAAGGTCTTAGTTTCCCTCCTCACCCCTTTTTTATTTTTGCTTGAAAGCCCCTTGAGATTTAGGGGTGGATATTGTAAGCGTGTGTGCGTGATGTTGCTCCAATGGGTGTTTTGTTTTGATGGAAACATTCTGAGTGCCAATTAATTATGCTCTCAATCCAGTTAAATGGGGGGGGGGGCAGTGGGGAGAGGAAGGAGAGAGGGAAGGAGAGAAAAGAAAATTTCTTTCCTTGAAGGCAGACCTGTGCCTTTTATAATAGCTCCAGAGCAAGGAGGCTGGTTGAATCCATAGGAAGAGGGCCTTTTTCCCAGGAAAAAGAGGAGTAATTTTGAGAACGGGGCTTGATTTGATGATAGGAGACCTGGGTTTATCTCTGTTTTAGGCTCATTATTAGAGCTGCCCTGATTTGCACTGGGCAGAGCAGAATGCAACAAAACCAGTTAAAAAAGAGATTGAGATAACTAAAGAAGAGGTGTAATTCTATCAATATCCAGTGCTAGGCATCAAGTGAGTAAGTTATAGTTGAAACCAAAGAGGTTCACAACATATTCCTAGAAATAATATTAATTATTAATAATAATTAATAATGTCAGTGATTATCAATATATGTTACTCTCTCCAGATAGAGGTACCTTTGTGAAGAGTTTTTGTTCATTCCCAGGATATAAAATGAGTTGACATATTGTCTTCTAATCCTTGTATATTTTCCTACTTTTCCCATTGCTTTTCTTTTAGAAAGAATTGATTCAGGAAACCTTAATTTGGGAACTGTAATTAGGTCCATTTCATTCAGTGGAACTAAATCTTGCTGAATGTTCATACTGAAGTAGATTCCAGTAAATTTGAGGGGATCCTTGTTGGAACCAGGTGAAGCCAAAATAAAGTCCAAAATTGTAATCCTGAATCACATTGGCACAGGAAAGACCCCTTGTTGAGTGGGGTGGTATTTATTAAAGAAAAAGTCATGGACCTGAGCTTGTTTAAGTCAGTAGTTGCAGTATTTAAGTGAATATTGTGAAAGACTATTTTTAAATCAAATGAGAAAAGTAGACTACTTTCCCCAGTCCCACTTCCATCTTTCCTTTTACATGTTCATGAAGAAACCCTAATTGTTGCTCACCTTAGTACTCAAATGTGGGAAGCAGTATTTAATTTGTTTTAAAGGCTGAAAGCCTTGTCAAATGGAACTTCAAGAGTGGTGTTTCACCACTGCAGAATGTCATAATCCTACAATTTAAAGGAATATAAATTGCTCTGAATTTGGAAGCTATTTTGGATGCAAGTCCTTTAAAATACCTACAGGATTTTGGTCTCCCCACCCAAACAGAAACAACACATAAAAAGAAGCCTTGAATTCTGACAAAGCAGAGAGGATGACTTTTCACTGGCATGGCCTTGACTTAAATTAAATAAATGAAATAAAGGGAGCCAGTTTGGTCTAATAGTTAAAGCACCAGGCTAAAAAGGAAGAAACCAAGTTGAATTCAAGCTTGGCTTTAGCCATGAAAGCCAGCTAGAGACCTTGGGCCAGTCACTCTCTCTCAGCCCAACTCACCTCACTGGAGGAAGATTTGTTGGTTATTATGTTTGCTGCCTTGAATTATTAATAATTATTAATAAATAATAATGGTAAATTAATTGAAATAAAATTAATAATTATTAATAAAGGCGGTATATAAATAAAAAACAAACATCAAAGATAAATGAGCAGCCCAATGTGCTGACTTGGTGTTGCAGCATAAGGAATCAAACACTGCTTAAGTCCAGACTGGTATGGACTACTTTGCAGTGGTGCAATTGGCAGTTCCTAAATTTAGAATTTAATGACTGGAGCTGCAGACTCCACTGGAATTGTACTGCCTCCTTAGACTCTCTTTTTACAAACATAATCTGGCAGTTTTGATGACCCTCTGGTGGCTTCTTTTGAATGAAGAATTCTGCCCCTAACTCAAGACCTGTTGTGATCTATCTGTATCCAACTGTTTCTTCACACAGCCAGAGAAGGAACAAAAATGTCAGTTTGATCAAATGAGTTATTTATCTGAAAAATAATAAAGGCAGCAGATAAATAAAAATGTCAGTCTCTTTCCCTCTTAGGGTGGCCTTAAGAAGAATGTCATTTATTTGTATGTTCAAAATGCTTAGGAATGAAGACTAAGCTAAAGCTATCCTGTGGGCTTAATCCAGAATCAATGCGTGTGGGGGAGAGAGAGAATCATGGTGATTCCAAGCACGTTCAGACTTAAATTTCATAATCAATCTTTACTTTAAGAACAAGGATGACCAACCTTGGCAATTTTAAGACTTGTGGTGAACAGGTTGGACACCCCTCTTCTAGAGTAAACCTTGAAGCCTTTTCCTACTGTTTTGCACTTTCTCTCCCTCTCCAGTCCCCAAGCAGATAAGAAAGCTTTGCACTTGTCTTATTTGCCTTTTACTTCCACCTTATTTATAGATCCAGTTTATCATTCACGTCACAAGTTGAGCTCTTACACATATGCTGGGGAGTGGCAGTAGCTGAATAAGAGTTCCTGCATGATTCCGAAATTTTAATGTTTACAGCTTTGTTTTGTTTTTAACTTTATATATGAATGTAACCAAGCGCTAATATGCCTTGACAGCACACATCCAGATGATCATAAGAAGGGAGTGAAGAGTTAGAGAACCTCTGCCTCTGTTTCCATATGAATGTTTGGAGGCCAGAACTGGTAGCTCCAATGTAACTCCCACTAATGAAATCAAGTTTCCTAGTGAAGAAGAGTATTAAGACACATTTACTCAAAAGGAAGTCTCAAATAAGTGAACAAGTCAATACTGTGGTATAGCTACCGTATGCTTCTTTCTGATTAAATTACTAAGTAGAGACAGCAAAAGGGATGGAAAGAGGGTGTCAAAGAAAATAGGAGTATGTGTGGGTAAGAAGTAGTGTGTGTGTTTTGAGTAGTAGAGATGGAGGATTCACCATTGCTCAGCCTTGGTCTCCTTCCTCCCTCCCTTTGCCTTCCCCCCACCAACCTCAAAGAAAAAAAATGGAAGCTGAAAGGAAAACAAATAAACAAGGATCTTCAGAATCCGGAGACACCGGTTCTGTTCCCGCTGAGTCTTACTGCCCATTCAAGGCATGGTGGTTGTAGCCTTCTTTACTAATAATTTCCTCAAAAGTAAGCGTCACTAAGGATGCTGGGACTTACTCTCAGGTAAAAGTGAATCCTAGAATGTGATTTCAACAGCTCTCTTTTCTGGGTTCAAAATCAGGAGGAATCTTTTAGTTCCTTTTCTAATGAGTTTTATTAAATGGTATATGCTTTTGTGATTATTCCTTTAATAAAATCACTTAGTTGGAAAAGCTGCTACCAGACTCCCGATTTTTTTTTTTTTTTTGCTGTCATTTGACTATCATGGCTCTCTCATTATAATGCCTAAGTGTATTATTATTATTTTTAATGAAAGGATCCTGCTCCAGTAATGTATGTTTTACATTGGAAACTGGTTTAGATTCTCTGAAAATATAAACAATGATTTCTCTCTACCTTTCTGGAACTGGAACAACCATCTTAAACTCAGGAGTGACATTTTTTCCTCCAATAGACTCATCATCCTACAGGTCTCTGAGAACAATAGCTTTGTCTGGATTGGTTGAGAGATGGAGATACCACATGTTTGGAGAACACTGGGGATATATAGAATGGCAACATAGATTGCAGAGCTAGAGAGGCACCCTTCTGTTACTAAATGCAACTGAAAATGTACATGAAATGGGAGTTTTGCTGATGTGCAAGCCTCTTTGGGGTTGTTTCAGGCTAGAAATGGGTCTGTCTCTAAATAGTATACTACTATCATTAAGGGGATAAAATATGAAGCCCTCTTGTTGCAGGTGCTATGGAAGTCAGAGGAACTTAGAGGATTGGTGGAGGATGTACATTAAAGCCAAGCACAGCTGATAGCTTTTTTGATGTACCAGGCATCTATGGTCTCTTTAGTATGGCTGCTCATTGCTGTACTGCCTTGTTTGTAGAACATCCAGGGGATGACCGGCACTCCCATGGTGGCAGCCAGTCCAGAGAGACATGACGGTGGCTTGCAAGCAAACCCAGTGGAGGTGCAGAGTTACCAGCCGCCCTGGAAAGTCCTCAGCGATTTTGCCTTGCAGAGTGACATAGATCAACCAGCTTTTCAGCAACTTGTAAGTGTCAATTCCCTGCAGTCATGAATGGCCCACTGTGTATACAAAAAACAAATCCTGGTGCTCATTCCTTTGAAACACTTTGGTATCCGTGTTTAACCCTCTCCCACCCTCCTTGCTGCCACATCTTCAAGGCCTGGATACCAATTCCCTGTGATTCCCCTTTTCTATAGCAAAAAACAGGCACTTTATTATCTTCATCTCCATATTCTACTTTTACTAACCTGACTAGATTCATTCCTGCTGCTGCTAGGCATCCTGGGAGATGGAGTCCAATCCACATGGAAGGATACCCGGGTGGGGAAGGTTGCTCAGTGTGAAGGGCATGGAGACATACACAGAGTAGGATGCATCCAGTTAGGAGTGTCTTATTTGCCACTTGACACACCAAACATGCCAAAGCAAAGAAGACTAGAAGTCTAGGATATGTTTGTGCTATTGAAAGAATAGACTTTGTGTTTTGTTACTGTTGGTTACTGACACTTGAGTCATGGCCATTGCCTGTTGTTGTTTTTTAATTAATTGAGACAGAAGGCAGTTTCTATAAATTTTGAAAATATTCTTGCAAATGAATTTTCAGAAATGATAGATAGCGGACATCATAGAAGAAGCTTTTCCCCTTCACTTTCTTCCATACATGCACTGCCCCTCCAACACTACAAGAAGTTGGTCTCTCTTAAGATAAAGCCTGTTACAATTCTAACAAAATATGCTCCTTGTTTCCTTCCCAAATTAAAATGTATTTATGTTCATAAGTGATAGGCTCTTTGGGTGGCTTGAAGGAAAGCCTAATCTCCCTAGATGAAGATTTGATCAATTATCTAATTGATCAACAGGGCTGAGCAGCTAAAGGGCATATGGCAATAGCTGTTGTTATTCTGAAAAATTGTCACAGTTTTTCTAACATTAAAACTACTTCATAAGACTTAGGGACCATCCTGGATGTGATTAGAATATTTTTACTTTATTAATGTTTTTGGTATTTAAGAAACCTAGCTTTGTGCTGCCTTATAGCTTTTTCTCATCTTATAATTTAATAAATTGTTGTTATTTATTAACATAATGCTTTCATGTACAACGTCCCATTAAAAACAGCAAAATCCACCCTCCCACTCAAACCCCATTTTTACCAATCTTTCCAGTCTGGTGCTTCTGTATGAATATATATATTTCCAGAAGTCAGTTCCATTATAAATTGAAAATCCTGGAAATTCCATTCTATACTGTACATCGAGAGGGCCCGAGGGTGGGGTGGGAGGATGGACGGGCCAAGTATGTTCAGCACAGGTGATACAGGAATACCTCTCCCATCCCCCACAGGTCTTTATGACCAAGAATTGAACCTGCATTTCCTATAACCAACTCCAGCAAAGTACGCCTGGTAGACGCTCCAACCTGTCAATGTTTTTGCCTGAGATCTTAAACTGCTTAAGATTGTGGGCATTTCTATGGACATTGCGGAATTGTTGCCAAGTTATTTTTGAACCCACCAAGTGAGTACACTGATGAAATACAATGTTAATAATGTAATTTAGGTTGATACAGTCTAGGCTGTGTATGTAGTGTATAGAACAAATCTTAAATATAAATATAAATTGTGAAATTTATATTTATAAATATAAAAACCCACAGGTGTTCATTGCTATATTTTTTATACAACTTAATCCCTTTTATTTATCCCAAATATCATATGGATTACTTTTTGTATATTAGCCTGTGTAACATTTTGTTCAAATGCACAGTTTTTTCAATTGTATGTATCTTTCTTTTATGTACCAGTATGGTGCAATCGTATACATTCCTATTCAGAAGTAAGTCCTGTTTTCTTCAACGGGACTTACGCCCAGATAGGTTTTGTAGGATTGCATTTTTAAATGATATATTTCTTACTTTCTATTGCCACTAGATCCATTTCTTTCTTTTAAAAACATATTTACATTTGATACATGTAATTAGTAACATGTAATATTAACATAATATTAATGGACCAGTTTTGACTAAAAAGCCAACAGGAATTTATCAGTGTGTTCTATTCTTGTCTCCCTTTCTTAGGCTTAATCATTTGATAGCTCATATGGGACCATATTGGCTGCAATACTTATGTCTAAGTGATTTAAGGACAGAAATTTAGCCATAATTCAGTTTCCTCACCTAGGTGTGTTAAAACCAGATCTTAAACATAAGAAGATATGTTTTTGATAAAGGTTTTTAAATGACTGAAATTCATAATAGGAATGGTAGAACATCTGAGAATGGGTTGGTGTAGTGTTACCAAATTCAAAGAAAACGTCAACATTTTTGTTCTAGAAAAGCTTCTTTTAATGATATAGCAAATGGTTTGTTTCAATAATAATAAAAACAATTTTATTAAGAATTATTGCAACATAATTTATACTGCAACCCTGCCAAATCTTGATGTGAAAAGACCAAATCTTGGTGCGTAACTTTGACAAACTGACTTCCAAAGAAATGCACTGAGAGAAATCTGAATGTACTTTTTTAAAAAAGGAAATTGTAAAGGCAGCATAAAGGGCACCCCTACAAATGAAAAAATATAAAATACATTCCAAAAAGGCCCATACTAGTTACCTACCATCTGGAATAGACTTCCTACCCCCTTTACTGGGAGGAAATTTTTAGTTTTTCTCTTTTATTTCCAAGACTGTACTTAGATGGGATTTTATTGACATTTCAATGCTTCTTTTAAAGATACAAGAAACTGATAGAATTTTATGGGAGGAATGGGACTCAAAACACAGTGGAGGATTTCATGGTAAAGTACAATGTGAAAAAATATATCAGTATGACAAAAATAGGGAAAAAGTCTTGAGTGGGAGAAAAATCCATATGGAATGATTCATAATGAGGATATGGCTCAGGAACGTTGTTTTATGTAATTTGTTGAAAATGGGTTTAACTAGGTGGTTTTCAAACTTGGCAAGTTTAAGATGTGTGGACTTCAACTCCCAGAATTCACCATCCAGCATGCTGGCTAGGGAATTCTGAGAGTTGCGATCTACACATCTTAAAGTTGTTCACGTTGAGAAACACTGTTCTAACTTTTTGGTCTTGCCGATATTGAGCCCAAGGAAGAGACATCTTGGTATTCATATTGATGTTGTACTAGGCAAAAGCAGCTTCTCGATGCAACTAAGTGTGATTCCAGAATCCCTTGTGATGCCATAGAAGTTTGTGTGATATGTTTTTCAGGAAATGAATCTTTTAGAGTTTGCCATCTAAGTGATGGTTTCTAATTTAAATGGTTCATGATGGAATTCCCTCACAGTAGCTCCAGTTACAATGAGAAAACAAGGTCTTGGCATCTCTGGCTACATAGTCTACTAGGACTTTTGATTTGATCCAGTACAGTTCTTTCTTTTTTTAGGCACTGATGTGATAAGGAGGAATAGGGTTTTAGACCATGGTGCAATTATATCCCATTCAGAATTCTGATGACTTGCCTAATTTTGGTTTGTAGCAAAGGAAGGCATCCCTTACACTTTCTATTTCAGACATAGCTTTTTCATGTTTACAAATTTTCTTTCAATCTAATTGGGTTTATACATATGCATAAAAATCTCTATTGAAAAGTCCATCTCAACTGCAATTAATACTGCACCGGCATCTGACTTTCAGTTTTTCAACGTTACTTTTCCCCTTCCAAAAAATACTCTTGATATTCTATTTCATACCTAGGACCTTTAGAATTTCTATCTGTGGTGCTTTAGGGTTTACTCTAATGTTATGTACAGTAAATAGTGGTGCTCTGTTATAAATGTCCACATCTTGCTACGACTTCCTTGGCAATCCAGGTTTTCAGATCAGGAAAATCTTTGTGGGATGAGTTTCTTCATAATGTTTTCATTTGGGATTTAATTGATGTTTGGGAAGCCAGAAAAGCTGCAGACAATCAGAGAAAAGTTTGTCAAATGAAAGACAAGACATTCACACATGACATTAGATTCTTCTGTCATCTCATAACTAAACAAAATGTTAAATTTAGCACTCCACTGATCAGAATTGTACTAAAATTTTTGTGTCCCTTTTAGAGAAGAAGGGAGCAACAATTCTTTTTCGTCAAATTGAAGAAGACAATAATTTTTAACACAGCATTGTTATAAAAAAAAACCCTCCTCCTTATCTTTATGTTCCAGGGAGTCTATGGTGGATCTAGGTCAGTGGTCTATGCAGAATTAAATGCCATTATGTTCAGCAGAACTTATGCTGTGTAAGATTGTAATACACCACAACCCACCTGAAATAATGTACAATTGTCTATAAATTACTAACAATAAGGGAACTTAATCCACAGATAGAATCATATTGGGTATATTGCTTATACCCAGGACTTTGGGAATAGTGTGGTGTCAGCAGTTCAGTTAGGCTCAGGGTTAATTCATTGCCCATTTATCCCAGAGACTGAGGGCTTACCTAGGGAACCCTATCTGATAAAGTTTATTTGGGCTAACTTTGTATAAAATTTATTTGGGCTAACTTTGTACAGGTAGTCCTCAATTTACAACAGTTCATTTAGTGACTGTTCAAAGTTGCAACGTCCCTGAAAAAAGTGACTTATGACTGTTTTTCACACTTATGACCATTGTAGCATCCCCATGGTCACATGATCAAAATTCAGACGCTTGGCAACTGACTCATATTTATGATGGTTGCAGAGTCTCGGAGTCATGTGACCACTTTTTGTGAACTTCTGATAAGCAAAGTCAGTGGAGAAACCAGTTTCATTTAACAACCATGTTACTAACTTACCAACTGCAGTGATTCACTTAACAACTGTGGTCAGACAAGTCATAAAATGAACTCACTTAACAAATGTTTCACTGAGCAACAGAAAGTTTGGGCTCAGTTTTGGTCATAAGTTGAGGACCACTGTACAGGGTTTCAATGCTTGTTAAATTTTCATTTAAAATCCCAGCACATTTTACTAGGTAATATATTTACCTTGATATTGGAAGGAATAACATTCATTAAGTTAAAAAATGGTTGATTCTGATTTCAGTGATCCAGAAGGATCCTGAGAATCATTGGCTAACTTTCCAAAATTGTACAGCACTCCATAAATGGGATCAGTGTCCCTTCATAAAGGATGGTTCTATTTACAGAAATGAGTACATGTTAATTCTAGTACTGCAGTTTTAAATCTTGCTACTTTAAAAAGAGATAATTTTCTGATGATTCTTTTCTTTTCCAGGGGAAAAGTGGTGGGAAAAATCTCCACACACACACACACGCATACACGCACACACACACAAATACCCATAACATACCCCTAATAGTTCTAGGAGAATGGTTAGTACACTTCTGGATGAGAATTTTTTTTCTTGCAACTAGTATTTGAGGTGTCTTGTGCATACTATATTTCTCTTGTGCATACTATACTTCCCTTAGGAAAGGGGTAGGCAACCTCGGCTCTTTTATGACTCATGGACTTGAACTCCCAGAATTCCTGAGTCAGCTAACTCAGGAATTCTGGGAGTTCAAGTCCATGAGTCATAAAAGAGCCGAGGTTGCCTACCCCTGCTAGGAAGTGGTGCAGGGACTTGTGTAACCCTTTTGCCTTTCATTGTGCAATAATCTCTCCAATGTAATGCAGCTCCCCTGGTTGGTTAAACATCAGTTAAATATTCAAGAAGATTAAATTGGGCCTTTTCCAGATGGGAAGTAGAAGGGAAGAGGGTAGCAGGAAGAAACCAGAATAAGAAAGAGTTCTGTAACAAAGACAAAATAGCAGCAGTTTGCTTGCAAGCATAAAGTTGCTCAAAACACCACCAATTTAAATTTTAGAGTAGCTTGAAATGAGATAGAAAATAAGACTGCAAAATGTAAAGCTCTTTTTCAGCAGAAGAAAATTTTCAGGAAATTATAGCATGGCATTACTCTGAATGTTGCTCTCAGTAATCTTAGCATGAATTTTGTCTTTTAAAATACTGCCTTATTCCATATTTGTTGACCTGCAGACATCTAAACATAACATGTAAACTGATATACAGTATATGCAGCAGTTGTATACACAGTACTTGTCTATTTGAAATATATGAGAGAAAAGATGTGTTTCTATTTTAATTGCTATTGCCATATATTGAACACCACCCATTGTTTTGCACTTGATTGCAAATATAGAACATCTATAAAATATTTTTATTCATTTCATGTGCTGTAATTTTTGGGGGAGATGAGGGGAAATAATTGACTGGCCTCTAGGAGAATTGCATTAATTTCAGAACTGATTCCAAAACTCATTTAAAGTAAACTATTCAATAATATTCATTTAATGGTGTTTACTTCCCACTTGAATTGAAGCCTTAGGATTTAGTGCAACTTGTTAACTTATCAGTCAATGGTCTATTGGAGAAGGTCTCATGGTCTATAGATTGCCAGCCCAGCTATTGTATCTTGGAGGTACAGTAATAAAAATAGAGATATGCAGAACTGTCTTATATGTATGTATAGATAGATAGAAAATGAGAGAGAGATTTTAAATAGGAAGCTTTAAATTGTGAGTAATGGTTTGGCAGTTAGGTTATTTTTTTATTATTATGTTTGTAATTTAGTCCTTAGTGGCAAAACTCCCACTAAAGGTAGAATAATTTCACTATTGGCTAGAATTTTAATTTATTATATTGGGATCCCATCATACATCTGGGAGCTCAAAGTGGCACATGTGAGAAGACGTGTCTCCTTTTTGATCCTAAAATAACAGACCTGGGAAATAGGTTAGGCCAAGAATGAGCAGCAGCTCCAGAAGGACACAGTGAGTTCCATGGGAGGGTCTGTCTTCCTCATGCAAACACAACACCTTTGTCGTCACCCTTGTCATGGTGGTTGTCATTTTCTTATTCTCTGCCAAACTCATGGAAAATGTTAGATGGTAAAGTGACTTAAAGGTTGGTAAACATGGATGACTTATGGTTTAGATATCCAAATCTCTCCTGGGTCTGGTAGAATTAAAACATAAGTGTGGATTAAAATTATTTGATATGTATAATTTCAATTGCCATTAGCATATATGGATATTTATTAGAGGAGCACTGCTTTGCCAGTGGCTTTGTTGAGAATTTTTTCACAGACCCGGATATGTGATGAATTTCATCATTAGTGTTATTCCATATTTGTCTGCTTTGTGGGATCTTGGCAGAAGACTTATTTTAAAGCATGCTACTTGCAGATTTGTAAAAGAGTGGGAACCAGCCTGAGACCAATGGACATAGCATAAATCTGCAGAATTGATCCAAAATACTTGGTGCCTGAGGGTGAGCCCATATCTTTCCCTGTCATACTCAGGTTCTTTGTGCACCCTAGGCAGAAAACCTCTTTCTGGTTCTGTCAGTAATAGTCTCCAAGCATTTTCTGTCATTCTCTGATGCTTCCAAATTAGCTGCCTACGGAAGCCCTCTTTGTCTCCATCCCCTGAATTGCTCTAATATAGAAACGTTCAAAATTTTCTCCATCTGCTTCATCTGGAACCGTATCTTCAGGTGAATAGTTTCCCCCAACCTCTACTGGTATCAGTATATTGTCAGTGCAATACAAACCAGCACTGTTTAATCAGAATTCTGTTTCACTACATTTAACAAGGCTGACAAAGTAAGAATTCACAGGGCTGTAGCCTGTCTTTAGATAGGGGTCCCAAAGCTCTTCAGTTCATGAACCCTTTCCCAAAGTTTCAAATTCTTCATTGGGCTCCAACATTTATTATATGAAATTTATATAATGCGTTTAATAAATTTAATACATTTAAATTAATTAAATTTAATAGTACTATGAATAACATAAACAACTGCCTCTTGGCTAGTCCCATCAACCCTTGGGTGTCAGTATTGACCACTTTGGAGAATTCTATTTTGGAGTCATATTCTTTTCATCACTTGCTGCTGCTGCTGAGAGCAGTAGTAAAACTGACCTGCTGATTAATACCTCGGACTGCTCAATATTCAGTGGAAGTTATTTGGAAACTATTACATATCAAATTCAGTGGTTTTTACTATATGGGAATTGCTTAATATTACATTTCCATTTCTAGTTGTAATTGCTGATTTTACCTTATGTTCTCAGTGACCCAATTTTCCACTTGGAATAAGTTCACAAACCCACTGGCATAGTTCATGATTAACTCAGGCTAACTTTGTGGAACGGAAAGCAATAAATAAGTAAATAAATAAATAAGTAAAAGTTAATTTATGTAAATAAGTACATAAATAAATAAAATGACTTTAGTTCAGAGTTCCCTTATTTTCCTATTCTTACACTGTGATTTTGGTTGAGGAGAAAAATGTAGTAGCTCATGTAAAAAGAAGCTGAACACAAAACAAAAGAGATTTGCATGGGATGAGAAGGTTAGCATTTTAAATGATTTGGGGAGGGATAATATTTATGTAACGTAGATGTCTCTAGGTAAGAATTTGTCCTGAAGAAACACAACCAATGATGTTTTGAAAGCCAGAGAAACAAAGACGTTGGAATTGATCTAAGCTTTCTTGCACTTATCATAGATCCATGACATCCTTGGAAGCTAGTAATAACTGAAGTCCCATTAATCTCCAGTACAACTAAATCTGGATCAAACCCCTTTCCTTTTCTTCATTGTAAACTTTCTTTCTTTCTCTCTCTCTTTAAACATGTTTGGCAGGTTAATTTTTCAGAAGGAGGCCCAGGTTCCAATTCCACCGGAAGTGAGGTAGCATCTATGTCCTCCCAACTCCCGGATACACCTAACAGCATGGTAGCCAGTCCAATTGAGGCATGAGGAACTTCCTTGCGCTGTTGTGGGCCTTGAAACCTTTCGCCCCCTGCTGGAGAGAGTGGGAAAGCTGTCAAGTTTGGGGACTCAAGACAAAAATGTAGAAAAGGAAGGAAGGAAGGAAGGAAAAAAAATATTTAAGACAACTTTATTCATGAACCTAAAGCAAAGAAAACTCCGTGAACTGTCTGGGGAGTCTTGTTCAGTTTTTTGTTTGTTTGTTTGTTTGTTTTGCAATGATAAGGTAGCAACACTGTGAAGACAATCATGGGATCTAATAATACTCCAAGAACAAATGAAAATGCTGTTAACATGGTGATGATGATGATGATGATGATGACGACGAGATGAGGATGACAGTATATCCATGCAAAAGAATCATAGGTGGATCAAGGAAAACCAGAAAAAGATGTTTGAGAAACAGAGACGATTTGTACCCACAAGATCTCGTTTTTTGCCCCAAATGGCATATTTCGGTGACTGCACATCCTGGAGGAATAAATAAATAAGTAAATAAATAAATGGAAAGAAAAGAAATGAAAAAAGGAAAGAAAGAAAGAAAGAAAGAAAGAAAGAAAGAAAGAAAGAAAGAAAGAAAGAAAGAAAGAAAGAATAACTGTCCTTACATGAATGGTGCTCTTTCTATACTGGCCTTCCCTTTGCCAAATTAAATTAATGTTTAAAAAGAAACCAGAAGGAGCCCTGGTAGGTTGCAAAATTTTCCCAGATCAAGAAGGGACTATCTGTAGCTTCTCCCCTCCCGCCTTATGACAGAATGAGCCATTATGAAGCTGTGGAGCTGGGACTTTCTTTCTTTCTTTCTTTCTTTTTCTTTCTTTCTTTCTTTCTTTCTTTCTTTCTTTCTTTCTTTCTTTCTTTCTTTCTTTCTTTTTTTTCCTCAGACTTTTGGGGTTTCCCCTAGCATGTACTGTAGCCTTTTCTTCTTTCCCCTCTTTTTATTTTTATTTTTCACCTGCTTGGGAGCGGAGTTTTGCTGAGATTCTCTTTTCTCAACCCAAGTGATTTCTTATAAAAAGAACTTTTGTTTTATTTTTTAAAATCCAGTCAAAAACTTCCCTTGCAACAAGGAATACCTCTCTTTGGCTATTAAAAAAAAAAGTATGTTGGGGTTTTGTTTCTGACTGTTCAATAACATTCCCCCTTCTTTTCCCCAAAGATGTGTACAGTTCTTCATTTTATTATTTTTTTAAAAAAGATTTTTTTTCTCTCCCTCTTCCTCTTTGATGGAAATAAAGAGCAGGGTTTTGTCTCTGTCTCCCTCTTTTCTCTCACTCTCTCTCTATCTCTCCCCTCCCTCCCCCATTTCTTAAACTTCGTTGTTTGTTTGCTCTTGCATTGCAAATATATATATATAAAGTAATTTATTATTTATTATCCAAAGACTTGCCACTTTTTTATTGTCTTGATTTGCGTTGATTGTTTTGTTTGGCCGATTTTTTTTTTTTTAAAAAGGGTGAGATTCATGAGAGATAGTTCTTTTCCACAAGACCAGTACAAAAAATAAAATGCTAACATAATGAAGGTGAGACATTATTTATGCAGGAGGAACTATTGATGGATGTCACCCAAAGGAAATATGAAGGGTGGAGAGAGTTATTTTACCACTCCCTCTCCGTCTTTGAATGTTTATGTCAGGTTTGTGGGGCTTTGAAACTTTTTATTCTTTTGTTGTTGTTGTTCGTTTTGAGTTCTCTCTTCCTAAGTAGTCTGTGAAATGAATGCGCCATATGTAGAATGATAACTTCAGGAAGTGTTTCACTCCATACACATTTGGTATAGAGAAACATTAAACTAATTAAGAATTACCAAAGTACTATATATATATATATATATATATATATATATATATATATATATATATATATATATATATATATATATATATGAATGCACTGGTGTTAGCTGCTAAATGCTGAATACAAAATATTACATTTTAAGCTTGGAAGAAACTCTTTGTAATATTTTATGAAGTGCATCAAGAGCTAGCTTATACATTCCTAGATCAGAGATTTAAAAAATCCAGTAAGCTTCTCCTTTTCCCTTTTAAGAATTGTGGTACTGGAAAAGTCCATCAAGAGTATTTTGGACTAGATATAGTTAGTTTTTCTCCTGCCACTTTATACCAATTTAGATCCCTAGCAGCAATTTCAAAAAACGGGGACTATCCCGCGAACAATGTGAAGACTTAAACTGAAAAGGAAAACACAAAGGTGGGGGGGGGGACAAACTCGTATTTGTTTACAATTCAGTAAATCCGGTTTGGTGCCAAGTCGTGGGAAGTGGCCCTTTCTTCTGCCCCAAGGAAAATGTGAACCTGAGAATGTATGTTCCTTCCCTCCCTTCCCCTCCCCCCAAACTCAAGGAAAATGTAGAAATTTTAAAATATATGTGCATCTTAAGAAATATCGTGGAGTAGCGGTTCATTATTTTTTGTTTGCGTGATCTCTCTCTGTCTTTCTCTCTGTCTCTCTTTGTGTCTATCTGACTCTCTCTCTCCCTCCTTCCCTCCCTCCCTCCTCCGGGAAGTGTGTGTGGGGTGGGTGGGGGGTGGCTTTTGTTCAGCACCTAAACAATGGCTGTTATTTGTCACTGTCTGTTGTCAACAGAATTGGAAATGCTGCAGGGGGATTCTGGCTGGAGAGGACTACGAAGATCCTTGTTTGTTGTTTTTCTTTCGGCTTCCATTTTTTTTTTTCCCCTTTAGGCTGGCGGGGGAGAGGGACCGAGGCTGAGCTCAGTGGTGAAAACTGGGAAGGCGATGGGGTGAGGGGGGGGGGCGGAAGGCGGAATAACTGTGGCTCTGCGTATCTCCAATGCTGGCGGGCTGAGTTGTGTGTGTGTGTGTGTGTGTGTGTGAGAGAGAGAGAGAGAGAGAGAGAGAGAGGGAGGGAGGGAGGGAGGGAGGGAGAGAGAGAGAGCATGCACAGCGGCCCTTCGCCCGTTAATACCGTAGTTTAGGTTGCAATCGTGCACGCGCGCTCAGGCCGTCCCTCAATCCTAGTGGACCTTTCTAGATTTTCTTCTGGATAGAAGCTACGCTGAAATTGCAGCCCGGACGAACCCTCTGGGACTCCGTGGGATTTACTCCTGAGTAGGGGCACCCGAGATTGGCCTGACTTTTGGTTTAGTTCACAACCCTGGATGTCAACCGTCCCCTTCCCCCTTCCACGTGATTGAAAAATCCTTTCCACTACTCACCTTGCAAAAAACGAAGGTGAATTTGGGAAACCAGCTTCTCACCGAGAGACTAAGCGATTTCGGCATTTGGGCTGACCAAAACTCGCGAAATAGTTAAACCGCGTATGTGGCCGGAAACGTTCTGTTGCTGTTTCGGTTTTGTTGGAATCGATGCCGTTTGCTTTTGTTGTTCCCTGCATTGAGAGAACGCAGGAAATAGGTTTATTTCGGCAACCAGGTGAAACGTGTTGTGAAAACGCGGCTAAACAGGCTGCTTCTACCTATCCTGCAGAGATTTGCCTGGGATTAGGATACTTGCCTGTCTCTTGCTCTAACTCTCGGAACAGAAGGGTTTACAGCAATGTTTCCCTACTTGCTGCTTTTCAGACGTGCACGATTCACAATCTCAGCGGACACGTGGGCTGAGAGCAGTGGGACCTGTGGTCCAACAGATCTGAAAAGTAACAAGATGGGAAACTGGTTTGATACCAGTAATGCGCACCAAAAGAAAATCTGAAAAAGAGCAATTAGAAGAACCGATAGACCTTTATTTTTTTAAAAAAAGTATAATAAAAAGATAAAAAGATCATATTTTTAGAACAGCAAGATTATATTCCCCCAATCCCTGTTTTGTCGCAGTGTTCACACAGTACGCTTCCTTTATTTTGAATTAATCCGTTTTGGGGGTTAGCACAAACTAAGCTGAAAATTGAGGTTTCTCACACATGCCAGGTTAAAACCAGCCGAGCTTAGCATGCTGTGAGAATGCGACCACCGGGTTTTCAACTGGATTCGGTTTTAGACGAATCGTGTGAACCCGACCACCGAATTGAAGGTGGCTCGGGAAGCGCCGGCGCTCCCACCTCCCTTTTATTTCCGAGATTCAAAGCTGGGCCCACCTGGAATGGGGGGGCTTTGGACTTTCGTGATGGGTGGTGCGCCTTCGTGAGCAGGTCTCTTAGTTGGAGGTATCTTAGTTGCCCTTCCTCGGCCTTGCAAGTATCTCAGCTGCCTTTCCTAGGCCTGGGATGACTTTTGGAGAGCGCCTCAAAAGGGCCGGGTTCGCTCGCCGGAGTGTTGAAAACTGAAAAAATTTGCTGGTCAGTAGCCTTCGGATCGGCGGGGCGCTACAGATCTCAGGGATAAATGTGCGAGCATTTATCTCACCGGTATCTGTGGAAATGGGATGTGCAGAGCGCATTTTCACACGGGAGGGGAGTATACGGAGCAAAACACCGGGGAAATAAAAGCCTTAACATTTAAAAAAGCGGTTTTGAAAAACAAGGGAGAAAGTTGGTGTTACGTTCTACTTGGTGGTACATGGTGTACGTGATGTTCTCCTTGGGGAGAGTCGTTGAACTCGATGGGCCCTGCTTCTGACCCGCAACTTTGCACGGTGAGAAATGCAGCCCTGTTTTTGCCCAGGCTGAAGCAAAATCCCACTGAAGAATATGGGTCTTATTCCATTGAGAGTCTAAGGGTTTCCAGCCTTACCAGCTCAGCACAGCTGGTTGAAGACACCGAGATGTTATGTACAGTATATTGAATTTTGCTCCAAGTAAGATTTTTTTTAAAAAAGCCACTGACGAATAAAGTCGTTCGTCAGGTCAGCCTCTGCCTTCTCCTTTCCACCGACTAGAAATCGCACGTGTTTTGTATTCACAAGAGGATTCTTTTCTTTGTAAAAACACGCCCATTTTATTGCGGAGAGCTCGGATAGATAGTTTCTCGATGGCCAATTAATCAGAGTTTTCAGACAGATTATTGCAACGGGGCTATCCAAATACTTTTATTAATATTTTATAAATACCGGCTCAGATAAGCAGGTTTCTTTCTTTTTTTTCTTTTTATTTGCTTCTTTACCTGCCAGCTTGATCGACAGCGTAGCCCAGGACCTCGCCGATCCCGAGCTTTTTAAGGCTGCAGTTTTATTTAGCGCACCGTGTGGTCCCTTTCCTGCGAGTCTCACTGAACCGTATAGAACTCTTTCAGCGGCGGCGCAAGAATCGCGCGCGTTCGGCTTCGCTTTCTGACTCCTTCTGAGTAAACCTGGCAAATAGAGTTAAATGGGAAAGTTTAAAGATTTGGTCCTCTCAAGTCAGCCCCATAAACGTCAACGGAGGGCTGTTCTCAGCATCGCAGGTGGAACAGAGCAACCGCAGCTGGCTTCCTTTTGAGAAGGACCTTGTAGCTTCTCCAGAGATCTACTTGAACGGTCGGCTATGCAGCGTTTAATTGGTGGGGCGGCCGGTTGGGAATCTGAGGGGCTCGAGCAAAGGGAGAATTGATAAACGGGTGTAAACAGTGGAGTGTAAATGGTGATAACTCTGCTGCCTAGATATCTTGGCTTGAAGGGATACTTCAGGGGGTCTAACGCAATATTTCTTAGAGCAGGGGTTCTCAACCTTGGCAACTTTAAGACTTGTGGACTTCAACTCCCAGAATTCCTCAGCCAGCAAAGAATTCTGGGAGTTGAGGTCCACAAGTCTTAAAGTTGCCAAGGTTGAGAACCCCTGTCTTAGAGTCAGTCAAAAACAAAACTTCTCAAGCGCTCAATGCATAACACCTCTGTTTGCCTGGAGAGGAGAACAGTTGTGTACATGTGTCTGGATTCACACAGGTGAGCCTAGGAACACAGATATTTACATATAGACATGCATGCATGCATGCATGCATGCATGCATATGCCACCATGCCAGAATGTAATGCCAATGGGATAATTGAATAAACGTGGTTAAGCTTGTGGCATGATCATAACCTTTTAAGTGGAAAACACCCAGATTTTATTTTCTGTTTTTTTTGTTGTTGTTGTTTTTAGATGGGAATAATGATGGTTTTTCCTTGGAAATCAAACAGGGCTATCTACTTGTAACTATAATGCATAATTCAGCTTAGTTGCTTTAAAATATTTTCTCTAGCATTGAATCAGCAATCTTGTTGTAACATCTCATGGTTGTAACCTGTCCAATTTGATTATTTCTCCTAAGATTATTTGTCCTAAGTCTTCCAGCTCCACCAATTACTGGAGTTGTAGTTGACCTCTTTGTCTTGGATATTATTGACTCTAGACTTCATTTACAGGGAGAAGATGTGCCCTCTAGGTGTGCAACGAGTAAAAGGGACATGATTCATTGAATTTAGAAAGGTGCTTAACCAGGTCAAATAGAGCATGGAAAACTTAGCTGGTTTTAATCATGGTTGAGGCTTTTTCTCAGTGTACGGATATTTGAGGCCAATTGATTAGTTTACAGTTCAAGATATTGCTCAGCTCAATGACTTGGTACAAAAACCAGGTAAAGCATCTTGTGTGGACCTTCAGCATTTTCCTGACAGACTTCTGAACAAGGCATGTGCAGGGAGGTCTTTAAAAGAAAAATGCCTCAAGCATCCTTCTAGCATAGCTCTGAAACAAGGGGACTACCGGAAAGATTTTCTTGCAGGTAAAAACCACCCAGCAAACTATTATCTCATGAGCATCTCAATGAACCAACATGTTCCCAGAGAATCTATCTGACACAGGGGACCTTTTGCTGCCTGCTGTGACCTTCCAGAACTCCAAGTTCTTTGAGTGTCTCAGTTCTATAGCAAGTCGCTCCAAGCTAGGCTGCAGCATTAATGTCACGGGGTGCCCCTGGGCTTTTGCTTCAGTGTTGGGTTCTGTTGCAATAAATATTTCATGGCCTTTGGATTCTCCCATTCCTCTCTGGCCCAACAGAGTGGCTTCCTTTTAAAAAGAAGCAGGAAAAACTTGGGTTTTCAAGAGGTTTCCTTTGTTTTGAGTGTGTGTGTGTGTATGCCTCAGGATTGATCTTCAGTGGGTGTGATGCTAGCTAGTGCTTTTTAAATTTTTATTTAAACACATGATCAGTCTCTGAGGTTTGGTGCTAGATGTCTGGTCTGTATTTGGGTCTGGGGGCCAGGAGGGACTTCCTTTTCTGCTTATACTTCTTGTGTTGATTTATTGGAGGGATTACTTTCCTTTTTTGTTTTTGTTTTGTTTAGGTAGTTGCTAAATGTTGAGGATTTGATGCCGGAATATTATTCTATTTTCTAAAGAGGGAGTATTAGCTTACCTGATTGGGAAATTTAGTTGGAAGATCAGGGGTTGTGTCATTGGAGAGCACCTCAAACTAACTCCTGGAGACTCTTATGTACATACCTGATACTGGGGTTAGGCCTGTTTAATAATTCAAGGAAATATCATTTGGAATCCTCTAGCTTATAGGGTAGATGAAGAAATTGAAAACTCACCCAGGAAAAAGCAACAGTAAGCCAGGAGTTTCCAAATTATAGCTACCAAAATTAGCTTGAATTCAGTCTGAAAACGTTTTTATTTATTATCAGTGTTTTATCCTGAAATGCCAGGGAGAGAATAAACAGCAAGGGACCTTCCCAATGTATTTTGTGGGGGGGGAGGCTTTGATCCCTTATTGCTTTTTAGCTAAATAGATTGGGTTTGCTTTATTCAAAATGAATTCTGCTGAATTCTAGGGAATCTGTTGTAGAAATGGTAACTCTAGAATGACAATGCCATGAAATAAAGAAAATTATTCTGAATATAGAGATCAGGGGTTCTCAACCTTGGCAACTTTAAGACTTGTGGACTTCAACTCCCAGAATTCCTCAGCCAGCAAACAGATGGTCATAATACAAAGATGGCTGTATGAAAAATTCAAGGAAAAAGACAGAAATTAAAGGTGAAGGGAGGGCCCCCAAAGTAACTGGACTACTTCACAGTGTGTTGGAGGGCAACTATATTTATTTCAATTTCAGTTGAGTTTATTGGATTCATCAGCTGCTCTTTCTCTGTAGCACAGCCTCGTGTTGTTTCTTAGAAAATGTTCCATTTCAAGCACTTCGACCACCAATTACTCAAAATCAATGTCATCTACAAGTATGGTTTCAGTGCTGATATTAGTTAACTAAAACTGCATGCTGCATTCATCTATGTGGTAAGCCCCAAATGTATTTAAATTCAGTGTAGAGATGCAAAGAGAGTAGAATTCAAAGCTACTAATCCCTCTCTATTCTTGACAATGTTTCAGAGTATTTGCTCCCGAAGAAGTGTGCTCAGAGCATTAGGCATGGTTGGTAATTAACTCTAAGGAAAGTTCTTCAGACATGGTGTCCTTTGAATTTGGTCAAATGTTGTTAGCTTTGCCTGAAAAGAAAAGCATCTTAAAAAACAGCAACAAGATTCATAGTGCACATTTATCCAAGGCCATTCTAAGCAGAGCAAGGGATAGCAAAAGAGTCCCAATGAGACAATATTTGGTTGTTCAGTCATTTAGAATTCAGATTTTGTAAAGATGTATTCTCCTTGAAAATAAAGTAGCAGGATTAGAAACTTTAGGATTTGCCACAGCAATCCAGAACATCTTTGGTGTGTGTGTGTGTGTGTAGTTGGGGTAGGGGGCATAAGAGTTCAAATTGAATGGAGACCTGATTTCCCTGTCAGTTGCAGTCAGTTGCTTCTTCTTCTTCTTTTTTTTTTTTTGCCAACAGTGGGTCTACTTCTGGAGCAACATGTTGAGGTTAGCCCAATCTGTCTCAAATCATGAAATTTTGCATGTTGGGTGACTTGTTCCCTATTATACCTTGTTAGTTCCTGTCATGGTGAGATGGGGGAAGGGCAAGGATAGAGAAGTTTGGGTTAGTTGGACCAAGCAGGCTGATAAGCCAACAGGCCAATAAGATCCTGAAGTAAGGAGCAGAGGTTGGATACAGGTCTCCTGCTGACTCCTCCATTTTGATAATTATTGCAGGGTGGTCTTTCTTTTAATCTTGATTTTCTCAATTTTTTGGTTCTAACTTCAACCCGACTTTAACTGTAGGTGAACTTTGTGCTTTTTGTTATTCTTTATGTGTTTCGATCTCAGCATAAATTGAATCTATAATCCAAGTTTAATTTAGAAGAGCAGGAGGATTCTCATGAATGAAGTACTCTATAGATGGAGATTTTTATAGCGATGGATTTGAGCTTTGAATGTCCTTAGCATGCAGTTTTATTTTAATCAACATATATTTTTTTCCTCCCGAGAAACTTCAGAGACCAATTCTACGAAGAGGTTGTTTCTGTTTTCATTTCAAGGCGTGGGATTTTCATCGGCCTGCAGTTCCAGTAAAATCAATATGAGAACATTTTGGCCGGATATTTATCCAAATGCAGTGCGGCAGCCTTATTAGGTTCTGCGCAGTTTTTCCTTTTTCAAAAACGATCAAAAGCCCCCCCCCAAAAGGCGTTCAATCCCGTAATCCAGTGTTTCCCAAACTTGACAATTTTAAGGCATGAGGACTTCAACTCCCAGAATTCCACAGCCAGCAACGCTGGCTGTGGAATTCTGGGAGTTGAAGTCCACATGCCTTAAAATTGTCAAGTTTGGGAAACACTGCCGTAATCCATTGAAGTTTGGGACCAATGCCTAACATTTTCTTGTATAAACAAGAAAAAAACTATTTTTTCAGACATTAAGAAAGCGGGTTGAAGAAAGCCCACTGCTAGTCCAACTGGTGATGTCCAACGCAAGGAAGCGATCGATCCACAGCCTCGTCTCCTCGCCTTGGTTTCCGGGGGTGGGTGGGGGGCATTTATCCACTCGATCAAAATAAAAATGGGGAGAGAGAGAGAGAGAGAGAGAGAGAGAGAGAGAGAGAGAGAGAGCATTTCCAGGAGACCAGGCCAAGTGCTCGGAAAGGAGGGGCTGGATGCGAGGCTGGACGCCGAGGAATGAATGCCAGGTGCTGGGGAGGAGATCCGCTTCAGCGCGGCTTGTTTTCTTTCGCGTCGTTATCTCGATAACAGAGCTGAGCGGCTGAAGGAGTCCAGGCGCCACAAACGTCCCCACGAGCCTCAGTAGCGTCGCAGGCGCGGACGAAGGAAGACCTCTCGCTTCTACCAGCGGCGGGGGAACCGGGGAGGCGGGTGAGGCGGAAGAGAGTGGCGGGGAGAAGGGGATCGGGCGGGATCGGCAGGAGATCTTCCGCCCCTGCCATCCGGGTCCGAGCGCTGGAGCGGTGCTGTACCCCGCGGTGACCCCGGCATTAAACGCGAAAAGTCCTTCCCAAAATAGCCGGGTCGCCGCTGAGTCCGCTCCTTAGGAGATTCCCAAAGGGCTCTCTGTGGATACATGTAGGCCGTTGCCCACCAAGGCCCAGGATTTCAGTTCCCATCATCCCCGGCTACCGCCTCGCATCCACAGTGTAAAACCGAATAGAAACCTTTCTGCCGCGCGTCTTCGGGTTTCGTTTTAGCCTGGGGTGTTAAAGGGGACAATCCGACGCCCACATATGGAAAAGGAAACTTAGGCCCAGTGGTCGGCTTCACGCTGCGCTTCCTCGGCGTTGTGTGAATCCAATCATTGGAGCTTAGAAATCCTGGTTTCTCCTATTGTAGGAACTCAGCCAATCCGTAACAATTCAGTAAAACAAATAACGGCTTAGTAATTAATATGTTTTTGAAATCCACGAGGTTCAGTGGATTTCTGTTTAGTGGCTGCTTTAGATTTGACCTTTTAATTCTTTCTCTTTTTAATTGAAGTGAGGTTTAATTTTCGGCCTAGTTTGCCTCAAAGGAGGTGAAAACAACCCGTAGGAATTCTTGGCAGCGTGTGTCTTTACCAGCACCATACACAAGAGTTCTTGTCTTCTCTCAGCGGGGTTCTTCAAACCGGTTCATTTTTTCTCAGCATCTTTATTAGAATTATATCAGAAACGGCCTGGGCTTCGTGGTTTCAAAAGGGGGAGGCGGCGCACAGTAGAAAAGGCTTTATTTTAAAGCTACCCTTTCCTTAAGGGTAAAAAAAAGGGCTTGCGATCTTGTTGACTTTGCGCGCTCTTCACTCCGCCAAGTTTTTGTCCTGTTTTACTAATTCAATCACGAATTGCGGGATTGTCCCGAAACGCTTTCAACCCGTCTGGTTAGTCACCCATCGTCTCGGCTTGGCGTTTGGATACTTCTATCTCTTATAAACGCCTCCTTCTTTTAAGAGAGGTTTTCCTTCGCCTTCTCTTTCCCAGTCCTTTTTTTTTTTTTTTTTTTTCCCAGCGACCCCCGTCTCGTCTGAGCGGAAGAAGCCGCGCGCTCTCCGCGCTCTGCTCTGCGGATCGGCTGGTTCACAGCAGAGGTGCCTGGCCTGGGGCGAGAAGGCAGAAAGGAAACGGGGAAGTCTCTCTCTCTCTCTCTCTCTCTGTGTGTGTGTGTGTGTATGTGTGACTGATGGGAGTGGGGTGGGGTGGGGGCAGAAGCCGGCATTTCCAGACCCGGCGCGATCGCCCTCTCCCTTCCAAATCCGCAGACGCCGGAGCCCTGGGGGAGGGGCTCGCTCAGGTTGGTCGATCTCCAGGCTAATCCAAACAGCTCCGGGTTGACTGGTGTGAGGTCCAAAGTCTAGACAGGGCCGGTGACTCGGCGGCTCCTTATCTCGCCTTGGGATCGGCTCTTCGAGAGACTCTCCCCCGCCCTCCCCCGGGTCCCTTGGCGGCTCTCGGACCTGCCAGGCCGGGAGCCGCCACACCTCGCAGACGGGCGACAACAAACGCGCCACCTGGACGCTTGAAGGCCTGGCTCTGCTGCTTTAAGGGAGGGGGGAGGGAATCAGATCGCCTCCCTTGCAGATACCTTTTTATTGGTCCTTCGCGGGGGAGTGGGGGAACTAATTTTAATTCTAAATGTCCGCAGTAGGCTAAATTTGGCTCAGAATTAACTCGTGCAAGTTTGAATAATAGAGTAACCAAACGGCTGGGATCACACCTTCCTCAAAACCTGGTAAAAAGCAAAACTGAATGAGTCTGAGGGCGCCTTTCTGGACTAGGAAATGTTACTAACGCCGTAAATTGTTCCCAAAAGTTGATTACTTTTTATAAAATCTGTTAATCCGAAAAGGTCCTAACAGATTTGTTCAGATTTTTTTTTTTGCCAAGGTGGATTAATGTGGCTCTCCTATGCTTACACGCAAATCATACAAACACAAAAGGAGTGTAGGGTAGTGCTAACCGAGTTTAGGTTGTATAAAGGGAACCACTAAATCTTTAACCAACTTGATTAAGAGAATTGTGGGAAAGGATGGTTGCTCTAGTTTGTGGTGCCATGTGCCATGGAAATAGAGAACTAAATAAGTAATAAATACATCTTGGTTCAGTTAGGAAGAGAGCACTTTTGTTGCCTGGATGAGTTCTAAGGTGTGTTATTCATTTGGCATCAAATCTTATCTAATAAAGAGAGCTCCCAAATCAAATAACTGGATGTACATAGAATGTAGTTCTGAGAAGACTCAGAGAACATAATGCTTGCATTGCAAGCGTTGGCTTCTATAAAAACATTTTTATTAAGGTGCACGTATTAGTTCCCTACAATATTGGAAGGGTAGAAGGCAATTGGAAGTGCTTTATGATGCTCATGTATATTCCGTTTCTCATCTTACCTATTCCTCGGATTCAATAGCTGCAAATTCCCCTGCCCCCATGTGGAACACAGACCCCAGATCAATTTCTGGCTCTCCCTCCTTCCCCATTTGCAGGGAGAAAGGTCCTCCCTTTGCATCCTCTAAATGGCAATCGAAACAATCCAATTAAGAGGAGAGGAGACATGTCTGGTTAGACAAGAGATCTTTGGTAACTGGAAATTGCATTTCTTTGGATGAACTTCTTTATCCTGGAGGAGATTGCAGACTGCTGAGTGAGCTGGATCAATACCAATATATTTGGGTTGTCTTTTTGTTTTGCTCTGGTTTTTTTTTTCTGTCTCAGCACAACCTTTGGGCAAAAAATTGAGAGAACTTGGAGAATTAAATTACTGACTAGCTTTACAGAGCAACTTCATTGGCCACCTCAGCTGTGAATTTTGGAAGCTATAGTCCCATGACATTTGGGTGGGTGCCAGGTTGGGGAGGGTTGAGTTAGATAAAAGATGCCCTGGACTCCAAGGATACTCCTGTATCCTTGAAATGTAAGGCTAGTAATCACCATGTAATATTCAGAAATCAAACTCTACTTGAAGGAGATTTTATGTTTACATTTACTTTGGAGATTCAGTTTTCTGGAAGTATTGTTAGAGTTTCCATCGATGGGAGATTTCAGCCAAGGCTTTTTGTCAGAAGATGGGACTGTAGAACATAAGAGGTGGAGGAGATATTTGAAATAATCTTGTTCAATCCCTATTCTGCTTCTTGCATGGAACTGCATAAGATCCATAGAAATATATGTGAAGTAAGACTGGTGGGGACATAATGCTGGGAAAAGAAATAGAATATCCAGGAGAAGTCATTTAGCTCAGATCTATATTCATTTTAGCAGCACAACTAAACATCTTCCAATTGTCCTCAATGTTTTTGTTTCCTTTTTCTACACTGCAGACACAGAAACACCAAATCCTATTAAAAAAAGAAAGAGGGGTGGGGGAGCAGTGGCCATTGTATACAAATAGAATTTATCTGTTTTGAACCATCCTTTTTCTTGTTGAGAAGAGGCTTTAAAACACATCTACTGTGAAGTTCTTGAAATTGTGCAAATGAATTACACAAATGTTTCATTTCAATTGTTTGTCCCATATCCATCATTGACTACTGCACTTCCCATGACTTTGGTGCCAATATAGGAGAAAACAAACAATAAAATTAAACTGATTTTCATTCATCCTAATTCACTAACTCTTTGATTTACTCTTCTGAAATTGTGCAGGTTTCTTAACTGGTGTCATTTGTAAGGTTGAATATCATATGCATAAGAAATCTCACAGTGAGATAAATGTATCCTTAAAAAAATAATCTAAAGAATGAAGGTGAACAATTAATTCATGTGGAACTTTGCAGAGTTGGTCTCTTCAGGAAAAGTCTCAGCAGATTTTAATAAAGTTTGCCCAGAAATACATGAGCCAAGGGGAAAAAATGGGGAAAATCCACAATATTTTAAAAGTGTTTAGTATACGTAGCTGTACATATGTACGCACACATTATCTTAAATTTGCAGGCTTGATGTTCTTAAACAAAAGGGTCTGAAATTTAATAAAACTTTGTCAAGTAGAAAAAAACTACATCCGTTCCTTGACCTCCACATTATTGTAAGGGGGGGGGAATAAATGGCTTCAGTTTGCAAGTTCATCTGAGAAGAATCTGACTGATTTTTCATTTGCCAAATCATGATTTGAACCAATCAAATTTTCTACATGCAATTATCCTAACTGCACTTCTGCTATCAAAGTTATAGATGAGCAGCATTCTAGAAGTGGACTAATATAACTTTTCCCCAAAAGGGTGAAAAGAAAAGATAGGAAAATAAAGGTGTTCCACAAGATGGTAACATGAGCCATGGGAAACTCACTGGATGATTTTGGCTCAATTTTGTCTCTTTTCCCCCAATGTATCTCAAAGGGAAAGAAAAAAGAAAGGAAATTTCCATGTAGGTTGCCCTAAGTGCCAAGATAATAGATGGGTTATCAATATAATAAACAGATATAACATAAAATAGTTTATGGTGTTCTTTCTTTCTTTCTTCTTTCTTTTTTCTTTCTTTCCTTTCTCCCTCCCCCCCTCCCTCCCTCCCTAACTCACTCCCTTCCTTCCTTCCTTCCTTCCTTCCTTCCTTCCTTCCTTCCTTCCTTCAATAACTCAAGGTGGCAAGTATACTTAATATCCCTTCCTCCTCCTATCTCCCTCACAACAACCACCTTGTGAGGTGAAAGAGTATGACTGACCCAAGGTCACTCACCTGGCTTTTGCAGCTTTTGTATCATGTGTCAACCTCCAAGGATTGTGCTAGATCCTTTGAACTAAAAAACGATCAGCACAGCATTCTGAGTTGGTTCTGCTTTTAAGCACAATGGGCTGCCTCAAGTTGCTGGACAAGGTTTTGAAGGACAAAACTCTAACTACACAGAAGACACTGCTCCTCTTGGTCTTTCATAATAACTGGCTTTTTCCCCAGGCAAAGGTTAATAGATAAGCCAAATATAGGTATGGTTTGTGTCACCCAATTTATTCTATGATACCTTGGTTAGGGTTTTATAACCATTGTAGTCTGGTTTGTTTGTTTGTTTTTGTTATCTAACCAGAGTTCATAGGTTAATTGTGCAACAATAGATATTGTCTCTAAATAAATAAAACTCTGTGTGCCACATAGACCACCTTGCACTCCCAAAACTGGACACCTATTTGATAGATTGTTTAGAAGTACCTATAACAAAAAGATGAAGATTCTATTGTCTTAGCAGCTTAGGTGGTGACAGTGGAAAGCATAAGACTGAAGCAGAAAGGGAAGACAAATTTCAATCTAAGTTTACATGGATATAAAAGTGTTAGAATTTGTTTTTGAAGGTGATTACAGGAATGGAAAATCAAATATGGTGGCAGTTCTTCCATTGAAGATCACTGTTAGTTTTGTTAATTAGATTATGAAAGGCCTCATGCATACCTTAATATTTTTGTTACAAAGAGACTGCAAATTTGCCAACAAAGGAATTCTGCAGGTATGTAATGTGGTATGTAATGTCCAGAGTATTTATCTGAGTTGGAGGCTTTCTTATTTTTCATGGATGCTGCTGAACTAATTTAAAAGTAATGAATCAAGTTTTGGATATGGTAAGTACCTGGTAAGTAAATTGTTAACTGCAATTTACTCAATTATTCATTAACATGGTTTCCAAAATTTAATTCATCTTTCTACAGGCCATTTACTTGATGATGATATTGGACTAACACTACATGTTCAACCCCACATGCTGTCCAAAGGTTTGTTATTATTCCTGACAAGTTCATGCCAGCATCTGTAGAAACCTCAATTGGTGAGGTTGTTCCAGCAGATAGATCCATTAAAGACTGATTCATGGATTTGGCATCAATCTGGCTCAAGGTCATAATGTACTCATGCTGAGACATGCTGCTTGTCTCTGGATGGATTGGCCCCACAGTAGCTGTCACCACTCTCTGGAAGAGAGTGTTGTTATTGGAAATGGATGTTAAGGCATACATTTAGTCTTCCCATGGCAATTCCCCATGTCACAGGATTTCACATAAGCAGTTAACATCTTTTCCATATCCTTAGTAGAAGTCTCTGGTTTTATTCACTCCCACATGTCAACTTGGGTGGTCATGAGTCAGGCTTAGCAGCCTTAGGTGAAACTGGATAAATGCTACAAACTGTCCTATATTTCTTCCTTGCCCACCAGGAGATACTCTCTGAAGAGAAGTCCATCTTTAACTACCTATCATGCCTCTTCTCCTTTGTGGGATGATGAGTCAGTCTTCATTAATTCTCAAATTATGGTTAGGTTTGTGTCACATTTCTGTACCTCATAGTAGGCATCCAACTCAGAAATATTAACTTGTCTCTCAAGCTGGCTGGTCTCAGGTATGGTTCTAGGAAAGGAGGAGTTCTAATATGATTTTCATCCATTTTCTTTAAACTCAAGAAAAGTTGTCACTGGGAGCTATTTCTCTGGTCTTTGGGGTTATCCTTTTCTAGACATGCAGCCAATCAATCTTTCAAGCAGTATGTTTTTAATTCGGGCTTTGCTGTGCATTCACCCAATTCATACTACACTCTGCATCTCACTCCTCAGCTTACATGCACTCAGGCAACTATTACTTGACTTTGTTGGTGCTTTCCTTGGCTCAACATCCTGATTTTTCATTTCTCCTCAGCAGAATTGGCATTCTATAAAACTTTGCTTCTGACTGTACCTTCTCTCCTACATAGCTATACCATGTCTGTTATTTGAACATAAGACAGAAAGAAGAAAATAAAGGAAATCATTTTTAGCATTAAAAAGGAATGTTTAGTCCAAAGAGACATTCCAAGCGAGAAAACAGAAAACAAAACAAAACTTCTCCCCAACAAATGAACAGTTGATTCAAGGAACTGAAGAGTTCACTAAATTTTTGGTGCTAATTAAACAAAAAGTAATTGTTAGTGTTCTGTCTCCCTGTTGGCCACTATGTAAAGGAACAAGCTACATACAAGAACACACTTGCCTGGGAATGTCATTTATTGGACCCCCTGCCTCCCTAAGGGGGTTTTACATCTTTCACAGTCTCATATTATAAGGGAGAAACTGTTTCTTACGTTACCTTCTTTCACCTCATTCCACAGAAAATCAGTCTGTGCTTTGCTTATCAGGAGGAAGAAAATGAAAAAAAAAAAAAAACCCCTTCTCTACATACTTTTCTATAGCTTACTTTTCTGTACCTAGTAAATTGGAATAAGAAGAACACACCAGGTGGATTAAGGTGAAAGGAAGTTGAAGATGATAGGAAAAGTGTGTGTGTGGGGGGGGAAGTTGAAGATGATAGGAAAAGTGGGGGGGGGTGAATGAAAATATGATAATGATCTGCAAACTTCAACTCCTTGACTTCTCTTTCATGTAGAAATTTATATCCACACACACATATTGTATAACACAGATAGACGTAAATAGAATTCAGGATAGAAAAATTTCAAGCCCACACATAATGTAAAAAAAATGACACAAATTCACATCACATGCCTTTATTCCCTATTGCTATTTTCTTCACATTCTTCAAACCTTCTCCAGCTTTGAATAATAATAATAATAATAATAATAATAATAATAATAATAATAATAATAATAATAATTTCCAATCTGAAAAAGATGCCCTCTGTTTTGTCCTCATTTCACAAGACAAAAAAAAAAAAATACAGCTGATCTTTTAAAGATCTTTTAAAGATCCTTCCTGTTCTTAATTAGCTGTTTAGAATTTGAGGTGTTTTTTTTAAAAGATTTTATTGAATTTTATAGGGTTAGGGATAGAATAGGATCAGGATAGGGATTAAGGTTTAGGGTGGGGTTAGGATCAGGGTTGGGATGAGGACAAGGTTAGAAACAACATTGAGATTATCCCCCAATAACATTTTCAATTTTCGGCAAACAGACTACTGTCCGGGTACATATGTTCAATTAACAATAGTTGATATAGTAATAAATAATTGTAGTAAATGTACTAATCAATAATCGCAAGCAGTATCAGTTAGTCAATGCATATCATTTTTCTTACTAATATATATTCAAAATAACATATCACATATCTTTATGTGATATCTTTAAAGGTCAGCAGTGAGACCTTCCTGTTCTTAATTAGCTGTTTAGAATTTGAGTTTTTGATGGTTTCTACTCATTCTCTAGATTGGCAGGTCCAGGTTAAGTTTCCTTTAGCTTTTTTGTGCCTGAATCTTTTAGATATGATATTGTCCCTTTCCCTAAAAGTGAATTAAGGTATAGTAATGCCACTTAATTGCCCTCTAGATGTATGGACTTCAGCTCCCACCCATAAACAACAATAGCCATACTTGGTGGGAATTCTGGGGGTTGAACTCCACATACGTTAAGAGCACTCAGGTTAGGAAGGCAGTGCTATGACATTATACAGGTAATGCACACTCAGAACTAATTAAAACAAATGTTCAAGTCAGTAGAACTGCATTGTTAATGTTGAAGACTTGTTCTAATTCTCACCAGAAGTTCAATGATTGGCTTGACTCTGCATATTAAAGTTCTTTACATCCATTCAAAAAAAAAAAATAACAAAAAACCAACCCTCCTCTTCTGAACTGATGGTTTAGAGCAGGGGTGTCAAACTCGTAATGTCACATGACGTGTCACGACATATCATGACTTTTTTTCCATTGCTGGCACCCCTAGGTTAGAGATTTGCTAATAAAAACTGATGAAGCCAGAGAAAATTAAACTGATGCTTGTAAAACTGACAAACCATTTCAACTTAAAGCATGTTAATCCAAGGAATATGATAAAGCACCTTTTTTTTTAAGCAAAGACGTTGGAATTGGTCACTACTTATATGCTATGCCAGGGGTCTTCAAACTTGGCCCTTTTATGACTTGTGGACTTCAACTCCCAGAATTTCTCAGCCAGGCATGCTGGCTGAGGAATTCTGGGAGTTGAAGTCCACAAGTCATAAATGGGGCAAGTTTGAAGACCCCTATGCTATGCTATTTTGATGAACTGGGTATATTCTTTCAGTGCATTGACATTGTGCTTTGAATATGGTGGGAAAGAATCAGAATATAAATATACTAAAGAAACAAATGAAATATAAGAAGAAGCCATGCTGAGCTCTAAGAGAAGGTGTTCAGATTGATGACTGACATTTTCCTTCCTTCCATTAAAAATCATTGACTATATTGTAGGGATATGCAGAAATGTAGTTGATACTTTAATTGGTATTTAATTTACAGTTCCTCAGTCTGCATGTAAAACAGAAAGTCCTTATCTTTCACTTTTTCTAAACCAAAACTAAAGATGAAAATATGAATACTGTAATCTGCAGAAAAATAACTGTATACTATTGGTGAAAATAGCTTGTCAAATTGGTTGTGTTTAACCGTGATTGTATAGAATGAGAACAATACATTATATGTATAGCATAGGAGAAATTTCCACAAAAACAACAACAACACTGGAAACATTTTAAAGTTAATCTCCCAATTTGACTGTACAAATATGAGAGAAAAGGAGAAAGTTGAGTAAAGATGTATTGTGATAACATTTTAAAGGGCATACTAACATTCTTTAAAAATAACACTATATTGTTCCTCTCTGATGAAAAGTTATCTTGGTCCTACAGAAGAAATTCTAAATATAGCAAACTCTAAGAGAAAAGGGCAGCTTGTTTCTCTTCCTGTACAGTCAATCATAAAAAAGAATAATGATGGCAGGTAATTCATGAGACACAGTTGGGGCTACCAGAGTTGGGCTGCAAAAATTTGAGATGACCACTATATGGCAGCAAACAAGGCTTTCTTGTATGCTGCTGATATCATCTAGAGCAGTGGTTCTCAACCTTTCTAATGCCGCGACCCCATAATATAGTTCCCCATGTTGTAGTGACCCCCCAACCACTTATACATCACCGGGTGCCAGAGGCGTGGCCAAACAAAAGGGGAAAAAAATGGCGGACAGCCTTGTTTGGCGACCCCCGTGAAATGGTAATTCGACCCCAAATGGGGTCCTGACCCACAGATTGAGAATCACTGATCTAGAGATCATCTAGAATCGATTATCACTACCTAAACTGAATCAGAAGGCTTAATTTCATACTGAATTGTGGAGAAAGATTGCAGCATTCAGGTATTCTTAGTGGATTTCTCTGTTGCATTTTTTAAAAAAATCTGGCTTCTGTGGGAAGCTGATGGTCTATTAAATGGATCTTCGGTTTGGTACCACATGATCAAGGGTGAAAAATAAATTTAAATTCAGAGAGTTATTTTATATAATAGTTTATAGCACTTAGCACTTAGACTTGTATACTGCTTCACAGTGCTTTACAGCCCTCTCCAAGCAGTTTTTACAGAGTCAGCATATTGGCCTCAACAATCTGGGTCCTGGGTCCTCATTTTACCAACCTCAGAAGGATGTAAGACAGTCAATCTTGAGCCGCTGAGGGTTGATGGCAGTGAGTAGTGAGTTAGGCTGCGGTCCTGCATTCCAACCACTGTGCCACCACGGCTCTTTTTATGTAATTATTGCGTGAGGGTCAATTTTTAAAGCACTGGAAGTTTTTGTTTAATATAGTGAATGTTATGAAATTCTACTCTAATTTCATCCAGGAGAGGGCTATGTAGCATTTTGAATTCAAAAGCAAAAATGTGCTTCAGAATTTGTGAGGAAGCTTACATAGCATCAGCAGTTAAGGGCATCCATGGGGAAGCAATGATCCCATAGACCAGGGGTCTTCAAACTCGGGCCTTTTATGACTTGTAGACTTCAACTCCCAGAATTCCTCAGCCAGGCATACTGGCAGAGGAATTCTGGGAGTTGAAGTCCACAAGTCATAAAAGGGTCAAGTTTGAAGACCCCTGCCATAAACATTGAGATGTCACAAAAGAAAATCTGCCCTTTCATCTTCCCACTGTGGCCTGCATAGAAAAAAATTTGTGTCAAGACATATTTGGGCAAAATCTTGCCTGCAGCTCTTTAAAACAGCTGTATCTTTCCTGACATGCTCCAAAGCAGGTTTTGGTGTTTGAATCCAAAATTATCTATATTCCATTTTTTTTAAAAAAAATGACTACTTGTTCTTTTTAAGGGCAAAGGATGTAGTTGCAGCTGTTTTCTTGTTACTCTGTTCTCTCCATTATTTTCCAGCCTCCCTGGCTACTTCTGCTTCCTGATCTGAAAAAACTGCATGGGTGGCATGATAAATCCCACAGAAATCCTTTGGGCTTCAACTGAAATGAGCGATGTCAGAAAGGCAGCAGACCCCGAAGAGAGTGTTGCACAACCATAGAAAGGGACTATCACACATCTTGGACCTCTTGTAAATAAGGTATGTCTCCCCCCTCCCCCTGTGAAATTTTACATTGGTTTCTCTTATATTTTGCATGTCTGAATTGCTGAAGTTATATAGTTGTTGGGAGTTATAAAAAAATACTCTGGTTTATCTTCAGATCACATAAATGTTTTGAATTTGAACAAAGTTAGCAGTGAACTGTGGAGGCTTGAAGTAAACCATTGTTTAGCTAAGAGTTTGACTTCTTCAAGGTAGTTCTCTACTTACATTCAGAGTCATAACCATAGAGATAAAAGTCCTTGCACTTATGTCCAAAGTCACACAATCAAAGTTCTGATGCTCAGCAAATGACATGCATTTAGGATGATTGTAGCATCCTGGGGTTGTGTGATCATCATTTGTGACCTTCCCAGCCGGTTTCTGACAAGCACAGTCAGTGAGGGAAAGGATTGGCTTAATGACTGCATGATTCACTTAACAGTTTTAATAATAAAGATTTAAAATCAGGCATGATTCATTTAACAACTGCCTTCTTAGTCTCTAGTTTCAGTGATGGTTGTAACTCAAGGACTATCTGTGAACTGTAAACCTGTGGTTATCTTCTCATATACTGCAATTTAATATGGCTGTAGATATAACATTTTCCTTCCCGCCCCCAAGGTTTGGTTAGGTTTATCCCTTTTGGTTTTAATAACATATACATATAAATTATACAATATATAATGTAATCCTATAATTATATGATTGTTTTTATATATGCATTGTTTTATTACATTTTTGGATTATTGCACACCAACCACAGTCACCTTTGGTAAGATGGGTGACCATATAAATCTAATAAACAAACAAGTTGGATTTTGAGATACTATAAGCTGGAGAAGGTAGCAGGTCAGACAGTGTAAACAACCTGTGACTCCAGATTTGATTGCCATTCTAGACTAGTCTAGACTAGTCCTTGCTCTAAATATGTGTCATGAAGCTAAGTGGCTTTCTGCCTTTTCTTGAAAACAGAGGCATTTTTCTTTCTAGGCAGAACAAAGAGGCATATTCACTACAAATATTGGGGTTTACTCCGAGGTGAATTTTTATAGTCACCTTTTTTATTATTACTAACAAATAACAAATAGCACTTAATTTAATTTTCTGTAAAAAAAAGAATACACAAACTTATAAAAGAAAAATAGGAAAAGCAGTAAAACAAAAAATAAAAGCACACAAGATATGTATATGCAGACAAGTATGTATCAATAAATTGATGCTATGATTCATTACAGTTAACCATATTTGGAACACAAGAACTAATAGTCCCAAAAGATTTTAAAGGCTACAAATTATTCCTAAATGTGCTGTCCTGAATTTGCATGGAGTAGGTTTTGTTTCGTGGACATTGAGTGATCTAGATGCCCTTTGTTTTGTATCTTGAATAAGGAATAGAGGATTTCAGGCTGAATCTGGTGTTTCTTGGCAGATGTTGGACATGAATCTTTGATGGGGAAAATTAAAGTTTTCTTGCACTTCCAATTAAGTGGGAGTGTGTTATATAAGAACACAATAGTAGACCATGTTCTTGCTTCAAACGCTTCTTATTTTGGCTTATTTTGACAAGCTACGAAGTTTGGTACTTTTCAAACAATGATCAGACATGCAGTATAAGTACTTAGTTATTATTTAATCATTTTCTAAATGAAAAAAATATGTGAAGGAGAATTATATTTAATGAAGATATGTATGTATGTGAAGATGACAGTGTTTTCATCTTTCTGACTAATATGTGCCCTTTTCTTGTACCTGCAAAAATCTAGAGTGCAACCCAAATTTAGCAATTTTAAGCTCCTGATTACAGTGGGAACATGTAACTTTGGCTAGATTATGATTCCTTTTTGTGTAGGCATAATATTCTCTCTTCCAAAATACTTACCAGTTAAAACCATCTAAACTTCTTTTATTGTAGCATTTTCTCAAGATGTATTTCAAGCATGTACTACATTTTTTTATTGCAGTATTTTCTCATGATGAATTTTCACTCACTGGTATAATATTATGAAGCCTGAGTAGGAATGGATCCTCAGTTTTCCAACTGTTTTTTTCATAGTTCCCTGTGTACTTCTTTTTACAGGTATAAAATATTTTCTATCAACTCACTTGTATAGCCATCATAACAGACAATACTTCCAAAGCCTACTTGTATGATTTATTTTCCCACAATCTAAAGCTCTATCCATATTCTAGAAGACTTTACACACACACACACACACACACACACACCATCTTGCTTCCCTAACCCTGTCCTCCTACCCAAATTTCCTTAATGGTACCTCCTGCTCTACACATTTACTGCCCCCCCTTCTTTTCTCATGGGTAAAACTTGCTGTTTATTTTGATTTGTCACAAATACTAGGTGTTGTTTGAAAAGTGTTAAACTTAGCAGGCCCATACAGATAATGGGAGATGGGTCACCGGCTGTGATAAAGAGTAAGATATGGTGGGAGTTAACCTGAAATGCTTACCAAGCTCTCTGATTCTCCTCATCTGCAGCCTGTCGGTTAAGGACACTGTAAATATATGATCTGGTTTGGTATTAAGATGGTGCTTTAAAAATAAACTCATATTCAGAGGCCAAACATTTTTTGAAATGTTTTGTACTGAAGCCCAAACCAGACTACTGATGAAAGTGGCCTGTCTATAAATGTCATTCTTATAGAATATTGACATCCATCAACCACAACCATGTATAAAATAATGGCAGAGCCAGAAAGTGGCCAAGGAGACTGAATCTTCTATTTCTTTGGATGCAGTATCGCTGCCCTACCTAAAGATAGGTTCCTGAGCCTTTTCCAAGCCAGCAAGATATTTAAACCATTATTCCTTTTGTTTAATTGTGTCCAATTCTCAGAGGAGTCCTAACTTTGGCAAGATTTAATGGTCTTCTGACAGCTATTCTTGAGGAGAAACTGAGAATATCCAGTTTCAATAAAGAAGAAGTTATTGAAGTTATTGAAACAAGGCACATGTTGTTACATTGCCCTTAATACAAAGATGCCCAATTGTAGCTAATAATTTCCCCTCTAGTCAGATTTCCAAGCCACACAGATTCATTTTGGTGGCAGTAATTGGTGTCCAAACAATGTGATTTTATTTCTCTAAATAAAGTTTGGTTTCACTCTTTGTAAAATGCATTGATTGATCATAAGCTTCCAAGCTCCAAAGATTTCTTTGGGAAGAAAATTGGTTTGGTAGCTCAGCAGTCGCTGTGGGAATTATAGGGCAGAATTCTGCATTAAAACTACATGTGGAAAGCTCTATGTATAAGCCTTAGTTTACTTACATCTCTTTCTTTCTTTCTTTCTTTCTTTCTTTCTTTCTTTCTTTCTTTCTTTCTTTCTTTCTTTCTTTCTTTCTTTCTTTCTTGTTCAGCCTTTATTATTTTTTATAAATAACTCAAGGTGGTAAACATACCTGGTAGTCCTTCCTGCTATCTTTCCCACAAAAACCCTGTGAGGTGTGATGGACTGAGAGAGAGGGAAAGAGACTGGCCCAAAGTAATCCAGCTCATTTTAATGCCTAGGGAAGGATTAGAATTCACAGACTCCTAGTTTCTAGCCTGATGCCTTAATGATTAGACCAAACTGTCTCTCTGTCATCTATCATCTTCATTATATATGATGTTCCAGCTTTCAACTTGCAAGGAACCTGCAAGTAGAAAGCTAGGTCGTACTCCTGTAAGATACTACTTTATCATATGCTCCTGCTAAAAAAATTGAAATGGTTTGGGTAGAGTTTTTTCTTTTAAGTACATGTCTTTGCAAAGAAGTTATTTACCCCTTTGCCTCTTCTATTCCTTTTATTGTAGACAAGACATGTGATGCATATTTAAGAGCATCCCTAATTCAAATTCCAGCTCAGTTCAGACAAGCTAATATATCTCAGCTCCAGACCTCTTGCTCAGTTGTTAATGCCAAGTTGACGTAAAATAAATCCACTCTGATCAGCTGAGCCAACTGCCATTCATTGCTCAGGGTAAGCCCCTAAATTTCTTTCATGCCCTTTAAATGCAAACAAAGTGTGGCTTAAAAATGTTCCTACTATGTTTATGAGATAATGAGTCCAAAGTCTGAATTTCTACTAAGTCTTTGTGTGCCCAGTCCATGACCTCATATAATCTGTGTAGTCCTTACAACCTTAATAAAGATGGGATGGTCTGTTTTAATTTCTAGCTTAATGAGGTAAACTTTTAGCAATTCTCAGGATTAGAGAAATTTGTAACCAGTAGTCCTTATTTTGCCCATATGTTCTTGGGAGACAGACTATAGACTCAAGAAAAATTTTCTTCTGAATAAAAGTATTAAGGATTACCTTATTAAATAACACAGGCAAAATGCTTAAAAGATCCACTAGATGCATGCTGAGCTAAATCATCTACCTTTATTGCAAAGCACTGTGAGCAACCTCAAGGTTTTTACAGGTTAGGCTAGACCCAAGTCAAGGACGAACAGAATAATACAATCTGCTTTTCACAGTGTCCCCTATCCAGCTATTATAATAGTTTCAACACAGACATTTTTGCTCTTCTAAGGCAAATTTGTTCTTTTTCACTTGCATAAAAATATATGTCAAGTTTCTATTTTGCACAGATAAACATTCGATGTCATCCAACCTTGTTAACCAATCAGTGCATTGCCAAATAGCAATTTGTTTGAGAAAGAGTAATTAGAAATTTGAGCCAATCTGCTGAAGGATCAAAATTCTATGAACAAAACATTTGGTGGCCTTCTGGTTTATAACTCTCCTAGCAGAGCAATTGTATAAATTAGTGTACCGCAAGCAAGATATAAATCAGTCCTCTTTATGAAACTTGCCTGCCTGCTGATTTAAAGGAAAATGGAAAATCATTCTTGTTAAATATACAAAGGGAATCTGATCAAGTACCATGGGCCTGTGCACTTCAATTTAAATTTCAGGCTCAGGTTAGTGCAGAAAAAAATCAGACAGAAATTCCATGTTTTGTGGGCACTATCATAGTGATTATTTGTTTATCTTGTGTTACATGAATTCATTTATGAAATATGGCACAAAATATTTGTTAAGATGATAAATAGGACATCTGTAGCAAGATAAGTTGTATATTACAAATGGCTAATGAGGATTGTGTGGCATGAGAGATGGGGCCACAAAGTAGTGCTTTATATCCCACAGGAAGAATTAAAAACACTTCTTGGCAGGAGAATGGGAAGCAAAGAAGAGGGCGGAGACAAGAAAGGAGCAATTATCTAAGTGTGTTCTTTCAGTTTAATCCTTGCAGTCTTTGGAACTTAAAACCTTCTGATCCTGTGTTCCATATTCACACCATCATGGAATATAATGCCATGACAATATCCATCATCTAATTTTTCAAACTTTTATTCTGCCAAAGAGGCTTCTGTTCTCCTCAAAAGAATGTCATAAGATACATGTCAAGTACACCATTTGATGTGTATTTGAACTCATTTTATTGAGGCACGTTACAAAGAGTGTGCTACCACTTGTGATGGCATTTTCTGTTACCTGTCTTCCCATCATCCTGAAGATTCCCTGACTGCTTCAACCTACCATTATTGTTTTTTTTTTTGGAGAGAAGGGGATAGAAATAATTCTTTTCTTAGCATATAACTGAACCAAAGAAGCCATGGATTACCGATGAGTATAATGACTATAGAATAAAAGACAGGACATTTATAAATGCTTCATGACCACCTAATAATGAAATCCAAAAAGCCACTACTATACTCACCCAGATACAATGGAAATCTCTTGTCCTGTGAAATAAAATACAACAAACAAACAAACAAACAAACAAACAAACAACTCTTCAATTTCAATGAGGAAAATAGGCAAGGATTTTTTTCTCCATAGTATTAAGTCAAACATTCAGAACTGATTTTTAAATGTGCTGTTTACACTTTTGTTATATTCTAACCATTAGCAAGTACTTTCAAAACCCCTTGTCTTCTTCAGCCATGGTTTCCTTTCCTTCTTTAAAGGAAACTTGAGCTGGACATTCCTTCAAATAGTTTCTCTAAGGAAAACCAAACATTTCTTGGCCTGACCATCATAGATTACTGGGGTTGTTTTTAGGAAAATGTCATTGGCTGATTTGCTTTGCACCAAATGTTGAATGAACAGTAGTAAGTATAACACACCAAGCACAATTATGAGGGACACCAATGTCTGTATATTAAGAACAAAAGCTATAATGGAACTCAATACAGTTAAAGCATTTATCGACAATCTCTGTTCTGTTAACTTGTACTTTATTCTGGTTGCCTGGAAAACAAACAAACAAATAATAAAATCCATTCTTGAGGGAGAATAAAGGCCAAATACAAAAATTCAATATGATCAATGTGATCGCAACAATTACATATGGCATAAGCTATAAGGTGTCACATGGCTCTTCCTTGTTTTAACTGCAAAAGATGAGCTTACATTACACAGAAAGGCAAGTGGAGCAAAGCAGAAAGGCCACTTCACTCTTACAAGGAAATCTGCATTGCTTCATGAAACAGCTCCTAAGGAAAACTCTCAAATTGTAACCAAAGGGAAGCATCCCCTTTCAAATAACTACACAGCTTTCTAAAAGCTTTTGAGTAAGACACATCTTTAAATTGTGCCATATGCCACTTGGGATTACTAAGATACATATCTGAATTTACTCCAGCCTCTTGACTTCAGTTAAAATATTCTCTGCCAGACATAAGGACCTTTCTGAGAGCTATTAAGTTATAGCACATTAACATTAACATCATTTTGGGTTATTAGCAGCTGAGCAATTCACCATTTAAAATTTGCCTGGATGACAAACATGTCATTGAAGGTCTTGGGATCAACAGCATTGTGCCTTTTTAACGACAGGTTACATCATTTTGAAATGGACGAGTTTGCACTTTTCCGCTCATTTGGCACATTTTCTCAACGGCCTTTACAAAACGTGTGACAAGGAATGACATAATGATGTGCTGGGGCTATTTTGATTAAATCAAGCTTATTTTGATAACTTTCAATGCAGATAAATGTTAGTTTTATTTAAGGCACATATGCACTTAGTGATGCAACAAAATAATTTACAGTGGATGGGGAAACTCTAAGCCTACAGAATCTCTTCCCCCCCCCTCACCAGAATCCAAACTGAGTGTAAAATATGAGGACTAAGCAGAACTTTAAAATGATGTCTTGCTGTCAGCTGTGTCAGCAATGCCAGACAGGATGTATGGCTGGATGAACTAATTCTGTTTTACTGTAAAGTTTCATTAATATAATCTTGCAAATCTAAAAATACTTTTGTTCCCCATTAATTTTACAGCCCAGGAAACTAGGGAGGCCATTTCTGAGACATTTGCCATGCCCATGTTACTACTATGTGCTTAGCTGCTTCTTACCTGGCTATTCTCCTGGCTGTGACTCTTCCTTTGTGTCCAATGGTGGTTATTGCACACAGTTACAGATGCTCTATCAGATATCTAAGTGACATGGGCTCTGTGGGAGTGACCTGCAAAGTTAAGTTGTGCCTCTATTTTACCCAGCAGAACAGAATGGTCACTTGTTTAGGTAGATGACTTCCGGAGGTCACTGAACTCCTACTGTTCGAGGTTTATGGGACTTGTCTCAGTTCATGATTGAGTTGAAGAGCTACATTCCTATGTGCCACTTCAAAGTGGAGCTGTGTCCATCAGAAGGCAAATAGTCTGAGATTGCTACATCTCAATGTGTTTCTATAGTGGGTATCAAAAAGTCAAGAGGATGACCATAATTATCCTCTTGACTTTTTAAAGCTCTCCCCTGCATGTAGCCTTGAAATATGGCTTGGCAGATGATGAAGAGACATCCTTTTATTATTCATAGGAGCCATGGTGGCATAGTGGTTAGAATGCAGTATTGCAGGCTAATTCAGCTCACTGCCAGGAGTTCGATCCTCACCAGCTTAAGGTTGACTCATCCTTCCATCCTTCCAAGGTCTGTAAAATGAGGATCCAAATTGTTGGGGGCAATATACTGACTCTGTAAACCACTTAGTGAGGGCTGTAAAGCACTGTGAAGCAATATGTAAATCTGAGTGATATTGCAATTCATGATAAAGAAACTTCTGATTACATGTTCTAACAGGGATATGGTGTTTGTATCCAAATGCAGATATTCAGCATACAAAAACAAAGTAAGCCTTGCTTTCCCTCAAAACCTTTATCCAGTTTAATTGTTGAAAAGTTTGGCATTGTTTTGAGGGCTACCAATAAAACTTGACTTACTTCCTACCCACCCCTGCTTTAAACCTATCAGTTCATTCACAATAATTGGCAAAATAATAAATTTTAGGATATTTTTGATTTTTTTTTTTTTGCAAGTTGTAATACTTTGTGTGGATAGTTTAGGAAACAGTGTGAAGTGAGATATCTTTGTAGAGATAATGAAAACAACTGTTTATAGAACTGAGTCTCTCTCCCCCCCCCCACATAATAATGCCACTGATATAAACGTTATCTTCCTGTGGTATTTCAGAAAGTTTTTAAAAAAGTATTGGAAGAGGAAATTAAAGTAAAACAGGTGAAGTGAAGCAACACAGCCACTTTTATTTTCTCTTAAAATGAGAGGGCTTTGTGTTTTGTGAATCAACTTTACACACACATACAGGCACATACAGAAATAGTGAAGCATTTTATGTGTATGTGTCTCTTTTTGTCTACAAATGTATTGCTTTTGTGAGAACCTAGAAGTAATTGTTTCCATCTCATCTTGAGGCTGAAATATTACCAACACTAATCATAAATATATTATAAAAACAGTCCATTCAGGAATATCAGTATTTGTAACTATATTGAAGAATTAATACTTAAAGGCATACAAATTGTTTTGTCACAGGAATTTCTCATCTATGAAAATTACACATAGAAGAACTGTAGCTGAATGATATGGTTCAAACCTTAGTTGTGGATGATTCCAAGTTTGCCTCTGTCAATAATCAGATGGAAAATGATGTGTGAGAAAGGAGAGATTTCAAGGAATGACTGATGATCAAATTAGGTAATGCTACTCTTAATTCAGATCACAGGACAAACCCTTTACTTTCAGCAAATAGGAGAATTGATATTTTCTGTAGAAACACAGGCAGCTTCAGCCTGGTATGCAGCCAAACTACTTTTGTAATTCAGTATAAATGTCAACCATATCCTCACAATGCTAACATACTTACAGTCAAAGGTCCTATGTAGGTTCATTCATAAGGAGTCAATGATACAAAAGGAGAACTGACTGTGTTAATTAACATGGGTAGGATCAAGTTTGGATAAATATCCATTTCCTCACAGGAACCAGAATTCAGTCCTAATCTGTTCAGATTGAAACTTTATGCAAAGCATCTTTACTATATCTTGAAGTGTCTTTTTGGGGTGGCCCCTTGTAGCAATTCAGGTCAGTACCTTGACTTGAAAAGTCAAATTGCTTTGCTTTTAAGCCTAATTGAAACTACTTAATTCAGACATCTATTTTGATCCAATACAAAGGGGCCACTATTGTCAGATGCAAGTAATCAGAAGCATTTATTAAATTCAAAACACAGAAGAGTTTATTATTGCTACCTCTATACAAGAATCTAGCCAACTAGCAGTCAAAGCTAAATTGGTGCTAAATAAAGGCCAGTATAATTCACAGGGAGCTGGACTTAAGTCTGTTGTGGCAAAGCAATGCTTCCAAACTGATGACATGTTTAGTTCCAACTTCCAGCCTAACTTGGTCTTCTCCTACAATTATACACAAAACCCATAGACAGGAGTTTTGTTAGCCTCTGGATTGAGAGCTTCATGTATTTCTGAAGACTGCTGATTCACTTTGAATGGGATCTTCAGCTGAAGCTTTGTCAAATGGAATTACTTCTTTGGAGCTATGCACAGTCGTGTCTGCAGATAAGGTTCCTATTCAGGATACAAATAGGGTCAAGTCCTTTAAATTCATATAATTGGCAGAGCACAATTCATTTTCTCCCCAAAATAATTCTGAACTATGATCTCATACATCTTGGCCAGCAGATGCAAGAATCCTATCCCCAAATATTCATTTAATATTTGTGGTCTCATATCATCAGTTGAAAGCTGCTTTAATGAGGAAGAAATTACGTGAATGGTCTGGATTCAAGAGATAAGGAAATGTCTTAAGAAGAATTTATTAAAAGCAGTTACAGACTAAATAATTATTGATCTAGTTAGAAACAGTAATAATATTTGTTCTAGTTCTTTCTCAAATTGAGGGAATGGAAGCCTGGCTTACATAAATAATAATCAGACCCAATATGGAGCTATCTTCCTGAACATCTCCAATCAGTATACTTGCTGGAGCATGCTCTTTGTCTCTTGAATCAGAAGTCCACAATCTGAAATATTTGCAATGCCTCCATCATTTTCCTTTGGCAATCCTAATTGTGCTGATTGATTGAACTCAGAATTGCCATGCAATGGAAGGAATTCTGACTATCTTCTATTCTAAAAATGGCAAAATGAATTAATATGTGAAGAAAAAGAGGGTTTGAGTTGTGCTTTTGATATTGCTTGTTGTGACTTGACTGCATTTGGAAAAGGTTGGTTGGTTGGATCTTACCTATTTAATCAACAAAGAAAAGGAGAATTACCCTTCCCTTTAGGGACTATAATCCCGAGTACTTTTTCTGTGGGAATCCATCCTTAATGAAAGCCAATATAGTGTGGTGGTTAGGAAAGAACACTAGGCCTGGAAAGGTCCATATATTTGTCCATCTTAAATCATGGAAGTTCTCTGGATAACTTTGGACCAGACACTCTTTCTTTGCCTCTGTCTTATATCACAATGTTGTGGGTGGGAAAAGGAGAAGGGAGCAATATGTGCCCCAACAAGCTGTTGAATAAAAGGCAGGATGTAAACATCACAAATGAGTCCCCCTTGGTATTGTCTTCTGATGATAAATTGTTTTTATTAATATCCTACCTATGTAGGATGACCAGTTTCCCTAATGTTCTTTCAACTCCAAGCCAGCTAGATTTGCAAAGAAAAACAATATTGAAAATTGGTTTTGAAAAAAAACACGAGCGGATTTTTCTGCTCAGTACTAAATCATACATACTGTTTGGCAAAATTCATCTGCAGTATTTTTTCAACCATTTTTTTTTATCCTTTTGGTGCTTTAGAAACTATTCTATTTCAAGAAAAAGAAGAGAATTTCATAGGAATTTTCATGGATGGACTATTATCTTCTTTCCCTTATATTGTTTGGAGAACTTGAATTGGGCTGGTCTATGTGTTTGGATCAGTGTCCTGTCTTTCTCTCCACAATCATCTCCCCAGTATCCTGCCACTTCCTAGCTTCTGTATTATATTTTAAGGAAACATCTTCTTATATTGAGTTTTTCCTATAGGTGTATTCTTGTCGTTAAAAGGGAATCCTTATCTTCAAAATGACTGGAGAATTTCACATTCCTTCAAAGAAGTTTGGAGAAGTGTACATTAAATTTCTCTGACCACACATTTGACAGACAATTTTGAAAAGCCATATGTATGCAAACTCTATGGTGGATAGTTAACTATGGAAACAAGAAGGCAGCCCGGCAGTCTTGTATGTTGTAATCTTTCTTCTGATCTGTAATGAGGAGTTGGAGACTGAAGGTTTACTACTATAATTCTTGAATGACATTCAGACCATAAGATGCTGCATGCTCATTCAGAATAAGAGGGCCTAATTGTCTGCTCTCAAAGTGACGAGAGACTGCATAAAGGTAGTTTTGTATTCCCACCATTACTGTTAATATGAACCATGTCACATCTCTCTTGTTTGAAGTAGGTTTTTAGAAGCATAATCCATAGAGGGATTACCTTGGAAACACACTCTGAATTTCCAGAGATGATTGGACAGGTCACTAGGCATTCAAGAAAAGGGGGCAGGAGAGACAAAGTGAGGCTGGATGGCCCTCTTACATAGTCTTCCAATGTATGGGGATGAGTCTTGTCAAATAGCATTTTTTTTAAAAAAAGTAGGGTTTTATACAGCATAATACTTAGGGCTCCAAATAAAGCCTTGCAGCCCTAATCCTCTTGTTCAAGAGAAGAACAGGGAAGAAACTTGGATGACGCTTACATGCATAATTAATTTATTATGTTTGAATACAAAATAAATGGTGCATAGTTATGTAAAATAGATTTTTCCTCTATCTCTGCCATTGAGCAGGTAATTTCTACAATAGAAATTTTGAGACACAAAGGGTGAAAACATACATAAGGTTTTCTCCAGTGGAGAATTTTGTTTACCACACACAGTTCATAAATTAAGAATCTGAATCCAGGTGTATCTACGGGAAGGCTGGAAAAAATCAAGAAGGCAGTCAGGGCCATGGAATCCAAACTCCACAACTTTGGGAATATGTGTGATGTTGATGCACATAGAAAAAAAAGGGCTGTGGGGAGACTTCAATCAGAGGGTTGAATCTTTCTTCTTGATTTTGATATCCCTGTAAATGTTGCAGCCGAAACCTGTGAAACTGTACTATGTGCAGATATAATAAATACATGCAAATCACCCCAAGTGTTATTTGCATCCTTAATTTGATTCAGATTACTGAATTGATTCAATCTGAATAGTTGATTTGAAACATGAAATCAAATCAATTGGATTTAAATCATCCATTTGGAAAAAAGTGCTGTTTGTACATTGTCAAATGAATATTAAATTAGACCTAGGGTAATTTAACATTTCAGATAGATGCATCCTTTTAAAAGATTAGAATTAGGAGATTTGATTTAAAGGAATGATTTGTGAAATTACCTGCAAATAGTCACTTCAAATTAACTCTTGGCACAGGCATGCTATAATACATCACAAACTCCCTCTGTCCTTTTTCTATTTCTTCATAATTTTAATAGCAAAGTCCAAGGTTAGTCTGAAGTCTGGAAATTAGTCTACCCAAAGATGCCTGCTATGGTGGAATGGGACAACTCACCATGGCCAACTCGCCATGGCCAACTCGCCATGGGAGAATTCAACAATTCAATTTAATTATTTAAAATAATTTTAAAAATATTTTAATTTTTGTCATTCATATTTTACTTTGTCCTTTCTTTAATGATTTATTCCATCATTTCTTTAATATTAGTGTAACTCTTTCCTGTGGCAAGTTGTCTCACGATAAGTTGGTCATGGCATGTTGTCCCATGGTGAGTTAGCCATGATGAGTTGGCCACAGCAAGTAGTAATAGAACCTCCTATGGTGGCAGCCAGGTTCTTGATTTAACTCAATTCTGTTTTAACATTTTGCTTTATAAACAAACAAACAAACAAAAGCACATCTCAAGCAGAAGCCTAACATATTTATTTACATAGAGGTTATTCTTTGAACATTTTTTTTAAAAAAAACCAAGTGGATTGTTATAACTCAATCTGTTTTTCCTAAGAGTGCCTGGAAAGAATCTAAAGAAGTGATGTGTCAACTCTACAATGAACCTGGCTGAAGCTATCTTGCATGTTCTAGGTTGCCACAAGAAAGGGAGGGAGTGCGGAGTATTTTTGCTAATCTAAACAATAAACCAAGGTCATTCTATCAGTTAGCTTAGCGGGTTGAGCATTTTGTTAGAAAGCCCAGCAAATTATTCTATTGGGGAACGTAGCTGATTGCATAACACTAGGGTGGGATGTTTGACTTTGTAAGAGTGTAACTCTTTGGTGGGATTTCAGACTTGGTTTCACTTTTGACCGTGCTGATATTTTGTAACCAATAAACATGTTCTTTGAGGAAATCTCTGATTTTGTTGGCCTTATCATTGGAATCTTGACATGGTGGTGAGCAGTATTCTCACTTTCTTGCCTTTGGGCTAATGGTTGCTTATTCTGGCCCACTATCGGCACCATTTTGTGAATCTGTGGAATTCCTTTAAAATTACAAATCCATCCCCTGACTGTAAACAGAGTCTACTGGCAAAGACAATAGTAAATAATATTCCATTGAGAGTGAAAGTGTCAAATGACTTCAGTGAAATCTGACCTGTCTTGATGTCCCATACTCTGTAGACAAGGAATGAAGCAAAAGTAATCTTTCTGTGGAGTGAAGGAATAATAGCAACCAGAAGCTTACATAGCAACCATTCTTGTTTATTAACAATTAAGTGCAAATAATAAGATGACGCTAGAATACAAAGGCATCTGCATCTGTAATGTTTTTGTTATTTTGTCTGTCATTTGCTGAATTTAGCAGGAAGGGTTTATGGATGCCAACAGCCCAAGAACCATATATGCAGCAAACTCCCACTTTTCATGTTATTTATAAAACTCATGTGATCATACATGCTGTTGGTAACTTTTTCATCCTGGGCATCTTCAGAATGAACATACTGGCTGTAGCTGAAATTTGTACAGCTGGATGGAGCTCAGGTTGAGGAAAGGATGTTACATTGCAGTGGACTGATTTTGTAATATATTCACCACACAAAAATGTATGCGTGCAAGCACACACACACTTCAGCTTTGCCTACATAAACATGCAGATATTGAAGATCCTGCTCCTATCAGTTTTCACATGTAATTTTCACACAATCAAGTATGTTTCTGACAATTTAATTTTCAGAAATGAGTTTGGGTAGACCAAGCTTCCTGCTTTCTGCTATAGCCTGCCAAGGTCTTTTGGAAAACTGACATCTTTTTTTTTAAATTTAGTTTATATAATTTCTTTCCAGAGAACCAAAGAATCTCAACTTTTGCTTTGCAAAACTTCCTTGTTTTTTGAAGTCTAACAAATTACAATTAAAAAAAAACCCTGTAATTCGTGAGAAGCAACCTAATCTTGGTGCATTTATGTCAAAATTAATTGTGGATTTCACTCAGGAAATATCAATTATTTTCTACAATTCTTGTTTTGTTAAATCCAAGCAAGAGGAGGTTTGGATATACTAAAGAGTACAGTATGCAATCTAATTATCAATGTACATAATCTTCAACATTCCATGATCATAAGGAGATTGATACATTGAAATTTGCTTCTGGATGTGGCTATGATCAATTAAGGTTTCACCTAACACTTTTTAGTAAGACAGAGAAGGCAAGGAGCTCTCAATGTACCTAAGCCATATGCAGTATTCCATGATTCAGTTCTCCAAAGCCCAGTTTTTCCAATCTTGCTTATAATATCCCATGCAAGTTAGGATTTTTAATCTGGAGGCTGCCTTCCAAATCAACATATGTTGCCTACAACTCAACTGCTCAGAAGCACAGGCAGTATACTAACTTACACTCAGTCTGTGTTGAATGTTCATAGAGGATTAAACCACTTAGGAACAAACTTTACAAACTGGGGCCACCTTTTTTTAAAAGGGGGGCATATAGATCTTCCATTAATTGGGGGGCATTTCAATATATGAAAGTTTTAAGATGCTTTAACACTTCTGCTTCCCACCAATTTTCAACTATCTGCAGGCAACATTCCATGCTATGATTTGAAAGGAAACTGATAACTGCAAAATCAACAATATTGCCATCATGATAATCACCATCTTATGACAATAATTGGATAATTCCTAAATTCTTGGCTGGGACTCGAATTTCCAAAGAAGCCAATCAGAGATGTGATTCATTTGGTTTGTTCTTGTCCTGTATTATTCCTTGAAGAATAAAAACTGATCATAATCATGTAATCAAATAAAAGTTAAAGAAACAGCAGCAGCAATTTGGGGACATGATAATATGAGTTGTTTAACCCTGGTTCAACATCAAAATTTGTGTTCTCCCCCATCTGCTGTGGCATCTCTGTGGTGTTACAGGAGAAGTTCTGAATGAGAATAAGCATGCAATCAAATGCAAAATAAGAGAAAAACAGAGTTGGAATGCATGCGTTCTTTGTATGTTTTATCATCTAGCCCCCTAAATCATCTTTGTTGCTCTTCTCTGCACTCGACTCTCAACATCTTTTTTAAATTGTGGCTGCCAAAACTGGATGCAATATTCCAAGTGTTGTCTTACCAAAGCTTTATAAAATGGCATTAATACTTCATGTGATCTTAATTCTATCCCTCTATTATTGCAGCCTAGGACTGCAATAGCTTTTTTGGCAAGTTAAAGGGTATTTTTTTTAGCAATTACAGTTATTCTTGGGACAAAAATCCTAAACAAGCAAAGTTCCTGCACAGTCAAGATTCCCAATTCTAGGGAGGGATGGAAATGAACCCCATAGAAATTCCTCTTCATCTTTTCTTAGTCCTGAAGAGGGCACTCCAAAGTATGAACAAAAGGTCTATATGATGGTTCAGTCAAAGTTCCCTCCTTTTTATGTGCTTCCTAGAGTTTACAGAAGGTGTACAATAGAGGTGGGCGATGTCAGTATGAATATTTGTATCTTGCCTTCACTTTTCTACTTTGTGACCAAAATAGGCAGAGCCTTTTTCGTCAATACCATTGTTCTGACCCAAATTATGCTGGCAAGGCAGAGGTTAAAGAGGGTCTGTTTATTGTTCATTTATCACAGTGACAAATGAGCCACCAATGGCACCAGTGAAGATCCACCCCAACCTTCAGTTTTCCCTCAGTCTGGATTCACAAACTAAATCCTAACTGACTAATGAGGCAAGAGAGAAGTAACAATACCACAAGTCCAGAGTTTCAACAATCAAAGTACAGTCCAAGACTACAAAATCTGAGAGCCAAGTACAAAGTCCACAAGAGTCCAAGATTCAGAAGTCGAAAACACAGTCCAACATTCAAGAAAGAGGATCCAGGAAAGCCGGGAAGGTGCACATCAAACAAGCTGTTATTCCCAACAAACACACTTTCCCCCAGCGTCTAGTTAAATCACCCTTCCCTAGCTATTCCTTGGGAGAAAGGAGTCAGGCTGCTTTCTCACAAGCAGTCTTGCTGACTTCCTCTGTGTCTCTCTCCACTCTGCTCTCCTCACTGGTGGATCGAGTGTGTGTGTGGGGGGGTAGCTGTTCCCTGTCAGAGGTGGTCTGGAGCTTATCATCTCTGCTGGGTCTCTGCAGTTGATCTGCTCCTGCAGGCGGCTCTCTATCCAATTGGCCCATCCCCTCCCCGCCAGATGGCCTGGGACTGCCTCATCCTCAGACCTTGGACTTTCCACTCAGAGAGGACCGTGTCCTCCCTGTTGAACAGGAGTCCTGGTTTCAACTCCTCCTCCTCTGAACCGGGATGTGACAAAGCCATGACAACCATGCATTTTCTGCAGATATGGATAATATTTTATTTCCAGAACGATGAATGAGTATCTAAATGTCAAAGAAACTGGCAGTAGGCACGCCCTTCATTTTGGATATATTTTTCAGCCATGCTGTGCTTTCAAATATGTGCCATGATGATACACTGGTTAGAATGCAGTACTGCAGGCAGTTCAATTCTCACCGGCTCAAAGTTGATTTCAGCCTTCCATCCTTCCAAGGTTGGTAAAATGAGGGCCCAGATTGTTGAGGGCAATATGCTGACTCTGTAAATTCCTTAGAGAGGGCTGTAAAGCACTGAGGAGTGGTACATAAGTCTACATGCTATTACTATTGCTAAAGGTTTGTAGCTTGAATGCATGAAGGATTCATGTACAGTACTGTTCTGAATTATCTTCCAGAATTTTTTTAATGTTTTATTATTGCTTTTAAGTTCAATTAAAATTATAGCTTTTAAGTGCAATTGAAACTTTCAAAGCAGAGAAGAGGAGAGGAAGAAAAGGGAAGTAGGCAAGAAAGAGAAGAAAGGGAGAAAGAAGGTAGAGAAGAAGGAGTGTGGATACAGTGAAAGGGGAAATGGGCGAGTAACACCAAAAGTCATGTGTATGTATTTATTCCATTTTATTAAAAGTATCTTATATATAAGAATGTAAAAAGAATGTATGTTAACATCTGATAAATATCACAATATATGTATGGGGGAGAGTTTGGAAAAATAAAAAAATATTTAAAAAAAACTTTCAAAGTATTTTACAGGCAGTTATATCATTAATAAATTGACTGCAATGTCTAGCTGCTGATGCTTCCAAAATTGCTATCAAATTGCCCCTGAAAGACATGAGAAAACTGTGGAATAGATTTTCATCTAAATTTTCTCCAAGCTAATTCAATCAAGAAACAATGACACAAACAAAGGAACAATCTTGCCTTAATTTCGACTTGTTCAACTTGTTCCCTGATATGCTTCTATTCTGTGCTGATAATGCTAAGTAGTATGTCTCTTGGGCACTTTAAGAGAATTCAGATGAATAAGAAGGACACTAAGAATTATTATAAGGGCACTGAAAACTAAAATCTACAAGGAGAGAAGGAACTGAATATATCTAGCCTTGAAAAAAGCTGAATGATGGGGGATGTAACTATTTTTCAAGTTCCTTAACAGATACCATAGAAAAGAATGTCAATAGTTTATTTTTAATATTGCAGACTGTAAGATATGGAATAATAGTCTTAAATTATAGTAAAGCAGATTGTGGTTGAATATTTAGAAATGCATTCTAAGAATAAGAACAGTTTGATAGTACTCAGGAGCCTTGGGAGATGTTGGATGATGTTTGATTGCTAGAAAGGTTCAAAAGAAGCTGGACTACCACCTGTCAGAGATGGTCTTCCAACTTGTTATTTTTATTGAACCATTTCTGCACATCTCAACCTTTGCCTTGTTTCCTAGTTACCTAATTCCAGCTGATCATATTTTTAAAGATGCATGCATCCTGGTTTTCCTTATAAAATTAAAAGCGTTCTAAAAGCCTACATATGAACATGAAAAACTGAACTGGATGGAGCCATTTCTTCAGTTTCTGTTTGTCTTTACATTCATGCACTGTAGAGTGAAACTTACGTATATCTCACATCCCTGCTCATGCTCAAGACATATTTACCTTTCCATGGTGTCTATTTTGAGTTGCTTTTTGGTCTGTGGTGTTGAGGAAGAAGGTTAATCTATTCTATTTCTTCTCTGGCTTGCCTTTGTAGTAATCATGGTTTCTCCTTAACAATTTATGGAATAACATAATCTCTCACAGTGCTAACTAATGTAGCAGTAGCCATTAATAAAATAATGGCTGTGGCAGAAACACACCAAACAGATGAAAAAATAACAAATATTAATAACAAAATTATGGAATGTATCCCATTAAGTTGCAAAGCTGGACACTAGCAGCTCAAATATCCAAAGATCTGCTGAGCCAACATTAATCCAATTGAAATTGTCTTGTATCCTTTTGAATCAGTGTTGACTCCTGGAGACTGCCTGCAGTTTTTGGCCTGCAAGTTCCTGCAGTTTTCTTGGCAAGATTTCAGAAGTGATTTGCCATTGCCTGCTTCTTAGGGCTGAGAGAAAATGACTAGGCCAACATCATTCAACTGGCTCTATATATAAAGCAGAACTAGAACTCATGATTTCCTGGTTTCTAGCCTGTTGTCTTATACCACTATACCATGCTAGTTCTTAATTTCAGCATAAGCAAGATTCAAAAATAAGGGGAGGGAATGAAGGAGAAGAATTAGGAAGTAATGAGTGGCTAATCCAGATGGGTTTGTATATACCATAAGTTAACTGCTGCCATTGCCCCATCTTTTTTGGGGGGGAGTGGGGGGGGTTCTCTGCTGACAGATCCCAAAATCAGAGCCTTATGTTGCCTAATCACTCTGTGGACAGGTCTTCCAACTCCACTGGTTGCAGGTGCTTCATTCCAGCAGTGGACATTATGTGCTGGCAACATTGATTTGTACCCAGTCCTAACACACCCTGGGCAACACATCTTTGAATTGTGACTATGCTCCTAAAAAGCTTGAAAGAGAATTTAAACAATTCATGAAAAAACAGCAGCCAGTGGCTACAACTCAGATTGGTTTTGGTAATATATTTGCTGGCATGTACACATGATATAATAGTGTGTGTAAGGCATTCATGTTTCTTCAGATACTTTCCAAAGCACCAGAGGGCAGGACAAGAAACAATGGATGGAAACTAACCAAGGAGAGAAGCAACCTGGAATAAGGAGAAACTTCCTAACAGTGAGAACAATTAACCAGTGGAATGCCTTACCTTCAGAAGTTGCAGGTGCTTCAGAGTTTTTTAAGAAGAGACTTCTTGTTTGAAATTGTATAGGGCTTCCTGTTTGAGAAGGGGGTTGGACTAGTAACAGTGTTTCTCAACCTTGACAATTTTAAGGCATGTGGACTTCAACTCCCAGAATTCCACAGCCAGCAATCAATCAATCAGCTCTATTCTGAATTGATTAAAAAAACAAATCACAACTCTGTGAGTTAGGTTGGAGGCAAAAGGAATGGCCAATCAAAAATGCAGGATGTGGAAAATGTTCCAGAAGGAAGGGAAATCTTATAGCTTAACTAAAATGGCTTTTTAAATAAACTTGCTTCTTTTACAGCGAGTATTGAAATTAGCAGCTTTGTGCAGTAAAACTAAACAAAACACCCCATTCTAATGTTTTCCTGCACTTTGGGCAAAAGCCAGAATTTTCAGGAGGAAGAGAACTTGGCAATTAGCCTAAACACCAGTGGAGAGAGGCTGATATTATGTCTCCTGGATTTATATTTTTAAATGCTACCTTATTAATTTCTATATAATTGTTGCAGCAACCATCAGAAAATATCAATCAGTAAATGAACTAATAATTATCACGCTCGGGACAGAAAGAGAACTAATTGACTTAACAGTATATTTCATGGGTATGTTGCTATAATTAATTAACTCTCTTTTTTTCTTTGTAATGAGTGACTTGACAATGCCGAAGTCAAGTGCTTTAAGGAAAAGAAAAGAAAGCCACATGAAGGGGAAACTTTATTTACATATCAAATGCTCTTTGTGAAATTCATGTTTTATAGGGAACATTAAGCTGCCAAAAGAAAAAGTTCAAAAAGAAGGAAAAACTGAGCACTAGGACAAATTAAAGAGTTAAGTGACTCATCCCTACATTGTTTTTATCTATAGTGTTTTGGTTTTTCAATATATTTTTTTCTGTAATTCAGGACAAAGTCTTTAAAGATAGATACAAGCATGATCTAAGACTAAGCAGGAGAATCCACTATAGACATGACATGCTAAAACTGTTCCAGCAGCCAATTCTTCCATCAAGCCGTCTTCATGGATTATGTGTATGAAGTTGTTTTATACAAACATCTATGTAAATACTATGAACAGAGGTTTACCTATGATTCTCCAATATTCTTTCTTTCATCTCCAGAACCACCAGAGTAGATGGGGCTTCTTCCTTTTTTGTATTTTTTGAGTTGGAGCATGTGAGGTTAAGAAGCGAAATAGATATCTTGCAAGAACTCACTTTATTTCTTAACAACTCCCCTCCCTGATCTGCTCTTCCAAATGGATTTTGTTTTCTCCCATTTTGAGAATGTGACCATGAATGTTTTGTGCAAAGTTTGACTGACTCTTAAACTAATATAAATTGCACATTTCTGGTCTACAATGCAAGATGTTTGACTGTTTTCTAGACCTATTGACTCATTGTTTATGATATCCATATGAACTACAGCCGAGTCCTGGTATAGGCACTGATAGACTGAGCTGGAGAAGAACCCTAATTGTCTTGGATTGATAGAAGACCATCTGATTTAACTTCAAATGAATCTTAATGTCATCTAGGAAATCTGAATCTTCAATGGCAATAATTGAAAATCAATAAAGCAGTGTCATTGTTTTCTGTTTGACATAATTAAATATATTTGCAAGCATGATAGACATAAATAGGATTTAGATCAATGGATGGATGGGGTTTTTTCCTACAGGTCTTTTCTATTTATTTAAGAATATTTTTTTTAAAAAAAATCATAGTAGAACTGGACAAATTATGGGATCCTTGGTGCTCTCTGAGCTTGGTTGCTTTCTTGCAGATGTTTCATTACCAAGCTAGCTTACATCATCAGTACTAGTGATCTAGCATTGATGATGTTAGTTTGGTAATGAAATGTCTGAACTAAAACAACCAAGCTCAGAGACCACAAGGATCCCACATTTCAACCCTGAACTACAAATATTCTTGTCTATTGGACAAACCATTCAAGCAAAACTAATATTTCCACAGAATAGATCAGTGAAGAAGATGCAGCCATATCACAAGAGTAATAGTTATAGGCAATAAATAGTATCTAAATGGTACAGGTAGTTTAATGTGTTAAATTCCTCTTGAATAATTAGGCTGTTTGCGACTATAAAATGTCTTGGGACAACAACAACAAAAAGGCAAAATTTAATGAAAGGTCTGCAAGAAAACCATCAACCTAGAGACTACCAAGGACCCCACAAGCACAATTTAATATTCTAAGAAGGAAGAAGTGTCATTAGGATCAACCAGAGCTGGTTTTAAGCTAAGGCCAAACAGGTATTGGCTTAGAGAACCAAAGATTAAGGTGTGCCAATATTGCTCCTTCTTCTGAATATTCTAAAAACGCAAATCTTTGCATTGGCAGGGGGTACCATATACTTTGGAGTCCAGTACTGGAATAACTAATCTATTCCAAGCCAATTGAGATTGGAGTGTACCAGATGCAAAGACAGCATTCATAATAGATGCTTATCCTGCTTCTGGTTGTATATCTTCCAAAACAATCTGTTCTATAGTTTACTTTTACTGTCAGGCCACTTTTTATAATGTTCTGCTACAGTTGGTTTCTGGAAAAAAATACACCCATTGGCTATATTCCTATTCTTTGCTACTGCAACTTCCATTATGTTTTGATTCTTTAACACCAAATGTACCTAACCTTTTAAGACATTCTTCTAAATACTGATTTCCAGATCTCACTAGCTTTGATTGCTGATTCGTTTATGTCAGTGGTTCTCAACCTGTGGGTCGGGACCCCATTTGGGGTTGAACGACCATTTCACGGGGGTCGCCAAACAACGCAGTCCGCCATTTTTTTCCCTTTTTCCTTAGCTGTGCTACTCCCTTTTATTCTATTGGCTTTTGAAAGCCAATAGAATAGACTCTCTTGAATAGAGTCTAATTCTATTGGCTTTCAAAAGCCAATAGGAATTGTCCAGGCTGTCTCTGCCCTGCTGAGCCCGCCAAAAGTCCCATTCTGCAAACGGTGCTGCACCAGTTGAGTAGTCCTCGACTTACGACCGGTTGAGTAGTCCTCGACTTATGACCGGTTGAGGGTCACAGCATTAAAAAGGTTGAGAACCACTGATTTATGTATATTCATCCCAGAGTTTGAAAAACGTGTGCCTATAGTGGAGGAACTTTTAGTTTAGCAATCATTTTTGCTATATGGTTGGTTCTAAATTTGACTTGGTCATGATATGTAGAATTCCAATGAATACATGTAACCAGGAGAAAATGTTTGGACTTGGCACAGTTTGAAAATCAAAAGGAGAAAAGCTTTTCCTGCTGTTCTTGAAATCCCATACTAGTGTGGATTGTGCATGAAAAAAAAATTCATTAAAAAGGGTTATTTTGCTTTATTATCCCATTTATATTTTGTCATATTTTAGATGGACTCCTGGTGGTTCACATTACATTTTATTATGTGTAATAGTAATTGTTCTGAAATAACTATAGAGTCAAAGTTATTTTTTGATATAATTTAACATTGAACCCACATCTAGATCTTGATTAAAATGTTTAGATTTACAGCTAAAATATTGACATTAAATAACATGCAGTATATCAGTGCTAGGAAATACATCTATGGTTTAATTTATAAGAGCAGTGATGGCACAGTGATTAGAATGCAGTACTGCAGTCTGACTCTGCCCACTGCCAGGAGTTCAATCCTGACTGGCTCAAGGTTAACTCAGCCTTCATCCTTCCGAGGTCAGTAAAATGAGGACCCAGATTGTTAGAGGCAATATGCTAACATTGTAAACTATAAAAGTCTAAGTACTATTGCTATTAATAGATTTTGGTGAAAAATAAGACTTCTAACTTATGATACTATGAATAATCTCATATTGAGTATGCTGATGAAGGTAGGACAAAGAATGCAAATGTCAAAAAGTTATGTGAACACAGCTTCACAATTATTCTTCTAGCAATGGCAGGCTCCAATTATGTGTCTTGATAAAGGGACCAGTGACATAGTTCAGTAGGTATTCCAAGGATGTCCTCTGTATAAGTGCTGCAGTTATTTGGCTGCTTTGCTAGCATGCAAGATTAGATTTGTGATATCGCAGTGGGAACAAATACAAAATTAAATAATTAATGAAAAAGGTAAATAAGGGTTTTACATGGATACCTAAAAAGATATGATGGCTTGAGAACATTCAATATATAACATTTTCTATTCATATTTATTGGTCCAAACTCTAACTTGTGTGACAGAGACAAGTTCTAGATTCTACAAGAAAGCATGTCATATGTGTGTCTCTGATCCTGTTTTGAATCAGCATCCATCTATGAAAAGGACTGAAGAAGAAAGAAACATTTGATGGATCTCCAGCCTCACTCCTATTTAAAAAAGATGAGCTGGTTGAGGGATCATCACGTGACTGCCACTGTTAGGCATTAGGGATTGAGGGCTTGAGAAGGGAAGATAACTTATTTTATCAATGGCTCCTTCCTATAGAGCAGTGATTGTGATTGCTCCCTTTTGGAATTACAGAGGAAAAAAAATCAGTATGGATGTTATAGTGACAAAACGCAACGGTACAGTCAATAAATGCACATTGACTGTCATTTCTATAAACTAAAAGCCTTACCTGATCTTGGAGATCACTGTCATTCACTTTGTACAACACAATTTCACAGACATGATAACATTCAGATATATTCAAGAACAACTGAAAAAAATTTGACAGTTCTGAGTCACATAAAAGATTAGCTTGTCTGAATAAACAGGATTCGTAAGCTTTGCTACCCACTATTTATGCCTCTTATTTTTCTGGCTCTCAGTAAGAGCCAGTAACTATTGTTTGAAAGTTTTGCATTGTTCTGGGCTTCCAAATAACTGCAGTGAATTTGTACGTTCATTCATGTTACTAATCTGAGCCTGCTCAAACAAGTTACTTTTTGCATCCTAATTTTAAAAGTGACATTAATGGAGTTTCCTGTAACTCCTTAATACCAATTATTTCTGTCTGAATTAACTTAGAATTCTAACTGACACAAGAAATAAAATGTGGTGGTTTGTTTCATGCTTATAATTATATTGTGCTGCTATTGTGTTACAGTGTCACTTGACTGTTCAGTACTGGTTAGGGCAAGTTTTACAAATCAAAGCATTAACACTGCTTATTAAACTGACACTAACCAGCCATGGAAAAAATAGTTGAGGATTTAACTTTGAATCAGTGCTTCCAGCTTGCAATCCACAAGAATAAAAAGAAAACATTGGTGAACTTTGATGGAGAAAAGCAAAATAAGAACACTTTGAAACAAACATTTGTTTTGTCAATGAAATCTTCTGTTTTTAGATCTGAAACAAGGCAGAGTTATAGTAAATCATCTGCTCTTATACTTACAAAGGTGTCACAGATACTTCTATCCTATAAATCTCTAAAAATTGTTAAGAGGTAACAAATATACTTCAATACTTTTCTAGGCCAACAGCCAGAAACTGAATGCTGTTTCTTCCCCAATAAACATGATTTTTCCTCTATGAAAAAGAAAGCAAATTGAAAGTATCTGCTCACCACTAGTGATAAACCTATGTTCCAATATCTCAGGGGTTGCCACAAAGAAGAGGGAGTCAAACTATTCTACAAAGCATCTGATGACAGGACAAGAAGCTATGGATGAAAACTAATCAAGGAGAGAAGCAATCTAGAACTAAGGAGAAATTTCCTGACAGTTAGAACAATTAATCAGTGGAACAACTTGCCTCTAGAAGCTGGGAATGCTCCAACATTGGAAGTTTTTAAGAAAAAATTGGATAACCATTTGTCATTCATCCAGCAACATTGACAGACTTTACTTACAAAGGAGCATAGGCAGATATGGAATGTGGAATGTTGCAAATTCACCATACAGTTTAAGAAAAAAGTAGATGTGGCAGTACCTAGAGATCGCAGAATAGAAAAGAAAGTACTGGAGAAAACCACAAAAAGCAAATACTTGCAACTAGAACAAATTTGGGAAAAGAAAGCAACAGCTTACATCCTTTGATGAAACCCTTAACATCATCAAATAACAATATCTGCTAGCACTGGACCTTGCGAAGGACTCAGTAGATGGAGAAAAATACCAAATCAGTCTTAACGTCTGACTGATTATGCGATTAACAATCATAATAAAAAAATTAAGCTCTTATGCCACCCAACTTTCAGCAACTCTGGATGGATGGTTCACAGCAATAAAAAAAAAATACAATAAAATCCATAAAAAATAAAAGAATAAGAGTTGACCAGCATGATGAAATGAACCCATGTTCTGGTTTTTTTCCTCTTCCATTGGGTGTTTAATCCTTAATCCAAGATGGAATTTTTGGAAAGGTGAGACAAAGTGCCTGGCTCTCTGGTGGCAGTGATGGACATGAGCAAAATAAAATGGGACACTACCTACTTTGGGCAGTGCAGCCTCAGGGGGACTGGTAAGATGAGATGCATGCCACAATTCAAGAGGGAGAAATTCTTCTGGTTAGCTGGCACTACTAGCTCTCTAAGGGATTCCAGTGCCATTAACTGCTGAAAAATTACTGACAAGAGCCAAATTGCTGAGTAAGCATCACTTAACAGACACAGAAACCTGATCGGTATCATTTTTAGGCTTGGCAGACATTTTGTACTTTCTCTGACTCAAAAAGAGAAAGAAAGAAATAAAAAACACAGTCTTTGGAACTGTACACAGCGATGAGCTATTTTAGCAACAGGCAGAAACTGAATTTGAGATGACCAGTAGACATCTGGAGTTGGGGTGGGGGGAACTAGAAAAAGACAGAAAAGGTTTGGAAACCCAAGATGATACACAGTTTGGGGGGGAAAAAACCCTCAATAAATTCTTCTTTTAAGGCAAGAGGTATATGATCACCATAAATCATCATACATATTTATTTTAAAAATGAAAGCTTGACCAGATATCATTTATCATATTTTTATTTATTTATTTAAAACATTTATAGAGCCACCCATCTTAAACCAAATTCAGGTGGTTGCCGATTAAGAATTAAAACAACAACAAACCCCACATTAAAATATTAAAACCAAAAATCTGGCGCCAAGCCAAGCTTTTCAACATGAAATGACATCATCTTATCCTAGCGCTTGAGGGGAAAGCCACGTCTTCAGTGCTTTTCAGAAGGTTAAGTGGGTAGAGGCTTCTCAAATTTTAGGGGGAAGAGTGTTCAGTAAGGCAGGGATTGGCACAGAAAAGGCATGCTTCTTAGCTCCATAATAAAGATGGAGCAGTATCCATATCACATGCAATTTCAAAAGTTCCCGATGAAAAATATTTAAATTTTAGACAAGTTGGTTCCAGGTTTTGGGAGGCAAGGCTTAGCAAGCTATGAACAAGTCAGAGAGGAAAAGAATTGAAACTTCTCTCAGGTGTAGAATTTACATCAGGCCTTTCAAAAATTCTCTACCAAACTCATAGGCTGAAAACAAAGGCTCCAAATCTAACCATAAGTACTTTCTCCAGGTTTCTAAAGCGCAAAATGTATTTAGTTGTGACTAACAGGTTCATGGAACTCCCAAGTGAGAAATTCACTTGTGATGCCTTCTAAATATTTAATTGAAGCTAGGAAGCAGGGAGGCTATAGGATAGAAGATTGTAGAATGAAAAGCAGGCTATTCACTCTCACACCTACTGGATACTTCTACTGGATATTAAATCATTTCAAGAATATGGTGCTCCACCTATGAGTCTCTCTCTGTTCTTGTCCTATGTAAACATTTCTAAAGCTAATCCTCTTTCATCAATTGAATGAAAACTGGTTGGAAAAAAGGAATGTTTCTCTGATGAATACTAATAAAACTGGATGTTTTTGCATGTTAGTAGAGAAGAAACAGTCTACAAAAAGGGTAGAGAATCTGTGGCCTTCCAAATGTTGACAAACTATAGCTTATACCATTCTTGGATCTCTAACTGACATGTCAATGTTTGAAGAACAGCAAGGTCCCAACTTTCAGGTTACATCTCTTTTAAAAATATTTAGGACCCCAGGATCTCAAAATATCGACCATCTGAAGAATTTAATGCCATATTCTGAACATGTATGCCATGAATGAAGAAAGAACACATCTGTAACACAATACTTCTACTGACTTTAATGCCACAGGGACATTCAAATGCTTTGCATAAATTCTGTATACATCAACTTCTCTACATTAATCCAGCAAAAACTTCTTTAAATGCCCAGTATAGCATTACCATATACTGAAAGGACATACTTTTATCATGGAGCATTCAAAGTACAAATAGTTTCTCTTTACCAATGAATTTAAGACATATAGTCCAAATTTTCTGTGCATAATATGTAGATAAGCTCCAAGGAACAAACTAATGGGAAGGATAATCTTATAAATATACTTTAATAACTTTGATGAGGAATTTTTCAGAAAACTGATGGTGGGATTCCAACTCAGAAGCCTTATGAACCCTGGGAGAGTCTTCCAGAGACCCTAGATTGCAGCCTAAAAGTCTTGACAAAATATGACAGAGCCAGCTATTTATAGATCAAGGAATATAACCCAGATAACTCTCCTCAGATTAGCATACTATTATTGCTTCAGACTTCTTCCTTGGTTGTCAGGTTGCATTAAGTTGACATTATCTTGGGACTGTAAAGTAAGATTTGAGTTTGTTGTGTGTTACTAAAGGTTTCTTACTCCTTAATTAACCATGTATGGAAATCTAGGAGGATTACTATACTGAAGTGGTTGCTGAATAGGGACAGGGAAGGAATTTTAAATTCACATTTTCAAGTGAACATTACCTAATTCAAATCTCCCAGATTAATATGTAAAACAAGACACATTGATTTAAATTCAATGGCATGATTATCCTTCTTATCTGACAATTTCTTCACATTTTGCAAAAAAATGCTTAAAATTAAGTTATGTTTAGTAGATTTGTATGCAAAGAGCATATGTGGATGAGAAAAAAACATACACAAATAAATTTGAATGTTATGTGTTTAAGAAAAATTTGCAAATAAAGCTCATATATTGAGGATATGCAATACTGATATGCAGGAGAAATAGATTGCTGTATCTATTCTTAGCAATCAGATTCTCATACAATATTAATATTTCAAAAATATCTGGATTCATGCTTTGTTGGCTAAAATTGATACATAAATATCACAAAACATAAATTGAAAATCAATTATTTTATGAACCTTCCATATTAGGAATATTACCATCTTCAGAATTAAATCTTGTAATTCTCCTAAAATGGATTCATACTATATGATTAAAGCAAAAACAAAACAAAAATAGCAAAAATGTGATATCTCTAGTTGACCAGTTGCATATTATTAAGGTGACCAACTTTTTTATAATAAAAAGGAGGACACAAATAAATTGAAGAAAAAAAATATTGTACATAAAAGAAACATTTTATTCATTGCAACAATAATACAGAATATACTATAATATGATAAATGCAGAGTGGGCCCTGCGGCTCCCAAAGCACCAACCGCACTGGCTCCGGCCCTGGGAGGCAGCCCACCATCCACATACCCCACCTGCAGCCGCCCTGCCAGCACCAACACTTACCCTGCACAGCCCTGTGTAGAGCAGGCTCCATGGCTCCCAGAGCACGGGGGGCAGCCAGCCGCCACCGCCCCTCACACCCCCACCTGCAGCAGCCCCGCTACCCCTGCCTCTTGTGCCCGCAGCCATTATTGCCCTAGCAGGGCCAAAGATCAAGAGAAACTTACCATGGCGTCGCTGCTCCAGTCTCCTCCAGGTATCTTCGGGACTAACTAGGAAATGGTGTAGCTGAGTAGCAGGGAGGGGTGCAAATTCACCTTCGTTGCAGACAACTTGCATGTGCAAAGTTTGCAATTTGGTGCGCTCAGCAGCAATTCCTATTGGCTTTCAAAAGCCAACAAGAGGAGTAGCACAGCTCATGCAAAAGTTGAAAAAAAAAAACATCAAAAAAGGTGCTGGAATGCCATTCTGAGCGTTCTATGAGAAAAAAAGCCCTGCAGATTAGTCTTCAAACATTGAAAAGGAGGACATGTAGGAGGACACTTTTCGAGGGAGGACAGAACTTACAAAAGGAGTACTATCATCCCTAAAGGAGGATGGTTGGTCACCTTAATATTATGGATGATTGATCGATTAATAAATGTTGATTATGAGGAAAAAAGCTCACAATGATTTTTTAAAAAGTGTATTTCTTCTTGTTGTATATGAGTAGCCTGAGCAAGCCTTTTAACATATTTGATTTAATGTTATCCTTTAGCCAGTTCTTTTTGTCTGTACTCTTCCTAACTATCCTGTAAAAAAGATGTTGAGACTCTAGAAAGAGTGCAGAGAAGAGCAACAAGGATGATTAGGGGACTGGAGGTTAAAACATATAAGGAAAGATTGATGGAATTGGGTATGTCTAGTTTAATGAATAGAAGGACGAGGGGGGACATGATAGCAGTGTTCCAATAGCTCAGGGGCTGCCACAGAGAAGAGGGAGTCAAGCTATTTTCCAAAGCGCCTGAAGGCATGACAAGAAGCAATGGATGAAACTAATCAAGGAGAGAAGCAACCTAGAACTAAGCAGAAACTTCCTGACAGTTAGAACAATTAAACAGTGGAACAACCTGTTTCCAGAAGTGGTGAATGCTCCAACACCGGAAGATTTAAAGAAGAATCTGGACAGCCATTTGTCCGAAATGGTATAGGGTTATCTGCCTGAGCAGGGGGTTGGACTTGATGACCTCCAAGGTCCCTTCCAACATTATTATTATTATTATCATCGATCATCGCACAGTCAGCCAGATGTTCAGACTGGATTTGGCATTTTGTCTACCTATCGAGTCCTTACCCAGGACCTGGGATAGGCAGATGTGGATGTTTGATGGTATTACAGATATCGTCGCAGGATGGAAGCAGTTCCTAATAAGGCCGCCTTTTGCAATTGACTAATAGCGAATTTGTCAATGCCAATGGTGTTCAAGTGGTGCTCCAGTTGTTTTGGGATTGCACCCAAGGAGCCTATGACTATTGGTACTACCCTTGCTTGCTTTTGCCACAGTCTTTCTATTTCTATTTGTAGGTCTTTGTATTTTGTTATCTTCTCCAGTTCTTTCTCTTCTATTCTGCTATCTCCAGGCACTGCCACATCCACTATCCAGACTTTTTTGTCTTTCTTATCGACAAATGTTAAGTCTGGGGTGTTATGTTGCAGGTGCTTGTCTGTTTGAATTCTGAAGTCCCAGACAGTTTCATTTTATCATTTTCTATGACTTTCTCTATTTTATGATCCCACCAGTTTTTGCTTACAGCCAAATGATATTTTTTGCAGATCTTCCAATGCACCATTGTTGCTACTTTGTCATGCTGCTGCTTGTAATCAGTTTGTGCAATCTTCTTGCAACAGCTTACCAAGTGGTCCACTGTTTCTTCAGCTTCTTTGCATAGGCGGCACTTACTGTCTGTTGCTGTCTTCTCAATTTTGACTTTGTATGCATTTGTCCTTAAGGCTTGGTCTTGTGCAGCCAGAATTAGTCCCTCGGTCTCTTTCTTCAATTTTCCTGCTCTTAGCCATTGCCAGGTTTTATTGTTATCTACTTTCCCAGCTATTTTTTTATGTATTGGCCATGTAGTGCTTTGTCTTCCCATGCCTCTATTCTGTTCTTCATTTGGTCTTTCTTGTAGGCCAGTTTGGTCTCTCCAGTAGTTAGTAAGCCTTCCTGATATACTAATTTCAGTGCATCTTCATCATTGTTCTTCAGATATTCTTCCAAAGCCATTTTTTCTTCTTCAACCATCTGATGTACTTGTAGCATTCCACGCCCACCTATTTGCCTTGGTAGATAAAGTCTATCAATGTCACTGCGTGGATGAAGGGCATGATTCATTGTCATTATTTTTCTGGTCTGCCTATCCATTGCTTTTAGTTCTGCTTGAGTCCAGTCCCATGCTGTTACCTAATGACTGGTATTGCCCAGGTGTTGATTTTATGGTCTTTCCTCCATTGAGTTTGGACTTTAAGATCTTCTTCACTCTCTTGATGTATTCACCTCTAATCTTTTTCTTGACTTCAGTGTGCTTGATGTTGTCAGCTTGAAGGATACCCAAGTATTTGTAGTACTCTTCCTCATCCAGACTCTTAATGTTATTTTCGTGGGGCATCTTGATTCCTTCAGTTTTCACTATTTTTCCTTGTTTGATAGTAAGTGTGGCACATTTGTCCAAGCCAAACTCCATTACAATATCTTGGCTATATATACGGACAGTGTTGAGCAGCGATTCTATTTCAGATGATGTTTTTCCATACAGCTTCAGATCATCCATATAAAGGAGGTGGGATAGTCTGGCAGATGTTTTTGATGTTTGATAGCCATGTCTTGAGTTATTCAGTATTGTTGACAGAGGAAACAGTGCAATAACAAATAGTAATGGTGATAATGAATCTCCTTGAAATATTCCTCTCTTGATATTAACCTCTCCCAGCCTCTCACCATTGATCTGCAACTGTGTCTTCCATTGTGCCATCAATCTTTGCACAAATTTTCTGATGTTTCTACTGACTCCTGTTATTTCTAGGCACTTTATTATCCAATCATGTGGCAGAGAGTCAAATGCCTTTTTGTAGTCAATCCATGCCACATTCAGGTTGGTCTTCCTTCTCTTGCAGTTTTCCAAGATCATTTTGTCTATTAGGAGTTGATCTTTTGTTCCTCTGCTATTGGGGCGGTTTCCTTTCTGCTCAGGTGGAAAGAGATTGTTTTCAACTAGATGCTGTTGTACTGCATCAGCTACCACACCAGTTAGTAATTTGAAAGTTGTTGGTAAGCAGGTAATTGGCCTGTAGTTACCTGGTGTTGCCCCTTTTGCTGGATTTTTCATTATTAGGTAGGTTTTCCCAGTTGTTAGCCACTTTTCAATTTCTCCTCCTTGTAGTATATTGTTGAACTGTTTGGCAATGAGTGGGTGTATAACAGTTAGATGTTTCAACAAAACCCATGCAGTTCATCTTCACCTGGTGCTGACCAATTTTTGATTTTCTTTGCTCTTTTTTCTACCATTTTTGTTGTTATTACTAGTTCTTTCATTTAAACTTCTGTTTTATTTGCATCCACCTCTTTTAACCAAGCCGCATCCTTGTTGTATTTGGGTTATCCCATATCTGCCTCCAGAACTGCACTGTTTCTTCCTTGTCAGGTACCGACTGATTCCTTGCAGTTTCTCCATTGATGGATTGGTAGAAACGTTTCTGATTGGATTGAAATTGGAGGTTCTGCCTATAGTTTGCAATTCGAGCTTCATATCTACTGATTTTCCTGGCTATAGCTTTTATTTGTTGCTTTATTATTTCCAGTGCTTCCTTGATCTTCCTTGTTTCTAAGTTGTATTTCTTGATTAGGTATTCTTTGGTCTTCTTGTTCTTCAGATTCTTTTCTTTCATCTGTTCTAGCTTGCTTGCATGTGATCTTAACTTGCTGATCTTATTTTCTAGTCTAACCTTCCATTTTTTGGTGCACTGTTTGTTTGTTTTTCTTTTTTGTTGATTTTGCATCCCAGGTATTCTGTTATAACTGTAGCTGTGCTGTACATTAGTTGGTTTGTTTCTTGCAGTGAATTGGTGCTTATACTTGATATTGCAGTATTTGCATCTTTTAATGCTTGTGCTATCTGTTTCTTTGGAACAAGCTTCAATGCAGGTAGCCTTATTCTGTTGTTTTTGTGCTGTTCTAGATGCTCAGTTATTCTTTGTTTCAATTCTTTTATTTCTTTAGTTAGAGGGTTTTGTTCTTCCTGAGGAAGAGGTGCCTGGTTTCCAAATGAGAACTGTTGTATATCTCTGCTGGATTCCTTCACTGCCAACTCCCCCTGCTTTGCCTCTACATTCTGAATTACTTCTGGTAAGGCTTTGATTTCTTTGCCCTGGGTAAACCTTTGCAGTTCGTCCAATTCTGTTTCTGTGAATATTTTATTTCGTGTTATAAATCGGCGTTGATCTGCTAGTCTCTGTTCTGTTATTTCTGATTCTGGATGTTGTTCTTTCCAGAAATGGTGCATTCGTTTTAGATATCCTCTTCTTGTTGGACTTGATCTGTAGTAACAGATCATTATTTCTTTGTTTTCAATCACTGTGTATCTGCGACGGGTAAACAATATTATTATTATTATTATTATTATTATTATTATTATTATTATTATTATTATTATTGTTATTATCCTCTTCCTAACATTGTCAATTTAGTTTTGGATAATCTGAATATTTGAATACCAATTCTTTTATGCTGGTTAATGAACACAATAAATTAAGTCCAAGTGTGTTTTATTTTTAAGCAATAACTATATTTTTCAGAAATGGTTATCCCAAACATCACTTATTTGTTACATATAGAGGAAATGATTAATTAATCAGGATCCCTTTCCTAATTGATTGTGATTTTTTTAAGCTACAAAATCATGCATTTATTGGTTGGATGAAAAGTCCTATTAAATTAAATAGGAATTACTTTTTAAGGTGATAAGAGAAGAGATAAGAGAAGAGATAAGAGAAGAGAACTTTTATTGTCATTTTTTTTATTGTGAGCACGCTGCCCTACATTAAAAATGAAATTCTCTTGCTACCCATACCCATACATAATATATATATAGACATGTTACACACACACACACACACACACACACACACACACACACACATACTAATCACTGTCAATTTTGAATATATAGCAGAAAGAGGAAACTTGAGAGTTCACAAGGTTGATGCTATAGCAAAACTGTGACTGAATTTAGATGTTCTGCTTTGGATGCCACAAAGCCTTCTCCCAGAAGGTAACAAGAAAACTAGGTAGATAACTTGCTGGACCCCAAACGGATATGCATTTAAATGTGATTAAAGCTGTCTGAATTATTATTCCATATTATCCTGAATACCTGACTGAAGAAAAAAAGAATCATCAATAAATGGAAATAAGAGGCAAAAACGACAATATTAAAATGTGAATGTATTATGTTCTTTGTTTTAAAAATATAAAGTTTCTACTTGAAAAAATGGAACTTAATTCTGCATTATGGTCCCAATGAAATTCTTCCTTTCCCAATGGATTTTTTTTTTGCAAGAAGAACTAGCTCTTCATGCAAATGATATCTTGTCTTAATTTCTGTACTAATTCTTTACTGTCTTCCATAATATAAGCCTTGTGAGCTGAGGTTTATAAATGTATGCTCATTTGTTTAAGAATAAAGAGACATCCAAAGATATGACTTAGCAGAAAAATCCAAATTGATCACAGTGTTCTTGTCTTGTTATATTGTACATATGTGCTCATGTAGACCTTAGCTCTTCTAACTGTGTGCTCTTTGGGAAAAATGAAATGACATCTTACAGAATTTGGTAAAATGTATGATCTGTAGGAATGTTTTGGTAAAATGTATGATCCTAGAATGTTTCAGTCTAGGACAGTGGTTCTCAATCTTTTTAATGCCGCGACCCCCAACCGGTCGTAAGTCAAGGACTACTCAACCGGTCGTAAGTCGAGGACTACTCAACTGGTGCAGCACCGTTTGCAGAATGGGACTTTTGGCAGGCTCAGCAGGGCAGAGACAGCCTGGACAATTCCTATTGGCTTTTGAAAGCCAATAGAATTAGACTCTATTCAAGAGAGTCTATTCTATTGGCTTTCAAAAGCCAAGAGAATAAAAGGGAGTAGCACAGCTAAGGAAAAGGGGAAAAAAATGGCAGACTGTGTTGTTTGGTGACCCCCGTAAAATGATTGTTCAACCCCAAATGGGGTCCTGACCCGCAGGTTGAGAACCACTGTCTAGGAAGTGCTAGTTAAGTCTTTGATTAAAAATCTGAATCATTAGAATCCCAAAATTTCTACCTAAGGATGAGTGGAATCATTTGTAAGGTTCTTCTGGTCTAAGGCAAAATTCCTTTCATTATGGTTTGCTGTAACTATTATTTTGCTTCCTTTCCCTCTCTATCTATTTCATCTGGGAAGAATTCCTTGAAGTTTTAAAAATCACATTACACATATCCTAGACTCTTCTTTTCTGATACATCCATGCTTTGTAATCTAAGCTTCAGCACTTCTGAAGAGTTAAAATAGAAAGAGAGCTAAATACCCTGATAGCTTCAAAAGTCACACATTTCGGGGATATAATTTGTCCTCTCCTATCGGTTTGCCCTTGAGGTTATCAGCACAAGGTTTCTGTATTCAGAACAATGGTTATTTCCTAGTTAAGCTAAAGTGACCACCACACAGTGTGAGATGACATGAAGTCACATTGGGGGATTGATATGGATTGGGTGGGGGTTCCTTTATTCTTTCAGAGCAGTGCTCTCGAATAATTTTTGTCCTCTGTCAGTGGCACAAGGCAGATTCTGTCATGCCAGAGTGTCATGGAATGTGTCAATGAAGAGGGCACTTCGGATGCACAACAACTTTGTCTTCAGGCAAAGTGTGAAAAGAATGTTGAGAGGCCAGCCCCTCTTCTGGCTTCCTCCAGCCCATGTCCTCAAACAAAGTGTGTCTTCCACTGGAACTGAATCCGAGTGCTGAAAGGGTGCACTTCAAGCTTTCAGTTGGACACGAGTCTTTGGTATAAGGGCATTATCTGGCAATTGGCCTTCTTAGGCCTCATTTTCAGTCCATAAGTAGGAGTTAGAGCCCTGAGAATATCCATGCTGTTGGAATCCTTCACTTAACATGAAAACCCTACTTAGCACTTCAACATAGTGCCCTGAAGTCCAAGGAAGTGTTGTTGTGATGCCAGGGTATTCTTATGTCCAGCATAGATAATCTTTTCACAGATGTGAAAACTCACAAAAACTAAACCAAACTTCATTTAACATAGCTATCAAATCTTTCAAATCTCTTATTTTTAGCTGGCATGTCTACAATCATCGTATAGGTTCTACTCACTTCACTTAAAATTAATTTTTATTTTAGGAATCTGACACAAAACATCATCGACTAAAACAAAAATTAAAACTTTGCAAAACGCAATATGGTTGCCAATGCAATGCCACCTGATGTCGATTTATTTCCCAAACATTATCTTTACACGTAATCAAATGAGATGGAAACACCATTCAGAGTAAAAAAGTAAAGCTTATTTCCATGTTATAATCTTTCAATATATGGTTTCAGTGTGATTCACAGATGTATAGAGGCAATCATGATTTTAAAAAGTACACCATTATATTAGGCAGAAATTTCAACAGATAAGACTTTAATTAAAATCTGTGAGAAGTTAAATGACTATATGTAATGAAATACGTAGATGACCTTGTGGAGTGAGAGGAAGAGATGGAGCTGTGGTGGTACAGTGGTTAGAATTAAGTATTGCAGGCTGACTCTGCCCAGTGCCAGCAGTGTGATCCTGACCGGCTCAAGGTTGATTCAGCCTTCCTTCCTTCTGATGTCGGTAAAATGAGGACCCAGTTTATGAAGAGCAATATACTGGCTTTGTTGACTGCTTAGAGAGTGCTGCAAAGCACTATGGAGTAGTATATACATCTAAGTGCTATTGCTATTGCCTAGGACACAATTTGATAAGAGAAGCAGAACCCCTAGTGCTTAATAGTTAAAGAAAGAAACTTAGAAAGGCCCAACCTTAATGGGTCAAGCAATTAAAAGTGATGGCAAGAAGTTAATACCTTCAGACTTGTACGGTTCTGTTAAAATAGCCTTATAATAAAGTAGAATTAGATTATCTAATCTAGTTTCCTGTCTGCTTTATCTGATAGGGCTGACACTATAAATATTAATCTTATTCAGCATTTAAACATATAATGACGTGAAAGTATGTTTTTGTTTCTCAAGAACAGGAGTGCCCATTGGTGATAATAAGTGACTGCTACTGAAAAAGTTCAAGTTCCAGTGATAGGAACTGATGTACAGATGGTTGAAGAACAGATTGCATGTGAAAAATAGGACATTTAAGCACCATCCATTAGACATCTCCTGGAGGAATAAGTTGAAGAATATCACACTCCACATGAGAATTTTTTGGATATTTCCCCTTCTTGGAAAGGGTTTCTAAACACTTCTCTTTTATCAGATTGAATGATGAATGGGAAACTTGTAGAAACCAATTTAAAAGAACTTTGATACTTAGCATTCACTTAGCATTCATTTTTTTTTCTTATAGTAAAGTAATTTAAAAGCATATTTAGCTTGAACACAATAGCTGGATGACAAACACAATTAATTCTGTTTCTTCTTTTCTAAATAGATAGTTTCTCTGTTCACAAAACACTCTGTGACGATGTATGTTAATTGAGGCTGAGATAAACATTGCCAGAGTAGGGGTAAACCATGATGTTCCATATATAGATGTTATCACAAAATTGGACTTTGATCGAAATAATAAAAACCCTTATCTTCAAAGAAATGAATCAAAGTTCCAAGCTATTATAATAGCTTGTTTGTTTTTTTATTTATGAGACTCGGAGACAAATTTCTCTATTAGGGAATTTAATAGTACAATGATCATTATCAAAGTAATAAATCACATAAAAGCTTATATTATTGTTGTTGTTGTCATTATGTTATTTTATTTCATTGTATGAATGTAATTGGCATTTTAAAAAGTCCAAGAGAAAATCTCTTGAATTTTACCACTAAAAATTCAAACATAGGAGGGGAAAGGAATAATACAGGAAAAAATGAAGAAAGATATGATTTAAGCTATTATAGACATATGTAAGTTCACTTACAGTTTGAGAGTTAAAGTGCAATTTGAGCATTATTGCTATTGATGTTGTTTTGCTTTTATAAGTGATTTTTCCAAGTGATTTTAGAGTAATTAACAAATTGCATAATAAAACCACATAACAACAGTAAAATAGACTTATATAAATATACTGTAGGAAGAGATGATAAAAAAAATCAAAATGGCAGTCCCTATGGGGTGATAAGAGCACCATCCATTTTTTATTTGAGTCATACTTAAAAATAGGTGGTGCTTCGATTGAACTGTTAGGACTCCCATTTCACCTTTGTTTTAATCATACAACTCAGGTACTCCTGCTGTATATATTAAATATCAAAAGCAAATAAAATGACATAAATTCTATTATAATTGCAACAGCAAACAAAATAGAATGCCAGAAATAATTCAAATTAGAATAAAAGGTTTTTTAAAAGATCTCCGAAATAGACATTAGACATCTTTTTCAATAAGCACATTCTGAAATTATGGGATTACCACTGTTTCTCTCCTTCTAGGCCAGCATAGTAGGCCAGAGTAATAACTGCTATTCATAATCTTCACTCTTAAGGGTTACTACACCAGCATTTTAAAGTTGGCTTGGAATTGAACAGGCAGCGAATATGCAGAATAAAAACAGCATAATCAAAACTAGTAATTCCTGCTACCACATTCTGCACAAAAATAAGTTTCTGATCCACCTTTTAGGGCAGGATTATTTTTCTTTGTTGGACAAAGACACTGTCAATGCATAGGTTCATTTTGGGGGGATAAGGGTAAGATCTCCTTCTCTAGAACTTGTCTCATATGATCTTCATAATGTGGTTTATTTGGGTTTGGTGTACTAACATAGACATCCAGGACAATGACATCAAAATGATATTGTGTTCCTATGGATATGATTGGAACAATTTGGGGCCTTTTTGTCATAAAAATTAACTGAAATAATATCATCTGCATCCTGCAAATCCCCAAATTTTGTCTGTCATATGAGAATCAGGTTTATATGCAAAGAAAAAAAGTTTCCTTAGGTTAAGCTTCAGTTTTGATGTCTAGAAATTCCACTCTCATATTATCTTCTTAGCAGCAATCCAGAAGTGATTTGCCATGGTTTGGGTGGTCTGATCTTTGAAACAGTATATTTTGTCAATGATACAAAAGGAGCAGGAAATAATATTAAATTAAAGCAAATCTCTCATTCTCTCTCTCTCTCTCTCTCTCTCTCTCTCTCTCTCTCTCTCCCTCCCTCCCTCCCTCCCTCCCTCCCTCTCTTTCTCTCTTTTTCTTTCATATTCTTTTGATGGTTTTCTTCACAATGGCAATCCTGTACAGGTAGTCCTTGATTTATGATCCCAATTGGGACCATAATTTCCACAGCTAACAAGGTTAAGTTATATCGTTAAATGAGTTGTACTGGATTTTACAACTATTTTTGTGACAGTTGTTAACTATTACTATTTTCAAAATTATTGCACATATGTGCTGAATCCTAGATTTGAAATCAAAGAGGATATAGGAGAATTTTTTTTTACAAATTTCCTCAAGAGTTTATTGAAAACCAAAGATGATTGTCATGGAATTGTTTTATATAATGCTGTGCCAATTAGAACCTGCATATGATGAGATACATTTTTTTTTAAATTTATAAGCCGCCCCACTCCCGAAGGACTCTGGGTGGCTAACAATAAAAAACACATAAAACATAACAAAACAATAATACAAAAACAATCATCCAGGGGTAAGTTTTTATAAACCCCAGGCCTGCTGGAAAAGCCAGGTCTTAAGTAGCTTACGGAAGACCAACAGGGTGGGAGCGGTCCTAATCTCCGGGGGGAGCTGATTCATTGACAAAGTATTTGGATATAGCAGCATATCAGATGTTTAAGATGAAATTATGAAGTAATTGAGGGCACTTACTAGAAAGACAATGATGATTTTAATAAAACAGTGAGGCAGGATTTCATGAATAACATTTTCTGGAGAGATACTGTTAAATTGTTTCTAGGTGCTCAGAACTTACTTACCTCATCCTGTCTTCTCCTGGTTGTCAACGTTGTAAACATTGGATGTTCCCGCTCTGACAACTGATGAAAATTGCAACCATTTCTGCTTTGCTTTTAATATGCTTTTTCTTCTATTTAGAAATCAGGTGCAAAAGGAGGGTTGGGATGAATGCTTGAGCTCAACTAGCCATAATAATAAACTCTGCTCTGTGGGAAATCAAGGATGAACTGATAACGGTTTGGTGGGTTGAGGAGCTGGAGAGAAAGCCCATATTTCAGGCTAATTGGAGAATGTGATGTATGACTGCTTATTGGGGGTGGGAATTGCAATTTGTTACTTTGTATTGGGGGAAGGGATTTTAATTTTGGGTTCAACTATGTAGTGCCGATACTTTGTTTCCTGAATAAAATATTCTTTAAGAAAGAATTCTTGCCTTGAAGTTCTTTTGACGGGTTTCATTTATCGGAACCATGACATTGGTTTTATAAGACTCTTTTCCCTTCTAAATGTTTTATGGCTGAACTGACAGGGTTTATTATTTCTGAAATCCCTGGGAAGATAATGAGAAAGAGGGGGCTTTTTTTGCTTCATTTCACTTATCCCAACCATTATCTTGTTTTCTTCTACAAAAACTGAGCAAAATATTCTGTCGTATTAATATTGTTCATGCTACACATGCATACATACATGTATCTACACAGAGAGAAGCACAAAGGTTAAAGAGATTTAGGTGCAGCATCAGAGATAATGAGGGCCAACAGAACCAGGGAGAACTTGGAGTATCATTTGAGCCTTTAATGGGCTATTTTTCATTCCTGGGTGGTGGGTTGCACATCTTTTATATTTTACTTTGAAGTGTAAAGGTAGCCCACATAAGATGGCAAAGAAGATTCATTGCTCCCCTCTTCCCCTAAATGCCCCATGCCCACTGCACCATTTTTTTTTTTGCAGTCAAAATGGCTGTTTATTAAATTCTTCAGGAAAAATAAGGTATCTGGAAAATATGTTTTAACAGGAAATTGAACAGGAGCCTTTTTAAAAATGCACTTCAGCTCTTTTACAGCTCTGTTTATTCATGGCTGGGGTTTTTTTTGGGTGATGTATATTTAGAACTTTTTGCAATATCCAATAAAATTGAAAAGAGGTTTAGTTCTGGGAAAAGAATAATTACATGGGGAGCAGTTGTCAACCTTATAGTTACCTTTAATAACACCTGAGAACACACACCATTTATTTGTCAAGATGGTTAGCAAAATCTTTTGACTTATTTGTTAGGCTCCAAATTAGGTATACTCTAATTCAAGTTTTTAATTCCTGTGGATCATGTTTGTCCCTCATAAAGTGGAACCTTCATTCATTCCAAAAAAGTTTGTGAATTGTATAGTAACTGTGTTAATTTCACTGTTTTAATCTTTTTCTTTCTTTTTTTGAAAGTATTATTGACACATATCTTTAGTAGTTGGCTTCTTGTGGTCCTTCAATATATTTTTACTCTCCTATAAAATCAGTGCAATTTATTTTTAAATATTTTTCATCTTCAACTTATTATTGCTGCTCTACATCACCAAAAGTGAGAAAGAAAAATCAATAGATTCATAAAACTACATAGCATAATATGTTTCTGATAGAGAGAATGAGTAGATGATAAAAATAGATGATACATTTGACTGCAAATATGTTCAGATTTTGTATTAGTTCTCAAAATGTTTAAAGACTCTTGAGCTTTTTTTGTTGAATAAATGCATTCACATATTTTCATCTGATGGCACAATTTAGCCTAATACGAAATATTAACTGGATACCATGGAACATAAATGCAGACATGAGAGGATATGTGTGTGACATTACAGGTTCTACATCTCACTTGTACATATTCATCATAATGCATGAAAAAAATAAAAATTGTTGTGAATATTTTCCTTGAATATGCAATATTGTACTTACTGTTGGTACTTATTATTTTATTATTCTATTGTTTCTTCTTCCAATAAAGCTTTCTTTTTAAGGTTCTTAAATTGCTTGAAATTGTTCTCCTGAACTTGTGGTGCAGTGGGGCAAGTGGTTCAAACCTCAATTTGCATTAATTATTACTATTTGCTGTACATTTTTTTTCTGACAGGTCCAGCAATCTCCCACCTTCATGAACAGATTGCATAGTTGCTGTCATCTAGAGAACATATAGATTCCTGAAGTTTTAATTTCAATCTCTTCTCAATCTGGAATCCCCTACAGGCTGCATCTTATTGTTCAACATCAGATAAACAGAAAATTGCTATTTCTAGGACATTTTAAACATTTCAATGGATTGTTGACTTAGTTGATACTGAACAAGTATACTTTCATAGTTGTCTGGCAGAGCTACATTTCAATCCAGTGAATGAAGAGTTACTGAAATCCCGGACGTTTCAAAGAAGATTAAAGTTTCCCAGGGGCAAGTATCTCTAGCACCAAGTGTGGAAGCTGACTCGGAAGAAACACGTTTGAAGTGGCAGAACTAATCATGCAGAAGCAGTTTGTGATTCTCTCTCTTTCTCAGCCAAGATAAAGCTGAGCATTATGACATTGGCAGTGCCGCACAAGGTCAATTTACTGTGAAAAAGGCAGCCACTGATTCCAACTTCAAACAGACTTTTCATGCTGCATAGCTAAAGACCGGATTTGCCATATTGCTCATGGCACAAAAAGGGTAACAGGACAAGGATATAGTTCAAGATAGCCAGCCTGTTCTGATAAAGCTATAAGATGATTTTTATCTAGTTAAATAAAATCAGGGTAATCACCTTTCAAGTGTAAAAAAGAGAACAAGTTTACAAATACGATTATTCTATTAATTAAAGCCAAATTATTTATGCAGTACTTTTCCAAGCCCTCACCATAATCTTTGAAGATCCTTCTCCAGAAGAGACAAGGAGAGAGAGAGAGAGAGAAAGGGGGGAGGTAGGAGAAAGAGAGGGGGGGAGGGAGGGAGGGAGAGGGAGAGAGTTTCAGAATCCTGAAATACTCACCTGGAAGCTATACTTTTTATGCCTCTTTCATTATTATATTTTTACTTCTTAAAAAGAAATGTAGCTTTTGGATGGGGAATATAAATAATCCTTTAGTAATGAAGGTGCTTTTCTCCCAGATTTTTAAAATTTCAGTTCCCACCACTCAGGCTAACATGACCAATAGCAATGCTTAAGCCATTGTTTTATGATATTCTGGAAATCTTCTTTAAATGGTTATGTGATACATACACTTTCTGTTCCCCTTGCCTACTGGTTTTAAGACCAGCATTTTTAGCATTAGATCCTCCCGTGATGATATATTAGGCAGATTAAAAATAATATCTGAGCATATTGAATTTCTTATTTTAAATTCACTTAAATCATAATACTACCATCATTACAAAGGTATCAGTAGCAGCAGCAACAACAAAATTTATTTAGCTGTTTAATCATTTATATTCATTCTGGATTAATACATATATACATATCATTTTGTTGGAATTCAAACTAAGAGGATCAGAAATGATATATCTTGAAGAAATGTTTATCCATAGCTGTTCTTGTCTATAACATTAAAATATGCATAATCCTTTCTCCCACAGTTGTGTGAGAAGGTCCATGCCAGGATTTTATGACTATGAAATTTGAAATCCATGGTACTAGAAAGAGAAGTGCCCTTAAATGATGGCCTTTAATTCCTCTGTTGGGAGTTAACCAGGACAATAGAGATACCATCAAGCACACCATAAAAAAGGATGAGAGAAATTTGAAAGAAAAGCCTTCCCTTGATACAAAAAGAAAGAATCTTTTTCAAATGAAACGTCATAGACACATGCAAGTTTATGATGGGATAAGAAAAAGGGCACAGCTGGGCTCAAGCCTAATTGTTTTTAATGTTTTAGCTATTAGGAAATACCTAAATAACATATTGCATTGTGTAATGTAATACCACAGTAAACTGAGTCAGTCATATTGCATTTTATTTTCTGGCATTTTGCATCATTTCTACAGGAAAAAAAAATGATTATGTGCATACAGATTATAATTTCATAGAAAATCTTTTTTTCTTCCATTTTAACTTTGCAATGATTCTTATACAATAATCACACAATATAACTGTATCATTTATCATTTGTAGCTCTTATGTTTCCTCATTACAGCTTCCATCTATCTATCTATCTATCTATCTATCTATCTATCTATCTATCTATCTATCTATCTATCTATCGTTCCAGATGGAATAAACTGTGTAGTATTTTTTGTTTAGTTGGATTAGAAACTGTCTAAAATGATGAATGAATTTGTATAATCCATTCCTTGAATAAAACCAATGATTTTATTTGAGTTAAGACTGGACACGAAAGTATTGGAAGTATTCTGTTTTATTATTTTATTTTTTATGATCTGGTAAAGATTATAGCAAGGATCCACAGGTAGTTGATTGGTACAATGTAGCCACTGGAGTTCCAAAATCTGGGATACCTTTGGCTTCATTGTAATGAATGTTTTTGGGGTCAATTCTGGTAATTTTGAAAAAAAATTGATCTGGTTCCCAGGTAAAACACCCATCCACCCAATTCATAATTCCTTGTCCTAAAGATTTGGAGGACAACTATTACCAGCAAATAAGCTAAGGAAAAAAATAGCTGATAGAAAATGAACTAATCAGTTTAACTCCTTGCATTTATGATTTGTATTTTAAAAATATCACTCAACATTTCAGCATTTTATTGAATTACAAGGGAAGCCTAGTCATAGACAACTGCAATAGGAAAGGTTTACCTCGTCCAGTTTCACTTGACAAGATCAAGCCCATCAGACTTCAGGTACCCATTTTGGTTTTGTTTGTATCTCTAGCTGCTGTACTGTGTTTCTTTTCTACTAGAATTGAGAAGAATAAAATAGTTAAACTGGAGGGGGGAGGAGGAAGACACTCTCTGCTGTCCAGAGTAATTACAGCAAACGTATTAGACTGACAGAAAGATCAACCTTAGGTGAAGATCTGTTGAAAAAACTAGAGCAGGGATGTCCAAACTTGGTAACATGAAGAGCTACATACTTCAACTTCAGGAATTTCCCAGCCAGCCATGCTAGGAGTTGAAGTCCACAAGTCTTCAAGTTGCCAAGGTTGGATACCCCTGCTCTAGTTCTCTAGTTATTTCAATAGATCTTCAGCTAAGGTTTATCTTTCTCTCCCTCTGATATCTTTGTGATGATTGCTCTGTCTACATCTTATGGATTTTGCCTTTTACTGGGTGCAGAGACAGTCGAAGATACTCAGCCCATTGTTTCTGTTAAAGGCTAATATCTTGGTTGATGAGATTTGTGTCTAAGAAGAAATAACTGGAAGAGAGTTTTTGGTTATTTTTTTACTTAGAAAAAAGTCCACATTTAATTTTATTTATTTTACAGTCTCATTTCCAAAGCTAAAATACATCTAGACAAAAAAAAAAAAAAAAAGCCTAGGGAATTAGTGGATACAAGAGTTATAAAAATGTTTTCCTCCTACAACCAACTAATTACAGATCTTATTATATACTGCACACATATGTAAATTAGTAACCCTTTCATGCTGTTAGTGACAAAAATCTTTGAGAGGCTATGAATAGCAATAAATAAACATATTAATTATAATGGTGCCAAGTAGAGGATAATGTTGGTATGATAACATACAACATGTACAGGGATGGTAAAATTTGGCAGTTAAATCTTTGGAAGATTTAGCACAAGAAAATATTATATATTCATGGTTTCAGTACAGACAAATAGCGGACAGATGGAAGATAGATCGTAATGTGGGCTTGCTTAGAGAAGATGAAAATTTTGTTAAACAAGTAAAAGATCAAAGACGAACTCATATTAAGAGAATTTATGGGTTGCTAGTAGAATTGGACTCAGAACCAGAATTAATTAAAGAATGTATGATTAAATGGGCACAAAATTTTGGTGAACCAGTTCTACTAGATACCTGGGAAATTAACTGGGTGAGAAATGTTAAATTTACACAAGCCCAGAACTTAAGGGAGAGCTTTTATAAAATGTTTTATAGATGGCACCTTGATCCACAAAAAATGTCTCGTATGTATCCTGACTTACAGCCCAAATGTTGGAGATGTGGTTGTTTGGATGCTACTTATTACCATATTTGGTGGTCGTGTAAAAATATAAAAGCCTTTTGGATTAAGATATGGTGGAATATTCAAAGAATTTTTAGAAGGAGGGTAAAATTTACCCCACAATTGTTTTTGCTAGGTATTGTTACTGATTGTGATACTAAGGAGGTTGTATTGATGTTAAATTTAATTACAGCCGCAAGGTTGTTAGTAGGGCAATATTGGAAGAAGGAATCTTTGCCTACTTTGCAAGAGTGGTTTTCTAAAGTATCCTATCTGGCGGAAATGGCAAAGATTTCGGCTTTTTAAAGGATCAATCGTAAGAGAAGTTCTTTGTGGTATGGGAAAAATGGATAGATTTTATACAACATAAGTTGGATATAAAAAATTATTATTTAGTTTTTCAATAACTTATATATAAATTTTAATATTGTATAGATTGTAATATTTTTTCTTTCTTTTTATATTTTTTATTATTTTACTTTCTTATATTTCCTTTCTTCTTTCTTTCTCTTTATTTTTTTTCTTTTTAAGTATTTTTTTTCCTTTCTTTAATATTTATGTTTATATATATATATATTATTGTTAATTATTTTATTAGTTGTTTAAGTAATGTATTTAGATTTATCTATGGTTTATACTTTCTTTTTAAGAATTCAAGAAACTTTAATTAAGCCTATATTCAGCTCTGGGAAGGCTGAGGGAGGGAATGGGAGGGTTGGGGTGGGTTGGGGAGGGTTGTTTTTCTTCTTGTAAAAATTTTAAAAATTTTCAATAAAAAAAAACATACAACATTTTTAATATTTAATAAATTATTGTAATATTTAACATGAACTGAGAAAAAATACAAAAATGTATCCTTTTCTAAGATGATCCATTCTGTGCATGTTTACATTATCTAAAAATCAAGAAAGCATACTTTTCCCTTTAGTGCCACTTTATTAATTTAATTAATTAACCAAAACCTAGGTTTCTGATTAGTTAGAATGCAATGGTATCTGCGTAGAAGAAAAATCCATTTTGTTGTATGAGGCTAGTTCTCAGATAAATGATTTTAGAATTGCAGCCTTAGTTATTTATTGTTCTGGATTTAGGCAGCAACTATAACAAATCACTTATTATTATCATTATTAATTATTGTGTTCAGTGACACATTGAGGAGCAAAAATTATCTCTAACAGATTCGACATTCCTTGCATCCATATACATTTTATACCATAGGATTCCTATGAAAGGCCCAAACTATAGCCATGATGAATAAGGGACAGAAAATTGTATCTAAACCATATTGTGAAGTTGAGACTGTAACCAGTGGGTACATATTTGAATGCACAGTCTTTGGAGTGCCTAGATTAGAACAATTCATCTAAAAGCTCTGGAAGAACAATATATCGGAAAAGAAAACAGCCAGCAGAAATGACAGCCTTTGTTTATGGTGATATTCTTTGCAATGGATATTAAAATAAAGCACAATTGCTTATTTCCAGTTGAACATGTTTGTGGATCTAGGTAGCTTAAGCCTGGATATTAATGGCTTGCTAGGGAAACAAAACTTTCTTCTTAAGGCACTGAATTAAGGCACTAAAATGTTGGCTCTGATCCCATTTCCAAACCATAAAGTATGGCATTGTTCCTTTTCTGGAGCTGCAATAAGATCTTGTTTACATTATCTTTTGAAATAGTTAATTGGTGACAGCTTTCATATACATCCAAACTGTGAAGAACAACTTGTTTGTCCCAGAAATGCTTCTCCTTTATGGAACCCAGATTAAATTACAGATTTAAGGTAGGTTTGGTATATTCCCACTACATACAAAGTTTTAAAAGGGGAAAGGAAAATACTGTGGGATAAATAGAGGTGTACTTATATCTCTTGATTGTAAACCCGTAAAATCTGTACATTAAAATAAGACTGAAACAAAAGTTTAGATACCAAAATAAATTAAAAGTATGATCTGGCTAAATACACTTAGCAAAGTCTGATCGAAATAAGGGAGATTGGAGTGTGTGACTATGATCCAAAGAAATGGATAAAAAGTGAAAGAGCAAAATAGATAAAGAATGGCTGTCGGGATTTCTCATAGTGAAAACAAACAAACAGACTGCTCCTTCTTCACTTGGGAGAACAGGTAGCCGAGGCTTTGAGAAACAGTGTTTAAACAATTTTTTTTTTGCCTTAGATTTGGTAATTGAAATTATTCACCCAGTTGTTAGATATAAAGTGTATTCATATGTGTGAAGAAGTGGGAGACTGAAGCAGCATCTGGACATTTTTACCTGTCTTGTGAAGAAAAGAATAACTTTAGGTAGAGTTGGAAGCAATTTATATTAAGTAAAGAGTAAAGAAGAAGAGGATTCAAAATTAGTGCTAAAATCTTCCTTTGAGTTTCTCAGATTTTTTTTCCCTGTGAACCTTGAGATTTTTTTTCCCCTGTGAACCTCGAGAATTCATTCACATTTCTTGTAGTGCCATTTTGAGTTCTCATACTGTTCGAGCTGATAGAGATGTTTTTGCTGTTACTTTTTTTATATACAAATCTGTCCATAATCTGAAGCCTTCCTGAAGCCTGCCTATCTTCATTTGACAATCACAAAGGCTTAATGGAGCAGTTCCCTCCTGGTGTCTTCCCTCAAAATTTAAGGTGGAAAAGATGACAACTCAGAGAGCTGCAGACCCATTGGAAAGATGATTGAAAAACATCATATGTTGTTGTTGTGTTGGCCAACTGGTAACTAGATAATTTCAAGGACACCCTGCTGTCCTCCTTTTTTCTCTTTTATTAAAAAAGAGTGAGAACTGGCCAAAAAAGCAGAATAATTTTTCTGTGAGACACTATTAAACCCTCACCCATTTTCTCAGTTTTCAAAGTATTTCAAAGCTATTTTCATTGCTAATTAAAATGGAGGAAAAAAAGCCAAACTAAACCTCAAACCAGAATATGTTACTTAAATTATTTTATAATTGTGTTATAATTATGTTATAAGATTGCAACTGTATTTCATGCTACTGAAATAAAGTTAGTTATAAGTAATAACTAAGTTAAGTTCTGAATAATTAAGTCCTTCAAAATCAATAGTTCAACTTTGTATGAAGTTGGGTTTTAGTTTTGCCTTCTCCTGTTTTATAATGATGCATACTGTATAACATACAGATTAAAACTTTGAATGAAATAGCCTTTTTTCAGAATTTTAGAAGATGGTTAAGTTATATTGCTCCTTTACTAAATTATTCCCAAGCAAAAATTCAAGAAAACCAACAGAAGAATACATTTAAGTACAAAATTATACATCAGAGGCCGAGAACACAGAGTTAAAAAATTAAAGATATGTACAGAATTTATGTGTTATCCATCTCTGATTTGGTATGTGTCTTAAGTAATCTGCCTGTGTAGGCACACATTTAGGGACGGTGATGACTGTTTGTAGGGTCACCATAACTGTGTTGCAAAAATTTGAGCAATCATAAACAGGTGAATAGAAATACAAAAGTATCTATGTAGGTTTGTGTTTGTAAAAAACTACATTAAGAGATCTAGAGAATCTGTCATATTCTTTGTATTACTGCCATCAGCACTACATAATAGCTTCAGTGACAAGAATCTAAAAATTGCTATAGAGTCATTGGCTTTTCTAAAGTAGCAAACATTTCTGCAAACATCATTAATTTTTGTCTATGCTTTAATGTTGTTTGCAGTTGAATAAGAGTTTTAAAATGGGATATACATAACTATTGCTTTAACTCATCAACCAGAATATGGATTTTTTTGCACTATTTTAATATAACTTTTACAGGTGTGTGAGTCAAAATGCAGTATAAAAATTAAGAATATATTGCAAATATTAGAAATTAATATACACCTTTCTTAGATTGCTAATATTTAAATGTAGGAAATACACTGGCTGAAAAATCAATATGTCTTGAATAATTGTTTTTAAGGACTTTTAAAATTCACATTTAGTCTCCATCTTATATTTCTATCAAACAATGATATATAGGGAGTCCAATTAGATGTCAGAGTTATACGATATTTAAGTCTTTGTAAGTCAAATCCCAAACAATTTATAAAGTTTTCTGATTCATGCATCCATTTCTTTATGAATGACCTATTCTTGTCACAATGTGCTGTCACTCTCATTTATAAAAAATTCTATTTCAGTTTCAGAACATCAGTTCTGCCCATGTTTGGAACATTGATTCCACCCGTCAGTGCTGCATCCCCAAGGTAGCTGGAAAACAGTGAAGGTTAAAAATCATTGTGAATGCCATTCTGAGACCCAGAAAGCCATCCCAGTTGAAATAAAGTGTGAATTGACTTTGGAAATCAAAGCTTTGCAGGCCACACAAAGGAGACTCTGTAATTGCTGCCTGATGCTAATCCTATTGGCATGTATTAGTGGAACATGCACAGTGCTGTTGGAAAGTTGTAGGGATCTGGTTGCAGGAGCAGCCTTTAGGCAAAAGGCTCAGAAGAAGCTTAGACTCCCTGTTATGCCACCCCAGAGTCAGAGTCCATCTGCTTTATTGACTGACAGACTTTCCAGCTTAGACAATGCACATGAAAAAGAACATGGCCCTCTGGCTGCTGCTCCATTGTTCCTCAGGTTTAACTTCTTAACCTCTTTCCCTGTCAGTCTTTCATTCCAGTAACAACTGGGTGGGGTGGGGTGAGGGGCAGTATTTGTAGCAACATCAATTAAACTCCCCTTATAAAATGGGATTATGTAGTAGTTTGAATAGTTTCATAATTCTAAAGAATATCACCCAACAAGATACAAAGTCACTGCTAACTGTGTTTAAGATTATTTATTTTTTTGTTTTTTAAAAGTAAAACATTAAATTAAATACAGTTAAATTAAATTGTAAAGATTCACATCTCTTCCCTTCCCTTTCTTTTCCTTTCCTGTTCAACATATTTTTGCAAGATGCTAGAATGGTAGACTTTTTAAATAAAATGGCTGTTTCTTCCTTTTCTAACTATTTGGAACTTTTAAAAACTCTTCAGCCAAAATAGCTATGAGAGAAGCAAACTTGCAATTAAATGACACAGTCCTTGCCCATTTCCATCTAAAAGATATTGCAGAAAAGAAAAAAAAGAAAAGCAAACTAATTATTTAATTGCTGTTTACAAGATTAAAAGCCAGAATGGAGAATGATGCAGTTGAGGATAGGAACTCATGTAGCTGGTTCCTTCCATAGAATAAAAGAGCTATGCTTCTTCTTGGGGCAGTCATTCCCTCTTAACCCTAACAAAGGAGGCATTTCTGAAATCTTCCCAAGAAAATTGCTGGAACTAGTCCAGATAGTTGCCAGGAGTCAACAGTGACTCAAAGGTACAAGCATACATGGCCTTTCAGAGATCTCCATATATGAGCTTGAATCTGGATCCTACAAATCTCATAAGTGTGGGCAAGGGGGTAAAAAAATGATCCTTTCAACCATTATGTTCTATGTTTCTGTGATATTACATGCTATAGCTTAAAGCAGGGGTCTTCAGACTTGGCCCTTTTATGACTTGTGGACTTCAACTTCCAGAATTCCTCAGTCAGCCACGCTAGCTGAGGAATTCTGGGAGCTGAAGTTCACAAGTCATAAAAGGGCCAAGTTTGAAGACCCCTGGCTTAAAGCATCTGACATAGAAACTGCAGCTTTATTGAACGTTCTCTGCATCCAAATTAAAATTATTTGCCTTTGTGCCTGTTTGTTCACTACTTGTTCAATTTGTAGATATTTCTGAAAATATCTCAGTTGCTTTTCTCATCTTAAAGCTACTATCTTTTCTAATCTGCAGGAGAGATACCTGACATGATGGCCATTGCTAGTCTGTCTATAGGTTGCTTTTCAGTATGGTCATTTGGTTTGCTTCCTGTAATTCCACTCTGTAGAGAAATTGAGGTAATGACAGTACAGGGTCTTTTTCTATTCACTCAAATATCAGATACAAAATATAATATCTAAAACAGGGTTAAAACTAAGATTCGGTTGCTCAATACCAGCATGCTTAAAATTAACTGAAAAAAGATGAATAAGTCTGATAGAGACAAGCATTTCAATAATTTCTACAACCCACGCACTAGTGAGTTCACAATTGAATCTAATCAGAGCCGAATGGCCAAATTCTATAAAATGATGTCAAAAATTTGCAGCATATTTTTATAAATTAATATTTTGAAAAACATTTAATTAATTAAATTCAATTAAAGGCAGCATTATATAATAAAACGTGGTCTTATAAAATATTAATTAGGCATATTTTCTAAATTAAACAAAAATATGTATGGTTTCCTGCTGTACGGTTAGTATTCTAAATGATATAAGCTACATAACTCTAGTTTTTTTTAATGTTGGGATGTCTTCTGAGGTCTGCCAGAATCTTCACCCAGAGTATAAGGTTGCTATAATCTTTTTGATATACTTGGAGCTTCATGCTAGCTCTGTCTGTGATCTGCCACTTTGACTGTAATGATGCAACCTTGTGCCACCCTGCCATAATGCTGAATGAGAAATCCCAAGGGTAGTTCCTGAAATTCTCAGACAAATGAGTGTGGGAGTGTAGGATATCAGAAAGCCAGTGAATGATGACTGTGGAAACTACCTGGATGGCCCAGAGGAGACTGGAAGAGGAGAATCAGGGCTTGGTAAATTTGTGCAAATTGGCCACAAACACCATCGTTTTTTGTGATTTCCTGGAGTCTGGATTCCTAGAGGAGACTTCCCCAGAGTGGCATGGAGAAGTGCTGCTACTTTGTATAATATTCTGGAGCTATTCAAATATGGTCCATCAGAACAAACTATGGATTTTTCCAAGTAAGGATGTAAATCTAGAAATGGAGTTAGCTGATTGCCTCTACCTGCAATACTCCCATGCAACAATGTTTCTATATCATTTAGCAGCATGTTTACTTTTTAATTGCGTAATTTGAGGTAAACGAGAAACTTTCATTTGCCTAAACCACAGGAAGAAACTTCTCACTGCATTGATGTATCTCATTCATTGTTTGAAAGACCTCTATGTGCTCCATTCATTTCATTAAAACATGTCCTTTATATTAAAAGAATGACCTATTTCGTTTACCCATCATACATTAAAGTCTGTTTACTTGGCTAACTTTATCACATGTGCAAACCTTTGAAAACTGTTATTTTTAGAAGTGTATGTGTGCAAATGAGTTTATATGAAGAAACAAACCAAATGTTTTACTTATTGGAAGAGCTATCTTGGAGAGAACTTCAGGTTAGTGGCAGTTGCTCTTTAATGGATAAAGTCTGCAAAATGTCAACATAAAGAGTATGTGCCTTTTTATGGAGACTGCAACTGCTTCAAACAGTTGACATTTTCTACTTGAACAATTTAGGTTTTACACCATTATAGTGGGGGTTGTAGATCTCAACAACCATAAAACCACAATACTGAAAACAAAGAGGTTGGTTGCATGTTTACATTCAAGCATGTAACAATGACTTAACAGAATGTACATTCAGGCTAATGTTCATACAGTATAGCTACAGGCTGTAGCCATAAACTTTATTTCCAGTTAAGGTTGGGCATGCTTCAAAAAGGATTCGGAAGATGAAGTGCTTTGACTCTTCCATTAGCACAGCAACTATCTGCTACTTATTGAAATGCAGACATCTGTTTTCAGTCTTGTAACCTAAAAATGGTATTAACTTTTTAAAATTGGTTTAATTGTTCAATTTGATTGAAGGTTTTTTCTAAAAAAAATGGTTTAATAATTCATTTCACGAAAGCAGTAGCGATTTTTGGCAGGCTTATGCAAAAAATCTGGAAAAAGATGTACAACTGCAGATGTGTATGACAGGTCGATAGGACGTAATCCAAAGTACTTTTAAAGCATATACAGCCATATTTCCAAGACATCCAAGTAAAATTAAGAGTGAATTTACCCGCAAACTTATTAAGAGTAAAAAGAGGTGATTCTCTGATATCACAGAGCCTTATTTCTTAGTAAATGGAGAGATAGAACTGTCTGCAATTGGCTTATACTTTACAAAAACTGTGGGACAATTTTTTTGACTAAGCGGGTTCAGAATTTAACTTTAGCACTTAACTGTTAATGTGCTTATTTGAAAGTCTCTGGTACATTCAGTAGTGTATATGCTTTCCAGCTCTGTTTAGGGTTATGGCTTTTATTATTCAAATAATGTTCATTAAAATATTTGATACTATTTGTGCTGTCTTTCACCAAAGAAAACATTTGTAACAGAGATATGAGATCTAGGCTGCAAGCATCTAGACAAGCTGTCTCTATGTGAGGGGGTATGCCTTCAAATCAGTGTTGACTCCTAATGATTGCCTAGACCAGTCCCTGTAGTTTTCTTGGCAATATTGCCACTGACTTTTTCCTAGGGTGAGAGAGTGATTGGCCCAAGGTCCCACAGATAGCTCCTTTTCCAAATCAGAACTAGCATTTATGATCTTCTGGTTTCTAGCCCGATTCTAGACAAGATGGTACAGAAAATTCTTAACTCTCATCTAGTGAGTATTGGAGTTTTATGACTCAATTTTGTTACCCCTAATTTTTAATACTATTGATAAAATTTTAGAAAATCATCATTGTAAAGGAAATCTTTTACTTGTATACTTGTATACCATTTACATGTAGAATAAGTGTTGTCTCCTTTTATTTATTAACAACATATGTGTGCATGCATATAACTAATACTTTACAAATATGTAAAGTTTACTCAACATGCTAAATTTATTTAGTTTTAACTCTGGTTAGTTTTTTATGGCTTAAAAATGTGCTTTTGAGTTAAATTGTGGTTCAGTTTACCACAAGAACCCAGAAGTGTTTAATTTAAGCCCAATGTTTTGTGTGAATATAATAAAATATATGTAGTTTTTTGGTTAAACTATTAGTTAGGTGGAAACAATTTACTTTTCAGTATCTTAGTAAATTAATATATTTTCAGCATTAAACAGAAAATGATGGACTCTCTTTTTGTGTGTGTGAAGGCCGAGAATGGGGAGGCAACTGTTTTATAAGAAGATTCCTTCTTAAAGTTCTTTTTCTTTAAATTGGGTTTGGATTAGACAGTACTTTAGTGTGACAGGAAATCCATATATAGTTATACACTGAATTTTCTCTTAGAAAATTTCCCAGGAACAACATGGCATCACTCAGTGAAACTAGATTCTTTGAAGGATGTGATAAGCAGTCTCTCCCATATCACTTCTGAGGCTTCAAAACTGAAGTCATTGTAAGAATGATATCAATTCCCCTTTCAGCTAGGTCATCTGAAAAGATACCATGGACAATGATACTGAAAGCCTCTGAGCAGGCAAGAAGAATCATATCTGTCTTTCTAGCATAGATTGTTGACGAACATTACCAGATGTAACTAAGCCCAAAGTTAGGCCCAAATTATTCTAGATTTAATTCCATCAAGAAATATCCAGCATGAGATGTCAACAATGCTCAAGCAACTTGACTAAGAGTAAAATACTGGAAAACGAAGGTTATTCAATTTAGTTGGTTTCAGAAAAAGGATTTTCAATGCCTTTTAGACATAATGAAATTGGACCATGTTTAGAGACATTCATTACTAAATTATTAACTTGATCAATTCCCTTGACTTTTTTATAACTCAGGAAAGACAAAGTGCGACAAATAAATATTAAATCATACATCTCCAAAAATCTTCTCCATATTCTTAACCATTACAAATGGGAAAACAGCAACAACCACAAAAGAAACAAGATAAACCTGAAAATAGATTTAAACAATTATATCATCTAGGTCCATAGATTGTATGCAAATAGGCTTATGTTTTAAAAAATCATTTGTGCATAAAGTGCAAATGTTCACAACTCTTCTGGGGGGCATTTGGAATATGGAGGGCATTTGGAAACCTTTACTATTTGTTCTTTGTTGCTTTTTCATTTTTAATTGTTATTATTAGTTTATTTTTTGCATTGTTTAGTGGTCTTGTGTTACAAGTCTTGTGGATATTTTTTCTTTGTTTTTTTGTTTTTGTTTATTTTTCAAATGGTAAGTTTTTTTTGTTAAATTTTATTTTATCATCTTGCATCAGAATTTGAATTAATTTTGTGGCATTAACTATTTTAATTAGTTAATATGACACATGATAATTATAATACTAAATTTTTTTATAATATTTAATTTCTACTTGTTTTTCGACATAGTTCAAGACATTTTAGATACCAAATGATTTGGGAACAGCATAAATAAAATGTTACCTTCCATAGAAAGAAAGAAGACACTGTGGTGATTATTTTCAGAGGCTCTGTTACATATCTCAAGAACTTCTAAGATACATTTTGGAATAGGAAAAGGGCCTTTTTGATGGCTGCACTTAAAATCTGGAGATAGCTTCCAAATCTAGGCTTCTCTTACTTGATCACAAATTATCTTTCCAGGAGTTGATAAAGACTTTTTTTAAAGAAGACTTTCTATTTGCTTTTCTAATTTATTGTGGTCTTAATATAAAAATTCCCTTATCACCTTATGTGTCTTCCTAAATCTTGATTCCTCTACCATAGGCTTGAGAGTTTGAGGGTTCTGCACAGCATCTTAGCTGTTTCTGCACATTTCTGGACAGGATGTTCTTATGTTGTTCCTGGTGTCTACTGGAGTCACTTTCCCCATATTTCTTACCAACAGTTTTATTCTTTGTATTTAGGACACAATTTTAATAGTTAGGTATTTATTTGCTGTGAGCTATAAATATGATTTGAGTAAATGGACAGATGTAAACCTATCTGCTCTGCCAAAATTTTTACTGCTGTTTGTTTGCTCTTCATATTTATTTTTATGGCTATGATTTCCTTTGTTTCACTGATCTTTAGTGAAGACTAGTCTAAAAATCTTCAATCTTCATAAAATGACAGCTTGTTTACTTCTTTTTAGTAAAAAATGTAGTAAATTCTCCTGTGTTTGGTAGCTTCCTGGTGCACTTGATTTTTTTACTTCATCTTAAGTTGTAGAAAATTAGGTATTTGGGTGAAATGTGTAAGGCTTGTGAACTTCAGATTATGGCACAATATTCATGCAAATGATTGTTTCATGTAGGCAATTTTTACATTCATCAAAATAATTTTTGACCTATGAAAGGTAAAAGAAAAGGCTATATGGAACATTGAAAGGATGCTTCAGTCTCATGAAGCTTCATTAAGAGATCACATCAAAGCAATGAACCAATTGAGACAACATTCTCTTTTGAAGTGCTGGGGCACAGCCCCACTTTTATCCAGAGGCCAAAAAAGGCTTCTGCATGGAGTCTCCTTTTCACCAAGCTGGGTGATTGTGTGCAGAGAACTGACATGCTTCAAGCCTTTGTTTTGAGGCATTCTGACTCATTTTGAGTAAAGGCACCCACTCAGGTTGAATTACTGTGGTGAAGTGGTGCCTTAAGGCAGAGCAGAAATGTTTGTCACAGATCTAGAAAAAAAAAAGGAAAGAATGATAAGCCATGAAGTGCAACTGTCTCCTAAATTTTACAAGGACAAAACAAACGTCCATTTGTATGTCACAGACAGTCATTTTCTCCATTTTAAAATTTAAAGTCAAGTGAGAATCAAAGGGCATTTAGAATGTTGTATAGTGAAAAGATAAGACCCAAAGGTTTTTTAAAATAATCTCTAATGGTTGACCTCACTCTGCATGTACAAATATGAGGGTTAGCCACTAAAAGTTTCAATTAGTATAAAATTCAGCAGACTTATACCTTTGCAGGGTCCGATCCTGGGAGTACACCAGCTCAGCCTTCTTCTGCTTATCCATCAATGGCAAGTCACATTCAAGGACAGAATGTTAATCTTTAAGACTCTCTGAGAGATTGGGTGAGGTAGCTCAAAGAGGCCCTTCTGTTTGTTGAGATGGCTTCCCTTTATAGGTCTGCTTTTTGGAAACAATGAAGCTGTCAAGCTCAAGGGTAGAAGCTTGTGAAAACGAGACACAGGGCTTTCTCTCTAACAGGAGCAAAGCTTTGGAATTCATTACTCAGGGAGATAAGGGCAAGCCTCCATTTCCATGGTCATCAGATCAGAGGGGACAGGGCCTAGTTCAAGACTATTTTTCCATAGTTGCTGCTCTGAGCAATGTGAGGGAAATAATGCAAGACTGATTAGAATGAAAAAATGCTGATTAATTTGTATGCATATTGGAGGTACGGAGGAGTGGTAACTTACATTAAGAAAGGACATGTTACATTGATCCATGCTAAATTATGTTCCCTGGAGTAATCTAATGCTAATCCCAATTTTTAATCCAGATGAGTCTTTCTCTCTCTCTTCCCCCCTCTCTTTTCTTTATCAGCACATCAAACTGTCTTACTCAAAAGACAACAATAATTCCAATACAGAGATAGAATTCACCTACATGTGCCAATATGATACTGCATTGGTGGCTTCTTAAATATGCCTAATATGTAATAATAAATAAGCCTAAATATGTTTTCAGAGCCTTCTAGGAGAATGAGAAAGATAAATTCTACGGGTGTGCTGATTTGCCAGATGTTGTATCCATGCTTTCTTTCAGTGTTAGTGCCAATAAAGCAAAATGCTAGAATTTTACAAGCCATTTGAGGAAACTTTTTCTGAGTTTAACAGACTTTTAGGAACATCCAATTGGTCTAGAATGGAATGGCAGTTAAATCAAATCTATATATGTATAAACTGTGAAATCAACATTAATACCTCAATGTTAAATTTGAGGATAGGGAGAAAAAACTATTCTTAGACATATTCTCAGTGTCTGAAAGTTTTTGCGCCAGGGCCACTGAATGTATTAAAAAAGGGACAAACAATGATATCTCAAAGATAATTTAATTTAGTTTTCAGCATGGAGCAGTGGGTTGGACCCAGTGGCCTTAAATGCCCTCTTCCAACTTTATGATTCAAAGATTTTGTCTTATGTATTCAGTTCAGCTTCTTATTCCTTCAGAATAGAAAAGTTAATTGAACAAATTAACTTAATAACCTCTGAAACTATGATGAAACTTTGTAGCATAATGTCAACTCTATTTATTTATATATTAGATTATATTTCATTTATACTATATGAGTCAAGGAAACATATATAATACTCCCGCCTCCTATTTTCCTTGCAAGAGCTCTGTGAAAGGTTGTGCCTGGCCCCAAAGTTACCAAACTAACTTTTAGTGCCTAAGGAAAAACTAGAACTTGTATACATTAAGACTTTAGTTCAGCTTCTTAATCACTACACCAAACTGGCTCTCTTATTCATTTTCTTACTTGAGAACAATGATGTACCCTCTATCTACTTATTTTTAATGTAATATAAATATAGTTAAGGGATTCTAGTATCATATAAACCAGTGGTTCTCAACCTTTTTAGTGCCGTGACCCCCAACTGGTCGTAAATCGAGGACTACCCAACCAGTCATAAGTTGAGGACTATCCAACCGGTCGTAAGTCGAGGACTTTCCCTGCCCGGAAGCACCGCACATGTGTGGTGCCGCCCCTGCGCCGGCCGAAGCGTAGCAGAATGGGACTTTTGGCGGGCTCAGCAGGGCAGAGACAGCCTGGACAATTCCTGTTGGCTTTTGAAAGCCAATAGAATTAGACTCTATTCAAGAGAGTCTATTCTATTGGCTTTCAAAAGCCAATAGAATAAAAGGGAGTAGCACAGCTAAGGAAAAGGGGAAAAAATGGCGGACTGCGTTGTTTGGCGACCTTCGTGAAATGGTCATTCGACTCCGACCCACAGGTTGAGAACTGCTGATATAAACCCTTGCAGTTAGCCTGGTAGAAAGTGAAATACAGGTAGTCCTTGACTTACAGTGGTTTGTTTAGTGACTGTTCAAAGTTACAACAGCACTGAAAAAAGTGACATATGTCCATTTTTCACACTTATGACTGTTGCAGCATCCCCAGGGTCATGTGATTTACATTCAGATGCTTGACAACTGGTTCATATTTATGACGGATGCAGTGTCCTGGGGTCATGTGATCCCCTTTTGCAACCTTCTGTGACAAGCAAAATCAATGAGGAAGCCAGATTCACTTAACAATCATGTTATTAACATAAGAACTGCAGTGATTCACTTAAGAAATGCGGCAAGAAAAGTTGTAAAGTGGGGGAAAACTCTCTTAACAAATTTTTCACTTAGCAACATCAATATTGGGCTCAGTTATGGTCATAATTTGAGGACTACCTGTACTATCTTGATTTAGGTTGGCCATGATATTGCTAGCTCAATACAGATGTTTCTAAAATGCTATCTGAAATGAAAGTCATGTCTAAAATAAATTAATTTTGCTCTTCTGTTTTTATCTATTTTACCAGATATATTTTCCATACAAAACATACAAAATGCTGCCATTTATTTATTTGTTCAATTGCTATGCCCCCCCACCCAATCTCAGTCAATTACTCAATCAATGACTGTGGGTGGCTTACATTCATTCATTCATTCATTCATTCATTCATTCATTCACCCACCCTAATTATAAATCCCTGAATCCTGGTGCTTTATAATGATCTGTAAGCCACCCAAAATTACCTTATTGGAGAAATGGGAGGCATATAAATTTAATAAATAAATAAATATGCATTTTGTTTGAAAATGTGCATTTGTGTATAATTGTCTTCAGTCCATTAACTGCCCTGGGTCAGGATGAATTGGCTAAAGTTCCCAAATATTTTTCAAAGGCATGCCCATGTGGAGTATTTTATACTCATTTCAGTTAGATGTGACCCCTTATTTAAAAGGAAGTTATTATTTTTTTAATTGAAGATGTATATTTGCTACTGGAAGTATAAAAATAAGAAAAGAGAAATATTGACTTTTCTATATGTAACTTAGCAATTTGATATGGATATAGTAACAATGATTACAGGAAGTTACACTGCATGGAATTTGAATGTTGATTCTAATGCAGTTTGTATTAATATAGGATCCAGGATTTGTAGTCACAAAAATTTAGTGAATACCAGTGTGGGAAGGTTGTTGTTATTTACAGACTAAAACCCAGCATCTTAGAGAACTATAGTTATGATACTGAATTCCAAGCTATGATACTGAATACTATATCCTATTGTTACATCACTGATAATGGGCTGGCTGTGGTGATGGTGATGATTATAATATTTTTTTAAAAAATGTGTGCATCAACAGAATTTTGATGCATTACATAAAAAGTCTAAGTTTCCCGAAGAAATTAAAATCAAGAAGTGACCTCTTCTTATTGAACAAGAGAGTGATAAAATATAACCATATGCAAGTTGAAATGCATATGTTTTAAGTTTTTTCCTGAACGATTTCACAGGGCCTGCAGGAAACATACATAGCTTTTCTCTGTGAAGATTTGGTTTATTAGTAAAAGTCTGAGTAAAATTTCAGGATTTAAGAGACTCCCAATAAAGTGAAGATTGACATTAACCAGACCAGGCTATAAATACCACACAAAGAGACCAAACAAACCCCCTACTGAATGGATTGGTCGGCATAGTACTTGATCACTAAGCTAATAATAAACCAAATAAGAGAGAAACTTGTTGTCTTTATAGGATCTTCTCAATCAAAGGCTGATTTCAGGATGATAGGAAGAGCTTCTGAGAACTCTTCTTTATTCTAAATCAACTGATCTGCTTGGATGAGGACTTGTTCACCTGAACTGAATCTAGGAACTTGCATCTACCGTTTCAGCAAAACTTGTAAGAACATATGTGCTATAGTGGGATGATTAAGAGGCTGAACTATAACCCAGGAAATCTGTAGTTCAATATTCACCTTTTCCACAAACTCACTAAGTAACTGTAAAATGACACATTTCTTCCTTCAATTTCACTTGCTCTATCTACTGTATAATATCCCATGGATATATTTTGCAAGTTGTTTGGTTTTTGACAAAATATTGTTTGCAAAATCCTTTAAAATATTATATAGAAACTTCTTTTTCTTTTGTTAACTAGAATTGGAAAAGATTTTAAAGGGATTTTTAAAAGGCATTCAGTAAGGGAAATCTGTACTTCTAACCAATTTAATACATTGCAATTCAGACTCATTGTCTGCACTCCAGCATCTCCCTTAACAATCTGGGCAATGTAAAATAGTTTAGTCCATTGGGAAATTCTTGCTCTTGTCTAGCTGAATCCTCTTTCTTGTAATTTGAAACTGCTGGTCTAAATCTTACTCTCTGGAATAACAGAAAACAAATGTACTTAATCATCTCTTTGACAGCCCTTCAAGTATTTGAAGATAGTTATCATTCTGCTTCTCTTAATTGTCTTACCAAGTTATCTAATCTTTCAATCTTTCATCATAGGACTTGGTCTCTGGACTTTGCCTTCCTCAGGACAGTTTACCTGCCAAGCAAATTATTTTAACAATGGCACAAATTGAAAAAAAGTGGCTTGCAAAATTGCTCATCAAAGAATGCTAAAAGATTAGTAAACAAAATAATACAAACATAGAACAATTTGCTGCTTTGCTCTGTGTGTTCTGGTAACAGGAATCACATCTATTCCAAATAAATTATGGGCAGCTGAAGTAGCAAGAAGTAAAGTTTCTGCCTTTTCTGTTCAGTTTGTTTCTGTTACAACAGTGGGAAGGATTACATTTTAGATTAACTCTGAAGGATCTAAATTGTAGTAGCATTTGGGAAGGAGACAAAGACAGAGAAGGGATTAGGTGCTACCAGATCCTTGGCTAGCCTTGAAAGGTCTATTTTTGAGGCTTTAAAAGGCTGGAAGCTACTAAGATGGCAGAAGGAGAAATACAATATCAAGTTTTCATTATTAATATTAGAAGGTACTCCAATTTAAGACTTCATAAAAAAACTAGGTTCGGTAGGATAGAGTCTCATAGAACGGGAACACTAAAAGCCTGGCTGATGATGTGAGAGAGCTTATTTTTGAGTATAGATTATATGGGTAGTACTTGACTTAAAACCATTTAGCAACTGTTCAAAATTGCTAAATGGCATTGAAAAAAGGCTCCCCTTTGCTGGCTGGGGAATTCTGGGAACTGAAGTTCATACATCTTTAAAAGGCCAAGGTTGAGAAATACTGTTATAGCTGGTGGTATCAAAAGCTGCCAAGAGACCAAGTAGGATCAACAAAGTCATACTCCTTTAAGATTTCCTGCAGGAAATCATCTATCACCAAGGCTGATTTTTCTCCTCAAGCAGGCCTGAACTCAGACTGAAAAGGTCTGAGATAATTGAAGTCTTTAAGAAATTCTGCATTGATTATTTCAACAAAAAGGAAATCACTAACCATAATCTATATGTTGGGTACTATCTAGCCATTACAAATCATGTATTTCCATTTCAGATTTTACAGTCATTATATGACTGGGGTAAAGCATTCTCATCTGGCTGCCTTTGATCTGACAACACATGGAAAAGGCCCTAAATCCTGTATAATTCTAGACAAAATAAAAAAAGGAGCTTTCTCTTTTTTCTTTTCAAACCACATCCCAGCTTGGTTGTCAAAATTAAAGCGAGTGTCTGTATTATCTTGGTAGTATATCAGATGTCTAAACTTCCTCCTTAGAATAACAAAAATAACCTTTATGGTGCCATACGTCCTCTGTGACCTTTTTAGTAGCCATAACAATGACTGATAAGTAACAAAGGTATATTAGGACAGTGGTCATTGGTTTGAAACTAGAGAAACAGACTAATTCAACCTTTAAAGCCTGGGTATTGCAAGAGAACAATCATTTTAGGGTAAATTCATGAGGATGAGGTGACATTGAAGCACTCCATGTAATATACATTATACAGCCCATTTTTAGAACTTGTTTCTAATGACTGTTGTATAAACATTTTAAAATAAATTTCCATATACATTAAGAGATTGCAAAATAATGTATAGCAATTAACTTGGTAAGCATGAGAAGCATGAAAGTTAATTTAACAGATTAGAAATCAAATTGAAATGTAATCTATTAACATTTAATCAACAATTTCTATCAAATGAACAAAACATCCCTACACCCTAGCAGCCTTCCAGAATCCAAACAAGACAAAATTCAAAGGACAACCTCTTTCCACTCCACATTTGTTCCCCCTCCTATAATATTTTTATTTCCCTTCTCTTCCTTTTCCCAGAAGGAAAAAAGAGAGAATGTTTTGGTGTTAGCCTCACTATTCATCCAATCATATTAGGTGTCAGCATCTCCAGCCCTCCACACAGTTCCTTAACATCTAGAAAAATAGTATTTCTCTGGACTAAATGGGAGTTGGAACTGTGATTCAACCATTATGAACCAGTCACAATTCAGTTCCTGTATTTAGCCCAATGATTCTTATGTTTTTAAAACATAAAACTGATGATTTGACCTACCTACCTTCCTTCCTTCCTTCCTTCCTTCCTTCCTTCCTTCCTTCCTTCCTTCCTTCCTTCCTTCCTTCCTTCCTTCCTTCCTTCCTTCCTCCCTCCCTCCCTCCCTCCCTCCCTCCCTCCCTCCCTCCCTCCTTTCCTTCCCCTGGAAAGATTTTGAAAAGATATTGTCTCTCTATACCCATTCCTCCCCAGGCATAAACTAACAATTTCTTTCCTACAAGCTTGTATTAAATAAGTGTTTTTGTGAAGTTAAATCACACCTACAAAATATTATTTGTACAATGCTCACTCCCCACTCCATTTGAGGTGTTGTTTGGACAAATCTTATTAGAGGGCAAAATAAAAACGTCCATCAAGAAATTATGCAAAAGGCAAAATGGACACACCAGCTGGGTAAATCTATCATATCCTGGCAGGAAAAAAAGCAACATTTTAATTAGCTGAGTGAATGTCGTTTGCCAACCACTGAAAGCCCAACCTCATCTCTCATATTAAAATATGCCTAATTTTCTATGGAAAGAAAAAAAAAAGTCTGTTCTGAACAGCCGTGACCATAGTCAATCATACTAAAAGGCACTGGTGTTTAATTTGATTTACCAATATAAAATGCAAATGAGGTGATTATGTGGAGTGGCAGGCAGCACTGTCCCTCTTTCAAACCATCAAGTTAAATGTGAGGAGACAGCAAACTGCCTGAGCCAAAATAAAAAATTAGCATATTTGTTTGATTAGCACTACAAAAATTTAATTAGATTGGCTAATTGCTTGACAAATTGTTCTACACCAGAGAAAAGGCAGAACATTTTTTATTCATCTGAGAAGAGGGGAAAAGGCTCTTCTGGGTGTTTTTAATCCAAATGCTATTTGCCAATTTGCAACAGCATTATTAATTGAATGGAACATGCAATGGCAGAGCTGCCAAAAACTGGGAGATGAGTACGGAATATGATTAGCCTTCACACACAGAGACAGCTCTTGTGTCTACCTGGGATGTCTCCAGTCCAGTAAAATTAAGCAGAGTATTTCTTGGGATCTGTGTCACAAACTATCATTTCAAGGCTCCTGAATCTTACCAAATGCTATACATTTCCTAGCAGAGTGACCAGGATCTATTAAAGTAGCCTTTTTATACTTTTCCCTTACATGTAGCAGTAGCACAACTTTGCAACTGTTTACAGCCCACTTGTCGGATTGAGCAATGATGTTCAGATGTATCCTGGGGCTTGCAGGCTTTTGAAGGATCTTTGCCCTCCACCTCATTTTTCCCCCTTTGCTTATGCAATCAAAATCCTTTCAAAGGGCTTTAGGTTTTTTTGTTTTATTTTCCCTTATAGTGCTAGCAATTTCCATCAATTTTCTATACCAACAAAAAAAGATTTTGACAGGAATACAGTGTTAAAATTTGATTAAGTGTGGACAATTCTAGCTAGCCTAGCAGAAATCCTCTGTTGTTTTTTTTTCCTCAAGACGATTTCCCAAATGATATATAAGAGAAACAGTTAAAAGTAAAGACTTTTTCAAGCTGAGTTCAGCTGCTTGTGACTGCAAGGACAGGTCCACTTAGTTTACTTGGCAACAATATGGAAATAATTTATCTCTTCTTTTTTTCTAGGATTATTGATATAGTTATAGATGCTGTTGTTGTTTTGTTGCTAGTTGATTTTCCAGTCTTGTTTGTAGTCTTAATCTAAGAATGAAACCAAAATCAGTGCTGGAAAATAATAAAATATATTAATAAGAATACTTGCTGCTATAACTATAACCAAAAGTTTCTGTTGCTAAGCAAAATAGTTATGTGACTTTTGCTCCATTTTATGACCTTTCTTGTCATAGTTGTTAAGTGAAGTGCAGTTGTTAAGTTAGTAATACAATTGTTAAATAAATCTAGCTTCCCATTTACTTTGTTTGTCAGAAGGTCGCAAAAGGTAATCACGTGACCCTGGTACACAGCAACTGTCATAAATACATGCCTGTTGCCAAGCATCCAAATTTTGATCCTGTAACCACAGGTAGGCTAAAACAGTCATAAGTGTGAAAAATGGTCATAATCCACTTTTTTCAGTGCCATTGTAACTTTAAATGGACACTAAATGAATGGTTGTAAATAGAGGACTACCTGTAGATTCTTTTATTTTTTTGCTTATTTTAATCACCTCCAGGACAAATGGTTGACCACTGCCTTCTTGCAGGATTTTTTTTTTTAACTTTCCAGACTAGCCTACAGCTATGATATTTCCTGGAAGAATCCCATCCAATTAATAACCAGGCATAGCCCTGCTGAACTCTTCAGCACAGACAAAGCAAGTCAGGTTTGTCACCTCCCGAGTCCTTTCCATTTTATGATACCAAAGAAATGTGCCATTGATTCCCAGGAGAACAGAATTGTGAGCTGTAATTGGGGAGGTGGAAGATTGTCTATAGTAGAGATGACTCTGCTGAATGAAATCTGCCAGTTCTTGTTGAAAAATGCTAATCAAAACCCCAACCCTTTAAATGTAAAAAAAAAAAAAACTTACTCTTGGCAAGTTTAAATTGTAAAATTAAAAAATAGGAAACTTGCATTCAGTGCTACTGAATGATCCTCCTGTTCTCTCGGCACTTTCTTCTTGCTTCTACCCGTCCACCCATCTACCATGGAAACTTAGAACAGAATGGAATGGAATAGAATAGAATAGAATAGAATAGAATAGAATAGAATAGAATAGAATAGAATAGAATATCTTTATTGTCATTGTATGAAATTAAGTGCTGTCCACAGTGCACACTACACACAAGTAAAAACCACAAGTAAGAACATACATTATATACAAGCATCCTTCACATTCTATTCACCATTGCGCTGCTCCTAATATTGCACTTCATGTTGCACTATACAGTGGTATTTAATATGGTTACAGCTCTGGGATAAAAACTATTTTTCAGCCTATTTGTCTTTGTTTTTATTATCCTGTACCATCTGTCAGAAGATAACAGTTCAAAAAATTTTTTTGGGGGATGAGATGAGTCTTTAAGAATATTTTGAGCTTTCCTAAGACAACAGGAATTATACAGTTCATGGGGGGGGGGGAGAGGGCAGCCAATAATCCTCTGGGCAAGGTAATGATTCTCTGGAGCACTTTCCAATCTGCTACTGTGCAGCAAGCAAACCACACACAAATGCAGTAGGTTAGAATGCTTTCTATGGAGCAATGATAGAAGGTCACCAGCAGTTTTTCATTCAGTTGTTGTTTCCTGAGAAGAAAGAAGAACTTGTTCACTCCTAACCTAATACTATTCAATTTGTGCTTGTCATCCATCAATGACCTCAACAGATGATGTCTTTCTTCTGCAACCATCTTCCCTCTCAAAAGCTTTGTATGATAGGATTTAAGAAGGTATCTCTTTAAAAGCTATTAAAGATACAACCAATCAGAATACTATCCTACCAGAACCAGTAGCAAACAGATTGGTTTTCTATTGATGCATCTATTAAGTGCTCACACACACCTCCTTTAAATAAGATTCATAGAGGGCAAGCAGAATTTTCATAAGTGACTATTAAGACTGAGCAGTTTGCTCTTACAGACAAAAAATATAAGCTTTTCAAATAAAAATAACCTTTTCACATTGCAGTATTTGTATTATCCTGGCTCAAAATCTGGATTGGAACTTAGATTATGTACATTAACAATGCTCTATGTGCCAATAGTAATGTCCCAATAGTAATATTCCTCCCTTTCCTTTTTTCCTTTTATGCTTTACATGCTGCTCAAACTCCCATTTCTTTCAGAGAATACATCTGCTTCTGTTGGTTTTCAATGTAACTAATCAAATTCTGATGACAATAACATAAATAGATACCTCCTTTATCTACTCAAGTGGAAAAAAATAAGGATCGTATTGTATAAACATAACACACTGGAACTAGCAATTAGATACTGCATTTAACTCAGGTTAGAGCAATAGCATTGGAAGCTGTGGGGGATATATGAAACCTGTGTGAATATGACTTCCCTACATTCATGCAGACATAAAACATTATTATCACAATTAGCCCATCTAAACAGCTGGTTTGGAATAGCAATTCATTTAAAACCAAATGGTGAAAAATGTTGAACCAGAAAAAATAATGTGAACAATAAAATCCCCTTCCCCACCCCCAGTTCTACTTCTAATTTCAATAGTTCAGGATTTACAACCACAATTAGGAGTAGAATTTTAGTCACAATATGGTTCTTAAGTGAGTTATCATGTGACTGGACCCAATTTTTATGATTATATATACTGTAGTTGTTAAGTGAATCTGGCTTCCCTAATAGACTTTGCTTATTGACTGAAAAGGTTGCAGATCACAATGACTTGATTGCAAGATACTGCAATCATCATAAAAGCAAGCTAGTTGCAAGCCATAATCATGGGGATAATGTGATGGTTGTGACTTCAAACTCTTGTTAAATGAATGTAATGCAAGTTGCATGTAAGTTAAGCACTACCTGTAGAAGAAAGCATAGACAATGATATTTTGTAATTATGATTTAGTATACAATATCTTTAGTCCAAAGCTGATCAATATCATTTCTGTCAGCCCTCCAGCCCAATTCAGGAAACAGATTTTACCAATTTGACTGTAACTATACTTTATTAAATATGGTATTATAACAGAATCTTGAAAGTCAGACCGTCTTCCCTTCCTTCTGTTTTATAACCCAGGGAGGTGCAATTTTGTTTTTGTTTTTAGTTTCCTGGGCTTAAAGCATATTTTTTGTAATAACTATTGCATTGTTTCTCCAGGTCATCTCAGTGGTTTTCCTCATTTCTTGAGCAAGTTACCTAGCAATAAAAAGATTCTGAGCTTCAGGAGGACAACCCATTCTTTATCTGAAGAAATGTATGTGGGGTGGGTGGCATCAAAAACCCTTCTCTGAGATGCTACATAGTAGAAATGGGTAAAAACCTGCATGGACCTCACATGCATAATTTACACCCCTGAACTTCTCTGGTCTATGTAAAAGAAAGATGTACTAGGTATGTTTGCCACCTTGAGTTGTATATGAAAAACAGGGTACGATAAAAATCTAAAAATAAAATAGCGTGTAGCCTGGGAAATTGTGACTTATTACAAGCCAAAGTTAAAAAAAAAAACAGTATGAATTCATAGGCAAAAAAGCAAACTAAACAAATTGCAGAAGTTCCCATGATTTGTTTAACCTCTTTCAGTTACAAATGGCTTCTTTTCAGGACTTGCCTTAGTTTGATGAATAGGGCTGTTTTTAGGTGGAAAAGACTTTGAAGGGAAGAGGAAATATTCTTAGATGGAACAGTGTGGCTTAAGGAGGAAAAACTTGCAGGCCAAGAAGTTACTCCAGTACCAGTATTAGAGTAGGCCTGGGTTAGTGAACCTATGGCACGCATGCCACAGGTGGCACGCAGAACCCTCCCTGTGGACACGTGCATCATCGCCTCAGTCCTAGGCCTTCAGCTGGGTTTTATAAAACCTTTTCGCTTTAGGCCTCCGCTGCCATGTGCAAAAAAAAAAAAAAAATTGATTCAATCAATCAATCAATTTCAACTCGCAGGGAAAAAAAAAGATCTTGCAAAATTGGAATTGATTGATTGAACTTTTTAGTCCCACCCAGTTTGCCAGCAGCCATTCCTACCCAATGGGCTACATCCACCCAATGGGCCACACCCACCTGGCATCTGATGATACATAAGTGAGTTTTGGATTGCAGTTTGGGCACTCAGTCTCTAAAAGATTCGCCATCATTGGAGTAGGCATTACTTGGAGGAAAAAAGGGAGCACCATAGCAAGCAATGGGCAGGATAATACAATAAGATCTATTTCCTCTAGACATGTCTTTCAAGTACATGGACATCTGATTGCGGTGGGGGGGCAAGGAAAATGGCCATGTATGTATAATGACATCACATATTTATATCTAATGTTGGGATGCAGGAACAAAAAGGTGGGATTTGTGCCATGACATCGTTGTACACATGTTGCCATTTCTTTGTCAATATTGTTACCTGAAGATGTCTAAGTAGCTGGTTAAATCTGAACCACTGCAACTGTCTAGATGATGAGAACAAGGAGACTGACCTGGTCAGGAAGGACCCAGATTGTTGAGGGCAATATGTTGACTATGTAAACGGCTTAAAGAGGGCTGTAAAGCATTGTGAAGCGGTATGTAAGTCTATTGCTATTATCCCTTCCTTTCAAGAGTAAGTTGAATGTATTGGATTGTACCTATATTTGATTGGATCTACACATAAGCAAGATAGAGAAGAAACTGACATGTAATTTCATATTCAGGTCCTGCTTGGAAATATTCTGTACATTGTAGCAGTGTATCCACGACAAAATAATAGGAGCTGGGAACACTTCAATTTCTTTTTAAGTTGTTTTTTATTCATGTGAAGAGGAGAGTTCTTTTTTTTTTTTTTTGCTACAAAGGTGGGCAAATGGTCACCCAGACATTATCGGTATTCACTCAGGCATCCCAAATATATTCATGACTTGAAATGATATATCATGAAAAGAACAAACAAATGCCAAATGCTTTATACAAGTGGGTAACTAATACTTCAGAGAATACTGAGAAATAAAAGAAGGCAGGTATTTCATCAGGCTCCACAGTAAGACCATCGAGCATGATTGACAAATGAACTGATGGTCATGTTTTATTAGTAACACTGCTCAGGAAACAGTTCATTGACTCTCACCAGCCTGCTGGGTTTTCTTTTCTTTTTTCATTCTTTACAATTACATGGTCAATCTGACGCTGATTTCTTTGAAACATGTACCAAACCTACCAAATTTATTAGCACTTTTCAGTAGGGACACAGAATGGGGATATCCTCTGTGCAATTCAGAGTTTTCATTTTATTTGAAGTACACTGAAGCTGATATACTCATGGGACAGGTGTTGACAATTGCACAGGCTAACATAACATTTCTCATTCTTACAGGTAAATCAGAAGGATGTACAGGGACTCCTCAATTTTATGATCACAATTTCCATTACTAGGCAAGGTGGCTATTAAGTAACACCTGAATTTTATGACCTTTCCCCAGGGTTGTCTAGCATATTACTGCAGTTAAGTGAATCATACAGTCATCAAGTGACTCCAGCGTCCCCCGTTGATTTTGCTTATCGAAAGTTGGCTGGGAAAGTTGCAAGTGGTGACCACAGGACCTCGAGATGCTACAGCCATCGTAAATACATGCCAGTTGCCAATTTTGATCACATGACTAAGGGGATGTGGCTGTGACAATTGTAAATGTGAGGACCAGTTGTAAGTCACTTTTTCAGTGCTAATGTAATTTCAAATGATTTCTAAAGGTTGTAAGCTGAAGGCTACCTGTATGTAATGAGTTGGGGAAATATATCTGATATTTGTCAACTATTCAGAGAGTGCTGTAAATCACTATGGAGGGGTATATAAGTCTAAGTATTGTTGCTATTGTATGCATATTTGTGTATGTGTCTCCATGTACAAAACAAATACAACAATTGTTTGGTTGACTTGGATGACTGGACATGCTGTGGAAGCACTGAACAGAGGTTAAGCTCATATTAAAATCTAGCAAGACGGAAATACTGTTTCACTGGTCCTCATCGCTAAAACTAACATGGTGCAATACTAGCTTATACTGGGATGATTCTGCCAAGCCAGAGACCTGTTAAAGGTATGCTGCAACAAGAGTTATGGTTATGTGGAGGAACTTTCTCCATGTGTCTCCCACTTTATAGATTATACTGTTACAAGGTGTCCTCGAACTTATGGCATTTTTGGAAAGCTGTGAAAACCATCATTTTCTAATGGACATTTGACACCTAGCAATGATCTTTGGACAACTGTATCTATCATATCTATAATTTTGAATTGGTTTTATGGTGATGGAATTAATAGTTTAATTTTTTCACATTTGTGTATGCCACCCTCTATCTTTTAAGTAGTTTTTATGAAAGAGTTGCAACTAAAATAAAAGACAGATATTTTAAATTGCCTTAGAATTTGTGAATTAATTACCTGGATAAAATGGTTAACCTTATTCTATCAGAATGGACTTTGATTAATCTAATTTGCTACTGTGGCTAGTGGCAGCCAAGACACTGATTCTCACCTTCTCTGGTTCCAATTGGACATACTGAGGATAATTTTGAATTTTTGATGTACAAAGAACACAATTTCAGCTACATTTTTTTCACCAAAGGAAAAAAAAAACAATAGGTGATAATAACCTAAATATAGATATTTTCTGAGGTAGGAACATTGGGCTTTTCTTCCATGATGAAAAGTATTACTACAAAAAAAGGAAGACAAAAAAAAGCAGAGCATTTCATTTGCATGTTCAGAACAAAGATTCAAATGAAAAAGTAACGATTATCTTTCCCTGCATAGTTAGCATCTGCAGCATCCATCTATAGTCTTTGCTTATAATGATACTTAATAGCTGCCTTCAAGATATTAATGGAAATTGTCACAGACATGGGAGATATTACAGCATCTAATAAACCCAAGTAAAATAAAATGGGTGGTGGCTTTGAAAAAGGAGCAATAAGTAAAGCATGAACAAATCAAATCATTTAAAACATTTCTATAAAATAATCCTATGCTCAGCTAATAGAATAAAATCAACTGATTTGCTAGGAGTCTTCACAGATACACTCTAGGATAAACTTTATATGTTAAGCTTTTTGCTCTGTATATAAAGCAGAAGAAACTATTTTTGGAATCAAACCTATCATGGAAATATAAGTATCCTATATGCAGTCCTACATATCAAAAGACAAAAAAACTAATGGTGTAAAGGAAAGTGACAACTTTTATTTACTTGTAAGGTGAGAGTGAAAGTCCTACTTTTCATTTGTAATGTTTTGCCTTTCTGGCTTTCCTGAACTCCAAGGGTAAGTCACGATGAGAGAATGTGCTCCATTTTTATTTTTTGCTGAGTGTTTAAAAGCCTGATTTGTATTAATAGGTGCGTATGTGTGAGTCCATTGTGTTTATGGGTATGCTATTATGTATGTGTCTCCATATGACAATTTGTGTGGCTCCTAAATGGTTTGCCTGCCTTTGCTGACTAGACAAACTGTGGCATATTCTTTTTTTCCAATTTCAGGCACAGTTCCGCAAATCACTATTGTTAAAAATTGATTGTGTAGTTTTCCACCATTTTGAGAAATAAGAAGCAGTACAGTTACTGTGGCTCTGAACATACGGTGATCATTGTTATTTTAGAAAATAAAGAAACTCTTCTAATCTCATGGACATTTTTTTAAAAAAATATGCATGACTTAGCCACTTTTATGATAAGTTTGAAAGCCCACCGAAATTTCAATTTACAGTATGTGTTTTCTTTTAAAAATGCATCTGTTCTCTTCTTCCATTAGTAGTCTTAGGTAGCTTACCAATATTCTTTTCCAATAAAAATGATTAACACCGAACTAAAAATGTCTTTTAAAAATCTATAATACACTAAGAAGCCTGGATAAAAAGACATGTTTTAAGACCCCTCTTCAGTTAAGCGTGCAGTGGGAGAGGGAAAGCAGCCCCATGCAGGTTGTGCCATAATCTCAAGAGAAAATTAGCATCTGTGGTGGGACCTGTAAAAGCTCTAAGATTTAATGTTGGGATCCCATTAAAGTTCTGAGAGAGCAGATCATGGGAACATATGTGGCCCTGAAAGTAATCATGGCCCAAGCTGTCTGAAGCTATCTGGAAATAAAGGTGGGGTAATGTTTGAAGCCGTCAAGGCAAAAGCCCTTGATTGGTTCACCAGAAAAAGTTGTTTGGTGGACAAAGAAAGGCTGAGAAAGAGCCTCCTGACTGAGGAAAAAGCAGCTAAAAGAGCACTTGCCCAAAAAGGAGAAAGTTTATTTATTTATTTGTTTGCTCTTTGATTGATTTACTATCTTGCTTTTATTTTTTTTATAAATAAGTGAAGACTGTCAGTATATCTAATATTCTTTCCTCCGCCTATTTTCCCCAAACAATACCCTGTGAGGTGAGTTGGGCTGAGAGAGAGTGACTGGCCAAAGTTACTCAGCCAGTTTTTCCATGGCTAAAGCAGGACCAGAACTCACAATCTCCTAGTTTCTAGCCTACTAGACCAATCTGCCTCATGACTTGAACCTTGAGATTGACACATGCACATACAGTATCTTCCACAAGTATCCGTCTGTTGCTACACACAGAACATCTTCATCTGAATGATTTTTTTTTCTGTAGCGAAGTTACTTATGTTATGTAAACTTCTTGTGTTTGCTTGGGAATATGGAATTGGGAAAGATTTATAGCCATGACTGGCAAGAAGCCCTGAGAAACAACATTGTCTTCATCAGCTTTCTTCAAATAATATACCAGACACTGATGACGCAGCATCCAACCCTCTAATTACTGCAGAGACCAACCACAGTTTCTACCTCAACTGACCCCAAACTGAACATAATTTTGTAACACCCACCTTTTCAAATTCCTAACCACTATGGCCACTTAGAAAAGGTTGTTCTGCCTCTACAATTTCTTTCCTCCCTCTTCTTCCTTGTCCTCCCATCTTCTCATGCATGCCAGAATAATATAATCAATCTCCAATGACATTAAAGATGCCTTCTAATCTGTATGCTAAGGTTGTAGTAGGCATGCATAAATAAAAGTAGGCATCATGCATACACACACACAGAGAAAGTTTTTTCCGGACAGTCTCCCACTTAACTCTTTAACTCTTTGTCAACAATATATATATATATATAAAAACAAAGGATTTTAAACTGAACAGCTTCAAAGGCAGACTTCCATTTTCAGTCCACATCATAAAAAAGAGAGAAAAAAAGGGGAAAGGAAAGATACCAGATTTTTTTTTTTTTGCTGTTTACTTGTTCATCCTTCCTGCAATTCCAGTCCAAGAAGCATTCCCTACATTTTCAGACAATTAGTTAATACCTCGCTTTTTCTTAAGTAAGCAAGCAAGAGTTGTATCTCTGTGTGTGTGTGTGTGTGTGTGTGTGCTGAAACAGAGGCTCCTCTTTTTCTTCAAATTGTGCATATTACCAGCAGAGATTAGTGCCCTTTCACTGCTGAGCTGTCAGTGTTAAAGTGACATAAACTATTAACATTCTATTTGTAAGTGACTGGGGACTTCCTTTAACAATCTTGTTAAAAAAAGAAGGCCACCAAATCCTGCAGTTGGAGGTGTTTTCTCTGAGATAATTCATTCCTGTACCATTTCATTGGCCAGAGACATACAGTCTGTCAGAATTACTAATGATCCTGTGCAATAATACTTTTCAAAAGACTGAGAAAGAGGGCAGAGAAAAAAACAGGTTGTGTCACATGGGTTATGCCAAGTATTAAGCTGTAATATTGACACAAATTTTCCGACTGATCAAGAAATCATAATTCCAATTATTTTAAGGGAGAAAAAATATTGCTTAAAGTTTGGATATTTTCTGTATTTTTTCATACACTCATACAAACTCTCTCTCTCTCTCTCTCTCTCTCTCTCTCTCTGTGTGTGTGTGTGTGTGTGTGTGTTTGCCTTCCATTCAATCATTTCTGATTTTAAGAGACTGCCTGAAGTCTAAGTTCCTACTTTTCAGAAGTGATTTGCCATTGCCTCTCTCCTACGACTGAGAGAAAGTAACTGGTCTAGAGTTACCAGAGTTTAGGGGACTGGAGGCTAAAAAATATTAAGAACGGTTAATGGAATTGGGTATGTCTAGTTTAATGAAGAGAAGGATGAGAGGAGACATGATAGCAGTATTCCAATATCTTAGGGGCTGCCACAAAGAAGAGGGAGTCAAGCTATTTTCCAAAGCACCTGAAGGCAGGACAAGAAGCAATGGGTGGAAACTAATCAAAGAGAGAAGCAACCTAGAACTAAGGAGAAACTTCCTGACAATTAGAACAATTAACCAGTGGAACAACTTGCCTCCAGAAGCGGTGAATGCTCCAACACTGGAAGTTTTTAAGAGGAGACTAGATGACCTCCAAGGTCCCTTCCAACTTTATTATTATTATTATTGTTGTTGTTGTTATTATTATTATTATTATAAAATGCAGTGTTTCATTCTCAGAGCTTCACAGTTAATTAATGCATTGTTACATTGCCAGTTAGTGCCAAGTCAGAGTGAGACAGATCATCATCATCATCATCATCATCATCATCATCCAATAAGAATATTATTATTAAAGGATCAAAGAAGAAAACTTTTAAATAATATGGATTTTTTAAAAAAATTCCAGACTATGATTTAACAATTGTCAAAATAAAATAAGAAAAGAAGAACAAGCTACCATTTGAACCCCAGATTCACTAAATTACAAATTTGTTTGGCCCACACATATCAGAGACAGGCAGAGACAGAGACACAACAGGCAAACAATTTTTCCTTTTTTTGTGTTTGTTTAACTGGTTTGATTTAGTTCTTAGCATGCTGTCTCTCTCACTCTCTTATCTTAGTTTTTGGAATGCTTTAATGAGTCTTTTATATGGTGTTGATATTTTCTTCACCACCTCATATAAAACTCTCTAAAAGAGTGAAAGCCACCTTCCCCTCTCTAAGAGACTTAACACTCCAAGCATAGTCAAAAAAGATTGCCCTTTAAAAAATTTTTAAATTGCTGTTAAAGACATACTAGCTCTATTAACAGCTTTAAGACATAATCCCGCCAGCATTGTCTTCTCTTGCCATTCAGGTAGGAAAAGACTGTTGGGCTTTTAAAGGCTTTTAAAAGATACTGTTAAATGTAGAAACAAGACCTCAGGCCTTTAACATTACTTGGCCTTCTCAATGGCTCAGCATGTGCAAAGGTGTCAACCTCACAGTAATGATGTGGTAGCACAAATGAGACCCTGATTGATTTTAGAGACATTTCTGTTGTATTGGAGAAGTGTAGAAGAGTTATATTAGTCTATGATGGCAAGAAATCAGGGAATTGTTATTACCTTTTCCAATTAACAAGTGTTATTCAACAGATAGTATTCATTTATTTCTTTAAACAATTTATAAAATAAGACAAGATAAACTTTAATGTCATTTGTTTTTTTACTGTGGGCATATTGGCACACATTAAAAATGAAATGTATCATTAGTTCAGTCTGGTCTTCTTCTTCTTCTTCCAGCTCCATCTGGCTAGGGTAAAAAGTCATGTCTGGTGTTGTTGTTGTTAATTGATTGTCTAGATTGTCTAGGTTCTCAATGTATTTTATTGATAATGTATGGATTGATTGAGCTCTATTTATTTTTTTTTATTGAAAATTTTTAAAATTTTTACAAGAAAAAAAAAACAACCCTACCCGACCCACCCCAACCCTCCCACTCCCTCCCTCCACCTTCCCAGAGCTGAATATAGGCTTAATTAAAATTTCTTAAGTTTCTTAAAATCTTAAGAAGAAGAATATAAACCATAAATAAGTCTAAATACAATACTTATACAACTTATAAAATAATTAACAATAATATATATATGTAAAAAGCATAACTATTAGAGAAAAAAGAAAAAAAAGAAAATGCTTAGAAAGAAGAAGAATAAAGGAGAACAAAGAGGAAAAAAGATATAAAAAAATAAAATAAACATAAAAGATATAAGAAGCAAGAAAGAAAAAAAGGAAAAAAAATACAATCTATAAAATATAAAATTTATATATAAGTTATTGAAAAACTAAATAATATTTTTATATCCAATCTGTGTTGTACAAAATCTATCCATTTTTCCCACACCGCAAAGAAGTTCTCTTGCGATTGATCCTTTAAAAAAGCCGAAATCTTTGCCATTTCTGCCAAATAAGAAACTTTAGAAAACCACTCTTGCGAAGTAGGCAAGGATTCCTTCTTCCAGTATTGCCCTACTAACAACCTTGCGGCTGTGATTAAATTTAACATCAATATAACCTCCTTAATGTCACAACCAATAACAATGCCTAACAGAAACAATTGTGGGGTAAATTTAACCCTCCTTCTAAAAATTCTTTGAATATTCCACCATATCTTAATCCAAAAGGCTTTTATATTTTTACACGACCACCAGATATGATAATAAGTAGCATCCAAACAACCACATCTCCAGCATTTAGGCTGTAGGTCAGGATACAATTGAGCTCTATTTAGAAATGTATTAATTTGAATATGATATAAAAATTAAGGGAAATAGAGAAGGAACTTGTAATGAGGTAACCTGAGATATATATGAATCATTCTATTATTAGATTTCTGATTACCCCTATCACCACACTGCTTCCTAACTACTTGGATGTAAAAATTGAAAAATTAATAAAACTTGTTTTTAAAAAAATGAAATGTAGTTGCTTGGTCTCAAAGTGTACACATACATAACTCACATTTAAACATGCTATATACAACATATGTATAAACCCATACCTGTACATATAAGCAACATATAAATATTAATCACTGTCCATCTTGAATACATAATGGAAAGAGGAAGCTTGAGAGTTCACAAGGTTAATACTGTATGGAATGAAACTATGACTGAATCTGGATGTTCTGCTTCTGATACCACAAAGCCTACTTTCAGAAGGTAACAAGGAAAACAGGTCGTGAAGAGGATGTGTAGTGTCCCAGACAATTTTGTGGATCCTGCTCAAGCAACACTTATGTGCTATCTCCTGGATGGAAGGGATGAAACTGCCAATAATCTTTTCAGCCATCCTCACCACTCTTTGCACCGCCTTCCTGTCTGAAGCAGTGATGCTTCCAAACCAGACTGTGATGCTGTATGACAAGGTGCTCTCAATCATCCCTCTATAGAAAGTGGTAAGGACAGAGGAAGAAAGATGTGCTTTTCTCATGCCTTGTAGAAAATGCAGGTGCTGCTTGCCTGCTTCACCAGTGTCTTGCAGTTGAGTGACCAAGACAGCCTACTTGTTAACTGCACACCCAGGAATTTGATGCTGGTAACCATCTCCACAGGTGAATCATTAATGCACAGAGGAATGTGGCTGTGCCTGCCTTTTCTGAAATTGACAATGATCATTTAAAACTAGGCTGTTTTCCTTACACCAGTCACTTTAACTTCCTTGTGGTAAGCAGCCTCATTATCATCTTGAATAAGGCCCATTACTGTTGTATAATCCACATAGTGTTTGATGGCAAATCTAGCACAACAGTCATGGGTCAACAGGGTGAACAGCAGTGGACTTAGGATGTAGCCCTGAGGAGAACCTGTGATCAAGAAAATGGTGTTAGAAATACTTGTTCTAGCTTGCACATATTGGGGCTTGTTAGTAAGAAAATCAAGAATCCAGCTGTACAAAGGAGTGTTTAAGCCTAAAAGGCCCAGTTTATCTACTAGATGCTGGGAAATGATTGTATTAAATGCTGAACTGAAGTCGATAAACAACAAATGCACATGAGTATTTCTTTCCTCTAAGTGCTCCAAGCTCTGATGGAGAACAGAAGAAATAGCATCCTCTGTAGAGTGATTTGGTCGGTAAGCAAACTGAAGCAGGTCAAATGCTGGTGGGAGGCTAGATACAATAGTATCTTTTATCAATCTCTCAAAGCATTTCATAATGATGGATATCAGTGCAACCGGACAGTAGTCATTGAGACCTTTAATTGTGGATGTTTTTGGCACTGGCAAAATGATGGCTGTATTAAAACATGATGGGGCAACTGTGTGCTGCAATGAGAGATTGAAAATATCTGTAAGAACAAAAGCCTGTGACTTTGGATAGTGTACAATTTGGTAAGGTTATTGTGTAATTTATGATTTTTTTTCCAGAGTAACTGATCATGGTGATAGAGCCTTACTATCTCTTTTATGCCATCCAGTAAAAATAACTAATGAGATTCAAATATTTTTGTGTGTGCTGGGTCACATTCTACATTCCAAGAGCATGCTAAACTATAATAATAACAACCTGGGGTGCAATAAAAAACAATTGGAGTACCACTTGAAATACCATCAACACTAAGAAAATCACCATCAGTCAATTGCAAAAGGCAGCTTTATTTGGAATAGCTTACATCCTGTGACAATACCTTTAACACTATCAAATAACATTTGTCTATCCCAGATCCTTGGGAAAGACACTAACTGGATAAAAATCTAGCCTAAACATTTGGCTGATTATGCAAAAGATCATAATATCAAGGCATAGTAAATAGAAGAGAAAGAATTGGAAAAGATCACATAGTATCAAGTCTGAAAATCAACATTGAAAGATTATGGTATAAACCAGTTGTGATGGTCCCAGTTGTTATTAGTACACTGGATGCCATACCAAAATATCTTGGATAGCACCTAGAAAATCTGTGCACTGACAAAACTTCCATCTGTCAAGTAAAAAAGCCTATGCTGTTTGGATTGCACATATAGTACATTGATAATTATAACATCCTAGGTTCTAAGGCAGGGGTGTCAAACTGGCAACATCACATGATGTGTCAAGACATATCACAACTTTTTTTCCATTGCTGACAATGGGGTGGGCGTGGTTTCGGCATGATGCATCCGGCCTGTGGGCCAACAGTTTGACACCCGTGTTCTAAGGAAAAACTCAGTGCATATGAAGCTAATATCAGACAAAGAACTGGTAGCTGTGACTTCACCTTGTGGCAAACAAATCATAATAATACAACCACCCAAGACTTAACAATTGTTAAACATCTCCCCCCCCCCAAAAAAAGTTGGATAGTGGACATTGCAGTAACTGGAGGCAGCCAAATAGAAGAGAAAGAATTGGAGAAAATCACAAAATACAAAGACCTGAAAATAGAAGTAGAATGACTGTGGGAAAAGAAAGCAAAGATGGTATCAGTATAATAGATGCCTTAGGCGTAATTCCAAAACATCTGGAGCACCATTTGAACACTATTGACATTAAAATAAATCACCACTTGGGAACTACCAAAGGACTGGAAAAGAACTGATGTAGTTCCCATCTTCAAAAAAGGGGAAAAAATAGATCTGGGAAACTACAGAGCTATCAGCCTGACCTCAATACCTGGGAAGATTCTGGAAAAGATAATCAAGCAACGAATTGGTGAACACCTAGAGGCAAACAAAGTCATTATCAAAAGCCAACATGGGTTTGTCAAAAACAGATCCTGCCAGACAAATCTTATTCATTCTTTGACCAAGTGACAAAATTAGTGGACCAGAACAGTGCTGTGGATATAATTTACTTGGACTTGGACTTGCGGGTTAGACAGCACCACCACCAGATGGATTCGTAGGTGGTTGACCGGCCGTACTCAGCGAGTGTCCTCAATGGAACCACATCTACATGGAGGGAAGTGTGTAGTGGGGTGCCCCAGGGCTCTGTTCTGAGCCCAGTGCTCTTCAACATCTTCATCAATGATTTGGATAAGGGGATAGATGGAGAACTCATCAAATTTGCAGATGACACCAAGCTGGCAGGAATAGCCAACAGTCCAAAAGATAGGCTTAAGATACAGAAGATACAGGCAGACCTGAACACTGAGTGCTATCTAACAAAATGAAATTCAATGGTGAAAAAAGTAAGGTTCTAAATTTAGGCAAAAAAAAAAAAAACAAATACAGAGTTATAGTATAGGTGGTACCTTGCTCAATAGTAGTAACTGTGAACAGGATCTCAAAGTTGTAGTGGACAATCACTTAATTATGAGTCAGCAGTATGCTGCAGCTGCCAAAAAAGCCAACACAGTACTAGGCTGCATTAACAGAGAGATAAAATGAAGATCACGTGAAGTATTAATATCACTTTACAATGCCTTGGTATGGCCACACTTGGAATACTGCATCCAGATTTGGTCACCACGATGTAAAAAAGATGTTGAGACTCTAGAGTAGAACAACAAAGATGATTAGGGGACTGGAAGTTAAAACATGTAAGAAATGATTGCTGGGTTTGGGTATGTCTAGTTTAATGAGGAGAAGGACGAGGGGTGAAATGATAGCAGAGTTCCAATATCTCACGGGTTGCCCCAAAGAAGAGGGAGTCAAGCTATTCTCCAAAGCACCCGAAGACAGGACAAGAAGTAACAGATGGAAACTAACCAAAGAGAGAAGCAACCTAGAACTAAGGAGAAATTTTCTGACAGTTAGAACAATTAATCAGTGGAACAACCTGCCTCCAGAAGTTGTGAATGCTGGAAGTTTTTAAGAAAAGACTGGACAGCCATTTGTCTGAAATGGTTTAGGGGGGTTGGACTACATCACCTCGAAGGTCCCTTCCAACATCATCATCATCATCACCACCACCACTATTATTATTATTATTAATTATTATTATTATTATTTTGATCTGGTCTCCAGGAGATGCATGGAGGAAGATTTGACTTAACCTATCAAAAAAGCATATCAACAACCTAAGATATGCAGATGATACCACTCTAATGGCAGAAAGTGAAGAGGAACTAAAGAGCCTCTTGATGCGGGTGAAGAAGGAAAGTGCAAAAGTTGGCTTGAAACTCAACATTAAGAAAACCAAAATCATGGCATCCGGCCGTCTCAATTCCTGGCAAATAGATAGGGAAGAAATGGAGGTAGTGACAGATTTTATTTTTCTGGGCTCCAAGATCACCTCAGATGGGGACTGCAGCCAAGAAATTAAAAGACGCTTGCTCCTGGGGAGGAAAGCTATGGCAAATCTAGACAGCATACTAAAAAACAGAGACATCACCCTGCCAACAAAAGTGTGTATAGTCCAGGCCATGGTTTTCCCAGTTGCAATGTACGGCTGTGAAAGTTGGACCATAAGAAAGGCTGAGCGCCAAAGAATTGAGGCCTTTGAATATGGTGATGGAGAAGACTCCTGTGAGTCCCTTGGACTGCAAGGCGTTCAAACCGGTCAGTCCTAGAAGAGATCAACCCCGACTGCTCTTTAGAAGGCCAGATCCTGAAGTTGAAACTCAAATACTTTGGCCACTTAATGAGAAGGAAGGACTCGCTGCAGAAGGGCCTAATGCTGGGAAAGATTGAGGGCAATAGGAGAAGGGGACGACAGAGAATGAGATGGCTGGATGGAGTCACTGAAGCAGTAGGTGTGAACTTAAATGGACTCCAGAAGATGGTAGAGGACAGGAAGACCTGGAGGAACATTGTCCATGGGGTCGCGATGGGTCGGACACGACTTCGCAATTAACAACAACAACAACAACAAATCAAAAAAGCAAGAAAAAAAGTCAGTAAATGGGAAATCTAACTGTTACAACCCACAAAAAAGGGTTGGTTCTCAGAATTCTTGCTTAAAGGTCTAGATCAGGACATAGAATAAAGCTTCTTAGAATTCCTCATATGAAGTAGTGACCTGGTTTCATGTCAGCAGATGGCACTTCAGGCGGTTGCCAAGAAGAGTCAGCTGATATCATTCTTTTCCTGGGTATCTTTGTTATTTTTTTTTTTTTTAGTTCTGCATGAGCTAAGATGCTGCAGGAGCTCAGCAAAGAAACTGGAAAAGATATCTCTCCTTATTTTGAGGCAGACAGTGCTGACTAAGCAAAACCAAGTGCATTCCTTTTTAACTCACCTGCCCATGGGGAGGGTGTTACTGTGCTTAACACAGAATATACACTTTGTGTTCTTTCAGCTGCATTCCTAAGTAATTTAAAATGCTTATTTCAGCTGCAGGACTCTGGCGCTGCCCCTGGTGAATGTAGAGATCCATGTTTTACAATTCATACACAAATGAAACGCCATGAAATATTCATGAAGCATACTCTAAATTATGTACCAAACAACCAGACTACTGTCGTTATCGCACTTTTCATCTGGTAAATATCCTGGCGGGCACAATGAATTCACTTATATCTCACAAAGAGTTTCCCAACATGTTTAAATTATTTATCTTATGACTATAGTCTTTTTCTTTAAAAAAATAAATAAAAAAGAGTGGTGCAAAGAGAAAAAAGATGATAGATAGATAGATAGATAGATAGATAGATAGATAGATAGATAGATAGATAGATAGATAGATAGATAGATAGATAAACAGACAGGCAAAAAGGCAAATATCTACCTACACAAAACCATGCTAATTTGAATATCTCTCTCTCTCTCTCTCTCTCTCTCTCTCTCTCTCACACACACACACACACACACACATCATCATCATCATCATCATCATCATCATCATCATCTATCTATATCTATTTCTATTTCTATCTCCCAAGACAGGTCTTTTAAGATTCTGAAGGATTTGTTTTCTTTATATTATTAATGTAATTAATAATGTAAATAAAGATTTAAGATTGTAAAGGATAATGTTTTTTTATGTTATTAATGTTATTATCTTCTCCATCATTTTATGTTTATGAACGTTAGTAGCCCAGGAACAGGAACAAAGAAAGACCAAAATATTGAAATAATTCATTGGATTACATTTTCATTACTTTGAATGAAAAATATTAGTTCATTTGATTTTTCAGATAGACTCATACTTGAAGAAAGGTCTTTTTAATTTTTTTTAAAAAGCACTCCATTTTTTCACTACTTGAAAGGCACCTCAATTTCAACTACATTGTTGTATATGGATTCCTCTACTGTAACTTTAGTAGGTTTGCCTGAATTATTGATAACCTGAAAATAAAGGAGTTGTGTTTCTAAAATTCTAGTCAAATTAATCTATATCCTGGCATCAGGAAGATACTTTAAAATATAAAATCCAGCAATCTAAAGCCACTCTTGTTGAGGCAAGTATCTTATCCTGACATGAGTCTATCATGTGATAAGATGAATGGTGTCATTTGTAATTTCTTAAAAGGCAGCTGGAGAACACATGGGAATTTCTTGACACTTCATTCCAAATGACACTCACCACTTAGAATAGGCAGCACCCACCAACATCAGACATAATAGATCAGTCTGGAGAGGGAAAAATGCAAAAGCAGCATCTTAAACTCTGGCAAATATTTAATATGTTCTGATGTGCTTGACCCTGTGGCTAAGGAATATACAGTTTTAAAAAGTGAGCTTACTTAAATATTTTTGAAATTCACTTAAAATTAAATTAATCAAAATAATAACACATTATTATAAACACATAAGCTGTATGGTTTGGTCTTGATGCATTATACAGACAGTCCTTGACTTACAACAGTTTGCTTAATGGCCATTTGAAGTTACGACAGTACTAAAAAAAGTGACTTATGAGCGTTTTTCACACTTAGGGCCATTGCCGCATCCCCATGATCATGTGATATATATTCATATGCTTGACAAGTGGTTTATATTTATGATGGTTGCAGTGTCCCGTGGTCATGTGATCCCCTTTTGCAATCTTCTGACAAGCAAAGTCAATGGGGAAACCAGATTCACCTAACAATTTAATAACTGTAGTGATTCACTTAACAAATGTGGCAAGAAAAGTCGTAAAATGGGTCAAAGCTCAATTAACACATTTCTCACTTAGCAACATAAACTTTAGGCTCAGTTGTGATCATAAGTTGGCTTTTCCAATTCTTGTTCCCTATGATCCAGAAAAGAGAAAATTAAAAATCATAAATTATTGACAGTATTAATTGTCTGCTATTAACTGAATACAGAAAAAAACATAACAGAGTAACACAATTATGGAACCATCTGGTTGTCCAATCACTAGACTCCAGTGGAGAAGCAAAGCTTTGCTGAAATAAAGTTAGTGAGACAGACATGAGAAGAAGAATTTTCTGCCATTCTGGCTTTATTAGTTTTTTGGTTATTTTGAAATATTTCCTTCAATTGCAAACAGTGACCAAAATTTTGTTTAAATCAGATCAATAGTTGGCCTCTAAAAATACTTAAGTTTGCAGCACAATGCTGCCCCAACCTCACCATGCAAGCCATCAGACACTAGGTGGACAAAAAAGAAACAGATGACCCTAGAAGGAAAAGCCCAAATAATTCTGTACTCACAGGAACAAAAGAATTATAGCCTTAATTTAATAGTTACACAAGAACATAAAGTATCTGCAAACTAGAAATAATTTTACATCTTGTAGTTGTTAGTTTATCCTCAATATGCATATATATATATATAAATACAAAAAGATGTTGAAAGGACCAGGTATACTTATGAATTAAAAAAGCCAAGTTGGAGCAGAAATAAATTAAATAAACCAATCCATCTATTTGTCATTAAGGTGCCTAACCAATTATGATTTTCTGAGGTCAGTGGGATTATCACATCAACATTCAAATGCTACAACATATAATAAAACATATTTAAAAACTGATCTGAGTTGTAGTTAATGTATTTAAAAACTAATGGTGAATTATATTTATGTTATTTAAATCAATCTCCTTTTATATATACTTTTAAACACCCATCTCCCCCCATGAACAAATGAGCTATTTCAACATGTGTTATGCATGAAAGTGTGTCCTTTAATTTCATTCTTTAAACTAATTACAACCTATCATGCTATCTTGAGAATTGTACAGTTTTGTGGAGGATGGATGAGAATTATCAATACATGCTATTAAATTTCAAGTGGACTAGAAGCTTTCCTTTTATCTGGCACTTCAATGTCTGACAGATGTTATGGCTATTGACCAGGATGTTTAAATTTAAGACAAGCCTATTCAAGAGTGCAGTATTTCTTTCTTAATTATTTTTTCTTCTAGAACCATGAAAATAAGAAATAAGACAGTACAATGGAAGTTAATTTATATTTCTCTCAAGTGTTGTACAAGACACAAGAAAAGGAATTTTGAATGCATAAAGCTTGTGATCAAAAGCTAGTTTGGAATAGGGTTTGAAATAGAGGATGCTTGAACCAGCATTCTTTATCCTACTGTCTTTCGTTCATTTATACATATCATAAAGAATAGATGTCTTCTCATCCATATAAGAGCATGTTAAAATAATACTATTTAGTTACTAAAATGGAAAGAGACTAGAAAACATTTTCTGTGTGGTTTTACACCCTGCAAATAAAGCTTGATGTCTAATTTGTCAATAAAATACTCCATTTCAGACTAATAAAGGCGGATAAAAGCAGAAACTGAAATGTAATTTTTCCCATTTCCTATTTCCCCAAATTCCCCCAGTAATTTTGTGTTTGTGTATTTACATACATATAATACCTCAGTACATATATGTATTAATAAAGACTGCAATATTCTAGAATCCCAAACTTCTTGATATATTTTGGAGATTATACCTACGTACACAATTACAAAAATGCCCATGTAAATATCAAACCATAATTCTATAAATATTAAAGAATCAAGCTGTATAATGTATTTATTTATTTCTATCCCACTTTTATTATTTTTACAAACAGTTCAAGGCAGTGAACATATCCAGTACTCCTTCCTCTCCCTATTTTTCCACAACAATAGCCCTCTGAAATGGATTGGGCTGAGAGAGTTTGAGTATCCAAAGGTCACCAACTAGCTTTCATGGCTAAGGAGGGACTTGAACTCATGGTCTCTTTCTTTGCAGCTTGTGCCTTAATTGCTAGACCAAACAGGTTCTAGATTACTATATTATATTATCTATATTATATTATATTATATATATCTACCAGTATATTACCTTACCTGCTTACTCCTCATCCCCCACATTTTTGAATGGGGTTGTGAGGAATGACTGGCTCCCAAAGCTTTCTAGGACCTCATTATGGAAGATAGGTCACAAACCACCAAATTATAAAAGAGCAGTTTCTCATCATTTTTCCCACTGCAAAAAAGTATGCAATTTTTGACATTGGCCTTAAATACATAAAAAAAATTTTAAAAAAATTCCCCCAAACCCATACTAGCTGGTATGGTGGGCAGCTAGAGCAAAATTTAAAAACTGTATTCCCATCATCTGACAGCTGTTTGTCCACTCTTGTATTAGAAGCAGGGATGTTCACTGGGGTGAATAAAAAGCTTCAGGATGACAGCAGTTCCATTCCTTTATATATGTGTCACATATGCAACACACATTTAAAAAGGCCGTACTTTGATTAGGCAGTCCCAACCACCATCTTCCTTTTCTTCCCTCTTCTCTCCTCTCCCCCTGTGACTTCTCTGTATAGAGGATAATGGCTTTGAAGCATTCAGGCTATTTTCATAGGAAAAATTCCATTGGCCTTTTACAATGAAAAATAGAGAATAATAAAGAATTTTACAATGAAATTCTTTCATACCGTCCCTTCAAGGAGGATTTCACCAAAATCACCAAATTCATTCACAGTGCCAGATTGACTCCTTTGTGCCTTTGAATCAATTCAACCTATTTCTGTGCATGTGCACAGATAACCATTCAAATTGCAAATGTAGATGAAAACTGAATTTGAATAGGAAATTGGATGGTGAACAAGCCAGTCCTGCCATTTGACAGAAAAAGATGGTGTTTTCAAATAACAATGGGATAGAAGAAAAATTGGACAGCCCTCTTACGTCTGCCATTCCAGTCCAAGTTCTGGAGCAGCTGTTACACCAAAGGCATGACTTTTCAAGTTGTTTTACCAGCCCATCAGCAGTACTACTATGACAATTGAAGAGTGACACATTTTGAGGCAGTTATGATGGGTAGCAGTTGACCACAAGGTAGTGCTACTGCTGATGCTTCTGGAAAAAAGTGTTAAGTTGGGAAGTGTGATAGATAATCTTCTATCTCAGGTGGCAAACTTTCTTTTCCACTCTGTTTTTCTAATTACCTTGAAGTCCTCAAATTCTTCTACTAACTAGTTCATCTCGTCTTTTGACAGGTCAGCCTTCAAAGGAAGGCATAGGCATGGGAAGATGTCATGCCTCCTTTTGCTTATCCACTCAGTAGCCATGTCACTAGACAATATCACAGTGTTTTGTGTCTCCTGTGGACATCTTAGCATTTGATTTAATGAATGTTTGTACCTTGGTTGCAATTTCTGACTTTGTTTGGCATATTTATCACACATTTTAATATGGAGCAATCTACATGAAGATGTCCCCCCAAATGGGATTATCCTGTTAGAAACTGCATGAGGACCTAATTCAGTTCTTTCGTCCAAGCAGACAGTAGATCTCTGTCTTGGTTGCTTTGTAACATATGGCCTTTGAGCATATAGGTTGGGATACCTGATATGTTCTTTTTGTGCTCTGGATTTGAGATAGTATTCATATGACCTTTTTGTTTGGTGGTTGCAACAATACCCTGATAAATATCTTAGGCCGCTCATTTCCAAATGAATGTAAGTATACAATAGTAATTTGGGTCCATTATCTCATATTTAAAGTGGGCAAACCTATGTGTGTATGTGTTTGTAGGAGCCAGAGCAAAATGGAGTTAACCAAATATAAACAGCCCTTGACAGTTTTGGACAAGTTTAAATGGATGGAGAAAAGTAGATTATTTCAAAAGCTTTCACTGAATGAAAAAGTTGAGTATCCACAAAAATAATTATTTCTACTGGCTCTCAACTTTTTTTTTTTTTTGCACTATTAGATATTTCAATCTGAACAAAGAAATCCTAACAAAAAGTATTAATATAATTTCCCTTGCTGTGCAGAAAGATTTCCAGCTGTGAAATAGATTTTTTTCCTCTGTAAGAGCTATGCCTCTCGCTCCTTCAACTCACCTTTCAAGTACTGCTGGACTTTTTATTTTTATTTTATTATATACTTTTACTACCTGGGTATCTATGCTGCTGCAATCAAAATCTTCTTGCTTGAGTGGCTTACACTTGATAGGCAGGGGAAAAAAAGTGCAATAACATTTGATCTTCAAAAACAATGGCTTTGAGTAATACCAGGATCTAGTTTTTTCTTTTACTGTCACTGTCTTTCACACATACACACAAGCACATGTACAAAGCAAAAGATGCATACTATATGAGGTGACTAAAAAATTAACCAGATATTCTTGACCTTTGTAAACTGACAGTTTAATGCCAGCCACAGAAAATGGAAGATCAGTATCTCTATTTGTCCCTTCACCCCTTTGAAAACTAATCCTGGTTTGTTTAAAATAAAGATATGCAAACTCAGGATGGGGTGGGCTTGGATCTAAACTGGTCATGAATCTTATCACAGTCAATACTCAACATACCTGGTGTACCCATGCTGATGCTTGTAACATGATGGTGGTGCACTCAAAGGTGGAAAACCCAATTGCTCAGCAAATATTGAAAATCATACTCTCTCCTTCCTGCACCTTTCCATCCCTTTGTTTTTCAGGTGGAGATTGTAACTCCTCACCAATATCCAGCCTGCAAATCGTAACCCCCCCCCAAAAAAACACAGACCAAATTCACTCTGTCTTGAGTATGACTTTTCAATATGAAGAATTCTGCATCAGTTTTGGTTTATAATAGTTATATAAATTATTTTAAACACTATACTCCACGTGCATCTTTAATCACGATACTCAAATTGCATCTTTGAAAGGTGCAAAGGAATTGCCAAAGGTTGTTAACAATCTATTGCATATTAGAACTACAAGACTAGTTGTGATTGTAAATTGCTACTGGATTATTGCTTGGAATTAAAATTTTGTAAACTTGTCTTCCTTTTCTGAAAAAGAAACCTTCCTTTTTTTTTTTTTTTTCCTTTTGGAGGCTTTGAGTCAGTTTTTACTCTTGGTGACTGCCTGAACAAGTCCTTGCTAGTTGAAGTTTCCTTGGTAAGGTTTTTCAGAAATGGCTTGCCATTGTCTGCTTTATATAGCTGAAAGGAATGAATGATCAAGGTCACCTAGCTGGCTTTGTGCCTATGGCAGAATTAGAACTCACAGTCTCCTCATTTCTAGTCTGATACCTTAACCACTGCACCAAGCTGTTATGTGTACATATAAATATAAATATACATAAACATACATCCACTATCTGTCCTTTGGGGTTACAACAGTTCAGTTGTTGGCCTTCTTCTGCAGTAGTAATTTCAAGGATGTAGAGAAGTCTGTCCCCAGACCACCTTAACTTCTCCAGATTGAACATGCTGCTGCATTCATCCTTAATTTCTAGTTCCTTGATCATTTATACAGCTGTCCACTGAACCTGTCCAGTTTATCTGAATTCTATTTAAAATTAAAAAGCCTGAAGGTTAAATGGGAATGATTGCTTCTTGTTTTTAGAAACTGTGCATAAAATAACACTTGCTTTCTTTGAAGCCACATCACACCAATCTACCATGAGACTTTTAAAGCTCAAACAAGACAGTAAAGTAGATGTAAAAGTTCTGTAAGGATAGAAGCTATATGCCCATTGGAAAATCATTTTGATCTGATAGTGATCTCCGGTGCTGAAAAGTTCCAGTGGAAAAAACTATGCTCACAAACAAATGTTATTTTGTTTTTGTTTTTAAAAAGAGTCCATGTGGACAAAATCAGTCAAGAAACAAAACCCAGAACAGCTCAGTAAGATCCTCAGCAGCTCTGAAATGTTGATGATTGGAAATATTCGAAGACAATGCAGGACTTAGAATGCAGGACCTACATCCTGAGTCACATGATGAGGGGTTGGGTGGAACATTGGATATTATCCCAAACATAGCTAGCAATGTTTTTTCTCAAAATATTTACTATTACATGATTGTGTGGACAATCTTACTCCCTGTAACACTTATTAGAGCAATTACTATTATAGGATAATGTTTGTTTCTTCCTCATTTCTTAGATGAAGGTTCAGAAGAACTCCCTCTTTCTCCCCCTTTCTCCCTCTCCTTTTCTGCTTTATAGCACAGGCTGGCCAGATTTCATAGTCTTCCCAGAGCTTTTTAAGTAATGTAACACCTGACACAAAACTATTTCAATAAAATCACTGTTTCATCACAGAAATGATCCCATCGTTGGCTCCAGTCTCCATGTGCAGGCCTTCCCCTCTTGTTTCATGTTTCTCCTCCTCCCTTTACCTGTTTTTTCCACACAACAAGAAAATCCAAAATGTGTGTGCTGTTTAGGTGTCATCCGGTCTACAAGGCTCAAAAAGCTCTGCCAGAGCGCACAAAAAACAAAAAAAAAAAAACACTAATGGCTCCACAGAATCACATTTCCTTGCAAGGGCAGAAAGCTGAGAAGAGGAGAAGGTAGCTATAGAACGCGAGTTTGAATGAGGACACTTTGTCTATGAATGGAAACTCTACGTTCTTTGTGATTTTTAACAGGCTGTGTCTGTTCCCTCTCGAAAGGAATTGTAGGAGAGAAGATTGGATTAAGTAGTTTTTATTTTATTTCAATGCACTTGTTCACTTTTACAAAGATCAACTTACTTAGCCATGTAATAAAGTCTTGTTTTACAATAATAGTAATGTATATTATATCACTGTAGGTACCTGCACAGAAGAGAATTAGAGGAGGAAAAGAAAACAGTTGTTTCTTTGGTGAATGAAACATATATCATTACTTCAATTCACCAGGTTAGATATACCTTGAACCTTAAGCTATTCAAAACATACTCGGGCTGCCAATTAATCAGCTTTTAAAGCTAATAGGGAAATAAAAGGTTTGTGTCAATTCCACTCTTTGTCATCTTTTTCTCTTGTTCCCCACCCAAAAAAACCTTATGGGAAAATTATGGTTGTGTAATCAGCACGAACAGCACACAACCAGAGAAATAAGGTTTGCTTCTGTCCTTAAACTCTTCTTTAAAGTTTAAATTTCTTCATAATTCTCACCACCAATTGCAGTCAAGGCAAATGTTGAAGTCATCCCTTCATTTAGCTGGGAAACTGAGCATGGTGTTTACTTCCTTGTAGACAGTGTAGGATTTATTTTATTTTCTTAGTTTTAAAATATATATCCTGACTTTCCAAGAGGTCTGAAAGAGAAAAATCTTTGAACTATTAACTCAGGACTGATTGGGGAATTTTAAGGTTTGAAGTTTACAGATTTCAAACTTGCCAAGATTGAAAAATGTCGTTTAAGAGCTTGTTATGTATGACAAATCTCAGCAGTGTTTCTTTCCCTGATAACAGAAGAGCTTGCAGCTGTCTATTTACAAAACTGTTTTCTTAATTCTGGTTTTTGAGAAAGAAAAAAGATCAAGAAAGAAGGAAGAAGATAGAGGAGCAAAAAGAAAAGAAAAATAGAAAAAGAACAACTTTTGACTTTCTTTGATAGAGATATAAATAAAAAATAGATCAGACTCTTACTCTTAATTTACGTCTCAAATGAAGGCAAATATACTTATGTCTATATTATTTCTATAATCTATAGTCTATAATCATCAAACCATAAAAACCAACATTTCATTTCTTTCAGTTTATCTTTTAATTTTATGTTTTTGAAAATCAATAAAATTTAAAAAACCTAAACGTTATCAAGCTGTAAATGACATGATCGATAAATTAAACAATAAGATTTCTCTAACCAGGTGACACTTTTTCAAAACTTATAGCCCTCTATAAGAGAGATATCTATAAGAGAGAGATCTTTTTAATAGTAAAGGGATGCTACTCTCTTGATAGTTATATCAAGAGAGTAGCATCCCTTTAGTACTAAAAAAGTTTTCCCCATCATTCCCATGTTTGTAATAAGTCTTATTAATTAATTTTAATTCAGGAAAAAATAGGCTTGGGTAGATTGTAGCTGATAAACCTTATTAAGGCCCTTTTTCTTGCTAAGTTATGTTGCTTGTGGAGCTGAGTCAAGTCTCTCAAACTCTCTGAAGTATCAGCTGATCTGAGTCAATGAGCCATTGACAGGGTGAGTGGCCACAATGAGACAGCTGGGGTGAGTCAGCCATGGCAAGTTGTCCCATTCTGTAAGAGAGACTTGTAGATACAAAACAAGCAATGGCATGACAAAATAGCAACAATGATGCATTGGAACATCTGCAAGAAATACCATTTGCCTGCAAACAAGAACTGATGGGGCCATGAAATAAAGAAAGTAATAAAAACAAAGAAGGTAAAGTGCTCTGGGTTTTTAGAATTGACACAGACACACATCTGCCACACAACACCCTGATGTAACAATTGTTGATAAGAAAGGTGACAAAATTCAAAGGACATTGCAGTATTTGGAGACAGCACAACAGAAGAGAAACAACTAGAGAATAGCATAAAATAGAAAGATCTGCAAATAGAATTAGAACAAATGTAAGAAAGTAAAGGTACTATCAATAGTAATAGGTACCTTGAGTGCAATTCTAAAAAAATCTGGAGCATCACTTGTATACTTATTGGCATTGGCAAAATCACCATCAGTCAATTGCAAAAGGCAGCTTTCCTTGGAAAAGCTTACATCCTGCATGATAAACTTCTGCCTATTCCAGATCCTTGAGGAAGAGTTGATAGGTAGATAAAAATGACAAATCCAGAAGTTCTGAATATGTTTTCTCTATTAAGTTCAGTTATGACTAAGTTAGTGGTTCTAGATTCCAAAAAGGAACAACGTCAATATGGACATCATTAGTGCCAATGGTCAGCATTTAAAGAACACATCCATAGCATTCCTCAATGTGTAATGTTTTTCAGTATAAACAATTATTTATTGCTTGTTATCCAGCAATTTCATCAGAAGCTCAATGAGCATAGAATTCCTTCATCTGATTAATTCACAGCAACCTCGTTGGGAAGGTGGATTGAGGTAAAGAGAAAACATCTGGCCCAGTGTCATCAAATGAGATTCCACAGATGGAAATAAGTCAGAACCAGTCCTCAATAGATACCTTCAACACTAGTTCTGAAGTTCTATGAGGAAAAAAAAAATAATAATTCAGCAATGCCCCTTTCATTTTGTTTGTTGTAAATAATAATAATACAGCAACTTATAACAAAGAGAAAGAAAAGGGGGAAAAAGAGCACATTCAGATAATATGAATTTTATGAACAGTGGTTTACAGAATAGGCATAGTTGTTCTTGAAAGTCACACTTCCAAAAACTTTTATGTGTGTTAAGAACTGCATTGCAAAATTCAGCAACATGTGCAATCCAAGGAGTAACTAAATTCGATGCTGTCCAGGAAAATGAACTGATTCTTTTAAAAAGTCAATTTAAATACTCTTCCATGGTTTTTTCAAGGTATCAAAGAGGTATCGCAATGCAAAAGAATGCAAAAGACATTCTTTCTGCCCAGCTCTGATAATAAGTCATCACACATGGGAAGACTTAACCATAGTTTCAACTGGGTAACTATGAGCATCTTAGATCAAAATAAATCTAAAAAGCTTTTCTGGAAGCATCACATTCAGACAAATCAGCCATTAATTGACACATAGATAAACCACATTTACAATCATTCAAAAGAGACAATAAAACAGCTAAGAAGGAAACAAAAAGAACAGAACACATCCTTTCCAGCAAACAACACTCAGATAAGCAGGGATTAACACCAGACAAGCAATCAAGCAGAAAACAATACCTTAATCAAGGGATCACAAGGAGAAAACCATTTCCCCATCAACACTGGCAGGGAAGCTACTGTATATAAACAGGGAGCAAACCCCACACTCATAAGCAGTGATGGGTTACCTTCTTGGTAATGAAACATCTGCAACAGAACAACCTAGATCAGAAAGCACCAAGAACTCCAAGGAATGAAACCTAACAGGAGTCCATTGAAGAATAATAATAAATGGAAATATTAATGCTGTATTGTTTTCAACACACAGGTAGAATTGTGCAGAGCTATGCCTTCACCTAAATAAATATGTGTGAAAATAAAATAAATCAATCTTTGCTCCCAAATAATAAGAAAAAGGAAAGACAGGCAGCATGATACTAACAGTGGTCCAGATTTTTTTTAAGAGAGAGAGAGAGAGAGAGAGAGAGAGAGAGAGAGAGAGAACAAACCAGATAGGAGACAGTAGTGTAAAATAAGTGTAAAAATGACTTAGTGCAATGTTATTTTATCGGCTGACTTCAGAGTTAGCCTGGAAGTGTCAGGACTTAATAGCAATGCAGATGCTCAAGGAGAAGATGCTGACCTGGTCATGACAAGAGGATGATAGGGTTGTCAGTAGTAATGGGGAAAGGAAGGGGGGAAAAGGATCTGAATGTTAAAAGAAGTCCAGGTTTAGTGTGTTTTATTTGAATTACTGTCCAAATACTCAAAAGAAGAGGTGGAAATGCTTCAGTGGTAACTTGGTGAAAGACATCTCAGAAGAAATTGTATTTTTTCTATTCTTAAGTTTCAGTTGACAAGGAAAGCCATAGGATTAAATTGAGATACACCCTTACAAAAAAAGCTGATAAAAATTATTACAGGAAAGAAGTAATTTTTATAGCATTTTCTCCCACTTATTAAAACAAAAAACTTGCCACATAATAATCTTTCTTTCTGTCCATCTTAAATACACTGTGATTTTTATTTTTTTGAACATGGGTGGAAGAATACAATCCCCCCCCAAGTGGAAACATTTGATTTGTAATTTAGGTAATAGGACACAAGGATACTCTCTGCATACCTCTTTACATACATAACAGAGGAGAGATGGTAGTACAGTGAGGGACCACAAATTTTGCATGCAGGAAAACACACATTGAATAACAAACATGCCTAGTTTACAAACATCAGATTGCCGACTAGAAATGAATTAAATGGAGGAATAGACTACTTTATCAGTCAAGTGCAAACATTATTTTAGAGAGCAAAGCAAGTTAATGAAGAAGACAAAGCAATATACAGCAGAAAGCTCTCTGCATACAACTGATTTGGACAGACAACAAAGAAAGCAAAAGGCAGGTGGAAAGAATTATAGCAATTATTCCAATTTATGAGGCTACTGTTTCCATTTTATTCCAAGACCATATAGGGCAATGGTCAGCAACACAGTATACACAAATACCAAGATGTTATTGTCTTGTCAAAGATTACAAGATATTTCAGATATGGTTGTAGGATGCAATTATAATAAACTTATGAAACCTTGCAAGATGCCAGCTATTTAATTTATTTTAATCTTTTGGCATCTAGTTTTGGAATATGTCAGCACCTGATGGGAAGAATTTGACAAGGTTCATTTTACCCAAAAGGTCTGAAGTCTCAAGACCTATATCAGGAAACTTAGATAGCCAAAATCTCTGCTTCCATAGGGGGAGAAGAAGTCTATTTTTTTCCAAGCTCAGAAATTTTAAAACAGGAAGAGACATTAGATTGCAAGATGTCAGCTATTGACTTTATTTTAACCAACTTGACAAGTAAACCACTATCACTGATTTGAATTTCTTGCATACCAAAGTTTTTACAGCCTAGACAACAGTAGGTTTTGCCAGCATACCAAAAGCATTAAGAAGTAATAGTGGAAGTAAACATCATCTGCCAAAAGGAAAAGAAAAAAGAGAAGGGAGAGAGGAGAGGAATCTTGTAAAGGAGTTTTTATCATCTGAGGCTCTACACCAGAAAAAGGCCACTTAGATATAGTGGTGTATATATTACATTATAAAGAGGGAGAATAGAAGAAGACTATTTATTTGGATGCCAGCTGGGCACAAAGAACTACAAGAATTGTTTTATTAGAATTCTTCATATGAATATATATACTTTTACACAAATATTTATACTAGACTTTTCTAGTATGTGATGGACTGAGGCACAATGGCAAATATATTTTGTCTCCCAAGTTAAATGTATTTTTCATTGTATTGAAACTCTTATATTTGCTTAAAGCAGATACTGGAGTGAATTAAAAGTAAGAAACAAGTTAGTATGTATACCAGCAAACAGTAAACTTAGTGTAAAAAATGTACTATAAAGATTAGGTCTCATAATGAGTTGCAATTTGAGAGTATAACAGTATGGTAAAATGGAATAATAAATAGCTATGATGACTACACAGATTGAAAATAAGCAGAAATATCAACCACAGTTGTACATATGTACAACTCAACAGAATGTGTGTGTGCTCCAGTAGCATCACAGTCACTCTCAAGTTTTTCAAAATCTGCCCAGGAGCTGCACAAATGCAACAAATTCTTGGAAATAACAGAAGACAGCAGTAGAAGTTAACTTCCTTAATTAGGCAAGCTTTATTAATGTCAAAAGCTGTGGAAATTGGTGGCAAGCTTCCCCGAGTTATTCTAATAATAATAATCATGGTGCGATGGCTCAGCAGTTAAGAGGCTGGGCTTGTTGGCTGGAAAGCTGACAGCCAAATTCAAGACCCAAGCATTGTGTGATGGAGTGAGTGCCCATCTTCGCCTATCTCCTGCCCATCTAGCAGTTGGAAAGCATGTAAATGTGAGGAGATAAATAGGTACCACTTTGGTGGGGAGGAAACATCACTCCACAATGTCATAACTATGGAGACTTCTTTGGACAGTGCTGACTTACAGCCTCAAAACGAAGATAAGCGCTGCCCCCTATAGTCGGCAACGATTAATAAAATTCACAGAGACTCATTTTCTTCCTAATAATATTAGGCTATGTGCTCTGCGGAAAACAGGATTTTACTGTTGGATATGTTTTTAAGACTCATACTTAGGCTCTGCATTAGCCTTTTGCATTTTGTCAGGAACTGAAAAGTACATTTAAGCATAAACCCAACTTTTCTAAAACATAATTTTTTTGAGGGGGAGAAAGAAGGCTTGCTAGAGCCCCCTCAAACAGAACCTAAAAGCTTTTGGGAAAGATTTTTTTGCTGGGAGAGGGAGAGGTTAGGGAAAAAAAACAGAACAGTTGATAATTTTCAGTGAAGTTAAAGGGTTAGGAGAAAAAATATTTATCATGAGAGCTTTTTCTTTCATCATGAACTTGATTCTCAGGTACCTGAGTGTGCAGCTGGTTTTTTAGTCCTGCCAAGATGTGTTGCAGAAAATAAAAATATTTGCCAGCCTCGCTTTTACTACAGCAATAATGACAATAGCAATCCGTTTATTCTTTTGTGCCCTCTGGGCCTCTGAGTAACAGTCCTTCACTGCCCACGACACAGAAGTCTGGCACGGAGCCGGGCTCTGCAGGCTGACAGCCAAAGCATTTTGTTCAGACTAGTGCTGGCAACACTTTCATGAAAAAAGCTTTCCCTTCATCTCAGAGGCCAGATGCAGATGACAAGGAAACAAGGTCCTATTCTGCTTCACCTGTTGCCCCATTAGTTCCCAAATGCTGGCCTAGATGCTCATCCTGATTAAATCTGATTGACAAATTAACCCAGTACTTTACTCTGAGGATGTTGGGAACCAGCCAATTTCTGTGACAGCCACTCAGTTCCATCACTGGGTATATAGCTGAAGCCTAGACCCACTCAGGTGTATAGGGAGAATAATGTTTCCTGTGAGTCTTTTCTGCATTCTTCTCATTTGCAGAATTTGCTTATTTGATGGCTTGAAGCACTGCAAGTAAAAACAGTTCCCCATGGTTGAAGTAAAATATTATCCACCTAGCCTTGAGCCAGCAGAAAACTATACTAGAGTGACATTTGCTAACCTTCTTGACAATCCTTATCATGCCAAAGTAACAATGCCGTCTAATGGTAACCTTAATTTCTATCTGTAAGACAAGCTAAGGAAAAAGGCTGACAGATTCCCTCCAATATTATTTCCTTCCTTTCTGACCAGGCATTGGGAAATCTTCCACAGACACCCCCCCCCTTTTTTTTAACTGTAGAATTGAATTGTGGTTGGAGAGAAGACAGTTTTGTTAACCTGAACCATCTGTCAAAACCTAATATTGAGATTGATGGAGGCTCTCTTGCTTCACTGGGAAGCCATGTGGAGAAGGTTGGCGGTTGACATTTACCTGTCAGATTTGAGGGGTTAAAACTTATCTCCACCTTCTTCTTTTGCCAGGTGCAGCCTTGATGCCTGTCTTCCCTGGCTATTAGAACTAGAGATATGGTAGGAAAAAGTGGAGTCAGGTTGGCAGAGCTTGTCATCCAGCTCCCAAATAGTTGTTAGGTACCAGAGAGCTTCCTTATCTCACCTTCCCCACCTGCTGTACAACATGTTAGTTCTTCTGAAAGAGCACTAGACCTGTGTTTAGTGAGAACATGTTCAAAAGCAGCCCAACTAGCAGCTGACAGCAGAGGAAGGATTGCTTAGGGCTGGGGGAGACCCTCTTAAGAAAATCTTGTACCTGTCTCCCCTTTGTGCCTCTCAACTGCTTTTCATGATATTATAAACAAGGGTTTAACATTCTTTCTCAAAACTCTAAACTCATGATCAAGAACAGCTTGTACAACAACTGACAGGTATGGTGGTGAGCTGTGCCTTGAAGCAGTAGAAAAGGGGGACCCACCTGAGAGAAGGGATCTAAATGTACAAATAAATGCCAAACTTGATGATGAAACCTGACAGATTATTTCCAAGCTGTAAACTGCCATGTTTTGTGGGCTGCATAAAGAAGAAAATGCAACTTTAACAACAGAATAGCCAAGGAGGACTTTCAGTTGCCTTAATAGATTGGTGGTAAAATAAAGGCATCATAAATTGATAGCGGAAAACAGAGATTGCCCAGACTTGTCTGGTTATGTTTAGGTACAAATGGGGAAAGGCCTTAAACATGGTGGGCTGAAATATTTCAAGCCAACCTCTTTGGCAGTTACTGGAAGTCCAAATGGCACCATAATGAGTAAAGAATGATTTTGTTTGCAGGGATAGACAGAAATATTTTAAATGGATGTGTATCTTTACATGGACCTCAAGTTTAAAGAAAAAAAGCAGAGGAAGAGAGGGCGTCTTCCGTTAACAGGGAACAAAGGAGAAAGTCAGCTTTATCCTTTCAGAAGAGAGGTTAGGGGAACTGAATGGTTGCCAAGCTGAAATAGATGAGTTTATTAATGTATGGAGGGAAAAAGCTAGCCTCTGTTTCTTAAACTTTTCAGGGCAAGAAACACCACACAATGTTCTTTTTATGAGGATCATCTATGATTGTTTCTTTAAAAATGTAAAAGTAATATTGAAACAAAGCATGTTTTAATAATATTCTTTTAAAACATAAAATCTAAACATTAATAGGGTGCAGATGCTTTCATATGATGGCATATTTCATCACAGTCTAAGTGAAATTTGTTAAAGAAAGCCTCAGAATTGGCATCACATTTAATAACCTATTTCAATATTTGGCTTGATTCTACTGAGTGCTGACAATCAAAGACATGTTGAAGGAAAAGCTGGTACAACCTCCCAGTACCTGTTCACTTAAAAGCTGACTTCTTTGAACTTTCATCCAAAAGTCATCTAGTGATGAACAATTTCTACATATTGCTTCTGAATGACATTTGAGATGATACCTATCAACATCCTCTTAATTCATAAATAAGTCACTCCTTTGAGTAGTAGAAAACCAGATGGATCCAAACCCAACAAGCTGTTGTATCCTAGGATCAGTAGGTAGAACATTTCCAAGATGTTCTGAGGAGACTGGGGTTTCAAAGGGCTTGGTTTAAGAAACACTGAATTAGAGAATTGACATAATCCTAAATTTTCTAAAGGTTGTTTGGTGCCAAACACAAAACTAATTGTAGCTAGCCCTAAATTATGTTTTCTTTCTCATTTTAAGTTATTTGAAAAAAAATCAATGGCTCATATTGTGGCAGTATTACAGATGCTATATGCTGTATGCATTCTTTACAAATTATAAAAAGGAAGCTATGGTATTGGTGAATGTTGGTGGGAGATATTAAAAGACATCTGTTGCCCTGAGTATTATCTCTGCCCAGAAAGAAAATGGCAAAACAAAACAACTCACTGAGAATACATAAAAAGGAGCCCTGCTGGCCCATATCTCAAACGTGTTCCTACAATGACCAACTAAACATCATACAGTAGACAACCCAGTATAACAGCCACATCAGCTAGGTAGCTATTCAGAGGGCTTCTCAACTTTGGCAACTTTAAGATATATGGACTTCAACTGCCAGCATTCCCAACCTCGGCAAAGTTGCTAAGTTTCTTGGACCAACTGCTCCAGGAGGTAGGTCAAGGAAACTGCAAGTACCTACTACCTACTTAAAGCAGATACAGCTACCTTCCTAATTGTGGGAATGGCAGTGTTGATAACCTCATGGCTTTTTTGTGAATGTATCTGTTGCTTTCCAAATGAACACACACCAAAAACTAAAGATGCCATCATGAACAATAATTGTAAAATCAAAAAGAGATACATTCTTTTGATTGGAGCTGGAAAATAATAATCACAATGTAACACACTTTGATAATTTGGTACAAAAAGATGTCTCTTTCACAGGGATAGAAAAAATTCCAGAATTTGGAAGAGAGATTTTAGTATAGTGTTAACTAAAATGTTAGATGCTGCATATCCAGTTATACCAGTGGTCTATCTAGTTCTGTACTGTCTTTTACAAGAATAGATAATATGGAGCCTGTGAGCACCAATGTGATTCCCAGCTAGCCTTGTTCTCCATCAAGCATCCTGACTCACTTTTTAAAAAATCACTTTAGGTAAGTAAAAACAAGAAGCTATGTATAGAAAAGCCAATAATAATATTTATTCATTGAGATTCCTTTGCAAATGCCTTTGAAACCTTATTGGATTGATAGAGAGCATCCTGTGACCCCAGTTCACTTTCTGATCAATGGGTATTTTCTGGTAGACCATGGCTATCACTGCAGCCATTGTTGACAAGTGTAAGTTCTGTTGATAGTCTTTTTCATGAGTGTGCCCAGCAGATGCTCTCAAAAAACCTATCACTGCCCATTTCTCTGTACTGGCTTTTCTAATCATTAAGACAATCTGTAGTAATGATAAAGGATAAGTGAACAAATTTTATGCAGCATTCAGGGTCTTCAGACATTTAGAAACAAGAAAATGGATGTGCAGTGCCATGTACTCACCACATTTCAAAAGCCTTGTTCAAAATTAAAGTGTGTATCAAAATGTAGCTCATGTTGTGCCAGATGTCAAAATATTTAAAAATAGTTGGAGAACTTGGTTCATTTAATTTGACACAGTATAATTAATGCAACCCAGTTTCCTTTTTAACTTGATGTTTCCTTCAGGAAAAAAAAAGTTAGAATTATAGTATTTAAGCAGTGCAAATTAAGAACTAAAATTACCTCCCACTTTCCTTAGGGCAGGCATACATGCTTTGAACCAAGCGTGTGAGCTTAGTCCATCTATTGATATCCACAAATATATAAATAAGAAAATTCAGAAGAAATTTGTTTATCAAATTTATATAGCCAGTTCTTACAAAAGGCAACTCTTGGAGGCATGTAACAGTCAGATTAAAAATATGTAAATAATGCAATCATAAAATGTAAAACAGTTGTTATAAAAAAACTAAAACATATTACAAATTAAAATAGACAAGGCATGTAAAAAGTGAATACATCAATAACGGAGCCATCGTGAGATGTTATTGGTTCCTTGGGACCTCCTGGCAAAGAGAAGTCAGATAAAATAGGTTGTGACATATGCTTTGTTACTGCATTTGTTTGTTACTTCATTTGTTACTGCCTTGTGATTCACCAACAGGAGCAAGTAAAAATACTGGACAGCTATATGCAGAGAGTTAAAGAACAGGGTGCGGTTGTGGACCTGCTCAGTCCTTGAGTTTGGAAACATCACCTTCATCATCCTCATCCTCATTATCACCAATGACATTTTCAGATTATTCCTTAATTGCCTCTAGAATTCAGTGTGGAAGAATCTCAAAGTTGGCATTTGCTGCTGATATGAAGAAAGGAAAGAGAGAGAAATGCTAAGTTAAAGCACTCCTTGTGACTCAGCTCTCTTTATAAATATGATCTGTTGCTTGTTTGTGTTTGCTTTCAATTTTAATTATGACCAAACTGTATGTAGGAGGAAGGACCCTGGAAAGAGCATGGAGATGATGGAAAGATCTGCCTGTTCCAGCCACACCTACATGAGTGGCATTTGTTTTTATTTTTTTGCCAATTGAGAATGTCAAGTAAGGGAGGAGAGCAAAGGTGGAGGCCTTAACCGATTGCTTTGTCCATCAGTCACTACACAAGTGGATTCATGGCAATGTCATTCCGCAGTGAACCAGAAAAGGCACAAAGGCAGGATAACGACTAGCAAAGAGGGAATGAATTTCATGCTGGTATAGTTTTCTGATGAATCAAGGACAGATAGTTAGCAATTCACTGTAGCTAGGGAGAAAGGACAATTACTGTTACACAGTTGTGAGTCACAAGGCCTTGCCAATCTGTTATGAACATCAAGAGATCTTTTGCTCATTCCACTTAAAAACAACAAGAGATAATTCCATGAAACCCAGTTTAAAGATTTGTGCTTTTTTGTTGGAAGACTGCTACAATAATCCAAATTTAATGGCTAAATTTGGACATGGATCTTTGTAACACCTTTCCAAGGTGTTTCCGAGGTGGCGCAGCAGTTAGAGTGCAGTACTGCAGGCCACTTTAGCTGACTGTGTTCAGCAGGTCAGCGGTTCAAATCTCACCGGCTCAAGGTTGACTCAGCCTTCCATCCTTCCGAGGTAGGTAAAATGAGGACCCAGATTGTTGGGGGCAATGTAAATATATATATATACATTGCTTACTGGTGTACACCGCTTAGAGAGTGCTTGCACTTAAAGCGGTATATAAGTCTCATAAATAAATAAATAAATAAATAAATATAGCCAATAGTTTGTTCAGAGTGAAAAGATGTCTGTAATAAAATATACAGAATACTGCAGATGTAATGAAGTGTCCTTCAGAGAAAGTTAAGAATTCTGCAGCACCAAATTCTCAGTCCTAGTTTATAATTTTGGAAACTGCAGTTCAACATCACAAGCATCTTCACATCAGTACTTAAATGACACAAATTGTACCATTGGCATCATAGGTACCATGACAATATGATGTACAATGACAATATGATGTAACTGACATTATTGTGGCTTGTAGAAAACATTTATGACAGGAAAACTGGCTGGGGAATCCTGCTATATCCAAAGCTCACAGTCAGAAAGTGGCTCTTTGTCAGATTATTTTTTTATGAACATGCTTATCTTTTCTTTGATTAAGATGCTTGGGCTGGTTGATATCAATGCAATAAAGATTTACCACTCAACAGAAAAGAAAATTATTACTCAATAAATTAGAGTGATCTAAGATGCAGAAGAAATGTGATAATATACAAGGAGTTAAAATATGTTTATTCATCCTTGTTAAAAACAAGGTAATTCCTGCCATTCTGAGATGGGGAAGCAATAATATAAACTTAAGAATATGTTTAATACAAACATGCAGTAAAAACATTTGCCAACACTTATATACACATCCATTCTCCCCAAATAATTTGGTATAAGTCTGTCAAGAAAGGTTTCCCAATCCTGATGTAATGGATGTATTTGTATCTATTAATCTTAATCTCATCTGTATGCTTCTTACATTTTGACTATTGGATTTCTCTTAAACCATATTATTACCCCTGATAACCTTATTAAATTAGTGCCAAAGTGCATATAATTTGTATGATAACTACATTTAATATAGTTTGTATGATAACTATATTTTCATTTAAGTAGAAGATAGAAAGTTTAAAAGGATTATGGATACATTATATTTTCAATTGCAGAGGCTGTGGCTAAAATTTATCCCCATCCCACCTGCTTTCTCTTTTGGAAAGGCTCATTTTAAAAGCAGAAAAATTGGTGGTATGAGCTCTCAAGTACTTTCTGTTATTTCAATAAATGATGGAAATGGAAGTTCTTCTATGGGGAAAATTAGGTAAGAGAGTGTCTTTCTAGAGAAAGAGAAATTTGTCATGGTCTCACCTCCATGAAGAAGGATTTCCTACCAGGAAGAGTGCACTTTAGAAAATTGTATTATGCATACTGACCATTTAAACCTATTCAGTAAGTGTTCTCCATGTGAAAAACATGTCGCTGTGGAGTTAATGGGGCTACATTGGGTGTTGATTTGTATGGATGTTTAAAACACTGAAGAGTGCCTAAGGATTATTCTCTGAACACCAGCCTCTAACATACCATGTTGTTTGCTGGTTGAAAATTATCATAAAAATACTTGAATATTAATTTATTTTAATAAGCTAAATTGATATGTACATAAATGAAAATGACACTCTTTTGCTGCATCAAGCCAATTCAAATACAGACATTTTCTATTCTTATAAGAAGTTGTCTCCAGGCTTAAAAAAAAAGGACTGGAGCAATTTACTCATTGTATTTACAATCTTTTCTATACCAAGGGACAAGTTGAAGCATATGATTTCCACCACAAGTATCCATTCACAAATGATCACAAATGGAGTGATGAATGTAGAAGGTTTAGGGGAAAATGTGGGAAGATTAAAATAAACATTCTGTACACCTAATTGTATCTTCAAGGATGCCCCTTTACTCTCTCTCAAAAGACAATGGATACCATTCACTTCAAATAAGACAAGTATACACCTGGAGGAAATGCTTTGGTGTTATCCAACCATCAGTCATCACTTACAGAGATCCAGTAGAGCTGTATAATACACTCAGAAGTCCTGCAGTACACATGGTTCTTTATGCCATCTCTGACAGTTTGCTAGCAGCAAGTGATCTAAGGGATGATCATGTTTTCTACTGTTAAGATTGTCTACAAAAACTTCCCTTTTCACAAAAGTTTGATCTTTAAAGAGTCACAAAATGCAAAGGGCTATAATGTGAATTGCCAGAGTTCCTAAACCATTTGTAATAAATTCACAACAGGACTATAGTCTTAGCAGATACTTGTTAAAATGAGTTCCTGCATCAATTGGCAGTTCTATTCCTTTATCTTAATATTGTCTAATGATAGCTGGTGCATAGGAGAGGAAACTTACCTAGATTTAAAGGCTGGAATTAATGGTTCATCCACTATTGTTACCAATTGTCCATCATGGGAAAGAGGGCTATTTTCTCTCCCCTCTGTAGCTTTACTTTAAACTTTGTCCAGAAAGTTGAGAGTGACTCCAATAAGAACATGGTAAAGCTGTCTTGGGACATCTGTAAAAAGCCATAAATATAATTCAGATGTCTCAACACATATAGATCAGGGTCAGAGCTTAATAAGGTCTTCTCCTTTCCTCATATCATGCAAGAACATTTCAAACCTGTTCCCATCAATACTGGAGACTATTCACAAATTAAAAAAAGAGACTCCACCTGAATCTTTAGATAATAACTAGTTAATAAGGCAAGCCAAAGGTGTGTGTGTGTGTGTGTGATCAACAGATACATGTGTGACAGAGGCAACTTATCACTTTGCTATTGAGGTGTAAGAAGGAAGCTCTCTCCATCCTATATTTAGTGCTTCCCATAGGGTTGTGCCAGTCCCCATTCACTTTCTTTAGCAGGCTGCCTGCTACATAATGATGAAGTCTCAGTTGAAGCCCTGAGTGGAATGGTTGGTGTCTGCTTCTGGAATATAAAAGATCACAGATGAGAGTTTTACTCCATTTAGAGACAGAGAAAAATAAGTGATTCATAAGACTAAACTGAATGGATAACATTCTTGGATCTATGCTGATAAGCCAGTTAAATAATTAGCTGATTATTTCCTTTTTTTTAACCAGCATATGAAAATGATAGACTACAGTTCTTTGGACTGTTCTTAAGTTTGTTCTTTTGGCAAAAGTGAGAGAATGACAAATGAAATATGTAACTATTGCTAGAATCTAATTTCCCAATATTGTCTTTTTTATTTCCCTGCTCCTGCCCTTTTCATTGATAAATAGTTTCCTACCCTAACATCTGGTTTGGATTACCTGAGCTTTATGTTCATTGTTTAATCAATACCCTTCCTCTTTTGTATCGCCTTTAGTTTTCTAGGGCATTTTTTTAATGCTCCATTTTATAAGATTTCTGTTTGGACATAATAATGTTAAGCCACGGCAGAATATCATATTAAATTGGTATTTGATGAATCCCAGTGGTTTTCAGAAACTTATTTATTTTTATTTATTTTTTTGAGAACCAAAATACAGCTGAGCTGGATTGCAGCAAAACTAAAACTCTGAGAAATTGGGAAAATAAATGATGATGCATCTCCTGCATTATTGTTGCAAGAGAGATATTTTTATTTTTGTTTAGTAATATTGTGCAACGCAATCTATATGGGTGTACTCAGATGTAATCCTCCTTAGGTTCAATTAAATCTATAGGATTGTAGCTTCAGATTACTAGCTTTGAATAATTTATTAATGAATGTACCACCTGTCATAGTTTCAAACATTAATGTAATTTTCCTTTCAACCATCACTAGAAAAAAGGCACTTATACGTACATATGGATCCATATATATACACTGCTAAACATGCTAAATTGTTTTAACTGTTTCAGACTTTCTGTATTACAACATTTACAAATAGGTTAATAAAAGCAATATCAAAGTACGGCCTGAGCTTTTTGAGAATAAAACTACAGCTATTGAATCCTTCCCACCTCAGTCACAAAACATGGTTCAAATGCGTTTCACTACCAGAAAAACTGTTGAGATATTTGAGACAACTAATGTGGAACCAACAAGGAGATGGGACATCTATATTCAAAACAATTCTCAGTTGTGATGTTCACTGAAACACTTTGCGACAATTATAAATTCTCAGTCCATTCACTCACAGGTTAGTTGTGTGGGAAATCAAAAGAGGAAATGTGATACAGTATACAGTATATCACTTTGAGATGTTGGAACAAAGACAGAGTATCAATTGTATTTATTTATTTAATCTGTATGTTGCCCAGAGTTGTTTCCGTAATTAAGACAGCATAAAAGCTGATTAAATGAATAAATACATTCCCATACAGCATAACAATCAGCAAGGTAATATTTTATTGGAAATATTTAATATAATGTATATATACTATAAGTACTCGGAAAGAGGGGAAATATATTTTTTTCTGAAAAGTCACATCACTGCCTATACTAATTAGCCTGAGTAGAGAAACAGACTTAGTTCACATAATTTACCACTATTTCTGAAGAGGAGAAGAGAAGAGAGAGAGAGAGAAGGCGAAGTCTCCTACCTTTGGGAATACCATTCAAAGTCAATTGAACTTTAACTGTGCTACTTAAAAAAAATAGGTAACTTCTATTTTTAATTTATTTATCAAATTTATATTTTTAAGGAGGCCACTTAAAATGATCTACTTTCTGAAAATGCAGAGGAAATAAGGAGAAACTTTTCTTTATAAAATATTTGATTAAGAATTTTGGAAATTGCAGTCTTAACACATCAGAAAGTCATCAGTTTGGAAAAGATAATGTTAGATAATATTCAACTAAATAAACCACATTCCCCTGTTCCTAATGCTCTCTGAAGCGGAAATCAAAGACTAGTGAGAGAATCAGGTAACATCTTATCTACACTGTTATTGTTTCCTGATTGTCAATAGTGGATGATGTAGTAGCCATCTGCCATGATGGTTGTATGATGTTTCAAAATTATCAAAACAGCAAATGAAATGTACATGAAATCAGCATTACATATGTGCATACATTGGCGCTGCACATACTTTCAAAAGGTTGGGTTTTGCAATGTAAGTCTTGCTATGTCATCTTGTAATTTCCATCACCCTGCCTGTGGATATCTGTGAATTCCTGCACTTTCTGCTTTGTAATGAAAGGAGTTAATTTCATGAAATAGATAGGAGCTCATTCAGTGTGGAACTTCAGATAAGAATGACTTGCTACAAGTATCACCTGGATCAAGTGGAACTATAAAAAAGAAATATGGAATGAAGTGAGGATGAAACAGAGAGGAATGTAATGGTTTGGAAGATTGCACTCAAAAGGAAGTGTGTGCTTGCATTCAGATAGGCCAGTGTTTCAAATTATATCATGAAATGCTTCAGAATATAATATCTTTAAATGATTAATGCAGAACAGACCGATGAGGGAAGAAAGGAAGGAAACTATATTGCAATACTTAACTGAAATACTGATTAAAAACTTGAGCTAACTTAGCATCTGTCTGTCAGTTTTATAAAATGCAAAACCATTTCACTATTTTCTTAGTATCCTTGTTGCAATCCAAAACTGAGTGCTTGAATGTAATTGTACCTTCTCATTTGCCTTGCTTTGCCCAAGCACACAGACTGGAACAATGCTTAGATAATTATATGGTGTATGAAAGATGCTCTGGTTTTATCCTTTTCCAGTAAAACAGCCCTCCCAACCTGACACCTTCTAGATTGTAATTACAGCATATCTGGAGGGCACCAAGTTGGGGAGGACAGCTGTAATGAACAATCTCTAGCACTATTTCTGTACTATACTACAAAATATGATGTAGTTATATTTTACAACGACCTTCTGAATGACACTTAAAGTGCTGTTTTTGATCTTTAAAGCTCCACATGGCTTGACATTGAAGTATTTTCAGGAACATCCTGTTGAACCCCTTCTGATCCCTCTGGCTCAGGGGTCTTAGGAAAACCTACTTGTAGTTCTCCACCTCCATGAGTTGGGAAGAGGGCTGGAGATTCACAAGCCTTGCTTTTCCATTGCCCTTTGAAAGAGCACCCACCCAGAAACTTAAACAGCCCCCATTTCATTGACTTCAAAGAGCCTTTTGAAGTGAACCATGGACATTTTATTTGTAAAATAAGAATTTGTTTGTAAAATGCACAAAGCCTTTCATCTTTTTAATGGTTCTATAGGAGTAAAATCTATATAAGTAGTTCTCATTTAGTGACTGCCTTACAGATGACAGTGATGAAAAAGTAACTTTATAACCAATCCTCTCATTTATGAACTTTACAGATGTGTAAAGCAAAAGGAAGCTAAAGTAAGATCATAGGCAAAGTTGCAGTTTTATTTAGCAACTGCTTCACTTAATGCCAAATTGCTAGTTCCTATTGTGGTAGCTAAATTAGAACTACTTGTATTTCTCTTTAGATCTGTTCCTTTTTTCTTTACCTGGAGCTGGCATCTGAAACATCGTTAGTATGTGTTTATACACACACACACACACACACACACACACACACACGTATATTATGATTAATACATGCAGCATGTACAGATACAAAGGTATTTATGAAAAAATAGGAATACTAGAAGAATATTGGCTGAGTATGCAAAATACAGAAAATAAGAATTTTTTCAAACAAGTTTATACCACTCATCAAATAAACTACTAAGAGTGCTATCAAATGCCAGGAGCCAGCCAGAGCGTTTGGCACAAGATGTACCAGCAAACAATTCTTTCTCACCTCTGTACAGGTTAAGCCCAAAATTTCTCTTGCTGAGTAAAGCATTTGTTAAGTTTTGCCCCGTTTTACAACCTTTCTTGCCATGGTTGTTTAGTGAATCACTGCAGTTGTTAAGTTAGTTACACGGTTGTTAAGTGAATCTGGCTTCCCCATTGACTTTGCTTGTCAAAAGGTCGCCAAAGGGGATCAAATGACCCTGGGATACTGTGACCATCGTAAATATGAGTCAGTTGCCAAGCGTCTGAATTTTGATCATGTAACCTTTGAGATGCTGCAATGGTCATAAGTGTGAAAAAGAGTCATAAATCACAGTGCTTTTGTAACTTTGAACGGTCATTAAATGAACTGTTGTAAGTCAAAGACTACCTATATTCTTTATCTTGAAGATTCCAGGCTTATAAAGGACAGGGGACCAACAAAAGCTGTGCAAGTTGATGTAAGATGGCATTGCCAGAAATCATTCTCTATGTTTTAAACAGATATCTATTAGGATATTGCCATTTTGTTTATTCTGCAGGAATACAATTATCTGTCTGGATCACTAAAATAGTCCATTATATTAACTGAGTGCATGAAGATTTTGGACCACTTCCTAAATTTTGTTATGACAATTCTTTACAGGAAACAATTTGTATATAAGATCAGTAATTGGTACAACAGGACTGTTTCTTTCAAATGTTGATCAAAATCAACTTTCTTCCCCACTTGCTAACTTCCTGTTATTTGGTCCAGAGTTTTTCCTTTAAGTGAGTCTATCATCAAAGGGGAATTGAAAGACTGAAATGTCCAGATCTCTTTGTAGAGAGCAAAGAAAACATAAAGATACTAAGAAGGGCAGCCACAAAGGATTCGAACTGTAATTTCTTTACACAAGAACCAGTTTCAATGTGCAATAAACTTCCAAGGTCATCAACAGGAGATGTTAGCATAAACAGTTTTATAAAGAAGCTACAGGAATTTTAAAGTGGCAACAAGGAGGTAAAATCCTTTAGAGTTTTATGGCTAACCCAAAAAGAACAATGTAAGATGGGTAGCCTGGTGTCCTCTTCTTATTTGCTCTCTACTGTGATGGCAATATTTTATTTCTTTCATTTTTCTATGTAATGTACTGTATTCCTTTCCCAACTGCAGTCCTAAACTACCTCCTCCTCCTCCTCCTCCTCCTCCTCCTCCTCCTCCTCCTCCTCCTCCTCCTCCTCCTCCTCCTCCTCCTCCTCCTCCTCCTCCTCCTCCCCAGATTAAGATATTAAGACATTCTAAAATTTCAATTAGCATAGTATCATAGCATTTAAAATAACTAAACCAAAAGATTAGAGGAGAAAGAGGATACCCAGGATGAAATATCCAAAGCTCAGTAGAGAGAACCTTGTGGCAGCTTGACGTTCACGTCTTCAAACTCACTCTCTCTGTGTGTGAATGTACAGAACGTGTTTATGTGTATGTGTATATATGTCTATTGTGTATCTCTCTGTGTGTATATGTGTCTGTGAAGTGGACTAGTCCCCACTCCTAGTCCCCATCACTTTAACTGCTTCATCACACTAGATTATTTTTCAATACACAAGAAATTTCAATGTGGCAGCTATTCTGATCTTCCTACTTACCAAGAATATCTTCATTTATATTGAGGTTTCTTTGGAATTTCCTTGCTCGTTCATTCTGACTAGACCCTTGTAGAAAATTTGTTCTTCTCTTGACATTATTCTAGAAGCTTCTGTAATGGGAGATTTATTTTGTTCTATTCTATTATTAAAAGCTCTGAGAGTTACAATAAGCCCTTGATTTTTTTGAAGACAAAGGATTGAATTGTGAATATTACAATTTGTCATTGTAATGATGGTCTTGGTTTAGTAATAAAATATGTACTTATTTATATGGGCAAAGTACATGGTAACAACAAACAAGCATAATCGGTACCTTCTTAAGGATGCTATAAAAATTTTAAACACAGTAAGATTTTCCTAATTCCTGAACCGCAAACAAAATTGATTGAAACTAAATTGGGATAATCACAGCACTTTATTTTATATTAGATTGCACAAATTCTTCTTTATAAATGTTTTTTCAAAAAATAATTAATGTACACTGTATAATTCTGAATTATTAGCATGCAAGTGAGCCAAGATAAAGGCAATCAATGAATTTAAATATCTGCCATCCAAATGTCTGCTATTTTAAATGGTTCATTTATCTATTTGCATATCTCAGTGCAGGAGACAACACAAAAATATAAAATAAAACTGTAAGAATAAGAACAAATCATTTAAAGATGCATTCACAAAATCTGTTTTGTAACACTTAACCTACCAGTGAACTCAAAAGTCAACATATTCTTTTCCTGATGTTTAGGTTAAGCCTAATAAATAGCACCTAATTATAATATTTTGGGGAGATAAAATAAGTTTCCCATGAACCTTTTACTTAAACTTTAGTTTTAAGATTACATCATACGTGGAGAAGATGCTGAAGTTTGATTGAAAACTGTGCTATAGCAGTTGATACTTTCTTAATACTATTTGGGGAAGCTACCACTATACTGAACCAAAAACAACTCACCAAGTTGAGCTAAATGTTTCTGAAGCCAGCGTTAGAAGGAAATCCCAGGTTGAAAGTCAACACTGTCATCTCTGCCGCCCATTCTGTCTGATCCCTTCTTGAATATTTTGACCCATATAGACATTGTACTTATGTACTTTCCTAAAATATGTATTCCAATTTCCTAAAATGTTATTCTCTTGCAAAGAAAGGCTTATGGTTATCTACTTCTTCTTCAAGGTTCTTTAACATTTATTTAGTAGAAAACTGAAAAAAAAGTGTAATATTTTATTTTTCTGTCGTCAATTTCACCATCTTTCTGCATCTGACAGAAGCTGGCAGCCAAGTGCCATACAATGGGGCCAGCTTCAATTTCTCCCCACCTAGCAGTTTGAAAGTATGCAAATGCAAGTAGATTACCACTTCGGTGGATTCTGTGTATAGTCATGATAGCCACATGACCATGGAAAGCGAGTACCAACCTCTAGAGTCAGATACGACTGGATAAGAAAAAACTTTTCCTTCACCTTTGTTATGGAAGAATGATTCTGCAAGCTGATAAATGACACAATGGAACATTTTTCTATATGTTAGCAGAAATAACAAAGATGATGCCATTGGAGCTGTTGTGCTTTTCTGTTTATTTTTTTTAAAGCACATCATCATATGGAACAGAGATCCTTCAGAGAACTAATGCATAATATTTTTAATGCCTTGTTGCAATCTGATAACAATAAGAACATTTTTATAGAATAAAACCAATCATATATTAAGGGATAGTGAAATATTGATTGATTGTCTAAAACTTGTATTTGTTTCAGATTGGCAATCCATCAACATTTCAGAATCTGATTGTAACACTTTGTACAGAATTAGATGGCAGCATTTTGTCTAGTACAATACATTTTATTCTATTGCTAATACATGTAAAAACGAGTAAATCAGATTTATACAATTATTTTACCTGACACAGAGATAGAAGTGTCATTTTAGTATAGTAAGGTGAATATCAAGGCTGGCTACTTTTTATTAAGCTAAAATTAAGAAATATCCCTAGCACTGCTATGCTTCCATTTTTTCCTGGTATTTTAAAAGTTTATAAATTTAAGATTTCACAGATTAACTTTCAAAGATATAATCACATTATCATCCATTTTTGAATTACATACCCTCAAAAAAAGCATAACAGAAACTGAAGTAGGGCTCATTAATTACCAAAAAAAAGAGTACATACACAACATACCATTTTTTTAATTAGGAAGAAAAGATTAATGATTAAATAATTCTTGTACACCTAGTAGCAAGACAAAAGATCAAATCACTGGTTGTTTTGTAAAGTGACTTTAGATAGTACAGCTTGACATTGTATAGAACAAAACCCAAATACATGTAATTGCCATCACATTCAATCCTAACAATGTATCAGTATCAGAATGAATTTCTGAGAAAGGCTATAGAGTTACACAAGATAATTTCCCACAACAAATTCATAAGAAAAGTTCAAGACAGTACCTTAGACTTACTATATTGGAAAATTTTCCCCAAATCTGGGAAAAATAAGTTTAGTAGCAGAGAACGCATGTTTGAACAGAAGTAATATTACATTGTAAAATTAGATAGCAAACTTCTGTTTTAACACGCGGCATATTGAACACTACTGATTTCCTTAGGCAAGATTAAAAGTAAATTGCTCACAACTGTTTACAATATGTGACTATTCATGCACTTAATAATAAGATGGAAGGAGAAAGAATCTAAATTCTTCCCTCTGTTCACTATCTACTTATATTTAAATATTTTTTCTGTGATGGACTTTAAATTATTCCTACCATTAAAGTAAATATAATTCTAAGTTTAAAAAAGAATACTTGCTCATGAGCTGGCTGTAGATGAGGCCAATAAACATCAAAATTCTAATTATTGGTCTCATGAAATATAGTCATTATTGAGCTAATGTCTTATTTGAAAGCAGAACAACAGCTTATTATAGATTATTGTTATTAATCTTCTTAATAAAGAAAGCAGTAATCTAATGCAGCTTCCAAATAAGATTGCATTATCCATTTGTATCATATCACCACATTCTTCTCACCTTTGTGCAACTTTTATTAACCAATTTTTTGTTACTAAATCCTTAAAATTCCTAGTTCTTCAGCATTTAGGTTTTTTAAAATAAAAATGTGAATGTTCTTGCTCTGAATTTAAAAAAATCCGTTAAGAAATAGAATCTACTTACAATGGGGCATATTTATGAGAGGCAAAGAAAAGCAGATTTTCTTTCATTACGTATAAGACAAACATAAGGCCTGCTCTCTACTTTAGTAGAGAAAACATATACATGTAAAGTACCTGTTTAGAATTAGTAAAGAGGGTTGGCAAAGATAGTAATCATTCTCCTTATCAAAGAACTCATCAAGTACCTTAAAGAAACTAAGAAAAACATCCACATTTACAACCTGGAAATAATAAAAAGTTACCTATACTTTTGAATGATTGAAAGTGCTATTCTAACCCAAATTTGCAAATTCAGTAATTTCAACTCATGTGTGCATTGCAAAACATTTTTTCTCCTTGCATCACTCTGCATATTGACTCAGTGCAGTGTTTCCTAAAAGATAGTTCTAGAAGCCCTCCAAGAATCTCTCAGGAGACAGCAAAATGAAAACTATTTGCCAGCCTCAGTTGAAAAACAATACAATTGTGAGAAATGGTAGCAATAGCAAATGCACTGATGTTAATTTTTAATATGGTAAACAGCAATAAATATAACCCATAGAAACAAAACCTCTTTGTGGGTCTTCTGTAATTTTTAACAGCAGATTGTGAGAGGGAAAAAAGTTTAAAGAAATGTCCTAGAACATTTACTGGGACTGTGTCAGGAATGTAAGGCTGATTCCCTTTTCATTTATCTTGGCATCCTGCTTCAGATATCTCCCTGAAAGTGAAATCATACAATTTTAAAGCACATTTCTCAGCTTCAGCAACTTTAAGATGTGTGGACATGAAGGGTAATTCTGAAGTCAAAGTCCGCACATCTTTGTTGATGCGATTGAGAAACACTGTGCTAACGTATGTATAGAATTGAAGTTTTATCTGTTATTTAATTTTTTGAGAGTAATGAAGTACAAGCCTGCTCTGGCTTGTCTCTTTATTTTAGCTATTAATACCAAATTAATTAGAGATAAATAGGAAAAAAATCATAAAAATAGCAAATATGCAAAAGTATATATTATTAATTGAGGAAAGCATAGCCTTATTTAATGTGCAATGAGAACATTTTCAGCGGCTTCCTAAAATGCTAACACTAAAGAAAAAATAACGGGCATCACAATTTCGCTGAGGCTTAGGTATTATTTGAATTTATTTTGTTTTTTAAAATCTAGACTTACCAGCTCGGTTATGAAATGACAGTGCAAAGACTAAATTCTAATATGTTTTTTCTGATGAAAGAACCAGACAATTAAATATGTAAACAGCAATATTTCTCTTTGACCAAAAAGTTAAACTATGTTTAACTGGAGCATTGTATACATTCCCTTCAATATGTAAAGTGCTGAATATGAAGAGTTTTAAGTTTAAATGTCTGAGAATTTTAAACACTGAACTTGAAAAGAAATCAAAACATGACTTGATCATTGTATTTTTATGAATACAAAATGATTTCAAAAATTTGAAATGTTTTATGCTGCCATGAAAAATACTAATTAAATAATACAGATATATATCAGTACACCTATCATCATTTAAAAAAGTAAAATCTCTCTCTCTCCCTCCCTCCCTCCCTCCCTCTCTCTCTCTCATATCTATTTATCTATCTATGTATCTTTTTTCATATATGTACATTATCCTGCATATAGTTCTATATATAGTACTATATATTTTTTCTCTCTCTCCCTAATGTATGCATATATGCAGAAGTGTACACAGGATGTAGTTTATGTTATATACTATTGTACATATTATTGTATATTGTATATACTATTATAAACCTACGTATTCTTTGCAGAATCTTTCAACAGATCCTAATATTCAGCTTTGGATCTTAGCTAACTCACTGGAATCCTGAAATATAAATTTGAATTTACCTAACATTTTCAATTCTTTTCTAATGCTAATTGCCCTGGGCGTATAATGGAAGCAGTGAAATGCTACAAGAAATTGTGCTCCACATTTTCACCTATTAACTGCACTTTCCCGTAGCTCTAATACATTACCTGTATAAATCTGTAATATGACTGTGTCAGTAAAACAGAGTAGTGGGTTAGCAAAAGCAAAGCATGAATGACAGGCTGTTTTTAGACCCTTTACAGCTTCTGCATTACTCAAGATTAGAGCTGGCACCTACCTTATGCTAATGATCACCTCATTACCGCTCCTTTCCTCAGCAGTAAACTGTTCTCATCAGTTGGATTACCTGACAAAGTCCCTTCCCTCCCATTTTGGCCCACCACAGATCTTCATCCGTTTTTCCCCTCCTATCTTCTTTTCTCCAGAAAGAACTGACCCTGGAATAATGTCATTTACCTCTTGGAAGAGACTTTGCTCTCTCTCTCTCTCTCTCTCTCTCTCTCTCTCTCTCTCTCTCTCTCTCTCTCTCTCTCTCTCTCCCCCTCCCTCCCCCCCTCCCCCCTCCCCCCCTCTCTCTCTCTCACACACACACACACACACATCAACTTAACAGAGGCAGTAGAAATTCTATTGATCTATTCTCTATGTAGTTGCCTGAAGAATATGACAGATTTCTTTGCAACATCCAAGCTACATGGCTTTGTATTTGGCTTTTAATTTTTAATTTTTAACTCTCTACCCCTTCCTTTCCTCCAAAATCCTCGTTCACCTGTAATGTGTAATGGCTCAGATGATACCCTGTAGAGTAAAGGCTTATTTCTTTGCTGAACTAATCTAGACACTGTCTACTGTTGAGTACAGTTGTCTGATTCAAATCTTCTGTTACAAAGCAGATGACATCTCGCTAGATGTCACAGAGAGACACTAACAATGACAATTCACTTATCCTTAAGAAAGAATCAATTCTCCCACAATGCATTGGTCAGAGGACTCTCACTCAGTAAAGCAATTTTTCTAGCTGTCTGACACTGTAATTGCTCTTAAATTTTCAGTGAACGTTTTACAAGAACTCCCCTGAACCATGATGAAAAACTTAACTTTTTCTCAAAAATGAGAAGCTGACAGGATGAAAGAGGTCTTTCTCTTTTAAAGGCTTGCTTGCTCAAGTAGGAATTCTTTCATACTATCAACAAGCTGTTGAATAGAGTATAGATTACTTTCCATTTATTTCATCAATCAGATTAAAGGCTCTCCTTCACAATGCCCTTTAAACAGGAGCTATTTATGATTTTGTCCCAGATACTACTTTAATGTAGTATTAAATCACTTTGGGCCAAATGGCAGGGAAAACATATAAATATGATGAATATATGACAGATTTATGTAGTATATACCTTAAGATTGATTTCCTATTTCTTGGCATGTTTCAAAGTTATATTAGGAATAAAATAGGAAATTCATTCTCTCCTGAACAACATCAAATAGTGCATAAACAAATGAGCAAAGATGGCTGTGCCTGACCTATTCTATATATGTAGATTATGAACTACTAATTATAAAAAGGAAGAGGTAAAAACCTTCCCAAATGCATATGTGTTCATTCCTTGCTAAGATAAATGTCTGCCGTAACAGACAACTGTGGGAAGAATGAGTTTCCATGACCCCTTTCTCTTGAACAAGATCTAGAAGATTAATTTTCTTGAGGTGTAGTTTTATTTTTATATCATCTCAATATATAAACATTGTCTTTCTTCTTGATAACCAACTTTATTAGAATGAAAAATATTTGCAAGATACACTAGATTGCTCGGAAAAATCAATATGACTTTTGGCTTTGTTATTGATTACTCCATTTACAAGCGCAATGCTTTCCTGGATAGGTAATAATGCCTCAGCTCAATAATATTAAACATGCTAAACATTGCAGTCTGCTAACGGTGGGATTAGACTATACAAAATGCATTCTAAAATTATTTAAAATCACACTGAAGTTTAATACAAATATAGACTTTCTAAATTCTAATTATGACCCCAGAAGAGCTACAAAGACACATACAAGAGCTGAGAGCCATTTGGCTTAAAACAAACTTGAAAAAGAGCCAGGTTATGTTTAATAAACTCACCAAAGAAAGAAATATATATATATATATATGGAGAAAAACTATATCTAATAGACCACTATATATACCTTGGCCAACAGATCTCAATGGAAGGTGATACAATAAAGGAAATTGAACAGCATGTTAAATGTGGTTGGCAGGCATTCTGCAAGCTGAGCATAATTTTCAAGAGCCGAGGTGGCGCAGCAGTTAGAGTGCAGTACTGCAGGCCACTTTAGCTGACTGTGTTCAGCAGGTCAGCGGTTCAAATCTCACCGGCTCAAGATTGACTCAGCCTTCCATCCTTCTGGGGTAGGTAAAATGAGGACCCAGATTGTTGGGGGCAATGTAAATATATATATATACATTGCTTACTGGTGTACACTGCTTAGAGAGTGCTTGCACTTAAAGCGGTATATAAGTCTCATAAATAAATAAATAAATAAACCACTTCCCACTATATCTGAAGACAAAAAAGTTTTTGATTACTCTAAAATGCCGGTGAAACATGGACACTCACCTCACAATCATTACAAAAGTTACAAGTGGCGCAAAAAGCCATGGAAAGATACATGATCAGCATTACAAGTCAAGATAGAAAGACCTGCATGTGGATTAGAGAACAAACAAAAGTATACAATATCATCAGGAGAATAAAAGAATTGAAATGGAAATGGGCTGGTTTTGCCGCAAGATTAAAAACTGATGGCAGGTGGACCAAGGCAGTCATAGAATGGATCCCACTTGATACAGAGCATCCATGAAAGAGACCTAAAACAAGATGGATCAATGATACTAGCTAGTATTGCAGGCCCAATGGGCAAAGGAAAGCTCAAGACCATATTGGTTGGAAACATGCAGAAGAGGCCTTCATACTACAGTAGATAGACAATGGCTAAAATGATGATGATGAATTATGTCCAACAAAATAGGATTCTAAGGTAGTCATTGAATAAATAATTACTCATAGCAGGCACATTGAATGGAAGGAAAAGGTATTTTATATAAAAATGGGGATGAACATTATGACCTAAAAACACAATGCATTACAATAAATTAAAATTACTTTTACCTTAAAATGTGGCATTTCTAGAATTAATACCCAGACTTGATTTTTTTCTATTCAGAATAGTGTTTTATTTGTTCCTATACATCAAGGATCTCTGTTCTTTGGCCAACTGGATAATTCAACTCCATATTCATTAGGGGATTCCTAATTATAGAAAATATACACTCAGAAATAGCAGTATTCTCGTTCTTATTGTTATTGGTTGATTCTGCATTCTGCAGTTCTGCATGGTTTCTCATGTATTTTGGGCTTCCTTTAGATAATTAATTTTTTATAGATCACTGAAGATATATTTTTTTTTAGAATTTTCAACAAAGCAAGCAACAGAAATACCTATTTCTTATGCACACAAGAACTTATTTCTGGTAATCAGAAGCCTAAATGTGACAGGTAGGAGGGCAAAGTGGGCTCTGTTCTCAAAATACAGAGTACAATATACAAGATGGAAAATAATGTTCAAATCTAGAATATTTCTAAATCACATTTTTAAAACTGTTATTTTATTAGCTAACAAACCTTCATGAAGTCATTCTACCATAGCTTGATTAATATTTTCAAAGATTGTCTGAACTACACAAGGCTATTTCAGGAGTTTAAACTACCACAGGCTAATGCTGGATTGCACAAATCAAAGTAACATCTGTATATAGTTTGTAATTTTGTAGGTTATTGTGCACTAAAATCTACCACATGTAGGTCACATTGCAGATTTGAAATTCAAAATATGATGAGCTTGAACTCGTCTGTCTGTCTGTCTGTTTTCTGTCTGTCTGTCTATCTATCTATCTATCTATCTATCTATCTATCTATCTATCTATCTATCATCTATCTGTTATTATATTTATACAGCTACCCATTTATTGAAAATTGACTCTGGGTAGTGTACAACAAAACTATAAAATAGTAAACATATAAAAACAATTACTGTAAAAGAATTAAAAATACAAGACTAAAAGAAACAGCATATGTTAACAATAATAATGGAGCCATCTTAAATTTTCATGAGTTCCCTGCAACCTCCAGGCTTGATGACATAACCAGATTTTGAGAGACTTCCAGAAAATCAACAGGGATGAAGCCAACCTCATTTTTGGAGAAAAACTATTCCATAAAGTGGGTGCCATGACAGAGAAGGCCCATCTCCGGAACCTATCAAGCACAGCTCCATAATATCTAGGCGTCTGCTTGTTTTTGGCTGATCTAATGGGACAGGAAGATGTAAGTCCCTCAGATAACCTAGCCCCATTCTATGAACGGTTTTAAAGATCAAAACCAGCATCTTGAATTGCACCTGGTAGCATATTGGCAACCAATGCATTTTATTTTTTTTTTTGGGACCATAGTAGGTATGACATATGCTGTTCTAGAGGCCCACCCAACTGCCTGGCCAGAGCATTTTGCATCAGCTCAAAATTATGAATACTGTTCAAGGGCAACCCCAGGTAGAACCCATTATAGTAATTCAATCAAGAGGAGACTAATGACTGTGAGCAGACTTCCCTGAACTAGGAATGGGTGCAAAGGCCTCCTAGTCACAAAGGCCATCTGCTGTTTGAACAGGAGTCCAGGAAGATCCCCAGATTATGCACTAGATCTGTCTGGGCTATTGCAACCCCACCCAGCACCAAAGATGGCATAATTCTAGAATCAGTGCCCCCCAAAATCTAGAGCCATCCTATCTTGTCAGAGTTCAGCTGAAGCCTATTGTTCCCCATCCAGACCCCACACAGCCTCCAAACACTAGAATTTAGGCATTCACACATCACTTCATTTGCCAAAGGCAGAGGTATATAATTGGATTAGTAAAGGAGAATATTTGAAGCTCAGGATTGAAATGAGGAGGTACTCAGAAGTGGTCTCTGATTTTGGTTGTTTTCTTGCAGATATTTCATTACCCAAACTTCTCAAACTCAATCCCAGAAACAAAAAGACACCAGAGCCTGAATGGGTATCAGCATGTCCAGCTCTCCACAGATTTTACAGACCACAGGATTTTACAGACAGGTCTCAACTATAACTTCCAGATGATGCCAATCATCTGGACTTCTTTGCAACCTTAGAAGGAGCATTTAAAACTACTGGACTTCCTTCAGAGGTCCAAGAAAACATCAGACAAACCATCATTCCATAGACCAGAAGAAGACAAGAATAAAATCAACTCACTGCAGATGAGAGAGCAGCCCTCAGAAACCTTAAAAAGAACCAGACCATCATTATTATTTCAGTAGACAAAACCATGGTTATGGACAGATCACAATATTTACAAAAAGTGAAAGAAGTACTGAAGACAAATTTACATCCCAATGAACACCAACAAAATATAGAAACTAGACAATCAGATCAAGGTCAAATTGCCAAACAGGAATAGCAGCAATGAGAAGCAGTGAACCCATCCTCCCATGCTTCTATGGACACCCCACAATACAGAAGCCTGACATACTTCTCTATCTGATTGTATCATTATCAGGGACCCCTACCTACAACATTACAAAAAAAATAACAAAAATCTTTGGCTCCTCACAAAGGGAAGCAAACACTCCATCAACTCCCCATACAGGGCCTTCAAACAATCAGAGATGTCACTGTAGATGAGGACAAAATCATTGCCTCATTTGATGTCCATAGATCCAGAATTAGTCTGAGAATCTATGAAGAACCCTGTCTTGCAACATAGTCAGGTACAATGTTCAATGTCATCTCTTATTTCACACCCACACCCACCCACCCACTCACCCACCCACCCACCCACACACACACACACACACACAATCCCAGAGAAAAACACAGTGGTTGGCTTAATTTATCCAATAGCCATGACTGCTAGAAACAATGAAAAAGGTTCTTCATGTACATTAAAAAAAGAGGAAAAAACAGGTGTTCAGTAAAAGTAGCAAAAGAAGTAAGAGAGATCTCTTTTGTTGTGCCTCTGAATTGTTGATGTGAAACACCAACAAAGGACAATGGCAGTAATAATTATGAAACAAATAAACTAGATGCAGCTAATTTGCCAAAAAGTCACTCCATAAAATCATGGTATCTATCTAATAGCTATTTTAGGGACATTTGGATATTCATTCACATTTTGATTTCAATACTCAATACAAAATGTTATTTGAACTAGATATAGCGTGTAATGTTTTCAAGTGAAATGTAGAGTAAATTAAAATAGATAACAAAAACCAAATCCTGTGCAGGACAGAGAGCACTGAATCATACAAAACATTATCCAAAAGATAGCACTTTGCACACATTTTTTGATCTCCACATTAAATCTGTTTTTTTCTAAATCATATTCTCTTATTTAAAGATCATCAGACCAACCACTCAGCTATTTCATTATTATCATTATGTGAAATAGAAAAGAAACCCATCCTTTCTTGTTATGCAGAATTTGTTAGTCCACAAAAGTGGTAATAGAGAGAAAATAATTTAAAGGTAAAAGAAAATGGTCTGTACCAAAAGATTGAACAAAGATGACTGGAACTAATATTCTGCTAAAAGATGGAAATTTGCAAATTCTGCATTTGATGCTTTATGTTATGTTGTAAATAATATTCTGTGTTAAACAATAAGTACATTTTTTCTTTCTTGGTAAATTAAACATACTTTTGCTATAGTAATTACCATTGGAAAATTATATAATAATAATAATAATAATAATAATAATAATAATAATAATAATAATAATAACCCCCCAGTGAGGCACTACCTTGACGTGGTTGTGGGGCTTGTGTACTCTGAGGAAGATGAGAGCTATGCCAGAGGTTCAACCATATTGGACAGGTCTCATCAGAGGAGTCAGACAAAGAGTGTCTCTCCCATAAAAAATATGGTGAGACGTAAATTTCAGAATGCCATACCGGCTCTGACGTCGCCCGGGTTAACAAGGTCCGCACTAGATATTGGAGTTCCTGGATATCTGGTGAAAAATGGGTTACAGGACTCAGGACTGTTGGCTGAGCAACCAGGGCCAGCAGCTGCAGAACTACTGGAAGAAAAGGTGTTTACCCGTCGCAAATACACAGTGATGGAAAACAAAGAAATAATGATCTGTTACTACAGATCAAGTCCAACAAGAAGAGGATATCTAAAACGAATGCACCAGTTCTGGAAAGAACAACATCAGAATCAGAAATAACAGAACAGAGACTAGCAGATCAACGCCGATTTATAACACGAAATAAAATATTCACAGAAACAGAATTGGACGAACTGCAAAGGTTTACCCAGGGCAAAGAAATCAAAGCCTTACCAGAAGTAATTCAGAATGTAGAGGCAAATCAGGGGGAGTTGGCAGTGAAGGAATCTAGCAGAGATATACAACTGTTCTCATTTGGAAACCAGGCACCTCTACCTCAGGAAGAACAAAACCCTCTAACTAAAGAAATAAAAGAATTGAAACAAAGAATAACTGAGCATCTAGAACAGCACAAAAACAACAGAATAAGGCTACCTGCATTGAAGCTTGTTCCAAAGAAACAGCTAGCACAAGCATTAAAAGATGCAAATACTGCAATAGCAAGTATAAGCACCAATTCACTGCAAGAAACAAACCAACTAATGTACAGCACAGCTGCAGTTATAACAGAATACCTGGGATGCAAAATCAACAAAGAAGAAAAACAAACAAACAGTGCACCAGAAAAATGGAAGGTTAGACTAGAAAATAAGATCAGCAAGTTAAGATCACATGCAAGCAAGCTAGAACAGATGAAAGAAAAGAAGCTGAAGAACAAGAAGACCAAAGAATACCTAATCAAGAAATACCACTTAGAAACAAGGAAGATCAAGGAAGCACTGGAAATAATAAAGCAACAAATAACAGCTATAGCCAGGAAAATCAGTAGATATGAAGCTCGAATTGCAAACTATAGGCAGAACCTCCAATTTCAATCCAATCAGAAACGTTTCTACCAATCCATCAATGGAGAAACTGCAAGGAATCAGTCAGTACCTGACAAGGAAGAAACAGTGCAGTTCTGGAAGCAGATATGGGATAACCCAAAGAAATACAACAAGGATGCGGCTTGGTTAAAAGAGGTGGATGCAAATAAAACAGAAGTTGAAATGAAAGAACTAGTAATAACAACAAAAATGGTAGAAAAAAGAGCAAAGAAAATCAAAAATTGGTCAGCACCAGGTGAAGATGAACTGCATGGGTTTTGGTTGAAACATCTAACTGTTATACACCCACTCATTGCCAAGCAGTTCAACAATATACTACAAGGAGGAGAAATTGAAAAGTGGCTAACAACTGGGAAAACCTACCTAATAATGAAAAATCCAGCAAAAGGGGCAACACCAGGTAACTACAGGCCAATTACCTGCTTACCAACAACTTTCAAATTACTAACTGGTGTAGTAGCTGATGCAGTGCAACAGCATCTAGTTGAAAACAATCTCTTTCCACCTGAGCAGAAAGGAAACCGCCCCAACAGCAGAGGAACAAAAGATCAACTCCTAATAGACAAAATGATCTTGGAAAACTGCAAGAGAAGGAAGACCAACCTGAATGTGGCATGGATTGACTACAAAAAGGCATTTGACTCTCTGCCACATGATTGGATAATAAAGTGCCTAGAAATAACAGGAGTCAGTAGAAACATCAGAAAATTTGTGCAAAGATCGATGGCACAATGGAAGACACAGTTGCAGATCAATGGTGAGAGGCTGGGAGAGGTTAATATCAAGAGAGGAATATTTCAAGGAGATTCATTATCACCATTACTATTTGTTATTGCACTGTTTCCTCTGTCAACAATACTGAATAACTCAGGACATGGCTATCAAACATCAAAAACATCTGCCAGACTATCCCACCTCCTTTATATGGATGATCTGAAGCTGTATGGAAAAACATCATCTGAAATAGAATCGCTGCTCAACACTGTCCGTATATATAGCCAAGATATTGTAATGGAGTTTGGCTTGGACAAATGTGCCACACTTACTATCAAACAAGGAAAAATAATGAAAACTGAAGGAATCAAGATGCCCCACGAAAATAACATTAAGAGTCTGGATGAGGAAGAGTACTACAAATACTTGGGTATCCTTCAAGCTGACAACATCAAGCACACTGAAGTCAAGAAAAAGATTAGAGGTGAATACATCAAGAGAGTGAAGAAGATCTTAAAATCCAAACTCAATGGAGGAAATACCATAAAGGCAATCAACACCTGGGCAATCCCAGTCATTAGGTACACAGCTGGAATAGTGGACTGGACTCAAGCAGAACTAAAAGCAATGGATAGGCAGACCAGAAAAATAATGACAATGAATCATGCCCTTCATCCACGCAGTGACATTGATAGACTTTATCTACCAAGGCAAATAGGTGGGCGTGGAATGCTACAAGTACATCAGATGGTTGAAGAAGAAAAAATGGCTTTGGAAGAATATCTGAAGAACAATGATGAAGATGCACTGAAATTAGTATATCAGGAAGGCTTACTAACTACTGGAGAGACCAAACTGGCCTACAAGAAAGACCAAATGAAGAACAGAATAGAGGCATGGGAAGACAAAGCACTACATGGCCAATACATGAAAAAAATAGCTGGGAAAGCAGATAATAATAAAACCTGGCAATGGCTAAGAGCAGGAAAATTGAAGAAAGAGACCGAGGGACTAATTCTGGCTGCACAAGACCAAGCCTTAAGGACAAATGCATACAAAGTCAAAATTGAGAAGACAGCAACAGACAGTAAGTGCCGCCTATGCAAAGAAGCTGAAGAAACAGTGGACCACTTGGTAAGCTGTTGCAAGAAGATTGCACAGACTGATTACAAGCAGCGGCATGACAAAGTAGCAACAATGGTGCATTGGAAGATCTGCAAAAAATATCATTTGCCTGTAAGCAAAAACTGGTGGGATCATAAAATAGAGAAAGTCATAGAAAATGATAAAATTAAACTGCTCTGGGACTTCAGAATTCAAACAGACAAGCACCTGCAACATAACACCCCAGACTTAACAATTGTCGATAAGAAAGACAAAAAAGTCTGGATAGTGGATGTGGCAGTGCCTGGAGACAGCAGAATAGAAGAGAAAGAACTGGAGAAGATAACAAAATACAAAGACCTACAAATAGAAATAGAAAGACTGTGGCAAAAGCAAGCAAGGGTAGTACCAATAGTCAATAGGCTCCTTGGGTGCAATCCCAAAACAACTGGAGCACCACTTGAACACCATTGGCATTGACAAATTCGCTATTAGTCAATTGCAAAAGGCGGCCTTATTAGGAACTGCTTCCATCCTGCGACGATATCTGTAATACCATCAAACATCCACATCTGCCTATCCCAGGTCCTGGGTAAGGACTCGATAGGTAGACAAAATGCCAAATCCAGTCTGAACATCTGGCTGACTGTGCGATGATCCATAATAATAACAATAATAGTAATAATGTCTGGATGAGGAAGATTACTACAAATACTTGGGTATCCTTCAAGCTGACAACATCAAGCACACAGAAGTCAAGAAAAAGATTAGAGGTGAATACATCAAGAGAGTGAAGAAGATCTTAAAGTCCAAACTCAATGGATGCAATACCATAAAGGCAATCAACACCTGGGAAATTCCAGTCATTAGGTACACAGCTGGAATAGTGGACTGGACTGAAGCAGAACTAAAAGGATAGGAAGACCAGAAAAATAATGACAATGAATCATGCCCTTCATCCATGCAGTGACATTGACAGACTTTATCTACCAAGGCAAATAGGTGGGCGTGGAATGCTACAAGTACATCAGATGGTTGAAGAAGAAAAAAATGGCTTTGGAAGAATATCTGAAGAACAATGATGAAGATGCACTGAAATTAGTATATCAGAAGGCTTACTGACTGCTGGAGAGACCAAACTGGCCTACAAGAAAGACCAAATGAAGAACAGAATAGAGGCGTGGGAAGACAAAGCACTACATGGCCGATACAAAAGCAAGCAAGGGTAGTACCAATAGTCATAGGCGCCTTGGGTGCAATCCCAAAACAACTGGAGCACCACTTGAACACTATTGGCATTGACAAATTCGCTATTAGTCAATTGCAAAAGACGGCCTTACTAGGAACTGCTTCCATCCTGCGACAATATCTGTAATACCATCAAACATCCACATCTGCCTATCCCAGGTCCTGGGTAAGGACTCGATAGATAGACAAAATGCCAAATCCAGTCTGAACATGTGGCTGACTGTGCGATGATCAATAGTAATAATAATAATAATAATAGTAAAGTTGGAAGGTCATCTGGTCCAACCCCTTGCTCAGGCAGAAAACCCTATACCATTTCAGACAAATGGCCATCCAGTCTCTTCTTAAAAACTTCCAGTGTTGGAGCATTCACTACTTCTGGAGGCAGGTTGTTCCACTGAGACAGGAAGTTTCTCCTTAGTTCTAGGTTGCTTCTCTCCTTGATTAGTTTCCATCCATTGCTTCTTGTCCTGCCTTCAGGCACCTTTGAAAATAGCTTGACACTCTCTTCTTTGTGGTAGCCCCTGAGATACTGGTACACTGCTATCATGTCCCCCCTCGTCCTTCTCTTCATTAAACTAGACATACCCAATTCCAGCAGCTGTTCCTTATATGCTTTAGCCTCCAGTCCCCTTTGTTGCTCTTCTAAAATTAACTTAATTTGTGCAAAACATACTACACTTCAACCAGAATTAAGAATTTCTAAGTTTTATGAATTACCATATAAGTGAAATATATTTATCTGTAAAGTTTATGTATGTATGTATGTATGTATGTATGTATGTATGTATGCATGCATGTATGTGTGCATGTATCTAGTCTAGTCTAGTCTAGTCTAGTCTAGACTAGATTAGACTAGACTTCCCCCTCCTTTTTTGCCCCTCTCAAGTTTCCTAAATAGTCTAGACAATTCAATAGGTCAAAACTCTACATAGGTAAGTTGGTCTGAAGTTCAACCTAGAAAGTAATCTTGCAATTTCATTTAACAATGTGCTTTGGGGATATCTCCACTCAACTACTGAAACTGAATGGATTTAGCCAGATCAGTAATTCCACTGCCTGCTTTCAGGTAGATGCAGAGATTTTACTTTGATGTAGCTGAATTAGCAGACTAATTTATTGCGAACCAAGATGCAAAATTGCAGAGTAAAGTCAAAGTAGAATCCAGAGTATCTTTGTCACTTCAATATCATTGCCTTGAAAAACACTGACTAGAAAAAGTAGATGACTTCATTTCAAAATTATTATAGTACAGTAATGTTCAATTTGAACATTATAATTCATTTTCTTCCAGAATATTCTTCCAGAATATTTCAAATTTATTATTACCTTCCTGACAAATAATGGTAAATCATTAAGGATAACCACTCTAACATAATGTGAATACGTATTTCTCTATAGGTGGTGCAGTGGCACCTACATTAGCATTATTGACTAAGGTGCATTTAACTTCTTCCCTAATATTTAATGGAAGGTTAATGTATAAGTCAGAGATTAAATGGGCTTTTACTTAAAACAAGTATATTGATTAAAATAATTTAGGGTGGGTTTTAAAGGCTGGCACTAAAATGTTCACATTTTAAAAATATTTTATTTCATATTATGTGCAAAATTGTGGGGGGATGGCTTCCCAAAAATTAAGGAGAATTCTCACAGTAATTGCATCTCAAACTAATTATTGATGCAATTACCAAATGGATACTTTAGAAATAGCTGTTCACCTAAAGAAAATTTAAAGCTTCCAACTATAAATTCTGTTCCACTAATGTGCAGATTATCTTTATTTTAGTGGCAATATCAAATAATGTCCTTCATATACCACCTTTTAAGAACTTAAGGACTGCCATGCTGGCTTAGTCAAAACAAACATTTCTCTTTGTCTTCAATATTAGCCAGCAAAATGTTCTTGGGACATAGTCATTTTTATGTTTTTTCTGAGCAGTAAAAGCCATAATAATAAATCATGAACTGATAGAAAGGTTTTTAAGAAATATGAACACACACATTTCTATTTAGTACAATCAGTAGGGAATATCCTTGTACGGACTCCAAATTTTAAAGTGACGAGAAATCTTCATAGACTCTTCCATCCTTGGTGGAACAATATTCTTGACCATGCTATATCTACCTATTTATTTACCAGTTCCTTAAGGACCATCACTATTCAATATGAAAGCATAAGGCAAGTGAAAATTGGGAAAATATGCCTTTAATCCTAGGTTTGCCTTCCTATCCATATACATCTGAGGTTTCCTCAGATGTGTGGATCAATCTACAGAAAATTCCCAGCCAGCCAAATCAAAAGGCAAACACCATCAAAAATGGATTCTTATTCCAAGTATCATGTAGCAGAAGACAGCTTCGAAGACTGACTCACACAAGTATAGTATGTGAACTAGCCTTCAAAATAAAATGGCTTGTGTGAACTTGAATTCTAATTTGAACTTGAATTCTAATCTATAAGTGAATAATTTTCCTTCTGATCCTTATTTCTTCATACCTTTTGTTATGCGTGCCCCCCTTTTTGTTTTCATATACGAGTCACAATTAAAGGATAGAGTAACTCTCCAGTACAGAGCAACTATTCAGTGCTTTTGAAATGGGGTTCTATGTTCTTTTCATGTTTTTCCCCTCCTTTATTATTACTGAAATGTGTGTGTTAAACCTAATACACTCTTTGCATCCAATGGCTTAACTTACAAAGCTACAGTGCTATTGGTAGGCTAATTTCAATGTTGCTATTTTTTTCTTTCTTTCTTTATTTCAAGTCAGTCTTTTCCCCAGCACACAGTGCTTTAGAATTGACCTTGTATTCATGTGAAATAAGACACCTGCGGGTCATTCACCTTCTCTGCATCAGTTTCAGAGCTGTAAAAGGCTCATCCTGAGAAATTCTGCTTTAAGGTAACCTAAGGTTGCAAGGAGAGCTTTTGCACTATTCTCTTCAGAACATTTCCACTGGCACAGAATTGTTCTTCTGCAGGAATATATATGTATAGAAAAAATGGTGTGTGGGCTGGAGAAATAATGCAGAAATTATGCGAACACATTGGTAGGCAGCATCCTTGGGTATTAATGGTGGAAGATTAAATTTATTAGCATCATTAGTAAATATTGAGCACTGGAAATGTGTTTGTCCCAGAGGCAGAATTAAGCCAGGAAAAGAAGCATTTATTGTAGTTAAGAAATAAAAAAAAGTGGCCTTTAAAAAAAATCATGTTGCAGGACTTCCAAAAGTTGCCAATGAATTGCAATTTTTAATACAGTGTTTCTCAACCTTGACCGTTTTAAGGCATGTGGACTTCAACTCCCAGAATTCCACAGCCAGCAATGCTGGCTGTGGAATTCTGGGAGTTGAAGTCCACATGCCTTAAAATGGTCAGGGTTGAGAAACACTGTTTTAATAGGAGAGAAAGACAAAAGTAGTAAATATTGAAAAAGAAGGTTAACTACATAATTAACTGCATGGTGAGAGTCTCAGCAGCGCCTGCCTGACCCATGTCAGCTTGGAAACTAAGCAGGGTTGGGTTTAATAGATGTATGGGTAATCATAAGAAAAATGTAGGACTGGAAAAGCAAAAGACACCTCAGAGGAAGGCAGTGGGAAAAATTTCTCAAGTGTGTCCTTTTAGTTACCAGAAATCGAGGTCAATTCAGAAGAAATATTATGTTGACTTGCCTGGCAAGCAGTTATATAAACAATTTTTAATTTCCATTTTTGTCCTCATGCCTACATTTTTTGAGTTGACTCAGGGCCTATCATTCAGAAGCCAGGCATGTATGTTGGCCTGAAAAAAGATCTCTACTATGGTTTAAAAGGGGCTCAATGGCTCAGCAGGTAAAGATGCTGAATCTGTCAGCTGGAAAGTGTTCTGTGCACTTTGGTGTATAGTCATGCTGGGTAGGTACCATGGAAATGTCTTTGGACAATGTTGTCTTTCTCAGTTAATAAACAGAGATAAGCACTCTAGATAGAGTATAGAGAAGAGCAACAAAGATGATTAGGGGACTGGAGGCTAAAACATATAAGGAACGGTTGCTGGAATTGGGTATGTCTAGTTTAATGAAGAAAAGGACGAGGGGGGACATGATAGCAGTGTTCCAATATCTCAGGGGCTGCCACAAAGAAGAGGGAGTCAAGCTATTCTCCAAAGCACCTGAAGGCAGGACAAGAACAATGGATGGAAACTAATCAAGGAGAGAAGCAACCTAGAACTAAGGAGAAATTTCTTGACAATTGGAACAATTAATCTGTGGAACAACCTGCCTCCAGCAGTTGTAAATGCTCCAACATTGGATTTTTTTTAAAGAAGAGACTGGACAACCATTTTTCTGAATTGGTATAGGGTTTCCTCCCTGAGCAGGGGGTTGGACTAGAAGACCTCCAAGATCCCTTCCAACTTTTTATTATTATTATTATTATTGTTATTATTATTATTATTATGATCATCGCACAGCCAGTTATTATTATGGATTATCGCACAGTCAGCCAGATGTTCAGACTGGATTTGGCATTTTGTCTACCTATCGAGTCCTTACCCAGGACCTGGGATAGGCAGATGTGGATGTTTGATGGTATTACAGATATCGTCGCAGGATGGAAGCAGTTCCTAATAAGGCCGCCTTTTGCAATTGACTAATAGCGAATTTGTCAATGCCAATGGTGTTCAAGTGGTGCTCCAGTTGTTTTGGGATTGCACCCAAGGAGCCTATGACTATTGGTACTACCCTTGCTTGCTTTTGCCACAGTCTTTCTATTTCTATTTGTAGGTCTTTGTATTTTGTTATCTTCTCCAGTTCTTTCTCTTCTATTCTGCTGTCTCCAGGCACTGCCACGTCCACTATCCAGACTTTTTTGTCTTTCTTATCGACAATTGTTAAGTCTGGGGTGTTATGTTGCAGGTGCTTGTCTGTTTGAATTCTGAAGTCCCAGAGCAGTTTAATTTTATCATTTTCTATGACTTTCTCTATTTTATGATCCCACCAGTTTTTGCTTACAGGCAAATGATATTTTTTGCAGATCTTCCAATGCACCATTGTTGCTACTTTGTCATGCCGCTGCTTGTAATCAGTCTGTGCAATCTTCTTGCAACAGCTTACCAAGTGGTCCACTGTTTCTTCAGCTTCTTTGCATAGGCGGCACTTACTGTCTGTGCTGTCTTCTCAATTTTGACTTTGTATGCATTTGTCCTTAAGGCTTGGTCTTGTGCAGCCAGAATTAGTCCCTCGGTCTCTTTCTTCAATTTTCCTGCTCTTAGCCATTGCCAGGTTTTATTATTATCTGCTTTCCCAGCTATTTTTTTCATGTATTGGCCATGTAGTGCTTTGTCTTCCCATGCCTCTATTCTGTTCTTCATTTGGTCTTTCTTGTAGGCCAGTTTGGTCTCTCCAGTAGTTAGTAAGCCTTCCTGATATACTAATTTCAGTGCATCTTCATCATTGTTCTTCAGATATTCTTCCAAAGCCATTTTTTCTTCTTCAACCATCTGATGTACTTGTAGCATTCCACGCCCACCTATTTGCCTTGGTAGATAAAGTCTATCAATGTCACTGCGTGGATGAAGGGCATGATTCATTGTCATTATTTTTCTGGTCTGCCTATCCATTGCTTTTAGTTCTGCTTGAGTCCAGTCCACTATTCCAGCTGTGTACCTAATGACTGGGATTGCCCAGGTGTTGATTGCCTTTATGGTATTTCCTCCATTGAGTTTGGACTTTAAGATCTTCTTCACTCTCTTGATGTATTCACCTCTAATCTTTTTCTTGACTTCAGTGTGCTTGATGTTGTCAGCTTGAAGGATACCCAAGTATTTGTAGTACTCTTCCTCATCCAGACTCTTAATGTTATTTTCGTGGGGCATCTTGATTCCTTCAGTTTTCATTATTTTTCCTTGTTTGATAGTAAGTGTGGCACATTTGTCCAAGCCAAACTCCATTACAATATCTTGGCTATATATACGGACAGTGTTGAGCAGCGATTCTATTTCAGATGATGTTTTTCCATACAGCTTCAGATCATCCATGTAAAGGAGATGGGATAGTCTGGCAGATGTTTTTGATGTTTGATAGCCATGTCCTGAGTTATTCAGTATTGTTGACAGAGGAAACAGTGCAATGACAAATAGTAATGGTGATAATGAATCTCCTTGAAATATTCCTCTCTTGATATTAACCTCTCCCAGTCTCTCACCATTGATCTGCAACTGTATCTTCCATTGTGCCATCGATCTTGGCTATATCTTATATTATTATCATCATTGCACAGTCACCAGGATGTCAGACTGGATCTTGGCATTTTTTGTCTACCTATCAGTCCTTACCCAGGACCTGGGATAGGCAGATGGTGAGATGTTTGATGTATTACATGTGATCGTCGCAGGATGTGAAGCAGTTCCTCATAAGGCCGCCTTTTGCAATTGACTAATAGCGAATTTGTCAATGCCAATGGTGTTCAAGTGGTGCTCCAGTTGTTTTGGGATTGCACCCAAGGAGCCTCTTACTATTGGTACTACCCTTGCTTGCTTTTGCCACAGTCTTTCTATTTCTCTTTGTAGGTCTTTGTATTTTGTTATCTTCTCCAGTTCTTTCTCGTCTATTCTGCTGTCTCCAGGCCCTGCCACGTCCACTATCCAGACTTTTTTGTCTTTCTTATTGACAGTTGTTAAATCTGGGGTGTTATGTTGCAGGTGCTATGTCTTTTTGAATTCTGAATTGCCCAGACAGTTTTAATTTTTACTCATTTTCTATGACTTTCCTATTTTTTATGATCCCCACCATTTTTTGCTTCGGCAAATGAATTTTTGCAGATCTTCCAATGCCCTTGTTGCACTGTTGTCATGGCCGCCTTTGTATCAGTCTGTGTCAAATCTTCTTGCAACAGCTTACCAAGTGGTCGCACTGTTTTCTTCTTCAGCTATCTTTGCATAGGCGGCACTTACTGTCTGTTGCTGTCTTCTGCATTTTGACTTGTATGCATTTGTCCTTAAGGTCTTGGTCTTTGCAGCCAGATTAGTCCTCGTCTCTTTCTTCATTTTTTCCTGGCTCTTAGCCATTGCCAGTTTTATATTGATCTGCTTTCCAGCCTAATTTTTTTCATGTATTGGCCATGTAGTGCTTTGTCTTCCCATGCCTCTATTCTGTTCTTCATTTGGTCTTTCTTGTCGGCCAGTTTGGTCTCTCCAGTAGTTAGTACGCCTTCCTGATATACTAATTTCAGTGCATCTTCATCATTGTTCTTCAGATATTCTTCCAAAGCCATTTTTTCTTCTTCAACCATCTGATGTACTTGTAGCATTCCACGCCCACCTATTTGCCTTGGTAGATAAAGTCTATCAATGTCACTGCGTGGATGAAGGGCATGATTCATTGTCATTATTTTTTCTGGTCTGCCTATCCATTGCTTTTAGTTCTGCTTTTAGTCCAGTCCACTATTCCAGCTGTGTACCTAATGACTGGGATTGCCCAGGTGTTGATTGCCTTTATGGTATTTCCTCCATTGAGTTTGGATTTTAAGATCTTCTTCACTCTCTTGATGTATTCACCTCTAATCTTTTTCTTGACTTCAGTGTGCTTGATGTTGTCAGCTTGAAGGATACCCAAGTCTTTGTAGTATTCTTCCTCCTCCAGACTCTTAATGTTATTTTCGTGGGGCATCTTGATTCCTTCAGTTTCAACTTATTTTTCCTTTGTTTGAGTAGTAAGTGTGCACATTTGTCAAGGACGAAAAAGCAGCTTAGTGGAGGAAGGGCAGCCAAACTCCCTTACATATCTTGGCTATATATAGCGTACAGTGGTTGGCAGGCCGATTCTATTTCAGATGATGTTTTTCCATACAGCTTCAGGTCATCCATATAAAGGAGATGGGATAGTCTGGCATATGTTTTTGATGTTTGATAGCCATGTCCTGAGTTATTCAGTATTGTTGACAGAGGAAACAGTGCAATAACAAATAGTAATGGTGATAATGAATCTCCTTGAAATATTCCTCTCTTGATATTAACCTCTCCCAGCCTCTCACCATTGAGCTGCAACTGTGTCTTCCATTGTGCCATCGATCTTTGCACAAATTTTCTGATGTTTCTACTGACTCCTGTTATTTCTAGGCACTGACTTGATTATCCAATCATGTGGCAGAGAATCAAATGCCTTTTTGTAGTCAATCCATGCCACATTCAGGTTGGTCTTCCTTCTCTTGCAGTTTTCCAAGATTATTTTGTCTATTAGGAGTTGATCTTTTGTTCCTCTGCTATTGGGGTGGTTTCCTTTCTGCTCAGGTGGAAAGAGATTGTTTTCAACTAAATGCTGTTGTACTGCATCAGCTACCACACCAGTTAGTAATTTGAAAGTTGTTGGTAAACAGGTAATTGGCCTGTAGTTGCCTGGTGTTGCCCCTTTTGCTGGATTTTTCATTATTAGGTAGGTTTTCCCAGTTGTTAGCCACTTTTCAATTTCTCCTCCTTGTAGTATCTTGTTGAATTGCTTGGCAATGAGTGGGTGTATAACAGTTAGATGTTTCAACCAAAACCCATGCAGTTCATCTTCACCTGGTGCTGACCAATTTTTGATTTTCCTTGCTCTTTTTCTACCATTTTTGTTGTTATTACTAGTTCTTTCATTTCAACTTCTGCTTTATTTGCATCCACCTCTTTTAACCAAGCCGCATCCGTGTTGTATTTCTTTGGGTTACTCCCATTATCTGCTTCCAACTGCACTGTTTTCTTCCTTGTCAGGTACTGACTGATTCCTTGCAGTTTCTCCATTGAATGTATGTTGGTAGAACGTTTCTGATTGGATTGAAATTGGAGGTTTTGCCTATAGTTTGCAATTCGAGCTTCATATCTACTGATTTCCCTGGCTATAGCTGTTATTTGTTGCTTTATTATTTCCAGTGCTTCCTTGATCTTCCTTGTTTCTAAGTGGTATTTCTTGATTAGGTATTCTTTGGTCTGCTTGTTCTTCAGCTTCTTTTCTTTCATCTGTTCTAGCTTGCTTGCATGTGATCTTAACTTGCTGATCTTATTTCCTAGTCTAACCTTCCATTTTTCTGGTGCACTGTTTGTTTGTTTTTCTTCTTTGTTGATTTTGCATCCCAGGTATTCTGTTGTAACTGCAGCTGTGCTGTACATTAGTTGGTTTGTTTCTTGCAATGAATTGGTGCT